>NC_092412.1:172172174-172851340 GCF_040894005.1 Engystomops pustulosus | reverse complement strand
CCTGGAGTCATCTCTGGTGATGGCCTGAGTGCCCACAGAAAGGGCTCCGAGTGCCACCTCTGGCACCAGTGCCATAGGTTAGCCATCACTGCCCTAGAGGGTGGTGCTACAGAGATTGCTTGCTCAAGCTCATATTGTAATATAAGCATGTATCAGTGTCAGTTACATAACACACTGTAGTGTGACAGAATCCTGGTGTAATAGTACTGCATGGGTCAGCAAGTTACCGTGGCCCTATTTATACTATTACATCCTATTACATCAGGAAGATATCTCAATTCCTGACTATTTTGGTTCTATTTTACTTAGAAACAATACTGGCACAGATCCTGGGTGTCAACCATTAAAGCTGCACCACCATCTTGGATGTGATTGTCACCCCCTGTGAGGGTTTTTTCACCAATTTCTCCAAATTTGAAACTTATGCTCCACTTTCCAGTACACGGCATGAAAATTAAATGCCATCACTGGAAAGAACAACTTATTATGCAGAAAACAGGATGAATTCTACAAAAAAATTTTATTAATTCAATTATCAAGTATCAGATCATGGAAAAAAAAACTAATTAAAAATTGTTATATGTAAAGTAGTTTCAAAAGACAATAGGGTACATTTAAAGAACAGTGCAAACACAGTTTGCCTGTGTAGTGTGCGCCAGATTCTGGATATCCTGCACTTTTTTTTATGAATCTGGCGCTCCCTGCACTGCCCCGACAGAGTGCACCAACTTTTATTTGGTGCACCTTTAACGTAGGGCTTGCAACACACTTCTGTTGGGCTTTGCATGTAAAATCTGGCATACAGTCCGACTGAGCACTGGAACGCCCCCTTAGTTGTGTCGCATGATGCCTATTGCAGCTGCACGACAATAGGGTCGCTTGCGACACAATTGTGGTGCAGGCACTTCTTAAATAACTGTGAATCTAAAAGAACATGCAAAGTCCAACAGAAAGGCTCAAGGGCCTTAGTAACTGTGCCCCAATGTCATTTAAATGTTAATTTATTCTTGTAGAATGTCCTGTTTTATCCAGTTTCCACTAACTCCACAAGATTCCTCCCCTTATGAGACCGTTTATTGACAAGCAAATGTCATATCCGCCCCCCCCCCCCAAAAAAAAAGAGACCAATTTTTTAGAACTTAGAAACATAAAGCCTTCCCTGAAAAGAAGACCTAGTGACAGTCAGTGTAACAGTTTCCCAAACTATAAATTAGTATAAGTAAATATTTAGATACCGTAACAGATTGCAACATGGGTGAATAATTCATGAGTTAAAATCACTGGCAGATGCTTGACAAATGAGATATGAGCAACTGCCAGGAAATCAAGTGCTCAAAAAAGGAATGTTTTACTGCCAGACATGAGAGATTGAGTCCAATAATTCCAATTCAGGATGAAATTCAGATTTTGTACAGTTATGTGTCTAGTTGTGTCGAATGTTCAAGTTGTTGTTGTCGATGTAATTGTCTTTAACCTCTTAATGCTCCACAACCAATATATTGGACGCTGAGCGCTGTAACTTTGAGCTCACCATCCGATATATCAAATGCTGACACCCCAGTGTAACACCTGCGGTCGGATGGGGGTTCCAATCGCAGGTGCGACCGCAGTATTTAAACTGCCTGCTGGGGGTTTCTCCCCCACAATTGCCCCTGCCAAACACACACGCCATCTTCAGGGGAGAGGTGGGGGTGCCGATCACTGTAATGGCAGCCCTGAGGTCCGATCAGGACACCAGGGTTGTCTGCAGGCAGTGCCATTAAAATCCCATCTTAAAGGCACAGTGTCCCATCTTAAAGGCCCAGTGCATGGGCTGACTCAGCAAATACCCTGCAATACTTCAGCATTGCAGGGTATTATTATGAGCATTAAACCGATGATTGCTTGTTCATGTTCCATGGTGAAGCCAATTAAAAAGTTAAAAAAAAATTAAAAAAATAAACATATAAATGCAAAAAAGGGTCAAAATCATAACAAACCCCAAATATTTATCACCGCGTTATAACAAACAAAAAGAGTCCATATAGTTCAGCTCACCTCTGCCACAATTCTCTACCAGCGCTCTGACAAAAGGATAGCCCCATGGACTCTGGGCACAAAGAAAGGACTTCCAGCGCTCTCAGGGGAATGCTAGTTCAATTAATCTGTTTTATTCAGATAAAAGCATATTCCATGGCTGTATGCATAAATGCGGTATTGCAGGTATAACAGACCTACATGATTTGCTTAATCATGGTCTCATCGCGTTATAACCATTAAAAACCCAACAAAAATTATGATTTTGAACTATATAATCCCACAAAAAAATGCAATAAAAAGTGATCGAAAAACGTATGTACTCCAGAATAATACCGTTGCAAAGTACAACATGCCCCATCAAAAAACAAGCCATCAACCAGCTCCATAGCCAAAAAACAAATAAAAATGTTATGCCACTTATATGCCAATTATATTTTTTCCCCATATTAGGTTTTATTTAGCAAATTTAGGAAAACATAAAAAAAATTATCTATGTAAGGTATCCCCGTAATCATATTGACCTAGGCTAAATGGTGAACACCAAAAAAAAAAGTTTTTATGACCTCATAAAAAAGTTAATAAAGTTTGAACTAATAGGGCATAGTAACCCCAAAATGGTAATACTGGAAAATTGCATGTTATCCCGCAAAAAAAAAAAAAAAATTCCATCATATGGCCCTATAACGAAAAAACGTAACATTTTATAGCCTACAAAAGGGCAGCAATGAGGAAACTAAAACCCTGGCAGCTGCCTCGCTGTGCAACCATGAAACAAGTAACAGGCACATGTGGGATGTCTCTGTACTTGGGAGAAATTGCAGAACAAATTGCAAGATGGGTTTTCTCTTTTGATCTTTGATCATAGGTCCGCCACGACTGCTCTATAGTATATAGCATTTTTATCATGTTAAAAAGTCACACCTTTTAAAAATCCAAGCTTTATCTTTTGCTTTAACCATCTGTAGTTTAAACATGGTTCTAGGTAATAAACAATGACACAAACCTTATGTTCCCAGTCTACTTATGATAACATTGAGAAACATAAGAGCCAATATCACCAACCAACAGGAAAACAATGAAAAAAAAAGTGTGGTATGTAGAATTAAAACGTAACTTTTAGTTGATATGCATCAAAATATGAACCACAGAGACACAGTAGAGGTCTACATAAAATCAATGGAGCATACAACAAGGGCAATGACAAAACTTACACAAATTACAATAATAATGGTTGGATCTTACCTGTTGAACGATGGATGCAGGAATAGAAAAAAAAAATAAGAGCCCTACTGGGATAAGGGTCTAGACTCTAGAGGGTAGTCCCCAGTAAGGATGAAATCCCTGATGCTCCCTAAACACTGGATCTCTCCCTTAAGACTCCTGCCCTGCCAAGGGCAATATCAAACATTCACCCTGTATAGAAGGCAATGTTGTAGGTAATATAGAGCCCAAGACATGGGTATCTCAATTGACACCCCCTTTCAATCTCTTAGAGCGACATCGCTAAGGCACTCTTTAATATGACTGAGTGACAGGTTTTAACATTAACAAAATGGAAAGCCAGAAAGGATATGTTATTCCAATGGTGCTGGTAGTTTAGTGGGAGTTTAGAGCTGGAAACATTAGTGCAAGAACCTCTACTAACATAGGGACTAGGACTATAGCGCCTTGTGTACAAGAAAGCTTGTTTAATGTCTGCAAACTTAAAAACAAAATTACTATTACATTATCAAATTACCATTGATTCCCACAAATCTGGTCCACCGATCACAGCCAATAAGTGCATGATAATTATGAAGATCTGCACTTCAGTCACATCAATTCTGATTAAATGCAAGAAATTAAAAAGAGAAGACAAATCATTATAATTGATCTCTGCAGTTCTGCAGCAATGCAAAATACTTATTGATGCAAATTTATACAATTTGAATAAATTTATTTAATTTAAATGGCAAAAATAAAATTAAATACCACATACAGAAATGTATTAAAATAATTGCTTTAGAATAAAGAGATTACAATGGAAAGCTGAACAATCGTATATATGGCCTGCTATTAACCTTGGGTCATAAATTCTTTGAGGGATATAGTTATTACTTTTTGGGAGTTTCCATTGCACTGGTACCTCAGATGTAATAATACATCCAAAAATAAAGACTGAGCTCCAAAAGCAAAATACTGGTTCTTCCCTCTTGAGCCCTGCCATGTGTTCAATGGTAGATAATCCCACTTAAGGGGTTTTGCTGTATCCAGGAGAACCAACACATTCCTTTCCATGGCATTTGTCTCCAGTGGTATGAGCCAATATTTTGAACTTAAAAGCCATTCATGAATAAATGAAGTTTTTAATGTATATCATTCAATGCAATATGGTCACTTTTTGATGGTTTACATAAAGATGGTTCTCTGGAAAAGCAGCATGCACCAGGAAACATTTGTATCCAAATCTGCTCTGCAAAACACCAATGGTGTTCCTTACCTTCTGCTGTGATGTGGTATACTGCCATATGTCAGAAAACATACAAAACAAAGTATGTGGAATATTTGTACCTTACTGCTTGTAATTTTCTAGATTTTAAAATTAAATTACAATATTCTTTAAAAAATGTAAAACATTAAAAATTTTATATAAAGAAGTATTTTGGAAATATGAACTTCTAATACTAAAACTCATAATGCTATAAATAAATGAGTACTGTATAACAAAACTCAATGTCAGTCACAAAATGGAGCTGAAAGCAAACCTACCATTTGATTTAATGCATTATGAAGCAAACATACCTTGAGAATACTGTAGCTACACTGATGCAGGATCATATCTTTGTTAATCCCCGAGTTAAGTGGTTTTGCTGAAAAAACTATTATTAAATTATGATAATGAAGCTCTGATGCTTCTATGGCTGGTTCAGTGCTTCTCCTAGCACATTAGTTATTCACTGCACCACAGGATGATGTAATCCCAGGGTTGTGCCTGAAGGCAGAATAATCAATTGCTGCACCATCCCCCAGCTGCTGTGTATGAGTGATCCTGCTCAGGTTGATTAGTCATGCTTGACTAACCTCCTTCATGTCTAATGCCAAATGCTTGTGTAATGTGTTTATGTAGGCAGCCATCTTGACCCAGCTTTCCCTGAATGTTATAATTGTTTTTTCAGCAAAAACCACTCAACTCACGAATAAACCAAGATATGATCCTGCATCAGTGTAGCTACAGCATTCTCAAGGTATGTTTGGTTTATAATATATGAAATCAAATGGTAGGTTTCCTTTAAATAAGGGGCTGGCAGGCTACATTTTACAGGAGGGCTGGCAGGCTATATTCTACAGGGGGGGCTGGAAGGCTATATACTACAGGGGGCTGGCTATATATACTGGGGAGGGGGGGCTGTGACCAATGTATTTCCCACCCTTGGCTTATACTAGGGTCAATAGGTTTTTACAGTCTTTTTGTGTTAAAATTAGGGGTCTCAGCTTATATTCGAGTATATACGGTATGCTTAATCCTGGAATACTCCTTTAAATCTCAAAACACTTAAAAGGGTTAACAGACTTTCTAAAGACTAATTTGAAATTTTTAATAGTCGAGATGTACATTTTTAAAATTGGGTAATTAGTGTCATGCCCCTCACAGGTCACTATTTGGTCAAAAATCCAAACTAGTCACTAGATTGGTTTGTGAAAGTTTATTGAAAGTTGAACAAATTATAGATAAACTAAGCAATTTAACATCAACTGAAAATAAGAGGACTTTTAAAATTATGATGCCAAGAAAAGGAAGCTAAAAAATACAGAGGTATTTGTCTCTAGAAAATTTTAACTGTTGAAAATGGAATTTGGAGAAAAATTTGAAAATAAGAGAAATATTTCCCCCTTTCCCCAAAAAGTATGTGTCTTGAAAAACAGATTTATTTCTAATTTTTTTTTTTGCTGAAAACAAACACTCATATCTTTATGAGCACAAAAATAATTTAGAAATTAAAAAAAAAAAAAAAAAAGCATTTTGTCTAGATAGGAGACTAGATAGAGATATAGACACTCACTGGCCACTTTATTAGTGACACCTGTCCAACTGCTCGTTAACACTTAATTTCTAATCAGCCAATCACATGGCGCAACTCAGTGCATTTAGGCATGTAGACATGGTCAAGACAATCTCCTGCAGTTCAAACTGAGCATCAGTATGGGGAAGAAAGGTGATTTGAGTGCCTTTGAACGTGGCATGGTTGTTGGTGCCAGAAGGGCTGGTCTGAGTATTTCAGAAACTGCTGGGATTTTCACGCACAACCATCTCTAGGGTTTACAGAGAATGGTCCGAAAAAGAAAAAACATCCAGTGAGCGGCAGTTCTGTGGGCGGAAATGCCTTGCTGATGCCAGAGGTCAGAGGAGAATGGGCAGACTGGTTCGAGCTGATAGAAAGGCAACAGTGACTCAAATTGCCACCCGTTACAACCAAGGTAGGCAGAAGAGCATCTCTGAACGCACAGTACGTCGAACTTTAAGGCAGATGGGCTACAGCAGCAGAAGACCACACCGGGTGCCACTCCTTTCAGCTAAGAACAGGAAACTGAGGCTACAATTTGCACAAGCTCATCGAAATTGGACAGTAGAAGACTGGAAAAACGTTGCCTGGTCTGATGAGTCTCGATTTCTGCTGCGACACTCGGATGGTAGGGTCAGAATTTGGCGTCAACAACATGAAAGCATGGATCCATCCTGCCTTGTATCAACGGTTCAGGCTGGTGGTGGTGGTGTCATGGTGTGGGGAATATTTTCTTGGCACTCTTTGGGCCCCTTGGTACCAATTGAGCATCGTTGCAACGCCACAGCCTACCTGAGTATTGTTGCTGACCATGTCCATCCCTTTATGACCACAATGTAACCATATCTGATGGCTACTTTCAGCAGGATAATGCGCCATGTCATAAAGCTGGAATCATCTCAGACTGGTTTCTTGAACATGACAATGAGTTCACTGTACTCGAATGGCCCCCACAGTCACCAGATCTCAATCCAATAGAGCATCTTTGGGATGTGGTGGAACGGGAGATTCGCATCATGGATGTGCAGCCGACAAATCTGCGGCAACTGTGTGATGCCATCATGTCAATATGGACCAAAATCTCTGAGGAATGCTTCCAGCACCTTGTTGAATCTATGCCACGAAGAATTGAGGCAGTTCTGAAGGCAAAAGGGGGTCCAACCCGTTACTAGCATGGTGTACCTAATAAAGTGGCCGGTGAGTGTATTGAACGAGCAGTATATTCACAATATATTGTAGTGTAGTGTAATATACAGTATATTCACTTCTAATCACAGCCCTTTCCTAACAACACAAAAATAAACAAAAAAAATCATAAACACTTACTAATCTATCAAAATATAAAAAACAATTATTCCCAGCTGTGAACCCTCGTAGCAAATAATTTTGTTGAAATGTCTAGAACTGGAACTTTTTGCAATTTTTCCTTCAATAAAAATATGAATAAAATATGTAATAGGGTTTACAGTTTTCAAAATGGTATCAATGAAAATGTCATCCCATTCGGCAAACAATGATACCTGTACACTGAAGCATGAAAAAGTAATGGTTGACAATACGGTGACAAAGTTTTTTTTGTTTGTTTTTTTAAATAAAAGCTTTGTGAATTATTTCAACCTCCTTACCCTTTGTGACGCGGTCTGAAACCTCTTCAGAGATTTTTAGCAAATTTTCCAACATTGCGGTTTAAGGGCAATTAATTTTTTTTGCGTGCTACTTTAAATTTTTTGGGACATATAGGGTTAGTTAAGCATATTAAAATTTGAAAGATTTTTTTTTAAGTTTTATTTGGGGCTAAAATTTGGAAAATAGGTTTTCTTTGCAATTTATAGTATATATTTTTTTAAATTTACTTTAAAATTTTAAATGAATATTACATTTTTAAATTTATACTACGTATAGTCTCGGGCAAATGAGGATTTTCTTTTATTATATTGGGAAATTTTAATTTATTTTTTCTGAATATTTTTTAATATTTTTTGTTTGGGACACAAAGTAAAAATACACAAAGAGGTCATGAAAAACATTTTCTTTAACAAGTTTTCCCCTGTAACTGGGACATCTATAAGGGCCTGTGTTACAGGGGGAAACGACCCAGTTTGAGGGTTGATGCTGATCAGAGCTGTACTAGCTTCAGACCCAGCAGCTCTGATTAACCCTTTTAGACCAGGATGATCCTGTGCGGAGTGGAAAAGGGAGAAGCAGTAATAAACCAACTAGGAAAGGAGCAGAAGAAAACTGCAGTAACACCTGCAGACTTGAGAACCATACTTGCTGACGTCTAAAGTCATAAGGCAGTCCAAAACCAGTTAAAGGGGTATTCACGTTTAGAGCAAATATATGTTATTGCTTGTATAATGAAATGTTTTCCAATGTACTTTCTGTTTTAATTCTTTACCATTTTCTAGATCTCTGCCTTCTGACCTTCTATCGAAAGCTTATATGCTTACTTCCAATGGACAGAACATTGAACATGGTTACACAGGTATACAGATCGTTAGTATGAGAGAATAAGCAGAGCTGTGACTTCCAACGAGCCTGTGTAATCATGGTCATATTTCTGTCCACTGGAAATAAACAATGTAGCTTTCTAAAGTAGCACAGCAAACAGATCTAGAAAACTGTAAGGAATTGGTGTAGAAATCAATTACGTACTGGTAATTTTCTTTCCCTGAACAACAAGAGCACCAGCAGAGAGAGGGGTTACAGCCCCAGACACAGGAAAACGTACGAGACTTCCAAAACCATGTCAATTAAACCACTCCCACACAACACCTAGTGAATAATCCATCACCATACACTTTTTTTTTTGCTCCACCAAGTAGTTACCTCCCTAAGCGGTGCTGTCATAGTTCAGGGAAAGAACATTACCCCTCACCACGACAGCACCACCGAAGAGATAAGAATAGACCACCACTTAGGGAGAGGCAACAGAGGAAAGGACTCTTCGTTCAAAAGAAAGCTCCAGAACATCTGCCACATCTAAAAGGTAATGATTAAATAAAGTATGGGGGAGGACGACCATGTAGCTGCACAACAAATTTCGACTATGGATACCTCACTAACTTCAGCCAAGGAGGTGGTAACCTCTCTAATGAAGTAAGCACTCAACCCCTCAGGAATGGCCACTTCTTATCCATTTTTATCCACCTTTGTTAGGAGATGCCTTCACACCCAACTTTCTACCGCTAAACAAGATAAAAAGACTGACTGACTTTCTCCAGGAAACCGTTCTCTGTAAGTATTCTATAATAGCCCGCCTAACATCTAAGCAGTGGAACTCTTACTCTATCAGAAGCAGGATTTACACAGAAGGAGGGAAAGGTCACCTCTTGGGATCGATAAAATTGGGATGTAACTTTTGGGAGGAAGGCTTCATAGAATCTTTATACAGGGTTGCTTACAGGACAGGGATGACAATTCCCATATGCACCTATCCGATGTAATAGCTACTAACAAGATCACGTTTAGTGTCAAGGTACTGATATCAACCCTTTTAATAGGTTCAAAGGGACGTTGGGTAAAGAACCTCAGGACTAGCCATAGATCACAGGGAGATACTGTGCTAATCCCTTGGCTGCTCATCCATGAATAGATTCGCATCTAACACCATAAGAAAGTCTAAAGAGTGGGCTTAGAGCTGAAACCTGGACCTGCAGTGTCGCAGATTTCAGACCTTTGTCTAGTCCATTCTCTAGAAACTCTAGGGCCTTAACAATATTGGCATGAACCAAATCCGGATTCGAGTCTTCCAAAGCCAAAAGTATATCCTAGAGGCAACAGCCTTCCTAGTATTTTGCAGTGTGGAAAGAACCCTATTCGAAAGCACTTTCCTTGATAGGATTAACCTCTCAAAAGCCAAGCTATTGATCAATAACTCCCTAAGCACCAAAAACCAGGCCGTCTTCGGCCAAAAGGGAGCCATCAAAATAATCTTTGTATGAGCTTGCCTGATCATCTTCAAGATACTTGGAAGCTAAACCAAGAGCAGTAAGGCATAGACTAGTCCAAATTACAATTTCACTGAAACATCATCAATTTCCCATGCGCTGTCTAGAGGGTTCAGAAACCCAAACTTTTGAACTTGTCTGTTATTTCTGGTGGCGAACAAATCTACTTCCGGGACTCACCAGAGTTTAGTAATCCGTAGGAAGATCTCCCTTCTTAAGCACTACCCCCCTCGTTTTAGATTGGTCTGGCTCAAAAAATCTGCTACTTTACAATTCTGGACCTCTTGCATACTATCCTTACATTCTGACTGAGGGTTACTGGTAGGGCCGCCTTCAGAGTTTCTCAGACTGACACTAGCTCTCTTGCATCTGTGGTCAGGGCTACTGTTTTTTTTCCCTGTCTCCAGGGAAGACCACTTGTTAGATTGTCGGTTATCAGCCCGAATTCTAGAGACCATAAAGGGAACTGGTCATCAGAAATTGACCTAATAAACCACAGCAGTATGTTGTCAAGCAGTTGAACAGCCTCCTACTAGCCTTTCCTACTAGCAAGAAGGCATCCAGGTAGGGGATGAATAACCCCTACCTTGATGTATATAGGACACCATTTTGGATTTTAATTTTGTGCAAACTCTTGGGGCCATCACAACCCCAAAGGGCATTGCCCTGAATTGCAGGTGGGTTAGGGTACCTTTAACGGTCACTGCTACTCTGAGATGCCTTTGGAAGGCCAGATGAATTGGAACATGATAACAGGCGTCAGACAAAATTGACAGATGCCATGAACTCTCATAGTCCTGAACCTTTGAGAGGGAAGGGGGGTAGAAAAGGTAGCTCCAGGCCCTCCTGGATGACACCCAGCGCCCACTTGTTGCAGGAAATCTTTGCCCATTCCAGGTAGATAATAGAGAGTCTGCCCCCCCCACCACCACCACAGGATCTCTGGCGTCTTTGCTGTCCTGCCCTTTTGGAGGGGTCCGGGTTTCTTTGAGGATTTCCAAACCCCTCCTGCTTATCTCGGGGTTTCTGATTAGCAGAATCTTCTTTGGGGCGAAAGAACTTGTTTCGGAATTCCTGGCTGCTTGGGAAGCCTTTTTTCATCCTTCCTGTTGGAGGCTTTATGTTGGAGGCTTTAATCAGGATCTTGTCTAAAGTACTTCCAAACAAATATTAACCCTCACAAGGAATGGCCCGTACAGGGGGCCTCTTGGATGCGACATCCCTGTTCCAATTCTTCAGCCAGATGGCTCTTCTGGCTGAGTTAGTGAGGGCCGAGAATCTTGCCTAGAGTCTTGGAGCATCAACGGATGCATCCGCGAGGAAGGCTAAAGCTTTCTGGGCTGCAGTCATATCTGAGAGCAAGCCCTCTCTTGGGGAATCTTCTTTTATTATTTTCCTCTAGCTGTGACAACCACATGAGAAGCGACCTTGCCACTTAAGTGGCTGAGGGTTCCCGCAATCTTTTCAGGGGATCATCTGCCTTCTTGACCAGTATTTTTTCAAGGTTCCAGTGTCATCAAATGGTAAGGCAGATTTTCAAGAGATCTGGGACATAGCTATGTCAATCTTGGGTGGCCTATCCCAGAATTCTTTCCTTTTCACTCAACAAGAAATAAATCCCCTCTTTTCTGGCCTTTTCCATTAAAAGTAAAGACTGTTGTGATACTGTGTGTTGATTACATGCATCACAGGTATGTTTCTCATAGGATGAGGGCAAACTATCCCCGCAAATCCTACAAACTTTGTTTTTAGATTTCTCAGTGGCCTCTCTCTGAAAGCAAAAGAAGAGGAAAAGACGAGTTAAATTAAGTTATAAAGGCCTGGATAGGACATACTCCCCACCACCATGAATCACCCTATGCTTCAAATAGTAGGTTCATCCCCTTTGGACTCTATTGGATGTCTCTTATCCGCCTCTTCTAAACTCATCATGGCAATAAGTATTAAAATGGATTGTAACAGAAAGGAGACAAACACAGCAGAGTTGCAGGCACGATGCACAGCAGACGTAACCGCAGGTGATCACACACAGTGTGACTACAGCACAGGTATACACATAAAATGATACAAACAATCTGAAGTAGCAAGAGTAGAGAGATAATTCTGTGACCGGCTGGGACACCCCACTAACTTGTGGTCTTGGAATACTTTTAAATTCAAAATTTCCTGCCCTGCCTTACCAGTCACGTGGTACGCCGCAAGGCTGTCTCAACTTCCTGTTCCCGCCAGAAGTGGGGTAAGGATGAGGCCTGCGGCTGCACACTGCACAGTGCCACGACCACCGAGCCCTCACCTCCCCGGTGACTCACAACTGGGTCTAGGTGGAGAGGGCGCACAACCAGAGAACTCAACCCCCACTCCCCAAAATTTTGACAACACGTAGATGTCCAGGAACCTCACTGAGGCTGCCACTGGTTCTCCCACAGAGGAAACCACACTGAGGAGGATGAGGAGGTGCTGATTTTAAAAGACTTGGTTTTCTGTCCTTGGGGTCGGACCTCTCTCTGGTGGAGCAGTCATGGTGAGGATGTAAGTATATTAGAAAATTGGAAAACTTTTCATTATATAAACAATAACATTTATTTGCTGAAATGGTAATACCACCTGTAATAAATTATGGGTTAGAAGGCCCTTTCTTTCCCAGAGCCAAGAAAATAGCTATTAGACCATCGGGCCAACATTTCATAATGGTGTTTGATATTGCTGGATTTGCTAATTTATGCTGGGAAATGGGGTGGGCATATCTTCTCCTTCAGACACTTATGAGAGAAGATATGACATAATTAGGAAATATATCCCAAACTTTCCATCTTGATTCAGGTGCAGCCACGCCTCTTTTATATGACCAAGTGGGCGGATAAGGTGGTTAGTCAAAGGCAGCATGCCAGCATTAATACATTGTCAGTCCAAGGAGATGTAATTAGGCTTTGCAGAGCTGTCCAGGCTTTTCATCGTTTTTTTCCGTGGAGGATAAATATGCCAATCCAATACGTAATAGGTCTGTTTTATTTATTTTATCCCTTTTTAAAATAAATGTTTGCTATTATGTATGTCTGTTATTTCACCATTTTTGTAAAGCATTGTGCCATTTAAATGGTCCTTTAATAAGTTTTTCCATAAAACTCTGGAGAGGTGAATTACCGCTAAGCCGTGTTACCCTGTGAGAGTCTGTGCTAGCAGGAACTATAGACATTGGGGCACATTTACTTGCCTGTCCACTTCAGCTTGTGGATGAAATAACGTTTGGTGTGAGGGGCATTTCAGATCACTGTCCTTTGATTGTGGATTTAGATGTTAATAGAGTAAAAATGATGAATGTTTAGAATTTCACCTTTTTGGCTAGGGTTATTACGGTATCAGGTTTGGGTTAGCAGGAGTATAAAGGATGTTTTCCGGGTCAATGAAGATCCTCAGAAAATTGAATTGGTATGGGACACGGCAAAAGCGTTTATTCGGGGGGAATTTAAGGCACAGATAGCTAGGTATAAAAGAAATGTAGATAAGGAGATAGAAGATATGGGTAGGATGATTAACGAGTTAGAGGAGGTTTTGATTAAACACCCTTCAGAAAATAATAGGAAGATATGGGAAGACGTTAAAAGGGTTCATACTGATTTGACCAATTCTCTTGCGGATAGAAAAATAGGTTTGTCGGTTAAACTTACCTGTCCTGCGCAATTGCTGAAAGTGCATTGTCCGACTGGAATACACAACTGTCGTGATTCAAGAAGATTGTGCGCCCGATTTCCTGCACATGTCGCTTCCCCGACCAGGTCCGCCGGAGTTCACCTTCTTCTTCCTGGTGTAAGTAAGTGCTTGAACTTGCGACACAACTTAAATGTTAAATCCCGCACTCAGTCCGAATCAGTCGGATCGTCAGACAGCCTGCCCCCCATTTCCCCCTGATTTCTGTCGCGTGAAAGGCGCGATCCCTGAAAACCCAACAGAAATGCGGCCGTGGGACCCTTAGTAAATAACCCCCATTAGGTTTCCAAGTGAACTGTACGGCACCTAGAAAACTGTGTGTATGTTCCTGGTGTGGGCACCTCATATGCCGTAATTGTGAGTGGTGACAGCATTAAGGTGTATGGAATAAGCATGGGACTGTACCGTGGTGCAGAGTGGCTCTGTGCACCAGCGTTCAATAGGCACGTAAGTGGTGGGGTGGTACATAGTTTGCTTGTGCGCCCCTGGGCTGTGTCTGTGCATGATGTGTAGCGTTTTTGTGTAGCGTTTTTTTTTGTACTGGCCAAACCCGGGACACTAGCTATGTGCTACATGGGGCTGGCTAAAGGGGTGGGGGTGGCTGGCTATATACTCTAAGTTCTGTAGTACAGAACATATTCTCAGGTACATGTGGATTCCACCCAGATTCCCCCTTGATTATATCTATGTTTTCTAGAAGTTACTCAGAAATGCCCACCTCAGTATGCTTTTATCTATGGGAATGTGTTTAAGCAAAAGCATTTAAAGCATAAGTAAATTCTGTAGAATGACGAGTCTGCTTAACGTTCGAGGTACTATTAAGCAGTGTTTTCCACCCTTAAATTTTTCGGGACGCTGAACTCTCTTTTGCGAGATTTTATATGGAATGGGAAAGGGGCACGTATAAAGCTAGAGAAACTGTACACGCGGATAGAAAAGGGGGGACTAGCAATGCCTGACCTCTTGAGCTACTTTTTGGCTGCACAATGGGTAAATATTAATGACTGGGATAGGGAAATAATAAATTATATAATAGGGAGTAAATGTGATTGTTAAGGTTTATGACATATGGGGAGTATTGGAAACTGAGGTCTTTCACTTGGTAGAATTCAAAGCCCAATTTCCTAGCTGTGCTTTAATGCAGTGGGTATGGGAAATGACTAAATCAAAAATAGGGGGTAAAGGGTATTTAAGGATATCACCGTTGTGGGGATTCAAAAAATGTATGGTAGTCCCGACGGGCCAAACGAGGGTTTTAATAGAGAGAGGGTTATTATTTATGCATCAGGTTATGATACAGGGAACTTTGAAGTCTTATGATGATTTAGCTGCAGATTTCGGTTTGGAGTCAAAGGATTGGTTTTTTTATGCCCAACTGAGGAACGCCTTCAGAGGTATTACAAGTATGCATTACATTACTTACCATTCTGTAGTAGATAGGTTTTTAAAATCACATTTTAATTGCATTTCTTTTTAGGGAAAAGAAAGGTAACATTTTTTTTATTATTAACAGCGTTCAATAATAATACAGTTTTACTTTTGGGCTCATTACGGTCACACCAACACGCTAAGAGTGGGGTTTATGTGGCAATTTTCACTTTTTCCCTATTATATGTAACTTTTATATGTAATCAAGGCTTTGCACCATTTTTATTTTTTATCTATTTATTTTAATAAATTACTTTTTTATTACCATATATACTCGAGTATAAGCTGACCCAAGATTAAGCCGAGGCACCTGATTTTGCCACTAAAAACTGGGAAAACCTATTGACTCAAGTATAAGCCAAGGGTGGCAAATGCAATCGTCACAGCCTCCCAGTATATAGCCAGCCACGGCCCTGTAGTATATAGCCAGCCATGGCCCTGTAGTATATAGCCAGCCACGGCCCTGTAGTATATAGCCAGCAAACCCCCTGTAGTAAAAATTAAAAGGAAGACAAGGAAAGAAGGGAAGATGTGAGAGTAGTTAATACTTCACTATTATTAAATACTATTTAAAAATGGGGAATATAACCCCTAAACGTTCGAGGTACTATTAAGCGGTGTTTTCCACCCTTAAAATTAAGTCACCACTGTGATACACGTATATTCTTGTGTTGGGACAGAGGGGCTAAGCTAAAGTGTCCCCAAAAAACATTTTTAGATTTAATACTGTTAGCTTGCCCAGAAAAATAAGGGTTCTCCCCTATATCTTGTGAAGGGTGAGGATTCTAATAGTGGAATAGGGAAAGGATAGTGAAGAAGACGCATGGTTTTTTTTATAGTATTGAAAACTGGTTTTCTGTAACTCTGGTTGTGGTACATTAGTTTCCTGGTTGGTAACTTCTGTGTGAATGAGTGTGAATGACTTCTTATTCTACTTCTCTCATTAGGCCGGCCACCTAATGCTCTATTCTCTTCTGTCTAGTATCACCACCTGGGAGCTGTGTACCAAAACCAGGGAATGTGCTGTTACAATGTAAAATTATGTAATATACTATGTAATATATGTTATGTTCTACTTACCTGCAGCATGGTGGGTCTGCTCTGACCTTATAAGAGGCAGGCCAGAAGCAGCTCTGGTGTTTTATAGGGGAAGCTGCAGAGAATTGTGGGTATTTCAATTGTATAAAAGGTGTCACTGACCAGCAATCTGGGGGATTATGATTGTGGAGATTTGTGTTTTGCCTTCTGCTGGTCTGTGGAACTACAAGAGCCTGGTGTTTATTGAACCTATTATGTTATATATGGACTTTTCAAAATAAACTCCTTTGGATTATTTTCATCAAGCAAAGCCTGGTTATGCATTGAAAAGCCTATGCCTCACATATGGTGTCAGAAGTGGGATTCCATTTGAGTATTGCTCCAAGTACTCCTATTTAAAGAAACAGAGGCGTTATGTACAAAACTCGTTCCTGGCGCATTAAACCAAAAGAAACTGTGCCTGCAAAGCGAGTTTCTGCAAGTAAGTCCAGCAAGATGGAAAATCCAGGTGCAAGACCTAAAATCAGGCCATCTGCGGAGAAAGAGGAGGAATCAGAGGTCCAGGGAGCTGCTGCTGCTTCATTAACTCCAGGTGTGACCAAACCTCCTGAAAAGGCTTTACCTGAGAACATTGCTGACCTGATGAAATGGTTAACTGCGCAGCAGATTGAAGCAGAAAAAAGGCAAATGGAGGAGATCAGGAGAAACCGTGAAGAATTGCAACGTCAGGATGAACGCTGGAGGGAACTGTTGCAGGTATTAACAGTGGAACGGCAAGCTGTTTCACCTCCTCATCCTGCACCTGTGACCGTGTCTCCTTGGAAAGACCCTCATATGACAAAACTTACTCCACAAGATGATATTGAGGCATATTTGACGACAATCGAAAGGATTGCAAGCACATGTCAGTGGCCTAAGGAACAGTGGGTGGTAAGATTAGCCCCATATCTTACTGGACAAGCCCAGTTGGCGTATAGCCACATGGACATATGTGATGCTAACAACTATGACCTGGTTAAAGAGACTATTTTGAGGCGATATGACGTCAGTGAGGAAACCTACAGACAGAGGTTCCGAGAGCTCAAGTATTGTCACACTGCTAGTCCAAGAGAAGTCTTCACCCGCCTGCAAGACCTATACTCAAAATGGATGAAGCCAGAGACCAGAACTGTTCAACAGATCAGTGAAGTTATTGTACTTGAACAGTTTCTACACATTCTTCCAGCTGACGTTCATGCCTGGGTTCAAAAACATAGACCCAAAGATGCTAAAAAAGCTATTTCATTGGCAGATGACTTTCTACTTGCAAAAAGAGACATACAGAAATCTGCAATTGGGCAATCCAGAAAGTCACACATCTCTGGAGGTGGAGGACAAGAAGCTAGCACACCAATGAATACTGCTTCCAGTGACAGAATGTGCTATATCTGTCAGGGTAAGGGTCATGTAGCCAAATTTTGCCCAAGGAAGAGCATTAAAAACCAAACATCTACATCTTTTTCCGCCTTCAGTGACTTTATCCGGACAGTTCAAATTAACGGACAGACTGTGGATGCCTTGCTGGATTCTGGAAGTAAATTAAGCCTGGTAAAAGAGAATTTGATAACCAGTAAGATGGACTTTCCCAAAGTACCCATTACCTGTGTTCATAGAGATACAAAAAATTACTCAACATCGAATGTTGAACTACAGATGGATGGAAAATGTCTCTCTATGCCAGCAGTTGTTGTTCCTAGACTACAAGTTCCGGTGATCCTTGGTAGAATTACACCTGGATTTGATGACTTGCTATTAGGAGAACATCATTTGTCTGCTGTGACTACTAGAGCTCAAGCAAAGTTGCAAGACAGAGCAGAGACTTTGGAGGACATCTTCCCGTTTCATGAGGACATCATGGAGCCACCATCATTAAAACGTCAGTGTGTTCCAGAACGGGTCTTCAGGAAGAGACTTTCCCAGGATGGCAAGTATAAAAATATTGAACTCTGGGACACTGATACTGCATTGCGGCAGAAGCAGGACACTGGCATTAAGCCGTTATATGAGCTAGGTTTAAAAAAATGTAAAGAGATTGAAAAAAGTGGTAAACAGCCTGCTAAACCCTTTTTTCTAGTTGAAAATAATATTCTGTATAGAGTGTGTAATCACCCAAAGACAGGAGAACAAGTCAAACAGTTGGTTGTGCCAGAAAGATTCAGATCACATATTTTGAACCTGGCACATAACGTTCCTATTGCTGGTCACATGGGTTATAAGAAGACATTGGCCAGGGTACTGTGTCAATTTTATTGGCCAGGGTACTGTGTCAATTTTATTGGCCTGGTGTTTATGATGCAATAACCGATTATTGTTGTAAGTGCCCTGTATGCCAATACACTGCTTCTGTACCTCCTAAAGCACAGCTTATACCCCTGCCAGTATTTGATGAACCATTTCATACAGTTGGCATGGATATTATTTGTCCATTAGAGAAGAGTTCCAAAGGTAACCGCTTTTTTCTTACCATTGTAGATTACAGTACCAAGTACCCTGAAGCCATTCCAATGCTACAGTAACTGCTAAGAGGGTGGCTGAAGAAATTCTGAATGTCTTTAGCAGGGTTGGTTTACCTAAGTGTATTTTGACTGATCAGGGTAGTAATTTTACCTCTTCTTTGATGTCTGAAGTATATCAACTTCTTGGTATTCAGCCTCTTAGAACCACTCCTTACCATCCACAGACAGATGGGCTGACTGAGCAGTATAACCAAACCTTGAAGAAAATGCTTAGGAAATTTGTACACAATGACCCAAAACAATGGGATAGATGGTTACCTTTTCTGTTATTTGCCTATCGTGAAGTACCACAAGAGTCCACTGGGTTTAGCCCATTTGAATTGTTATATGGGAGACGACCAAGGGAACTCTTGGATGTTATCAAAGAGGTTTGGGAAGTTAACCCTAATTATCAGAAAAATGTTATTGAATATGTTTTACAAATGAGAGAGAGACTGCGACAATTGATGAAGGTAGCCCATGATAATGTATACAAAGCCAAAAGCTATCAAAAGAAATGGTATGATCAACATTCCAGAAATAAGTCAATTAGGGTTGGTGATGAGGTTCTTCTTTTGCTTCCTAGCAGTGAAAATAAGTTGTTGGCATGATGGCAAGGGCCTTACAGAGTTATCAGACAGACAGGTCCAGTTGATTTTGAAATTGAAACTCCAGATAAAAAACATAGCAGCAAGGTTTACCATGTCAACTTACTGAAACAGTGGTTAGAATCAGAGAATGATCCAGAAGCTAACACTGCTTGTAACATTGTCACCGAGTCCTCACAGAATATGTCTGAAGAGGTATATGATTGGTTTCAAAATTGTGCAGATTGGTCAGAGGTAACTTTGAATCCAGAGTTATCTAAGGAGCAACAATGTGGCTTGAGAAACCTTATTAGGTCGAGTTCACATGCGTATGGAAGTAAGCCTGGCTGTGTGTCCTTTGTTCATCATGAAATAAACACTGGGGACCATGCTCCAGTCAGACAAAAGCCTTACCAGCTACCTGAAAAATTAAAGTACAAGGCAGAAAATGAAGTGCTGGAAATGCTAAAACTAGGAGTTATTAAACCATCCAAAATTCCTTGGTCTTCACCTGTAGTGATGATTGGGAAAAAGATGGGACAATAAGGTTTTGCATAGATTTTCGTAAAATTAATGCTATATCTACTTTTGACAGCTACCCAGTGCCTCGCGTTGATTATCTGCTTGAAAAACTGGGAAATGCTAAATATATTTCCACCTTAGATTTATGTAAGGGTTATTGGCAAATTCCACTTGATGACAAATTAAAAGAAAAAACTGCTTTTGCGATGCCTAGTGGTTTGTACCAATTCAAAACCACGCCATTTGGTCTCCATGGTGCTCCTGCCACATTTCAGAGAGCTATGGACATTCTTTTGAGGGATCATGTGGCATACAGTGCGGCATATCTGGACGATGTGGTCATATTCAGTAGATCATGGAAAGACCATTTGTATCACTTAGGAAAGGTCATAGCTGAAATTAAGAATGCAGGCTTCACAATTAATCCATGTAAATGTTCTTTGGGATTTCAGGAAACAAATTACCTTGGATTTATTGTGGGTAATGGGAAGGTACAGGCCGAAATCTCAAAAGTCCAAGCCATTCAATCAGCTAGTGTACCAACCACTAAAAAAGAAGTCAGATCCTTTATAGGTCTTGCCGGTTATTATAGACTGTTTATTCACGAATTTGCTTCCATAGTTGCTCCCTTAACGGATTTGACTAAAAAGAACGAGAGGCAGTGGTGTGGACAGATGAGTGTGACCGGGCTTTTACGCAAATAAAGGACATTTTGTGTAAAGAGACAGTCTTGCAGAGCCCAGACTTTGCCAAACCATTCACTGTACAGACAGATGCATCAGAGGTTGGACTTGGTGCAGTCCTAAGCCAAGAGATTAAAGGTGAGGAGCACCCAATTCTCTATTTAAGTAGGAAACTCTTTCCATGAGAACAAAGGTACTCAAACTATTGAGAAAGAAGGGCTAGCGATTAAATGGGCTTTGGAAGCATTACGCTATTATTTACTAGGGAGAGAATTTACTTTAGTAACTGATCATCATCCGCTAACCTGGATCCAGACAATGAAATACAAAAATGCTAGAATAACAAGGTGGCATTTAGCATTGCAGCCGTTTAAGTTTAAGATAGAACATCGATCAGGGAAGAGGCACCAAAATGCAGATCATTTATGAAGGTTTGGTGCTGAAGTGAAGATGTCTGAGGAAGGACAAGTTTCCTCTTGAGGTGGGAGGTATGTGAAGAAGACGCATGTTTTTTTTTATAGTATTGAAAACTGGTTTTCTGTAACTCTGGTTGTGGTACATTAGTTTCCTGGTTGGTAACTTCTGTGTGAATGATTTCTTATTCTACTTCTCTCATTAGGCCGGCCACCTAATGCTCTATTCTCTTCTGTCTAGTATCACCACCAGGGAGCTGTGTACAAAAACCAGGGAATGTGCTGATACAATGTAAAATTGTGTAATATACTATGTAATATACATGTTCTACTTTTGTATAAAAGGTGTCACTGACCAGCAACCTGGGGGATTATGATTGTGGAGATTTGTGTTTTGCCTTCTGCTGGTCTGTGGAACTACAAGAGCCTGGTGTTTATTGAACCTATTATGTTATATATGGACTTTTCAAAATAAACTCCTTTGGATTATTTTCATCAAGCAAAGCCTGGTTATGCATTGAAAAGCCTATGCCTCACATAAACGGTTGTATGTGGCGATTTATTTGTAACACAGCCATCTTATTGTGTATGTATTGACACTAGGTTTGCAACATTGTTACACAGATCGTGCTGCTAGACCTCACATACATAATCCTATTCCTTTATTTATCTTCTTTGCAAACAATGCCTCAAAAGAAACAGAGTTTCCTCGGTGAAACACGCGATGGGACGATCAGACTATAATATAGGGACAGCACAATTGAGGGATAGCGCTTACCTTAAGTCAAACTGGTTGCTGACAATTCCTTTGCGGTACACAGACAATGCTGAGTGTTAGCCGACCACTCCAATCTAGATCGCAAATAGACTGCGCTTTTGTAGAGAGGCATGGAGTCAGTATTAATACTGGAGCTGTGCCCCATAGGAGTGTAATAAATCCTCACTACAGACTCGCTGCAGCACTCAAACAGCGCTGTTTGCAACCAGCCAGAGACAAGTGAACAGGCTTAGGGCTCATTCACACTGCTGTTGCGGGGACGTACATGCGGCCGTGTCCCGCTGCTTCCTATGGAGGGAGGAGGGGCCACCTCCTCCTCACCTCCAGCACACGGCGGTATGCCCGCACGGCAGGCAGACCGCGTGTGAATGCAGCCTTATGTGTGTGTAGTCTAGCAGCACAATCTATGTTACAATGTTGCAAATTAAAATATCAATATAAACACAAGGACAAGCGGGCTAGATCACAAACTAAACCACGACACATAGCCTTGTTTGCAAAGATGATACGTGTGTGAAGTTTAGCAGCACGATCTGTGTAACAATGATGTAAACCTAGTGTCAATACATACACAATAAGCTGGCTGTGTTACAAATAAATCACCACATACAACCCTTTCCTCCCCCTATCCCACTATTAGAATCCTCCCCCTTCGCAAGATATAGGGGAGAACCTTATTTTTCTGGGCAAGCTAACAATATTAAATAATCTAAAAATATTTTTGGGGACACATTAGCTTAGCCCTCTGTCCTAATACGAGAATACACATGTATCATAGTGGTGACTTAATTTTTAGCCTGGCATACACCAATTAAGACTACCTCGAACGTTTAGGGGTTATATTGCCCATTTTTAATTGAATTAATTGAAGCATTAACTACACTCACACCTTCCCTTCTTTCCCTATCTCCCTTTTAATTTTTGTTCATATTTTGGTGGTGCACACCTGTGTTTTTTTATATCAGTTCTATCCTTTTGAAAAGAAATACCCCAGCCAGCTAGCCCATTTTAGCATATAGCCAGCGCGCCAGCCACCTTTAGCATATAGCCAGCCAGCCCCCTTTAGTATATAGCCAGCCAGCCCCCTTTAGTATATAGCCAGCCAGCCCCCTTTAGTATATAGCCAGCCAGCCCCCATTAGGGTATGGTCAGCTAGCCCCCATTAGTGTATGGCCGGCCAGTCAGCCCCCATTAGTGTATGGCCAGCCAGCCCCCATTAGTGTATGGCCAGCCCTGTGTAGTATATAGCCAGCCCCATGTAGTACATAGCTAGAGTGCCCCCAGTTTGCCCAATACAAAAAAAACCCTAAGGGAACATGTCCCTCTAATGACAGGTTTCCTTTCTCCAGAAAATGGAGGTGCAATTTTGAAATTGTGTTTTTCTTCTCTAAATGAATGTAAAAGAAATGCCAATAGGCATTGAAGGAAAGGAGCACCATTTCAGATTTGCATTGTCACGTTGTGTGGGCTATAAAATTTCAATTGCGTTGGCAATGTAGACATATGAGAACTTTTTTGAGGGATGAGTTACAATTTAAAGGGAACCTGTCACCAGGGACCTGATTTTCACTAAAAACAAGTTACAGAAGCCCATCTCACCTGCATTGCAAATTTGCCTTTCTGCTTTCTTTAAAGGAAACCTACCACTTGAAGCGGCAGGTTTCAGATGGAAATACTGAGCAGGGTGAGGTGGTGCCGGAGCTTATTTTTGTTAGTGTTTTAAACCGCTGTATTGCGGTTTAAAACACTTTTTAAACTTTATAGCCGGCGCAGGGAGGTACGCGCTCAGCGCTTACCATGCGCGCGGCTACATAGAAAGTGAAGGAGAGCTGCGCGCATGGTAAGCGCCGAGCGCGTACCTCCCTGCGCCGGCTATAAAGTTTAAAAAGTGTTTTAAACCGCAATACAGCGGTTTAAAACACTAACAAAAATAAGCTCCGGCACCAGCTCACCCTGAGCTGGTGCTCGGTATTTTCTTCTGAAACCTGCCACTTCAAGTGGTAGGTTTCCTTTAAGCATTTGCATTACAAAATAATAGTGAGTTTTAACTTAATTTGCACCCTGATAGAATCATCTGTGTGGTCCTAGAGGTTGGGCTTTGGTTTGATGCATTTTAAAAAACAACATGTGACTTGTCTATGCTGCAGACTCCTCAGCTCTCAGCCCCCACCTTTGTGCTCCTGTACAGCTCCTCCATCCTGCTCCTTCACTGAGCTCATAGCCTGGTCAGCTGACATCAGTGGGAGAGGCTGTACAGGAGCACAAAGGTGGGAACACAGATAAGTCATATGTTTTTTTAAATGCATGCAAACCAAAGTCTAAACCCTAGGACTAAGAGGATTGTGTCAGGGTGCAAGGTAAGTTACAACACACTATTATATTGTAATGCAAATGCTTAGATAAAGCAGAAAGGCATATTTGCAATGTAGCTGTAATGGGCGTTTGCAACCGGTCTTTGGTGAAAAAGAGGTCCCTGGTGGCAGGTTCTCTTTAAAGATACCTTGATCTCTCATACAATACATTGCAGTACTATCGTACAGTATTGTATTGTATTTGTATTACTGACAGTTTGCCCATTAGACCCTGACTAATAAGCCACCATTCATGGCAGAAACTGAGGTCTTCATCTTAGCTACCGCGATCATTCTTGAACATGGCAGTTAAAAGGGTTAAACTGTCCGGCAACATGAGATCTCCCTGCTGGGCAGACATGGCAAGGACCAGGTGTAAAAGTCGGTCTACTGATTTGGATCGAGCTGGCACACTGGCAGTGCCAGCGCTGTCAGCAAGCCAAGATAGATTGTCCTAATGCAGTTAAGGACCTGCTAATTGGCACAATCTCATCCTGCATTTGTAATCAGTTAAAAATCTATTAAAATAAGGCCCCAAGCACACAAATGCAAACATCTGTGTGTGCATGAGATCTTAAGCCGTGTTTTTCATTGAGGTATTGCTTTGATTTTAAGGTTAGATTAAAAAAAACAACAAAAAAAAACAAACCTCAATCATCAATCTAATTCAACTAACATTCAGGACTTGAATGGCTTTCAAAATCTACTAATATTACATTACAATATTACAAGTAACTTACATCCCAAACCGTAGCATTCCAGAAACATATGTCTGCCAGTGAGCACAGTAGAACATGAACATGCCTGCAAAGCAGCAGAAGAACATCCAGTCTGGGTGTGTGCCAAGCTGTACTGCAATACACGTTCCCAAAACCACAAACACTGTTAAAATAAAAGTAAATATTAACACATTATAAGCATAGATTTATCAAAAGAAATACAATTACAGTTAAAAGGGTGATATGCATTTAATAAATGGGCTTTTTTTTTAAAGTGATTGGGCGAATTTGTCAGGCATGGCATGTCCTACAGCCATCGAGACCTATTATGTGGTGGATTGAGAAGTGCCTAATTTAAAGCATAACTTAATTTTTTAATCTTTTTTTTACAATCAAATTCCACGGTTTAGTTAACCCCTTAAGGATGCAGCCATTTTACAGCTTAAAGGGAACCTGTCACCAGGAGACCCATTTTTAGCACTCCCCAGTCCCCACAGAGCATAGTACATACGCTGCCAAAGTGTTTTTGTATTAAAAATTGGTTATACAGAAAAAAAAGATCTGTTATATTGTACCTTTCATTAGCAGCTGCTGTGTGACTAGGCAGTTGCCAAATGGGAGGGGCTGGAAAGGAGCACCCTTGGGGAACAGCTACTCCATGTGACCTTTTCAAATATATGAAAACACCCATCACTTGGCTTAGCGATGCGCCCTGCTCCTCTACAGTCAATCCCGAGTGTGGGGAGTTATTCATATATTTGAAAAGGTCACATGTTTCCCAAGGGTGGGGGGAACTGCTCCTTTCCAGACCCTCCTATTGGGCAACTGCCTAGTCACACAGCACATGCTAATGAAAGGTACAATATAACATAATTTTTTTTCTGTAAAACCAATTTTTTTATACAAAAACACTGTGGCAGAGTATGTACTATGCTCTGTGGGGACTGGGGGAGTGCTAAAAATGGGTCTCCTGGTAACAGGTTCCCTTTAAGGCTCAGCCCCATTTTTTGGATTCTGACTTGCGTCTCTTCTGATGATTATAACTTTTGAACACTGTTACTTATCAAAGCGATTCTGCGATTGTTTTTTCCTCATGGCTGATAAATTTTGCGTTTACTTACAAAAAAAAAAATGAATTTTTTAAAAAATTTGGCATTTTCGAAATCATTGTGTTTTCAGGCAGATAGATTTATCACCTAAATAAGTTGCTGAATAATATTTCCCATATGTCTACTTTACATTTTCATAATTTTTGAAATGTCTGGATAGTTTATTTTGACGTCACGCGGCTTACAAATCGAATAGCGATTTTCCGGATTTTCAGAATTGACTATTTTGCGGATAAATACAGTTTTGAATGAAATTTTACATTTTTAGCATTAAAACCCCCTATATAATCAACCCATTTTCAAATCTGCACCCCTCAAGCTATCAGAAACAGCTTTTAGAAGATTGTTAACCCCTTGAGATCTTCATAGTAATTGAATCAAAATGGAGGTGAAATTTAGAATGGTCAAATTGTGCCGGTTATACGTTCATTAAGCCCCACAATTTGTTCTACAATTTCTTACGAGTACAGAGACCCCCCCACATGTGGCCGTGACTTGTTTTATGGGGTCACAGCGAGGCGCAGAAGGGAAGGAGCACCCTGCAGCTGCCAGGATTTTAGTTTCCTCATTGGCCCCTTTTGTAGGCTATAAAATTTTAGCTTTTCCATTATTGGGGCCATGTGACAGCATTTTTTTTGAGGGATGAGATGCTTTTTCCAGTATCACCATTTTGGGGTTGGTATCCACTATTGTTGAAAATGTAGGAACTTTTTTTTTTGAGGGCAGGAGTAGAAAAGCATCAATTCTGTACTGGATATTTTACTTTTTTTTTGGTGTTCACCGTATAGCCCAATAATCATGTTATCTTTATTTTATGGGTCGATGCGATTACGGGGATACCATACATGAATATTTACGTTTTACTAAATGTGTCAAATAAAAACCCTAATGTGGGAAAAATCTAGCATTTTTGCATTGCCGTCTGCCAAGTGGATTAATATTGTTACTTTTTTGGCTACGGAGCTGGTTGATGGCTTGGTCTTTTGCGGGAAATGTTGCACCAGTATCATTCTGGAGTACATGTTTTTTTGATCACTTTTTATAGCATTTTTTGTGGAATTGAATAGGTGAAAATAATAAATTAAATTAAATAAATTTTGGAGGGTTTATAACAGTTTTTTTTTTAACGGCATTCATCGTGCAGGTTCAATAATTATTTACTGTTATTCTATGAGTTGTTACGGACGCAGTGATACTATATATGTGGGGTTTGTTTAATGATTTAGACTTTTTTTGCGTTATATGTCTCTTTATAGGTTTGGGGGCTTTTGGGCATTTTTATTGATTTCCTACTTTTTATTGAATAACTTTTTTTTTTTACTTTTCACTTTTTTCCAGCATGGGACATGAACAAGCAATCATTCGATTGCTTGTTCATGTTAATACTCTGCAATACTCATGTATTGCATGGTATTAGCAGTGTCAGCCTAGGCTGGTACTGTGCCAGTAAGATGATGTGATAGATGCCATCTTACTGGCAGTGCCTGCAGGCAGCTCTGAGGGTCAAGATCAGACCCCAGTGATGCCACAGCAACGATCGGCACCCCCCCGAAACCAGTTGGGGGGGGCAATCGTCGGAGAAAGACCCCCCAAAGCAAAGCTAAATGTAGCAGTCGCGCTGATCGCAGCTTTTAACGAGTTAAACACCCGTGATGGGAGCCCACTCCGACCGCGGGTGTTACACTGGGCTGCCGGCTATTAGTTACAGCCGGCACCCTGTGTTTCCCAGTGCCGGTTTGGCTCAGATCTTGAGCTGAATCTGCATCGGCTTTGCGTCCAATAAGTCACTGAGCACAGAGTCCGATATATCGGACGCTGAGTGGGAAGGGGTTAAAGGAAATCTATCATGAAAATTATGCATGAAGAAACACATGGATCCAGGCAACACGACTGTGGTAATATTCTTACATTTGTCATCCATGGCCTCCTCCTGAAATAATCTTAAAGTGTAACCGTCATTTCAAAAAACTTTTGAAAAGTTGTAGGACAGGTAATTTTAAGCCCTTTTGCAATAGGATTAGTTACCCGAATCTTGCTCCTTCCGCTTGTATTTTGCAGACCTCCCCTAGATGGCAGTGACTGCTCAGATGTCTGTTACTATTGACATTCTGTCTTCATAAAGCAGCTGAGACTACGGAACAGGAAACACGCCCCCATCCCCCTCCCTCCAATCAGCTGATTACCTCAAGTCTCACTGCTCACAGCTGATTACCTCATGGCTCCAGCACCCAGTCATATGCTGCCAGGAGCCCTCACTAATGTAGTGACCAAACACCTTCACTTCTCTCTCATCAGCTTTCCCTACACTTGTGTATACACACATAATCCACACAGACACACACTGCAGCTCGTACCCCCTCCCCCCATCACTTCACACAAGGAAGTGGCAGGAGAGACTCTCCAAGTCTTCATGCTGTGTCCTCATGTGCTGTGCTGGAGTATTACATAGATAGATAGATAAGAGATAGATAGATAAGAGATAGATAGATAAGAGATAGATAGATAAGAGATAGATAGATATGAGATAGATAGATATGAGATGGATATGAGATACATATGAGAGATGGATAGATAGATATGAGAGATGGATAGATAGATATGAGAGATGGATAGATAGATATGAGAGATGGATAGATAGATATGAGAGATGGATAGATAGATATGAGAGATGGATAGATAGATATGAGAGATGGATAGATAGATATGAGAGATGGATAGATAGATATGAGAGAGAGAGAGAGAGAGAGAGAGAGAGAGAGAGAGAGATGGCTAGCTAGCTCTGGTCTCATTGGTCAGCAGCAAGCGCTTGTGATGAGGTGACAGGAGGCAGGCTCCGCCCCTCCATCTTGCTGATTGTAGTTTTTTGAGAGCTGGAAACCCTGGTTGCTATGGGCCAAAAAAGATACTAAATGAGGACCGAGAGGCAAAATAGTTTGAGGAATGATTCCCAGGGACACCTGGAACAGAATTATGTATGTCACAAACCTGACTCACCGGAGTTCACACAAGGGGATACCTACTCTATGGAGTCCCAGAATTTAGCCCTTAAGCTCTGCCCACTTTCACAAAATGGCTTCCTTACGCTAAATTTACTCCACAGAATTTCAGCCCCAGCCAATCCACACTGCCACCACCCACGAGTTACTTATGCAAAGAAGGCCGTAGGCACCTCAACCACACAGACAATGTACCCTGATGATAACTCAGCACATGCACTCACTACTTACACGATATTACAATTATAAATTCACACAGAACATGCAATCGCTTACTACATGGACTATGCTAACAATGACCTCTGGTAACGTGTTTTCCTTCAGAGACTCAAATTCTTTAAGGCTACAAGCAGAGACTAATTAAAAAGTTTTAATTTACATAAAAATGCAGTACACTCAAAGCATTAAATTGTCAGATAAAATGAAAAAAAAAGGATTAAAAACAATACACAAACAGAGAAACAAAAAATTCTTGCTAGTGGAATAGGAAGAAATTCTTTGGCCCGAGGACTGAACCACATCATGTGGCTGCTTCATTCATTTAAACCCAGGTGATTTTTTACCCCCACCCCTGGCTGTGATGTTACTGTGAGGGGGAGTTTTTCTATCCCCCTCCCATCAGTGAGCTACTTTTTGGGTCTGGGTTTTTATCAAAACCCCATAACTTTTGATTGGAAAAAGGCACAATTGTGCCATGGCTTCCAACCAAACGGGTACGTTATTCCCATCAACCACATACCAAACTCGGGGTGTATTAGCCTGATATCAGGGGTGATTTTCGCTCCAGGAGTGTGTCTAGACCCCATAACTGTCCTATGTAACTGGGGACCCATAACTATGAATTATGCCCCAGTTATGGGCAGCTAAGATATTCCCTTTGTCTAAATTTGGAGGGAAAAACTAAAGTCTGTGTGTTCTTTTCATCCCCCACTTCCTGGACCATCTCTGGCCAAACTTGTCAATTCTACCACTTAAGACCATGCTCCTCTGATCAAACATAGACTTCCTGGGGTGTTATAAACACACTGCCAGGCTCCTCTTCCTGGCTTTTCTTAAAGGGGTATTCCGGGAATATGAACGTCTGATACAAAAACCAATGATGCTATAAATAAATGAATGTAACAAAACTTAATGTCATCAGTCACAAAATGGAGCCTAAATAGTTTGATTTTATGATTCACACAATTTATGGCCTCTCTAAAGTTATCATTAAGATGGCTGCCACTGGAAACTACAAGTCCCAAGATCCTTTAGTTCGCAGTAACTCCTCCTTCCTCTTATGCTCTGCTCCCAGTGATGATGTAACAGGTTTTCTTGCTCTGTTACCATAGTAATGATGTGTAACTGCCATCATCAAAACACCGACCATACTGGATGCATTGCAACCAAGCGACTACAGCCAAACTAGTGGTGATCACATGACCTTCCCAGACAGGTGCAAGATATGTGATGTGGACATGTGACCATCGGCCATCTTCTGTCCTGTGTATGCTCTGCAACGGACCGCACAATCTGGAAGCCCAGATTCTGGATCTAAATGAGCAAGTTTCAAGGCTGCGGGCAATTGACAATATGGAGCGAAGTTTGCTGCTCCTGGAGCACAAACTCTCTAAGGAAGATGGGTGCGGGGAGGGAAGTATGGAGGTGCAGAGTGAGGGGGCAGCTAATTGGGTAACATGTAGAAGGCGGGGTAGAGGGAAGAGTTGTAGGGAGTCTAGTCCTGATCTGGTGCACCCCAATAAGTTTGCCAGGCTGGCGGATGAGGGGGATATCAGCTCTGGGGTAGCAATGCTGCAGCAAAAGATGGCCTCTAGCAACCAGGGGACTGTCTGCTCCGGTAAGAAGGGTAATGGGAGCACAGGCAAGGTCAGACAGGTGCTGGTAGTGGGAGATTCGATTATAAGGGGAACACACAGGGCAATCTGTCACAAAGACCGTGCATACTGAACAGTGTGTTGTCTGCCGGGTGCTCGGGTTCGGCATGTTGCGGATCGGGTTGACAGATTACTGGGAGGGGCTGGTGAGGAACCAGCGATCATGGTCCACATTGGCACTAATGACAAAGTAAGAGGTAGGTGGAAGGTCCTTAAAAATGATTTCAGGGATTTAGGCCATAAGCTCAGGGCAAGGACCTCAAAGGTAGTTTTCTACGAAATACTGCCTGTACCACGTGCCACACCAGAAAGGCAGCGGGAGATCAGGGAGGTAAATAAGTGGCTCAAAAGTTGGTGTAGGAAGGAGGGGTTTGGGTTCATGGAGAACTGGGCTGACTTTTCTGTCGGCTACAAGCTCTACAGTAGGGATGGGCTGCACCTCAATGGGGAGGGTGCAGCTGTTTTGGGGGAAAAAATGGCTAGAAGGTTGGAGGAGTGTTTAAACTAGAGACCTGGGGGGAGGGCAACTACACTTGTGCAGGGCAAAGAGACAGTGTAGATAGAGAGCTGGGAAGAGTCATAGTCCATGGGGGAGAAAGGGGGGCTGGAATGAGATTGGGGAATAAGGACAAAAGGAATACGGACAGGGAAAACCATATAAAGTGTATGTACACAAATGCCAGAAGCCTCACAAACAAAATGGAGGAACTGGAACTCTTGATGTTGGAGCGGAAATATGATATAGTGGGTATCAGCGAGACAAGGCTGGACAGTAGCTATGACTGGGCTGTTGCTATAGATGGTTATAGTCTTTTTAGAAAGGATCGTATAAATAAAAAAGGGGGAGGGGTTTGTTTATATGTGAATTCTTGCCTCAAGCCTGTCTTGCGAGATGACATCAGTACCGCAAATGCAAATGTGGAGTCCCTATGGGTTGAGATAAGAGGAGGGAAAAAGAATAATAAAATATTACTAGGGGTTTGTTATAAGGCTCCAAATATAATGGAGGCAGCAGAAGAAATGCTGATAAGTGAAATGGATGCGGCTTCAAAGCATGGTGAAGTACTTATCATAGGGAACTTCAATTACCCAGATATTGACTGGGGGGCAGAAACATGCAGGTCCTTCAAAGGTAGCAGGTTCTTGTCAACAACAAAAGACAATTACCTGTCGCAAATAGTCCTGGAGCCAACAAGAGGGGGGGCACTGCTGGACCTTATCCTAACCAACAGACTTGATAGGGTATCAAAACTACAGGTTGGGGGGAACCTGGAGAATAGTGATCATAATATCATTGATTTTGTACTACGGTTTACTAAGAGCGTCAGGGAAGGGGCAACCAACACTCTAAACTTCAGGAGGGCAAATTTTCAGCAACTAAGGGAAGACCTTAAAGGCATTGACTGGGATAATGTTCTCAAAGACAAAAGCCCCCCCAAAAATGGGACTTTTTCTCATATATTCTAAAAAAGTCCTGTGAGAAACACATACCTTATGGGAAAAAGAATAAGAGGAACAAGAAACAGCCAATGTGGCTAACTAGTCTTGTAAGGAAAGCAATAAGCTAGAAAGATAAGACGTTTAAGGTGCTAAAATGTGAAGGTAGCGATGAGGCATTACAGGATTATAGAGAGAAAAATAAATCCTGTAAAAAGCAGATAAAGGCTGCAAAAATAGAGACTGAGAGAAAAATTGCCAGAGAGAGCAAAAATAATTCCAAATTATTTTTCAAGTATACAAATGAAAAGAAACTAAAAACAGAGAGTGTGGGCCCCCTTAGAAATAACATGGGGGTCATGGAGGAAGGGGATGAGGAAAGGGCCAGTCTACTGAATGTCGCCTTCTCAACTGTCTTTACCCAGGAAAATCTCCTGGTGGAAGACACAATGAGGAATAATGTAAATTCTTTTTGGAATGTCAACAGTTTAACCCAGGAAGAGGTACGGCGCCGCCTCACAACCACTAAGATAGATAAATCACCGGGGCCAGATGGCATACACCCCCGGGTTCTGCATGAATTATGTACCATGATAGACAGACCGTTATTTTTAATATTTGAAGATTCACTGAGGACTGGTTATGTTCCACAGGACTGGCGCATAGCAAATGTGGTACCAATATACAAAAAAGGATCAAATAGCGATCCGGGAAACTACAGACCCGTGAGTCTAACTGCTGTGGTGGGGAAAATATTTGAGGGGTTTGTTAGAGATGCTATCCTGGAGTATCTCACTGTGCACAACCTTATAACCCAGTGTCAGCATGGGTTTATGAGAGATCGGTCCTGTCAGACTAATCTGATTGGTTTCTACGAGGAGGTAAGTTCAAGACTGGATCTGGGGGACGCTGTGGATGTTGTATATCTGGACTTTTCAAAGGCATTTGACACCGTGCCACATAAAAGGTTGGTATATAAAATGAGACTGCTGGGAATAGGAGAAAATCTGTGTATTTGGGTAAGTAATTGGCTTAGTGATAGAAAACAGAGGGTTGTCATTAATGGCACATTCTCAGATTGGGTTGAGGTTACTAGTGGATTGCCACAGGGGTCAGTATTGGGGCCACTTCTTTTTAATATTTTTATTAATGACCTTGTAGTGGGTTTACACAGTCAAGTTTCAATATTTGCAGATGATACTAAGCTGTGTAAAGTAATAAATACTGAGGTCGATAGTTTAGCATTACAGAGGGATTTGTGGAAGCTTGAGGAGTGGGCAGAGAAATGGTTGATGAGGTTGAATGTAGATAAATGTAAAGTTATGCACTTGGACCATGGAAACAAAAAGTATAATTATGTTCTAAACCAGGGGTCTCAAACTCAATTTACCTGGGGGCCGCTGCAGGTAGATTCTGGGGAAGGCTGGGCCGCATCATGCTTTCCACAAAAAATGCGCTTACAAAATATCATTATTCAGATTCAAATGTCTTTATTAACAGTTCTTTAACATTTAACTTTCAAAACATGAATGGACATAAACTGTTTTGAACATGGCTTTATCTTCCTACTTCTTGCTGCTAGAGATCTGACAGCGCTTACTCTTGCATAGCCGAGCCACATTTGGCGTAAGTGAGGAAGCAGTTGAGACCCTCAGCACAGCTTGAAGATGAGCATCAGTAATTCTAGATCTGTACTTTGACTTATTGAAGTTCAAGGTAGAGAAGAGCTTTTCGCACAAGTATGTGCTCCCAAAAAGACACATGGTCTGCTTGAACATTCGGGAAAGCTCAGGGAAGCTGGGGGGCAATTCTCTTAAAAATTGCCCAAGTTTGTCTGCTTTTCCACTCACATCCCTGAACTTGGCTTTGAGTTCAGAGTTACACTGCAGGTCAATGAGCTCCATTTGAAACACTGGAGGGGCATCTTGCACATCAAAGGAGAAGGGGTCTGCAAAAATTTGAAATGTGGCTCTATGTCTCTTGAAGTCTGCAAATCTATGATCAAATTCCTCCTGTAGCTTCAAAATGACATCCACATACTCCTCATGACTGAATAGTGTGCCTGAATCCATGAGTGACTTGCATGCTGGGAAATGGCAAAGGTTTGTTTGAGAAAGCTGGTCTTTCCACAACGTAAGTTTTGTAGAGAATGCTCTCACGCTGTCATAGGCAGCACTGACAAGTTGCCCCTGGCCTTGTAACCTCTTATTCAGTACATTAAGCTCATGTGTGATATCAACCAAAAAAGCTAAGTCCATGAGCCATTTTGGATCACTTAGCAAAGGAACAGAAGCCCCATCTTTTTCCATAAAAGCTTTCACTTCCGCTCTCAACTCAAAAAATCTCTTCAATACGTTTCCCCTGCTGAGCCAACGCACCTCGGTGAAGTAGAGCACATCCCCATATTCTGACTCTATTTCCTCTAAAAAAGCACGAAACATTCTGTGTTTTAAGCCCCTGGATCTGATTTGGTTGATGCATTTCACAACGAAAGACATCACGTTGTCAAACTTCAGGCATTTGCTGCAAAGGGCCTGCTGATGGATAATGCAGTGCAGAGCAATGACCTCCTCTAAACCTTCCTCTTCCTTTTTTTTATTAACAAGTGCCACCAGTCCTTTTTTCCTCCCTATCATTGATGGAGCTCCATCAGTTGTTATTCCGACAAACTTCCTCCAAGGCAAACCAGCATTCTGAAAAGCATCACACAGCTGGTGAAATATCTCTTGAGCGGTGGTCTGGCCATGCATTGGAACTAGTGAGAGCAACTCCTCTGTGACTTCAAAATTGTCATCAACACCCCGGACATAGATTGCAAGCTGGGCAGTGTCGGTGATGTCTGTGGTCTCATCAAGAGCGACTGAGTATACACTGAAACATTTTATTTTCTCACACAGTTGATCATAAATGTCACTTGAAAGGTCAGAAATGCGCTCTGCTACGGTGTTGGCAGAAAGGCTGACGTTGCTAAACTGACCTTTCTTTTCTGGAGAGATAATACTTGCAGCCTGTAACATGCACTTTTTTATAAATTCCCCTTCTTTAAATGACTTTCCTGCTTTAGCAATCATCATACTAACTACGTAGCTGGCTTCGACTGCTGCATCATTCTCTTTGGTTGCTTTCTTAAAGAAATCTTGTTGCCTCAGCAGACATGTCTTAAGTTTAGCAACCTGGTTGGCTCTCTCATCTCCCTGGTACTTTGCATACTCCTCAGCATGTCTAGTTGTGTAATGACGCTTCAAATTGTATTCTTTGGGCACTGCGACTTTCTCTGTGCAAATAAGACAAGTTGGGATGCCCTTGTGCTCAATAAAGAAATATTGCTTTTCCCACTTTTCCTGAAATTGTCTGTGCTCATCATCAACCTTTCTCTTCACTGCAGGCTTTGAGCAAGACATATTTGGGGCTGTGTAGCAAAAACTTAGGCCTATGGTGCCTGGAGATACCCACTTCAGGGCAAGGTGCTCTGGATGAGCGGCAATAGAGTTTCCCAGTCCCCCTAGCTGCCTAGCATGACCTTCGGCAGCATTAAAGAGGACCTGATTTTTACTCACAGGAGTAGCCAAATACCTTTAGGGTGGGCACCCCCCGCTGATGCTGGCACCCGGTCTGGTTTATAAAAATAGCACTCCTCCACTCCGCTGTGGGCTCTGTATATTTCCTGCCCTGTATGCTACTGGGCATCAAGGAGGAGGAGATGCTGGGGTTTCTCAATGGGCGTCTCCTTCTCCCTGTGCCTCAATCCAATCACAGAGAGAGTCACAGCCAGGGAGAAAAAAAACTCCTTGTCTGTGACACTCTTCGATGTGATTGGATCACAGCACAGCCAGGGAGAAGGAGACGCCCATTGAGAAACCCCTGCGTTTCCTCCTTCCATGCAGGGCCTCCACTGGCAGAACGTCCAAATGCTGTCAGCTCGGGGCTCCCCTTGCGCTGGGAGACGTGTCTTCTCTATGAACGCGTCCTGTGCACCGAGGGGTCCCAAGCTCCTACCGCACTGAGCCCAGTCAGGGACACTCTGCGACCCGGAGAAACTGGGCTGGTTCGGAGACTTGAATCTGGTTCAGAGCTTGGGACCCCTCGGTGCACAGGACGCGTTCATAGAGCAGTAAGAAGCTGGGTACTTAGAGGCAGGGGTGTACCAAGCCTGTCTGCTGCCTGAGGCGAGCCATAGAAAGACGCCCCCCCCCCCCCCCCGCCCATATATGTAATATATCAGGGAATGTCAGGACCACATCCATCATATTGGTTTGGTGTAAAAATAAAGCAATGCAAAATGCATACAGCGTGCCGTCATGTAGTATAAGATAGATAAAGCATATCGTACTGCCAGTATAAAATGCATACAGCATACCGCCATGCAGTATAAAATGCATACAGAGTGCCGCCATGTAGTATAAAATGCATGCAGCGTACCGCCTGTAGTATAAAATGCATACAGCATATCGCCTGTAGTATAAAATGCATACAGCATATCGCCTGTAGTATAAAATGCATACAGAATATCGCCATGTAGTATAAAATGCATACAGCATATCGCCTGTAGTATAAAATGCATACAGCATACCGCCATGCAGTATAAAATGCATACAGAGTGCCGCCATGTAGTATAAAATGCATGCAGCGTACCGCCTGTAGTATAAAATGCATACAGCATATCGCCTGTAGTATAAAATGCATACAGCATATCGCCTGTAGTATAAAATGCATACAGAATATCGCCATGTAGTATAAAATGCATACAGCATATCGCCTGTAGTATAAAATGCATACAGCGTACCACCATGTAGTATAAAATGCATACGGAATATCGCCATGTAGTATAAAATGCATACAGCGTACAGCCATGTAGTATAAAATGCATACAGCGTACAGCCATGTAGTATAAAATGCATAGTTTCCCCCCATGTAGTATAAAATGCATACAGCGTGCCACCATGAAGTACAAAATAGAAGTCCTGATAAATATCACAAATACTCCATATACATACAGCATATATATATACATATACAAACAGTAGATACAGCATATACACACACTGCACATATATACACACACACACATATACATACATATACACACACACATACACACGCATATACATATATACACACACACATATATATATATATATATATATATATATATATATATATATATATGCAAAGATAAATACCTTTACCTTTCTTTTATGGTTTTGGGGTCTTTTCTGCCTTGTCCTGCAGAAGGTTGGAGGGGGGGAGAGTCGGGACCATAAGCGGGGGAGGGGGGAGTCGGAGCCAGGAGCGAGGGTTTGGGGGGGGGGGGGGGGAGCGCAGCCGGGTACGGGTTCGGAGCTGGGAGCTTGGGGGGAGCGCAGCCGGGTACGGGGTCGGAGCTGGGAGCTTGGGGGGAGCGCAGCCGGGTACGGGGTCGGAGCTGGGAGCTTGGGGGGAGCGCAGCCGGGTACGGGGTCGGAGCTGGGAGCTTGGGGGAGCGCAGCCGGGTACGGGGTCGGAGCTGGGAGCTTGGGGGGAGCGCAGCCGGGTACTGGGTCGGAGCTGGGAGCTTGGGGGGACCGCAGCCGGGTACGGTGTCGGAGCTGGGAGCTTGGGGGGAGCGCAGCCGGGTACGGGGTCGGAGCTGGGAGCTTGGGGGGAGCGCAGCCGGGTACTGGGTCGGAGCTGGGAGCTTGGGGGGACCGCAGCCGGGTACGGTGTCGGAGCTGGGAGCTTGGGGGAGCGCAGCCGGGTACGGGGTCGGAGCTGGGAGCTTGGGGGGAGCGCAGCCGGGTACGGGGTCGGAGCTGGGAGCTTGGGGGGAGTGCAGCCGGGTACGGGGTCGGAGCTGGGAGCTTGGGGGGAGCGCAGCCGGGTACGGGGTCGGAGCTGGGAGCTTGGGGGGAGTGCAGCCGGGTACGGGGTCGGAGCTTGGGGGGAATGCAGCCGGGTACGGGGTCGGAGCTGAGAGCGGACCGGGGGGGGGGGGGGTACTGTACTTGGCGGTGGAGCGCTGCCCGCTGTGTAACACCGCCGGAGGCTGACCTGCACCAAGTGCTTCCAGAGCGGCCACTTCATATTCTTCAAGTACCGGAGGGAAGGGGATTTAGGTGGCTAAGTGCTTTTCCAGGTGGGGGGCCGCAAACTATTGTCCCGCGGGCCGCAGTTGGCCCGCGGGCCGCGAGTTTGAGACCCCTGTTCTAAACGGTCAATTACTTAGTAAAACTGGAGCTGAAAAGGACTTGGGGGTATTGGTGGATGGTAAACTTAATTTTAGTGACCAGAGCCAGGCGGCTGCTGCTAAAGCAAATAAAATTATGGGATGTATCAAGAGAGGAATAGATTCTCATGATAAAGACATAGTTTTGCCCTTATACAAATCGCTGGTCAGACCACACATGGAATATTGTGTACAGTTTTGGGCACCAGTGTATAAAAAGGATATAGTAGAGCTGGAACGGGTGCAGAGGAGAGCAACCAGGATTATTAGGGGAATGGAGGGATTAGAATACACTGACAGATTACAAAATTTGGGATTATTCAGTTTAGAAAAAAGACGACTGAGGGGAGACCTCATTACAATGTACAAATACAAATACAATGGACAGTACAAGGATCTCTCCAAAGATCGCCTAGAGGAGAGGCGATTTTACCATCAACATAGACAAAGGTTCTTTACTGTAAGAGCAGTGAGACTATGGAACTCTCTGCCGCAGGAGGTTGTTACGGCGGACTCTATGTACATGTTCAAGAGAGGCCTGGATGCCTTTCTGGAGAGCAAAAATATCACAGGTTATGGGGATAAAACATTTATTTAATTCTTAAAGGTTGGACTTGATGGACTTGCGTCTTTTTCCAGCCTTATATACTATACTATGATACAGAGGAAATTAACGGACTGGTTAAAGGGCCAGTAGCATTTTAATTCTTCATTATAGTCTATGTCAGCAGCATTTTCTGCTAAGGGGAGCAAAATTTTAAATAACAACTAATTACATATTAGCTTATATTTTAAGGACCCATTTGAATATGAATTATGCTGATTCCCGGAATACCCCTTTAAGACAAATGGAGCCTAATGACTCATAACAGGCAGAATGAAGCAACACAAAAGAAAGAAAAATAAAGAATATAAAACAAACAAACTGTGGAGGAGTAATATTATTATCACAATGTATTTTAGTTTTTCTCTGTTCAGAATGACGGTTACACTTTAATATTATGCTAATAAGGCTGAGGAGCCCCTCAGTGATGTCTGTTTACTGGTTACAATAAGCAGAACATGTGTCACCTTTCACATGGTTTGCTCATTGTGACAAGGAGTGAAAAGACATCACTGAAGGGCTCTGGAAATACCCATCAGGCTAACTAGCATAATTTTAAAAGTTTATTTTAGAAGGAAAAAGGCCATGGATAAAAAATATAAGAAGATTACAACAGTAATCAGTGCCTGTATCTATGAGTATGTCTCCCTGGTTTATCATGCTTGATTGATAGTATTTTTTCTTAAAATTCTTTCAACTGTTAAAAGAAACTGCATCTAAAACCACACCAAAACTGATAACAATGCATTTTTTTTTATCTACGATTGAATATACCCTGTGGATGCGTTCACAAATGGAAATTACTCGTAGGCTTTGAAATGCATCAGAACATTCAAGAGGAGATTTGCCTGATTACTTAGCTGTTAACATTGTGTTTACATTGTGGTCCGTTTTTAGTAAGTTTTTCCCAAGTATCTTAATAGATAAAAAGGTTGTAAGCAGCCAAACGCATGGTAAACAGCCAAAAACGGACTGAAAACGGATGTTTAAAAATGGACCAAAAATTCCATGTGTGGCATCATCCTAAGGCTGCGGTCATTAATTCCAGTGTTGCTAACTAACATTAGCCATAAGTCTGCTTTGTGCTGACAGTTTTTTAATATGTTAATTTATTTCATTAGGATATTTTTAGAGGACAATTCATCATCGTAAAGCTACATTCACACACACGTATGGAAGACGTATATACGGCCGGCGTATATACGTCCCCCATAGCCGGCAATGGGTGCACCCGTGACATGTCCTATCTTTTGCCGGAATACAGCGCCATGCGCAATGCTACTCTATGGAGAGGGGCGGGTTGAGCAGCACTCACCCCCTCCTCCTCTCCCCGCCGTGCTACGGTACGGTGGACACACGTCAAAGTGAATGTAGCCTAAGGGTGATGCCACACATGGCGTTATTAAGCATGCAGTTTATGAAAACACATGTGGTTTTTGAAAACGCATCACTTTGTGACCATTTTTGTCAATTTTCCCAATTATTTTAATTAAGATAATTGGGAGAAACGGTCAAAAACCCTTAGGGTGATGCCACATATGGCGATTTGAATCTGTTTTTGGTCCGTTTTGAATGTTTTTTGAAACGCACCTAAAACCACCGCAAAGCTGATTGCGATGCAGTTGTAACTGTAACGTGTGACAGGTCGGGTTCTTGGACTGTTTAAAAGCATGCATTTTCAGTCCATTTTTAAAATGCATGCATTTTTTAATGTTTACCATGCGTTTGGCTACTATGAACTTGTTTATCCTCATTTCTAGAAGTATAGGAAACTGTGAAACACGCAAGACTATATAGATCGTCTTTTTCTATAAAGTCATACATTGAAAGTGTCACCATGTATAAACACATGGTGACAAGTCCGTGATGACAACTGTCACGGACATCGGGCCAGGGACCAATCACAACTGTTCAAGAGGGAGGGGAGAGCTGGTTCCCGGGCCTGATTCTGTCATATTTTTCGTGACAGAAGTGACAGGATCAGAGCCATGTACCAAATCTCTGTCCCCTGAGTGTATTCAGAGTGCCCCCTCACATCCAAATACCCCCCAAATCCCACTCATCCACACCCCTGTTCCTTATTATTCAGTGGGACAGCCGGAGCTGTCATTTTTTTGTGTGTTATTTTTTGTGTGTGATTAGGGATAATGAATATAAGTGATCAGGGCTTGTGGTCAAGGCTGCAGAATGTATATATATTAATATATATATATTGATTAGGGCTAGCAATTAGGGCAATGCCACACATGGGGTTTTGAACCCGTTTTGAATACATTCTTGGCCCGTTTTTTAACAAATCGCATGCTTTTTGCTTAAAAACAGCCCAAAAACTAGTTGCAAAACAGATTCAAAACACCATGTGTGGCATCACCCTTAGGGCCATATATATACTGTATATACAAAAGCAGATCTTGTACGTTATATATACTTACACCTACACAGATCTTCAGCGTTTGTATCCCTTCCTGCGCCGACGTTGCAGTTACTGTTTTTTGTTTTATCATAATACTAAAAAATATATATATATATATATATATATATATATATATATATATATATATACACACAAAAAAATAAAAATACACACGGGTCTATTCTGCGGATGTTCAGATACAGACACTGCAAGTGATGCAGAACACAGTGACAGTGATGAGCCCTCACCAAGGCGCAGTAGGCAGAGTCAAGTGAACCCAGCAACAGAGGAATTTATAGACCTAAAACAGACACATCTGTATGCAGAACAGTTTCTGCCCAGTCACCCCACATCATATTTTGCTAGAAGAGTTGGCTCCCCACTAAAGCCACAGAATTAAAAAAAAATTCTGGGGGCTCTTTCTTAAGCCTAGCATCCAGTCGTATTGGTCCAGTGGAGTTTTCTACCACACACCAATGTACAGGGCTGTAATGACAAGACCACGTTTTGAGGCGCTGTTAAAATATCTGCATTACAGCGATAATAGTCAATGTCCTGCCGCTGGTGACCATGCCCAAGACCGATTATATAAAATGAGGCCAGTAGTGACCCATTTTAATGAGAAATTTATGGAGGCTTACAACCCACAAAAAAATATAGCCATCGACGAGTCACTTGTACTTTTTAGAGGTAGGCTTAAATTTTGGCAATATTTGCCAAGAAAAAGAGCTAGATACGGAATCAAAGTTTACAAGCTCTGTGAAAGTGAAAGCGGATACAGTTCCTAATTCCGTATCTCTGAGGGAAAGGACTCCCAGATCTGTGTAACTGAATGCCCCCCTAAGTGGTAAAATTGTGTGGGATCTTTTATTCCCCCTGTTGGGTGAAGGGACATTGATAATTTCTATACATGTGTCCCTACCTTTCAGTGCCTCGTTGAAAAAGGAACAGTGGCCTGCGGAACAATAAGGAGGAATCAAATAGGCCTCCCAAAAAAATCTGGTGGACCTTAAATTGAGACGGGGTGAAAACAAGTCCTTGTGTAAGAGTAACATCATTCTGACAAAATATAAGCACAAGAGAGATGTGTTTGTCCTCACTTCTATCCATGCAGATTACAGCACCCCTGTCTCTGTTAGAGGAACCAATGCCACAGTCCTCAAAGCCAGTCTGCATACAGGAGTACAGCCAACACATGGGAGGGGTTGATCTAGCCGATCAAATGCTACAGCCATATAATGCGATAATGCAGTGCATTTAGTGCAAACTGCATTGTATAATTCCTTTATCATTTACCGCAAAATCCGTCAATAAGTAATCTTCTTGGCATACAAAGGACAAGTAATAAAGCTTGTTCCAAGAGGGTGAAGAGGGTGCAAGCAAGTCACACCATCAGAATTGTGCCGGTACAACCTTTCCCATCTGAGATCCCCCCCACAGAAAAGAAAAGACGGCCATACAAATGAAGGGAACACGCAAAGATACCGGTTATCAATGCGACACTTGCCCAGATAAGCCAGGGCTGTGCATCAAAGACTGTTTCAGCGCTTACCATACTTTCCTTGGAATATTAATTTTATTGTTATTTTTACATGATCCTGAACCAACATGCCCCATATTTCATTGCAATGTTGGTCATTTACAAATTGATATTATACCTAAAATTTAAAACCACATTTCATTTAATTATAGCCCCAGATGAATACAGAAGGAACAAGTGTTTTACACAACATATGCAAATACATTTTGCCTGGATTTCAATTAACTAGCCCCAAAAACTTTCATTATACCCCTAGATGAATACTTTCTGCTTTCAGGGTGTGGTTTTCAATAAGGTTCACTTATAGGAGATTTGAGCTAACAGAATAATGTACCACCACCATAAGTGTGTAATGGGGCCTATAAGTAACTATTGCTTTATCCTGGAAGCCTTGAAAGGGTTTAGTTTTCAAAAAGGGATCATCTGCCGGGGTTTTTAACTGTTCCCATTACCCACAGACTTTGTAAATGAATGATGATGGCATAACACTGTTTCAGGAAAATCTACCCACTCATAACCAAACGGTGCTCACTCTGTTCTGTGCCCTGCTATATGCCCCAAAAGCAGTTTACACCCACATGTGGGGTATTTCCGTGCTCGGGAGGAATTGTGCAATAAATGGGGGGGGGGGTTACTACAACCCATTGTAAATTTGTACATTTTAGGCCTAAATTAATATATTAGTGAAAAAAAATATTTTTCAAAATTTCACTTCCATGTTATTTTAATTTTTGTGAAACACAGAGGGGGTAGAAAAAGGTCATTATAAATTCCTTCAAGGGTGTAGTTTCCAAAATGGGGTCACTTGTTGGGGTTTTTAACTGTACCCATTCCCCAGAGTCTTTGTAAATTTGAGGCTTAAATGAATATACAGACGGTCCCCTACTTAAGGACACCTGACTTACAGATGGCTCCTAGTTAAAGACGGACCCCTTTGCCCCCCCCTGTGACCTCTGGTGAAGCTCTCTGGATGCTTTACTATAGTCTGAAATTGCAATAATCAGCTTTAAGGTGTCTGTAATAAAGGTTTATTGATAATCCATGGTCCCATTACAGCAAAAAAATTTGAAACTCCAATTGTCACTGAGGCAAAAAAAAAAAAATACAGTTCCAACATACATACAAATTCAACTTAAGAACAAACCTATGGACCCTATCTAGTACGTAACCCAGGGACTGCCTGTATTAGTAAATTTTATTTAAATTTTTTTCAAAATTTTACTTCTATATTGCATTAATTCCTGTGAAACACTGAAAGGGTTAACAAACTTTTTAAAAGTGGTTTTGAAAAGCTGGATGGGGACATTTCTGAGAATGAAGTGATTTGTGATGGTTTGTTATTGCAAAGTCTTTTAAAAAGCTCTTTCTTAATTGCAATAGTCGGAAACACGGTTTTCAAAATTTTCCTAAAAATTGCTGTTACCATCCTAAGTCTGCTAACATCCTAGTAAAATGTAAGAATGTTTACCAAGTTATCACAATATAATGCAGAGCTATGGTACATTTTATTTATTAAGTTATTTGGATGGTAAGATTTACTGTACAAAAAAAAAATAGGAAAATTGCTGATTTTTTGCTACATTTCCCCTTATTTCGTAAAAAACATAAATCATATCAACTAACATTTACCACTGTCATAAAGCACAATGTGTCATTAAAAACAAAATCTCAAAATAACATAGATAAGTTAATGTGTTCTGAAGTTATTATCAAACAAAATGATACATGTCAGGTCTGAAAAATAGGCTTGTGTCCTGAAGGCCAATTTAGGCTGTGTCCTTAAGGTGTTGAAACTAGCCAAACGCATGCGTTTTCAGTCTGTTTAAAAATAGTCCAAAAGCGATCCAACAACGCGACGTGTGGCAGCACCCTTAGAGAGCAGATGATGATGTTGTTGTTTCCCGACACATGAAGAGGGCTCACGGGCTTAGTTCTCTCCATAGCCGGTAAGTCTTTGCTGCATATTGATAGCACCGATCACATGTGTTATCCCAGTGATATCCGCCGGCAAAGCTGCTGGCATGGGAGCCACCATCAAGTGACGATCGGGTCTTCCAAAGACCCGAGGTGGTCTCATTTTAACCCATTCATTACAAATTAAATAAACAGTAAAAATCATAAAACACATTATGTATCACCACTTCTGAAAAAGCCCGATAATAAAGTTTTTTCACAGTGTTTAACCCCATAAATCCATGGTCCCGTTACAGCAAAAAAATTTGAAACTCCAATTGTCACTGAGGCAAAAAAAAAACAAAACTATACAGTTCTGACATACAAATTCAAACCTATGGACCCTATCCATTGCAGAGCAGACACAGGACAGAAGATGGCCACTGGTCACATGTCCACATCACATGTCCTGCACCTGCCTGGACAGGTCATGTGATCAGCACTATGTTTGTCTGTAGTTGGTTGGTTGCAGTGCATCCAGAATGGCCAGTGTTGTGGTGATGGCAGTTACACATCATTACTATGGTAACAGAGCAGCACAGTCTGTTACATCATCACTTGGAGCAGAGCATAAGAGGGAGGAGGAGGAGTTACTGAGAACTAAAGGATCATGGAAATTGTAGTTTGCAGTGGCTGCCATCTTAATGATAACTCTGCCTACTTTAGAGAGGCCATACATTTTGTAAATCAGAAAATCAAACTATTGAAGCTCCATTTTGTGACTAATGACATTCAGCATTGTTGTATTCATTTATTTATATCATCATGGTTTTTTTTGTCAGATGTTCATATTCCCGGAGTGCCCCTTTAATGATTCTATTTTCTCATCTATACCACCCAAAGAATTTATCTACGTTGATATAGAGCCTTTAACCACCACAGATGTTTTATAGAAAGTATTTACTTTGGCACGAGGAAGTGAAAATCTATTTCCAAAAAAGGGGCTAAAGAAGTAAATGCACTCAATAGTTGGTTACCAGGTTTGTCCTGAATGCAGTAATTTCCACGTGTGATCACAAACTGCTGTATTAGCGCACTACAGGGCTTGGAAGGAAAGAAGCGTCTATTGACAGAATTTGCTTTAACAGATATAAGGCACTATGTCGCATTGGCTGTGCCCCCAATATAGAAGGGCAGTGAAAACCTCCATTTTAAAAACCAAACCCCCTCAAGGATTGCAGTAATACTGTATTTAGGGGTGGAATACCCCATTGTTTAACCTTAATTAGCTTTTTTTGGGGCAAGGTCGCAAAAAGAAAAATCTGTTCAGTAATGGATTTTTATGTTTTTTTTATTTTAATACTTACCGTATATACTCGAGTATAAGCCGACCCGAGTATAAGCCGAGGCCCCTAATTTTACCACAAAATACTGGGAAAACCTATTGACTCGAATATAAGCCGAGGGTGGGAAATGTATTGGTCACACTCTCCCCAGTATATAGCCAGCCAGGCTCTGCCCCAGTGTATATAGCCAGCCAGCCCCTGCCCCAGTTTATATAGCCTGCCAGACCCTGCCCCAGTGTATATAGCCTGCCGCTGCTGCCAGACAGATCGCACAGAAGATATACAGGGTTCACCGGAAAGGTGAGTTAAGATATATTTATTTTTTTGACTCGAGTATAAACCGAGTTTTGGTTTTTCAGCACATTTATTGTTCTGAAAAACTAGGCTTATACTCGAGTATATAAGGTATGTTACTTATGCTCTATGGGTCAGTACGGTTACGGTGATATACCATTTATATAGCGGTTTTACGTTTATATGAAAGAAATAAAAACTAATTTTGCGACAAATAATTTTACATTGCCGTCTACTAAGTGGCGTCAAATTTTAATTATTTTGTTGATTGAGCTGTTTTAGGGATTATTTTTTGATGGACAAGTTGTACTATTTATTGGTATCATGCAGGGGTTTATGTGACTTTTTGATCACTTTTTAGAGTGATGCCACACGTGGCGTTTTTGGTCCGTTTAAAGCATGCGTTTTTGACCGCTTTTTCCCCCGATTATCTTAATAGATAAACAGGTCCTAAGCAGTCAAACGCTTGGTAAATGGTCAAAAACGGATACGTTTTTAAATGGGCTGAAAACGTATGCTCTAAAATGGACCAAAAACACCACATGTGGATATCACCCTCATGGTGTTTTTTTTGTTTGTTTGTTTGTTTGGATGCGCAAAAATCATAATTTTTGATTTGATATTACACATCAGAATCCTCATCCACCTGAAATGTATTGCATACCCTATGAATAGGTCCTCAAAATCACCGACCAGCAACATTGGAAAATGCTTTATGAAGTCTTTACCTACCAGTAAGGGTTAAAAAAATAAGCGCGCTGGGTATCACAGCAATCTGCACAGCAAGTTTGACCAAACAAACCAACTTTAAAAGATCCACAATGGAATGGCATGGAGCTATTAAAGGTAACAAAATAAAGCAGACCCCCTTTGCAAACAGCCATGATTAATGTGTTCACAAATCACAGTAGTCAACCCTTTAAATTAACAGACTGCTACAAATCAGTAGGAAAAACTGCCATATGCTACAATACAGTGTTATTGCAGTTCAAATCACTATTTTCCCTAGATTGGAAATTAAAATAAACAGTCAAATTTTTTTGGTATCCAAAAAAAGTACCTATCAATATATAAAAACTATAATAATAATAATAATAATAATTCTTTATTTATATAGCGCACACAGATTACGCAGCGCTGCACAAGCATGACAAATTGGTCCCTGTCCCCATGGGGCTCGCAATCTAAACAACCTAACAGTATGTTTTGGAGTGTGGGAGGAAACCGGAGTACCCGGAGGAAACCCACGCAAACACGGAGAGAACATACAAACTCTTTGCAGATGTTGACCTGGGTGGGATTCGAACCCAGGACCCTAGTGCTGCAAGGCAGAAGTGCTATTCACTCAGCCACCGTGCTGCCATTCTTTATGGCAGTGAACAACTTAGTTGAAAATATCGTACAAATGTCTGAAACACCACTTTTTTTTTACAAAAAAAAAAATATAAAAGCGTCCATACAGTTCTCAAATAGAAAAAATTAGCTCGTCATGCAGACAAAATAACCAGGACTTGACAGCTGACCACTGAGAGGTCTGCCTCAACTGGTAATTTTGATTGTGTTAGCCACCGGACTTTCTTCTGTGGCAGTTGTGTTCACTTATTTGTTAGTTTGCTTGTCCTAGTTCTCCCTTCCCTTCATTAGTGTTAAGCACACTCACATTTAGTAGAGATCACAGTGATACAGGGAATACTCTTCTTAAGCCACAAAACAAATGTCAATTCTGCAGAAATGGACTTTTTAATTAATGCAAATTAGTGCCGGGCGCTACTGTGCACATCACACAAGGCATCTAGGGCTTTTTTTAATAATTTATTCATTCCTCTTGTTACTTGTATATCACGCCCCCTCCCTCGGATTCAGCTTCTCCCAAATGCCATTGACATCACCCAGCTCTCGAGAATGCCCACAACACGCATCTGCCTTCCAGCCACAATGAGGAGCAGATGGCTGCGTCTTGAAAGTGTCAACTTCACCCAGCTCAAATTGCGCATATGCGTTTGGCTCCCTCAATGGCTTCCCTCCTAGAACAGGCATCTAGGCTAGCACAGTCTTCGTACTCTTCGCTGCAGAGCATGAAGGAGTTAAATCTAAACACCACACAGGGATCCTTTCAAATTGAACATTTACATGCCAGACCCAACTGCTTGAATGTCATTATTTCAGTATTTAGGTAGAAAACCTCAATCCATGCATGAACGTATGAATGGTCATCAAAGGAACATTAAAGGATTTCTCCTTCATTCTTTTTAAGAGGAGGTAGTATTTTGACACCCCATGAACAAGCCTTGAATATCACACCCATCAATTACATCCCAGAAAATGTAATAATAATAATAATTCTTTATTTATATAGCGCCTACAGATTATGCAGTGCTGCACAAAGCTTGTCAAATCAGGCCCTCTCCCCCTGGGGCTCACAATCTAATCAACCTACCAGTATGTTTTGGAGTGTGGGAGGAAACCCGAGTACCCGGAGGAAACCCACACAAACACGGAGAGAACATACAAACTCTTTGCAGATGTTGACAAGGGTGGAACTCCAGCGCTGCAAGGCAGAAGCGCTACCCACTCAGCCACTGTGCCGCCCTGTACACAATACATAAGAGATACTTTGAAAAAAGAGGTGTTCTGGATGTTTAAATTCCAATCAGCGGTCTGCTGATGATCGTGGGAGCACCCATGACACTGGATTGCCATCAGTTGCTGCAACATGGCGGTGACTTGACCAAGCCAGTTTAGACAGCGGGACCTTGGCGGGGTCCATGGCTGGATCTTACTGTTAGGCTTCAGGGGCAGTAGACCCACAGGACCACCGCAGGCGATGACTTAAGCCGACACCTGGGACCGGAGTTTGAGTGGCACCCGGTCTGCACCAGAGCCCGCCGCAAAGCGGGTTGGATTTGCTGCGGCAGGGTGCCACCAGGTCGTTTCACAGGTGCGACTTTGTCCACGGTGGCAGCCAAGGCGAGATACAGAGTCGGAAGGCAAGTTCGTGGTCGGGAACAGGCAGGAGGTCAACACGAGCGACAAAGGTTCAGGGTCAGAAGCAGAGTAGGAGGTCAGGGCTGGCAGTGGAGGAGCATAAACGGAAACAGGTCCGGGGTCACAACGGGAGATCAGTACACAGAAATACATCAAGGGAACAAGCTTACACTTAGGCATATACCACAAAGATGCGGCGGGGAATGTTGGGAGAAGCCGGCATTTATTTAAATTCGGGAAATGGCCAGCGCCAATAAGTGGTGTGTTGGCCCTTTAAATTTATGAGCGAGGGGTCGCAAGCGCTGGGAAGGAGCGTGGAGAGGTGAGTGATGCCGGGGGAAGCGGGTGCCATGGAGAGGGGCATATGTGTGCTTGCGACCTGCGATGTCGGTCGCCGGAGCACTTGGGACAGTGATCAGTGAGAATAAAGATAAATACACTCATAAAAAATATTAAAAAAGGGATTCAATAACCCATTCCTTTTTATATGAGTTTAATAAAAGTTATGTTTTAAAAGACATGCAAACCTTTTCCATTCTTCCCCTTCTCCCTTAACTTTATATACTCCCGAGACTTGCACATATTACACCTTATATAGGAATTATCAGTTATCATGTATTATCTTTGACTGAATTGTTATAGCTCTCTTGAGACTGGATCATGTGGCTACTTATTTAAGGGTCATCTTTTTGCTGCATACCAGGCACAAATACATCCAATACAATATTTTCCTGTGTTGGATGATTATTTAAAGTGATACACTTGCCTGCAACTACCAGACTGTTTTATGCTTAAGGCTAGGGGTGGTGGAATCAGTGGTGTTACCAGACCCACTGTTTCAGTTTTTGTTGGGTGCATATTTTTCCTTTTAAATGGTTTTAAAACTTGAATGTATCAGTGTTTTGCCACTGTACTTGATAGAAATGAAGATTGTTCCTTTTAGGACTTCTTTGGCTCATATATAGCACCTGACACTCGTACAGGCATAAGGCCTCTTGCAACGTGTGCCAGCTGGACATTACAATTAGAACACGAGTTGCAAAGGTCTCCTGAGGAAGAATCTTCTATTGAAGACCACCTCGGTAGGCGTGTGTTAAACCCATACAAGCACAACTGGGGAATCAGGGAAAAATAAATGCCATTAAAGGACACCTGTCATCAGGTCTCTGTCACCATTTCTGTCACCTCTACCTATTAGAGCAGCTCAAAAGGATTCCATCCCAGACTTTATCTAGTCAATTCATACAATCATTGTAAAATCATCCAAAAAAAAAAAGAAAGAAAGAAATCCAGTACAGAATTGATGCTTTTCTACTCCTACCCTCAAAACAAAGTTCCTACATTTTCAACAATAGGGCATATCAACCCCAAAATGATAACACTGGAAAAAGCATCTCATCCTGCAAAAAAAATGTAGAATTAGACTCACCGGTAATTCAGTTTCCATCTAGTCCTCCATGACGGCCTCCCACCCACATCCTCCCGCCAGTGTCTGCCAAATAACTACACCGGTGGAAGATACAACAAAATTTTATTTTGCATGTTAGATATTCACATACAAATACGGTAAGAACCTAGGGAGGGAAAATATATAGGCCGTCATGGAGGACTAGATGGAAACTGAATTACCGGTGAGTCTAATTCTACATTTCCAATACGTCCCCCATGACGGCCCACTTGGAGATCTACCAGATAAGTAGAATACTCTTAGGGTGGGATAACTGCTTGTAGAACCTTCCTGCCAAAGGAAAGATCCTGAGAACAAGGTAAGTCCAGTCTGAAATGTTTAATGAAGGTGGATGGTGAGGCCCAGGTAGCGGCCTTGCAAATTTGTTCTAGTGATGTGCCTCTTTTCTCAGCCCAGGAAGTGGACATAGCCCTGGTGGAATGAGCCTTCAGATTTGTAGGAACTTCCTTCCCTTGCTTCGTATAGCAGGTGGAGATGCTAATGGCTAATTTTAGCCATCTTGCTATCGATGTTTTCGAGGCCCTCTTCCCTTTATTTTTCCCCTGGAAATGAATGAACAAGTTATTGTCTATGCGCCAGGGTTCTGTAGCCTGTAGGTAAGCTAACACAATTCTTCTTACATCCAGAAGATGCCACGAAGCTTCCCTACTAGAAGAGGGGTTTTCGCAGAAGGAAGGGAGGGTGATTTCTTGATTCCTGTGGAATTTGGATGCCACCTTGGGAGTAAAGCCTGGATCTAGAGTAAGCATTATACGATCAGACAAAATACGCATATAAGGCTCTCTGATAGAAATAGCCTGAAGTTCACCCAATCTTCTTGCTGTAGTAACAGCGATAAGAAGGGTAGTTTTTAGCGTTAAACTCTTAATGCTGGCGCTATCCAGAGGTTCAAATGGTGGTCTGGAAAGTGCGTCTAGGACTAGTGTGAGGTCCCAGGTAGGAACTCGCCTAAGAATCTGAGGTCTGATTCTGGAGGAGGCTAGGATAAATCTTCTGACCCACCTGTGCTCCGCCAGAGGACAATCAAAGAAAGCGCCAAGGGCCGAAATCTCGACCTTTAAAGTGCTGGTAGAAAGGCCCAGCTCCAGTGCCTTCGGTAGGAAGTCCAGAATCTGTAAGATATTGGGGTTAAGTTGAGAAGGAGGATTATCCCCACAAAATGTTACAAATTTCTTCCAGATTTTGTGATAAATGGCAAACGTAACCTTCTTCCTACTTGCCTTAAGTGTGGCTACTAAAGCCATGGAGAGACCCCGTGATGTCAGGAACTCGGACTCAGGATCCATGCTGCTAGCTGAAGCTTCCCTGGATCTGGATGAAGGATCGGCCCTTGATGTAGAAGGTCCTTCCGGAGAGGTAGTATCACTGGCTGCTGCAGGGCCAAGGATGTCAACAGGGGGTACCAACTCTTCTTTGGCCAGTTTGGACAGATGAGTATTACCCTTGCCTGGTCTATAAGGATCTTCCTGAGGACCCTTCCACCAAGGGAATAAGGGGAAAGGCGTAGGAGAGAGGTTCGATCCATGGATGACTGAAGGCATCTAGTCGACCTTTCGGCTCCCCCGCTTCCAGAGAATAATATTGATGGCAAACTGAATTCTCCTTTGTGGCGAAGAGATCGATCTGAGGGACACCCCAGAGCTTCATCAATTGGAGGAAGATCCCCTGATTGATGCACCACTCGTTGGGGACAATTTCTCTCCTGCTGAGGTAGTCCGCCTCCTTGTTCAGGACTCCTCTCAGGTGAGTTTTAGAGAGGGAAAGTATATTTTCCTCTGCCCAGGAAAAGATGGTGCGTGCTAGGTATGAAAGAGCTGTCGATCTTGTCCCTCCTTGTCTTCTCAGATAAGACACCGCCGTGGTGTTGTCTGATAATATGTGGACATGGTGATTTTTTAGAAGGGGTACATTTAATCTTAGGGCTTCCCATACAGCCCGCAGTTCCCGATAATTGGATGGCTTCCATGATTGGGAAGGTGTCCATGGTCCCTGGGCGTAGTGGGAAGGGAAGACTGCTCCCCAGCCTACACTGCTTGCATCGGTCATGATAGTAAGACACGGAAGGCAGTGCCAATGGACCCCGTTTTCCAGATTCTTTCTCTGTAACCACCACTGTAAGTCTCTCGGAATGGTGACTTTTTTGTCCAACCCTGAGGCCCTTCGGTTCCAACTGCTGAGAATCCTCTGTAGAATACGGGAATGATTTTGGCTCCAGGCCACCGATAGGAGGCAGGCCGTAAGGAGACCAAGAACCTTCATTGCTCCTCGGATTGAGATGGTAATCTTCCTTCTGAAGGAGTGAACATGGGGGTCATGGTGGAAGGAGATGAGGAAAGGGCAAATCTACTGAATGTCGCCTTCTAAATGTCTTTACCCAGGAAAATCCCCTGGTGGAAGACACAATGAGGAATAATGCAAATTATTTTTGGAATGTCAACAGTTTAACCCTGGAAGAGGTACGGCGCCGCCTCGCAACCACTAAGATTGATAAATCACCGGGGCCAGATGGCATACACCCCCGGGTTCTGCATGAATTATGTACGGTGATAGACAGACCGTTATTTTTAATATTTGAAGATTCACTGAGGACTGGTTATGTTCCACAGGACTGGCGCATAGCAAATGTGGTACCAATATACAATTGGCGATCCGGGAAACTACAGCCCCGTGAGTCTAACTGCTGTGGTGGGGAAAATATTTGAGGGGTTTGTTAGAGATGCTATCCTGGAGTATCTCACTGTGCACAACCTTATAACCCAGTGTCAGCATGGGTTTATGAGAGATCGGTCCTGTCAGACTAATCTGATTGGTTTCTACGAGGAGGTAAGTTCAAGACTGGATCTGGGGGACGCTGTGGATGTTGTATATCTGGACTTTTCAAAGGCATTTGACACCGTGCCACATAAAAGGTTGGTATATAAAATGAGACTGCTGGGAATTGGAGAAAATCTGTGTATTTGGGTAAGTAATTGGCTTAGTGATAGAAAACAGAGGGTGGTCATTAATGGAACATTCTCAGATTGGGTTGATGTTACCAGTGGAGTGCCACAGGGGTCAGTATTGGGGCCACTTCTTTTTAATATTTTTATTAATGACCTTGTAGTGGGTTTACACAGTCAAGTTTCTATATTTGCAGATGACACTAAGCTGTGTAAAGTAATAAATACTGAGGTCGAAAGTTTAGCATTACAGAGGGATTTGTGGAAGCTTGAGGAGTGGGCAGAGAAATGGTTGATGAGGTTGAATGTAGATAAATGTAAAGTTATGCACTTGGGCCATGGAAACAAAAGGTATAATTATGTTCTAAACGGTCAATTACTTAGTAAAACTGGAGCTGAAAAGGACTTGGGGGTATTGGTGGATGGTAAACTTAATTTTAGTGACCAGAGCCAGGCGGCTGCTGCTAAAGCAAATAAAACTATGGGATGTATCAAGAGAGGAATAGATTCTCATGATAAAGACATAGTTTTGCCCTTATACAAATCCCTGGTCAGACCACACATGGAATATTGTGTACAGTTTTGGGCACCAGTGTATAAAAAGGATATAGTAGAGCTGGAACGGGTGCAGAGGAGAGCAACCAGGATTATTAGGGGAATGGAGGGATTAGAATACACTGACAAATTACAAAATTTGGGATTATTCAGTTTAGAAAAAAGACGACTGAGGGGAGACCTCATTACAATGTACAAATACCTGAACGGACAGTACAAGGATCTCTCCAAAGATCTTTTTATACCTAGGCCTGTGACCAGGACAAGGGGACATCCTCTACGCCTAGAGGAGAGGCGATTTTACCATCAACATAGACAAAGGTTCTTTACTGTAAGAGCAGTGAGACTATGGAACTCTCTGCCGCAGGAGGTTGTTATGGCGGACTCTATGTACATGTTCAAGAGAGGCCTGGATGCCTTTCTGGAGAGAAAAAATATCACGGGTTATGGGGATAAAACATTTATTTAATTCTTAAAGGTTGGACTTGATGGACTTACGTCTTTTTCCAGCCTTATATAATATGATACTATGATACTATGAACCTGATGTCTCAGATCTTCTGCTTTTTCCTGAGGAAGAAAGGACATCAGGTAAGTAGAATTTAACATTACACCAAGGAACTTCTTGTGAGTAGAGGGAGAAAGATCTGACTTCCGGGTGTTGATTAACCATCCCAGATTTGAGAGTTTGTTCATAGTAAGATCTCTTGCTTTAATAAGATCTGATCTGTCTTTCCCCACAATTAGCAGATGGTCTAAATAAGGGATGATAGATACTCCCTGTAGCCTCAGGAATGCAACCACCTCCACCATGATCTTTGTAAACACTCTTGGAGCTGAGGAGATCCCAAAAGGAAGAGCCCGAAACTGAAAGTGGAGGATAGAGCCCTCTGGAGAAAATACAGAGAATCTGAGGAATCTCTGAGATGAGGGGTGAATTGGGATGTGATAATAGGCATCTTGAAGATCTATTGTGCACATACAATAGTCGGTGTGAATGAGCTGGGTAGCAGATCTTACCGATTCCATATGAAATCTCCTGTAGGTGATGAAGTTGTTTAAGGCCTTTAAGTTTATTATCAGCCGGTTCGACCTGTTGGGGTTTTTGACCAGGAAGAGGGGGGAATAGAAGCCAGTCTTTACTTGATCTTGAGGAACTGGGATGACCACTCCCGAGAGTATGAGAGAGGAAACCTCCTGCCAGATGAGAGAATAGAGAGAAAGAGACAATAGTGTCAAGAAAAAACACAGGTTTGTATGTGCGCGCTGCCCCTAAGTCTAAATAAGAAAGATGGGCTCTGGATAGTAGCGAATATTTTATTATTTTTCAGTAACGGACGACGCGTTTCAAGCACGTACTGTCCTCTTCATCAGGTCCTTTAGCATAATACACTGGATGCAAATATGGTCTAGGTATAGGTTGTGGAAATAGCAGAGAGATGAGATGAAAATGCCTGCTATGATGATAGAGCCAAAGCACAGGGGGCAACGTCCCTTCAAATATGGGATAGACGTCACCGGCTGTGACTACAAGATTCTATGTCCACTAGCCGGAGGACCGGTCGCTCACACTGCATACCAAAGTGTAGTGCACGGGGGCAATGTCCCTTCAAATATGGGATAGACGTCACCGGCTGTGACTACAAGATTCTTTGTCCACTAGCCGGAGGACCGGTCGCTCACGCTGCATACCAAAGTGTAGTGCTTTGGCTCTAGCATCATCATAGCAGGCATTTTCATCTCATCTCTCTGCTATTTCCACAACCTATACCTAGACCATATTTGCATCCAGTGTATTATGCTAAAGGACCTGATGAAGAGGACAGTACGTCCTTGAAACGCGTCATCCGTTACTGAAAAATAATAAAATATTCGCTACTATCCAGAGCCCATCTTTCTTATTTAGACTTAGGGGCAGCACGCACATACAAACCTGTGTTTTTTCTTGACACTATTGTCTCTTTCTCTACATTACATTGGATCACAGGATTTCCTGTGTGCCACAGAGTACGCTGCAGCCCACCACACCGCTATTTTTCACCCTTACCCTCTCCTTTAAGATTGTAGACTCTTCTACTCACTACACAACCAGGCGCCACGTGTCTCCCTCTATCACCTCTAGATGAGAGAATAGGTAGAGGAAGAAGTAGAAGATAAGGGTGGCATAAATCTTGATGGAGGGGGGGGCACTGAATTCTATCCTGTACCCAGATGTGATGATATTCAAGACCCAAGGGTTTGAAGTAATACGAGTCCACTGAGTGACAAACCCTAGAAGATGCCCCCCCACTCTGGCGTCACTGCTTCCTTCCTCCGGAGTTGTCAGGGGAATTGGAGAATAGGAAACCCCTGCCTCTGCCCCCTTTAGGATAACTCCAATGTCCCTGTTTACCCTTCCCACGAAAGGAATCCTTGGTGTTCCTGAAGGGACGAAATAAAGGTTTCTTGGAAGATGTTTTATTTTCCGGAAACCCCTTCTTCTTATCGGAGGCTTTTTCTAGAATGTTGTCCAATTCTGGACCGAAGACAAAATCTCCTGAAAATGGGATACTGCACAGCTTCGATTTTAAGCGAATATCACCGCCCCACTGTTTTAACCTCAAAGCTCTCCTCGTAGCATTTGTTAGTGCCCCTTCCTTGGCCGCGAACCGGACACCTTCAGCTGAAGCATCAGCCAAGAAGGCCATAGCATATTTTAAGAGTGGAATACTTTCTAACAGAGAAGCCCTGGGAGTGCCTTCTCTGATATGGGATTCTAGCTGGTTCAGCCAGAAGAAGAGGGTTCTGGCAACTGAGGTAGCCGACAGGTTGGATTTAAGGCTGATCATGGATGTTTCCCAGGCCCTTTTAAGAAGAGCGTCGGCCTTCCGGTCCATAGGATCCTTGAGTTGTGCAGAGTCTTCAAATGGTAGGTCTGTTTTTTGACAACCTTCGTCACCTGCACATTCATTTTAGGAACAGAGTCCCAAACTTTTGAGACTTCTTGATCGAAGACAAGACGTTTCCTAAATCCCTTGGAAGTTATGATCTTCTTTTCTGGGTCCTTCCATTCTTCTGTAATCAACCCTAATAAGGTATCATTAATCGGAAAAACGCGTTGTTTTTTGACTCTCAGCCCTCCAAACAATTCGTCCTCACGGGACATGCAGGGAACTTCTTCTTCAATATTAAGAGTTTCACGTATAGCCTTTAGTAAGTTGTCCAGATCATCCAATTGAAAAAGGCGACGCGGATCAGTCTTTTGACTTATATCCTGAGAATCGTGTTCCTCTGTGTCAATTAGAGAACAGGACGGGACTTCTGAATCATAATTGTCTTCCTCAGAGGAAGAGATGTCCGCCAATCTTGGTTTTTTAGGAGGAGGTTCCTTCTGCGTTGCCGAAGCCACTGAAGCTACCACTTTCTCCTCAATAAAGGATTTTAACTCGTCCATAAAAGAGGTTTTCTCTTCTCGCATGAACTATTCGATACAAGTTCTGCAAATGGGCTTTGAATATGCATCAGGCATAGTGTGAAGACACATATTGCATTTCTTAGCAGTGTTTCTGCTCTTCACAGGCTTGCTAACTTTCTCAGACCTTTCTGATCTGTCCTCTTTGCCTTTCCCCTTAGACCCTTGATCTTTATCCTAAGGGAGGAAGGTGAGGAATATAACTAACTTGGGTTCTAATATATAGTAATTACTACTAGAACATGCCATACAGCACCACTTACATAACCAGGAGGGTGGAGTAGGCCCAAGTCTGCCTCATCAACCATGTCAGGAAATGTCAGGGACAGCAAAGCCACCGAACGGTATATGCACCAGTACGAGACACCGCTACTGGCCCCCATGCTAGCGCTGGTTAAATACCTTATCGGGGAGCCCATCCCCCAAGCAGGTGGCTGATTTGCGGCTCTTCCTGTACTCCGGAACGCTCTGACCTCACTTCCGGTCGCAGCCGGAAGTGGTCATCGGGCGCAAAGGACTCCTGGGAACGGAGCCCTGGATGTGTCGCGCGTCCTCGCGTAGGCCGCCGTCAGCCGCTGGAGAGGACCGAGCTCTGGATCACCTAGGACCAGGGAGGGAGGACCCAGCCGTGGATCCGATCCGGAGGGGAACTATGGTCTGCAATAGACCGGCGTAACCCCGATAAGACAGAAAAAACGTCCCCCCCTCCCCACTTGGAGGAGAGGGAGAGCCTCTCTGACCTATCCCCTGTAGGGACAGGAAGACACTGGCGGGAGGATGCGGGAGGGAGGCTTTTAACCTCTCTGCTTCCTGTCCCTAAAGAGGTCAAAGGGCATCCTCCAAGTGGGCCGTCATTGAGGAAACTAAAATCCAGGCAGCTGCAGGGCGCTCCTTCCCTCCCGCGCCTCGCCGTGCGCCCTAAAACAAGTAATGGCCACATGTGGGGGATCTCTGTACTCAGGAGGAATTGCAGATCAAATTGTAAGATGGGTTTTCTCTATTTATCTTTTGCAAATGTGTACATTTTTGGGCTAAATGAACATATAACCAACAAAATTTGACCATTCTAAATTTCACCTCCATTTTAAATCAATTACTATGAAGAACTCAAGAGGTTAACAATCTTTCTAAAAGCTGTTTCTGATAGTGTGAGGGGTGATCATATAGGGGGATTTTGATAAATATGTAAAATTTCATTCAAAACAGTATTTATCGCCAAAATAGTAAATTCTGAAAATCAGGAAAAGTGATATTCGATTTGTAACCCGAGTGACATCAAAATAAATTATCCAGACATTTCAGAAATGATGAAAATGTAAAGTAGACAATACAGTAGCAACTTATTTAGGTGGCAAATCTATCTGCCTGAAAACCCAATGATTTAAAATTTCAAAAAAGACACATTTTTCAAAAAATTCATAATTTTTTCTCTTTTTTTGTAAATAAACGCAAAACTTCTCAGCCAACATTTTTACCAACTAAAATAGAGTACAACATGTGGGGAAAAAAAAATCTCAGAATTGCTTTGATAAGTAACAGTGTTCAAAAGTTATAACCGTATAAAGCGACGCAAGTCAGAATACAAAAAATGGGGCTGAGCCTTAAGCTATAAACTGGCTGCGTCCTTAAGGGGTTAATCATAATATTACATGATTGCAATTATCCACATGTTTAAAAACAGCACATGACATGATAACAGTGGGTTAAGGGGAGTGCTATCCAACTCTAATAATGGAGTATCGATGTAAACACCATATTATTGGTGCACAAAAATGTACTCAATAACTGACCAATTCATATACAAAATAACACCAGAACAGAACTGTTAAAGCGAACCTGTATCACCACTGACTTCCTCCCCCAACACCCATCACAAACCACATACATTACCTTTTAGATCTCTTTATACATGTTCCACCAATTCTTTTATCTATGGGAATAGAGGCACCATTCTTCTAAAAAAATGCTTTAATTGAGGTCCTCTGTTCCAGTCACAGAGCGGGCAACTGCACTATATATTCACTGCTAACTGTCTGAAGAGAATTCCTGAAGGTGGAGGGGGAGAGGCGAGAGAAAGACAGTGGCTTTGTGTTACTCGGTTCTACTATATCATACCCCACTACTTTAGAAAGGTGGGGGCTGAGAGTGACGCTGGCTTTGTAAAGAGAAATCCACCTTGCTCCTCAACCCACCCTCAGGAATTGTCTTCCGTGGGGTTAGAAGTGTCAGTATGGAGGGCTGCGTAGCTTGACTGCCTCAGTCACTGGAACACAGGACCAGAATAAAAGTCTTTTTAGAAAGAACGCTGGTTCTAACCCTGTGTATAGAGGCATCAGTGGAACATGTATAAAGACCTCTAAAAAGCATTATGTGTGGTTTGTGTGAGTGGGGGAGGTCGCTGGTGACAGGTTCTCTTTAAAATCGCATTAACACAAACTCTGTGGACCACAGGTTGCGCTCCCCTGCTCTAGGGAGACCCATCTTGCTTATAGCGTGTGCAGGAGAAGGAGAAACTTCAACAAAGCCATGAGATGGTGTTGTAGACTTATCAGATTAAAATAATGTAAATACCTGTAGAAAGAGAATCACATCCATGATCAAAAAGCTCTCCTAGGGGTGTGCTGCTGTTGGTTCTTCTCGCTTGCTTCCCATCAATGGCATCCAAGGACTGGTATATAAACAAACCAATAGCACAACAAAGGTATGTCCACATTGGAGCCTTAAAATAGAAGTTAGATAATTACATTTTACCTAAATGATTAGGCATTAATGATCAGTTTAACATAATTTCAGTTGTGGTGGGTGAACCTGGTAAAGAATACGATAGGAAACCCATTTTAATATAATACTATTAATATGCAGATTAAAAAAAGAAAAGCTAAAGAACTAGACGTTGAAAATATATTTTTTTTTTACAATTTGGTAACTTTTGCCATTTAAATATACCGTATATACTCAAGTATAATCACAAAAAAATATGCTGACAAAACAAAACTGGACTTAAAAAAAAAAACCCTCACCATGCCGACGTCACCCCCAAGGTCTTCACACTACATTATGGCAGCAGTGGCTAACGTCACAGTTGTGTCCGGACAGAGGAAGAGAATACCTGCAGGGGCGTCGCAAGCGTATTTACTTCTTTTTATGAATTGTGCACACTGGGCGTGGGTGCATACAAGGAGGGGAAGATGAAGGCTGGCTACATACTGGGGTGGGGGGGACTGACTAGCTATATGCTGGCTGTGACCAGTGCATTACACACCCTAGGCTAATACTCAGTCAACAGAATTATCAGCACAAAAAAAAACGAGAAAAAAAAAAAAAATCACTTGTCTTAGACATATCCCCGTTATTTGGACCCACTCCATCAGCAATTCAAAACATCACTAGAGGCACATGAATGAAAACTGGTCCCTACATATCAACTCATTAAATAATAAATAATAAAATTTCATTCATTTTATTTGAACATAATTAAAAACCTACAACAACCACAAAGTATATCACAAAGTAAATTGTTTCTGAAGGTCCATATAGTTCATCACCACATCACTGAACAATTCATAATTGCAACCATAAAATTGACAAATATTCACAGAAAGTGCCAGTGCATAGATGTCTCAGGGAATACAATTCAGAAATGCAATAGGCTAGCTACAAGGTCTCCTAATAATTTCAAGAGGCTGTTCAGGCGGTCCCGGGTTACATACAAGATAGTTTACATAGGTTTGTTCTTAAGTTGACTTTAGAAACTGTATATTTTATAATTGTAGATCCAGAAAAAAAATTTTTTGCCCCAGTGACAATTAGAGTTTCAAAATTTTTTGCTGTATTTGGTCCAAGGATTATCAATAAAGTTTCATTACATCCAATTAGCAGCTGATCATTGCAGCCTGGGACTATATTAATGCTTCCGGAGAGCTTCACCAGAGGTCACAGGAGGAAGAGAGGTCCGTCTTTAACTAGAGGTCCTATGTATTTTTAAATCAACTTACCCATAATGCAAGAATGTCACGTGTCACTGCTTCCTCATGGGGCCTGTGTTGGAGTATGTGTGGCTGGGATTTTATACTAATGGCGTGCCATGTGGGGAGGGAGGGAACGGCAGGTGCTGCCGTCTACAAACTCTCCCCTGCAAGCTCCCCGGTCCTGCCCGCCGATAGACCTTCGGAAACTATTTACTTAGTGATATACTTTGTTGTTGTAGTAGGCTTTTTTATTATGTTCTTCAATAAAATAAATAAAATTTTAAATTATGTTATGAGTTGATATGTATGGACCGGTTTTCACTCATGTGTCTCGAATACTCGAATATATATGGTTTATTTTAAAAAGCTGTTAAAAAATATCCAAAGGGTATTCTGTGATTATTTTAATTGTTTAAATATCATTGGCTGTGCTTACAAAATAAATTGCTCCCCGGCGGGGGTCTGAATTTTTTTTTTAATGATGACACTTTTCATTTGGCAAATCCACAGAGCTAGGAAACAGAAAAATATGGCCTAGTCACAAGCAGAGCGGGTCTGGTTATTCCAAGGCACAGCAATCCAGGTTTTGGGTCTCCAACATTGGTTTCTGCATAATTCAGGTATTTATGATGTATCCAATGAATGAATCATAAATACATAATCCCCAACATTAAATTCTAAGAACTACAGGAGGCCTCCTCGTGTACATAATAAAGTGATAAAAGGGATATCCTAGCAGTTAATTGGGTTTGTCCATGAAAGAAATTCAAACTCAAATCTTAATCCCCTAGTGAGGGTTACAAAATAAAGCTCATTTGTAACCACTTACTTTACAATTTTACTCAGTTTTATTGCTCTTTTAGCTCCTATAACTCAGTGATGGTCAGTGTAAAATTCCAGAGTGTGGGCCACAAGGACTAATTAAAAGGCAAGACATGATATATCAAATCTAAAAACGTATTGATTATCCTCCAACTCTCTCTGTTATCAACATCTTTTCTCTTTGCTATTCCATAGTTGTTGTTATCCCATTTTTATACATGTGTAACACTATTTGTATTAGATTTTATATGTTTATGTTTCCTATGTAAATTTAACAGGTCACGTGACTGCAGGTAGTTGGGATTTATTCACACCTGCTCACATGCCCAATCAGGTCATGATTAAGGAGTTCTCCGAAACACGTAGACCATAGCCGTGGCTGTGTGGGTGTTTCCCTCTGCTTGGCTGTACTTCAATAAAAGAAAAATATCACGTTTTTATCTACAACCGGAGTGTCCGTGGAGCTGGATTATTTGCATTTTATATATTTCTTGGATTTTGTTTATGTTTTACGCCTGTATGTGAAGGCTGTTTTATTTTGTTCCTGCTGCCAGAATAAACGCAGACGAGACTTGTTTTGGACTAAACTTTGGTGTCACTGTCTTGGACTGCATCACGAATCACCGCTACCACAGTCTCTACTGGGCCAAATCTCCCACAAGGGGTAAAGATGAACTCCATAATGTATGTGAAGTTTCTCAAACAGAACTTCTTGTCATGGTTCAAGAAGAAGAACCGTGCATTCCGCAGCAAGATCATTTTCATGCTGCAAATAACACATCTGCATCTCTGGCTGCTATGAGCATAAAAGGGGACAAACTAATGATGTGGCCCCCATAGAGAACCTCTGGAGCATCATCGAAAGGAGTCTATGATGGAGGGAGGCAGTTCACCTCTAAGCAACAGCTCTTGGAGGATATTCTGTCCTCATGCAAAACAATTGAAGCAGAAACCATCCAAAAACTGAAAAATTGAATGGCCGAAAGAGTTCAAAAGCTCCTTTCGAACAAGGGGTCCTATGTGCAAGATGTAACATCACCTAGAATAAATTATTGACTTGAAAACTATGTGATTTCAGTTTGACATAACCTGCTAATGCTTATGTCACAAAAGACCATTTGTTTGTTCTTAATAAAAATGAAAAGGTTGAAAACTCTGCTGTACATAATAATTTAGAACATGTATTTTGATATATTAGTATTTTTTTATATTAGTTTTTTTATATGTATAGGTGGTTCCTTAACACCAGTATATTTGTATACACACTGGTACACTATATGGACTCAAATTACCAATCTAGCCCATGAACCCCTGAGGAGGCCACTAAGGGTGGTGTAACATGCCAGGGAAGCGGTAGTGTTATCCAAGTTTTAGTAAGCAGGCAGAATATGGTAGTCAGTTTATAGTACATTGAGGGACACAGATATTATACCCTTCCCGACATTTTACGTAATAGTACTGCATCGCGGGATTGCGTTCCCGCAAAATGCAGTACTATTACGTCAAACTTCTGGCCATACTGTACCTTAATTTTTTATTTTATTAAATATTCCATGCCATGTACTCAGAAGCGGGAAAAAATTTCCAAATGCAATGAAAATGGTGAAAAAACGCACTTGCTCCATTTTCTTGTGGGCTTGGATATTACGTCTTTCACTGAGCGCCCCACTTTGACATGTCTACTTTATTCTTTGGGTTGGTACGATTAAGGGGATACCAAATTTATAGGTTTTATAATGTTTTCATACATTTACAGAAATGAAAATCTCCTGTACAAAAATTATTTTTTTGATTTTGCCAAATTCTGGCGCTAATAACTTTTTTATACTTTGGTGTACGGAGCTGTGAGTGGTGTCATTTTTTGCGAAATTTGATAATATTTTCAATGATATTTTTAGGACTGTACGACCTTTTGATCACTTTTTATAGATTTTTTTATATTTTTCAAAATGGCAAAAAAGTGCCATTTTCGACTTTGGGCGCCATTTTTCGTTACGGGGTTAAACGCATTGAAAAACCGTTATCATATTTTGATAGATCGGGCATTTTCGGACGCGTCGATACCTGATGTGTTTATGATTTTTACTGTTTATTTATATTTATGTCAGTTCTAGGGAAAGGGGGGTGATTTGAAATTTTAGGTTTTTTTAACATTTTTTATTTTTATTTATACTATTTTTCACACTCCCTAGGGTACTTTAACCCTAGGTATCTGATCGATCCTACCATATACTGCCATACTACAGTATAGCAGTATATGGGGATTTTCCTCATTCATTACAATGTGCTATCAGCACATTGTAATAAAGGGGTTAAAACGAAATAGCCTCGGGTCTTCAGAAGACCCGAGGCTACCATGGAGACGGATCGACGCCCCCGATGACGTCACGGGGAGCGGCGATCCCAGGTAAGATGACGGCGCCCATGCGCCGCTATCTTTTTGAGGCTGCCGGCAGCTTTGACGGCAGCCAACGCTGTGAAAACACCCGCGATTGGTGCTAGCACCGATCGCGGGTGTTACCGGTAAGCCTTTGCTGCAATATGCAGCAAAGACTTACCGGCTATAGAGAGGGCTCCGTGAATACATGGCGGGCGGGCGGGCGCGATTACCGGCGTATAAGACGACCCCAGAGAAGACAGAAGATTTTTCTGTCTTCAAAAGTCGTCTTATACGCCGGAATATACGGTAATTAAATAAGGTTAAAGTCCCCTAAACACAAACATTCCCTATACACATGTAATAAAGTAAAAAAAAAACACAAAATTGCCAAAAAAAAATTGCCGCGCCCGTAACAATCCGTAAAATAACTCAGAAACATTATTGGGCCCGCTTGGTGAACGCCATGAAAACAAAACACAAAAAACTTGCCAAAAATGTACATTTTTCATAAAATCTCTTCACAAAAATGTTCTAAAAAGTGATCAAAAAAAGTTACGTGCGCCAAAATGGTACCAATTGAAAAAACAACTCAACACATAAAAAATAAGCCCTGAACTAGCTGTCAATCAAAAAATATTAAAAGTTACGTCTCCGAAAAGATGGCGATGCAAAAACAAATGAGATTTCCTCTATATTAGTTTTTTCCCAGTAAAATTGTAAAAATAAATGAAAAACTATATAAATGAGGTATCAACGTAATCGTAGTGATCTGTAGAATAAAGATAATATAGTATTTTTAGTGTACGGTGTACGACCCCCAAAAAATACAAAAAGAATGTAAACCAAAATTGACAATTTTCTTTTCACCCATACATTCAAGAGTTAATAAAATCTCATCAATAAGCTAATGACCCATTAAAATGAAATATTTGTAAAGTGCATCTCATGTCGCAAAAAATAAGCCCTTATATGTCCAAATTGCCAAAAAAATAAAAGATTGTATAGCCAATAAAAAGTGACCATGCATAATCTGCTCTGAATGGCGTAGCTTTCCTTCGCTGCCCTGGCGTGTGCCCATATAGCAGGTTACCACCACATATGGGGTATTGTTATACGCAGGAGGGATTGGGTATCAAATTTTGTGGAGCGTTTTGGTATTTTATCCACTGAGAATTTGTACATTTTTTGAAAAACACATTAATTTAGCCATAAAAAAAATTTACTTTCAAAATTGTATCCGATTTTGTTTTAACCCCTGTAAAACAATTAAAGGGTTAACAAACTTCATAAAAGTTGTTTTACATACGTTGAGGGGTGTAGTTTCTATAATGGGGTAATTTATGGGGTTTTACTTTTATTTAGGCCTCTCAAATTGACTTGAAACCTGAGCAGACCCCTAAATAGCAGTATTTTGCGTTTTTTATGAAAATGTGAAAAATCGCAAAAACGTTCAGGCCCATAACATCCTACAAAAATGATAGCATGCATAAAAAACCATGTCCACATAAAGTAGACATTCGTTGAATGTTAGTTATTAATTTTTTTTGCTGTTATGACTGTGTGGAAAAAGTAGAACATTTTGAAGTTTGAAAATCGAGAATTTTTCCAAATTTTCACCAAATATCTGATTTTCTCATAAATAAATGCAAAACATACCACCAAAATTTTTCAACTAACATGAAGTACAATGTGTCATGAGAAAACTATTTCACAATCACTTGGATATGTTAAAGCGTTCCGAAGTTATAACCACTTATAGTGACACAGGGCAGATTTGAAAAAATGGGCCGTGTCAGGAAGGTGAAAAGTGGCTTCGGCGTTAAAGGGTTAAAAACAGTTAGAAGGAGCAGCCACCGCAGTTAATGGGGCAGATTTACTTACCCGGCCCATTCGCGATCCAGCGGCACGTTCTGTGCGGTGGATTCGGGTCTTCCGGCGATTCACTAAGGCAGTTCCTCCGCTGTCCACCAGACGTAACTGCAGCGCTGAAGTTCCCCGAGGTCCTCCGGAATGCACGAGCCTATACCTGGTGAAGGTAAGCGCAAGTCCCGCGACACATTTTTTTTAAAAATGCAGCGGTTTTTCAGAATCCGTCGGGTTTTCGTTAAGCCACGCCCCCAAATTTCCGTTGCGTGCATGCCAGCGCCGATGCGCCAAAATCCGATCGCGTGCGCCAAAATTCCGGGGAAAATCGGCGCAAATCGGAAATATTCGGGTAACACGTCGGGAAACCGCGAATCGGGCCCTTAGTAAATGACCCCCAATGTGTTGAATTGTAGAGAGAGCAACCAGTGTTGGTGTACACTGGTTGGTAAACAAGCTGATCAGGGAGTTATTTCACTCTTAGTAAATTCGAGACGTTGAGCTACATCAAAGTATTGTCTCAAAAAGATATTGTTGCTAAACTACCTTGCTACATTATACAAGTATAATATAAAATATAAAACAGTATAATATAAAATATAAAACAATATAAAATTAAAAAATAAAATAATAATAATAATAACTCTTTATTTATATAGCGCACACAGATTACGCAGCGCTGCACAAGCATGTCAAACTGGTCCCTGTCCCCATGGGGCTCACAATCTAAACAACCTAACAGTATGTTTTGGAGTGTGGGAGGAAACTGGAGTATCCGGAGGAAACCCACGCAAACACGGAGAGAACATACAAACTCTTTGCAGATGTTGACCTGGGTGGGATTTGTGCTACTCACTCAGCCACCGTACCGCCCTAATATAAAATATAAAACAATGGGGCAAAGTTATAAAAAGTTTCCTAAAGTTAAACAGTACAGAGAGGCTAGACAGTCATATAAAGCACCAGATTCATATAAAGATCTGGCGCTGAATGATAAATGTGGTATGGTATAAGACTGTCTGTCTAGGAAGAAAGTTTAGACAAAATTCTGTCGGTAAGATTATTATTGTTGCACGGACCTTTTTGTCGCAAGGCCACACCACCTTTTCAGAGACCACGACCCTTATGTCAAGCTAGTCGCAGGAGAGCCAGAAAACTGACTGAAGACACTTTTTAGTGCAAACGACAACAGAATTCTATCATAGACAGATTAATAAAGCTCTCCCATGTGCGTTTCCTCCATTAAAGAGAAACAGCAACATCTACTGTTCTCAAGTAGTAGTGTTTCAGAGGAATTGAAGTCCACATACTGTACCAATGTAAAGTGTATAAATACCCTGGTGTTGAGGAACCATCAATACAATAAACAAAAACAAAACCCACACCTATCAACTCTATCTATGCCCCACCGTCACGTCAGACACACATAGCTTAGCTATAGAAATAGGAACACTCATCACTGCTACATACATTGTGCATAGTGGGCACTGTTGCATACACAAATACACACACAAACACAGCTCTGCTCAACACACATAAGGAGCACACTGTGCACAACTATACACAAACATACACACACACACACACACACTGGGAACTACTCTACACGTGAATACACACACACACACACACACACACACACACACACACACACAGAAACCCCACTATTCTTCTTACCATGTACTAGCCACAGCATGTCTCCATTCTTGGCAGTATAAGGACCTTGAGTGATGTAGGAGGCATGTGAGCAGTCACTTGATTCCGACTTCACCACAGGTCCTGTAGGCAGTGAGTAGTTATGTCGGGCCACCCAGAAGAAGGGAGAGGTAGAGAACGCTGCGGTGGCTCTGCTCACTGGGCGATCGGGTGAATCGCTATTTCAACACCTCACCGGATCTCCATTAAAGCAATCAGGATGGTCTGTCAATGCTGGATCCTCCTGACCTTTGGTCTATAAGACACAGTCCCTTTTCATCAAGATTTTTTTCTTATATATAATTTAGATTTTTTTGTTGTTTGAGCTGTATTAGGGTTTATTTTTTTTGGAATGAGTTATACTTTATAGGGATCATTGTGGCATAAAGGTGACATTTTGCAAACGTTTTATTGCCTTTTTGTTTGGATGAATTCACAAATGCGTTAACCTTATAATATATTGCTGTAACAACCCATGCAATAAATCATATGTGCAGTTTGTGTGCTTATTTAACCTATATCTATTGGACTTTTATTACTTTTTATTTTTTTAGTTAAAAAAAAAAAAAAATTTTGCCATCTTTTGGCGCTATTAACTTTTTCATATTTCAGTGTACAGAGCTGTTGGTGGTGACATTTTTTGCGACTCTTGATGACATTTTCAATGCTTCTACTTTTAGGACTGTACAACAGTTTGATCACTTTTTACAGACATTTTTAAAAATGGCAAAAGTGTGCCATTTTCGACTTTGGGCGCAGTGAAAAATGTATTATATTTTGATAGATATGGTATTTTCAAACGTGGGGAAAACTAATGTGTTTATTTCTATTTATATCAGTCCTAGGGAAAGGGGGATGAGTAGAATTTTTAGTTTTTTTATTATCATTTTTTTTAGTTTTACTATTTTTCAGACTCCCTAGGGGACTTTAACCCTAGGTTGTCTGATCAATCCTATCATACTGCCTTACTACAGTATGTGCTGATTGCACATTGTATTGAAAGGGTTAAAAACAGGCAGCCTCGGGTCTTCGGAAGACACAAGGCTGTCATGGTGACCAATCGCCGCTCCCCGATGATGTCATGGGGAAGAGACAATCATCTCTCTACTCCAACTAGATTTTTGTCCATTCCCTTAGAGACCCTTAAAAAATTAATAGATAGAAATTAGAAATGTTTTGAAAGATTACTTACTTACAAGCCTAGTCATTTAGGAGGGTATGGAACCCATGGATTTCATTGTTCCCTCTGCTCTCCCCGGAAAGCCCAGATATATCAGCTTAAAGAGCTATTCATACTTATTCACTCATACACCTACTTTGGTGTCTCAATACTTTATGTGAAAGGTATTCCACTCATGAGAAAAGTGAACTTGTATGTCATCATTGGTTTTGTTTTGTTTGTTTGGTCTTGGTTGGTTGTTTCGCCACATATACTACTCATGCATAATATACTATGTGTATTTCTATGATACGCTGAATCCACGCATCTAGCCGAAATATTACTTTAACATGCTGTAGAAGTCTATGTAAAGTTATGTAGAAAGTATGCATGTTTATTTTACTATATATGGCAACAATGATATTATGTTTATGAAAAATTTTAATAAAAAAGTATTTGAAAAAAAAAGCACACAGAAGAGTTCGTGCAGATAAAGGTAGAATGAGGGAGGTGCAGGTTTATCAGATTAAGGGAGCAGCTGCTAAAATGCCATTTTAAACCAGCAAACAGATATTTGAAGCTGCTTGTGCCTCTGGAGTCCCGCAAACCTCAAGGTGTAGGATCCTTCAAAGAATTGCTGTGGTGCATTAATCTACTATTTGACCACCCCTAACCAGAGCAAAAACAGTAGCAGTGGGCCCAGACATAAAAGAAGTCTAATTTTCAAAAAAATCTTGCTTACTGATAAATGTCGTGCAACCCTGGATCGTCCAGGTGGATGACCACCATGTCCCAGCAAGGCTGCAATATCAGCAAGGAGCTGGCGGAGTCATGTTTTGGGTCAGAATCATGAGTAGAGAGCTGGTAGCCCCTTTAGGGTTCCTGAAGGTGTAAAAATGACCTAGGCAAAGTACCACTTTCTTCCATGGCACAAAAAGAAGAATTGTTCCTCACTGGGCAAAATCTTCATTCATGACAGTGCACAATCTCATGTTGTGGCCTCCATCTTCCCCTGACCTCAAACCTATAGAGAACATTTGCAGTACCATCAAGCAAAAGATCTATGTGGGTGGGAGGCAGTTCACATCAAAACAGCAGCTCTAGGAGGCTATTCTGATATCATGTAAAGAAATTCAAGCAGAACCTCTCCAAAAATTCACAAGTTCATTGAAATAGTGATTGAAATATCGTACATACTCGTGTAGAATGTTTTGAAAAACCGCACCTCGGCTTATACACGAGTAAAAAAAAAAAAAAAAAACAACACTTAAATACTCACTTTACGGTGCTCCCAATGATCGGCGTAGCTCCACGATGCTCCCGTCCCCGCGGCTCCTCTTTTCTAAACAGCTGTAACAGCGGGCAGAGACGCATTCATGCAATCTGTCCGCCGACGCACACTATGATGCATGCGCTGTCGTCTAAGCCCTCTGTTTCAGCAGAGAAGAAAGAAGAGGCGCCGTGGGGATGGTAGGATCGGGCAGCCGCGCTGAACAACGGTAGCGCCACAAGGTGAGTATGCAAGTTTATTTTTATATACGACAAAAGGGTTGCAGGGGTCATTTCATCATAACAGGGTGGGCCTGGCTGCATGGGCCATTTAGTTACTGGCGGAGGGTGTGACCACTTTAGGCTTATACTAAAGTCAAAAAGTTTTCCCAGTTATTTGTGGCAAATTTAGGGACCTCTGCTTATATTCAGTTTATATATACTCGGATATATACAGTAGCTTTTGATTTCAGTGAATGTGACCTCCCAAATGACCATTTTCAGTTCTTTACTGAACTTTTACTGGATTTACTGCAATGTGGTACCACCAGGTCGCTCCACAGGCACCACTCTGTCCGCCATGGTGGCCAAGGCGAAGTACAAAGTCGTAGAGCAGAATCGTAGGTCGGGGAGAGGAAGGAGGTCAGGACAGGCAGCACGGAATGGTAGTCAGTAAAGGAGTAGAAGGCCAGGACTGTCAGCAGAGGGGCAGAGTCAGGAATGGAACCGGGGTCACAACCGGAATTCTCAACACAGACGCAGGGCATAAGAAACCGCTTTCTCTAGGGCTTGAAGCACAAAGCTCTGGCAAGGGACACAGGAAATGCAGTCGGCCAGCGCCCATTATCGGCGCGCTGACCCTTTAAATCTAAGAACGTCAGTGAGTAGCGGTTTTTTCACCATAAATTAAATTGCGATCGTGCTAGTCGAATAAGAAACCAGCACCAGCAGGAGAAGAAGACTTCTGCAGTTTCTCCTTCACATAGGTCGACATGGCCGAGGTTTCAGGAACAGATAGAGGATAAACTAAACCCCTTGGGGGAGACGTTCCCGGCATCATATCTATTGGGGAGTCATAAGGCCGGTGTGCCGGCAGAGGCTCAGCTTGCTTTTCCGAAAAGACATCAGCAAAGTCTTTGTTTGAAGCAAGGAGACCTACCAGTGGCTTGGTGGACGTCGAAGAGACTGTGATGGATACAGGACGAGGAACCAGCAAACAGCAAGACATGGATTGGGGTAGAACACAGGCATAAGTTCAATGTGCAAGGAGCACTGAGTGAAAAAGCCCCTGCCAACTTGGGGTCCCCATCAAACTTAGAGGGCATGAAGAGTCTCAGCTTGGGTTCTGTGGAAGGTAGACAAACCGGTGTAGCAGAAGGGACCGCAGGAACTTGACGGTACTGCTGTAGCCATCAATTGCTGCAACATGGCAGCAGCTTGTCTGAGCCAGGTCAGGTAGCGGAACTTTGGCAGGATCAATAGCCAGATCTTACAGTCAGAAATTAGGGGTAGTGGACCCACTGGACCACCACGGAAGATTATGTAAGCCAACACCTGGCAGCGGAGTCTAAGTGGTACCCGGTTTTCACCAGAGCCCGCCGCCAACTGGGTTTGAATAACTGCGGTTTGGCACCACCAGGTCGCTCCACAGGCATGACTTTGTCTGCCGTGACGGCCACATCGAAGAACAGAGGAGGTGGAGCAGAAGGTCAGGGCTGGCAGCAGAGTGGCAGAGTTAGGAGCGGAACCGGGGTCCAGAAGTCGCACAAACATTTTTCTAGAAGGGTAATAATACTCCTCTTACTATTTTTGAGTATTTTTAGCCGGGGAGGAGTATGAAATCATGAATTAGTTACTTACCGGTAATTCTATTTACATTAGTCCACCAGGGACATGAAGAAGAGGGGTTAAAAGTTCCCTCCGGCATCCTCCCGCCAGTGATTTCAAAATAACCACACTTGAGGATACAACAATTTTTATTAGTATGTTATAATCACAGACAAAGTTTCATCTGCAAACATAGACAAAAATAAATCTACTTTAGGGCGGGATATATAGGCTGTCATGGTGGACTAATGAAAATAGAATTACCGGTAAGTAACTAATTCATGATTTCCACTTCGTCCCCCAAGAAGGCCCACCTGGAGATTTACAAAATAAGTAAGATTCAAGGAGGGATTACTGCTTGCAGAACTTTGCGTGCAAAGGAGAAGTCCTTTGAAGATGATAAATCCAACCTGTAATGCTTTGAGAACATAGATGAGGTGGACCAAGTTGCAGCCTTGCATATCTGCTCCAACGGTGCTCCTCTTCGCTCTGCCCAGGATGTGGACACGGCTATCGTTGAATGCGCTCGTATTCCTGCAGGAATTGGTGTCTTCTGGATTTTCTAATATAGTGAGATTGTCATCTTCATCCATCTAGCAATGGTTGCCTTTGACGCCTTCCTCCGCTTGTTTTCCCCTGAAATTGGATAAAAAGATTATGCTCCCTACGCCAAGGCTCCGTAACTTTTATGTACCTGATAACAGAACGTCTTACGTCCAATGAATTCCATTCCTGTTCTCTCTCAGAGAACGGATTTTCGCAGAAAGAAGGAAGTATAATCTCCTGGTTCCTGTGAAAGTTAGAGACCACTTTAGGGACAAAGTTAGGGTCCAACATAAGAATAATTCTATCCTCCAGAATTCTCATATAAGGTTCTCTAATCGTTATTAGTTCACCTAACCTTCTAGCTGAGGTGATAGCTATCAGACTCAAAACTATCTCAAAAGGACATTAAAAGAACATAAACTTTATTAGAACAACGTTAAAAATATTCGTAGGGCCGCCTATGATTGTTTAAATTTTTAAACCAAATTGACAAGGCGAACATACATATGTTAGAGTATGGATTCCAACACACTAAAGGTTCTGTGTGAGGATGATGGTGCTGTGTTCAATTGTTATGCACACATAACATGCCGAAATACATATATGTATCTATATAACATTAGATCAGTCACAAGACCCTTTATACCTGATGACATCATGTTCATTCTATTGACAGTATGTCGAAATCCATACATATGGGATCGGACATACTGAACGTTAATGTATATCAGTTTAAGATTTTTGATTCCGTCATAACATCTGTGAGGGATTCATACCTATACTATATGACCTCTCAATATGTACATACTTCTGTTCTTTTGTAATTTACCTTTCAATATGTATATACTTCTGTTCTTATTTAATCAACACGCATATTGTGTGTTCTGTGTTCCCTGAGAACCGCGATTCAGTACCTTAAGAAACATTATAGCGATCCATTAGGAGGCGGGATACCTTCTCTGGAGGAGTGTCTCCGCTGTCATGCTCCCTGGCGCCGGATTGGTGCCTCCGCTGCCATGCTCCCTGGCTCCTGATTGGGTCCTGGAGGTGGTGACATGAGGAGGATACCGCCAACTGTTTGGGGGAGTTTCCGGTGACGTTGAGCGCTCCGGAGGTCCGCCTCCTGGGGCGGTGCTTTTAAATAGCCTTGGACGCTGGCATCACACGCGGCCAAACAAGTGCCGGCGTATGTTACCATACTAGCGTGACAGACCTCTCTTGACTCTAGCTTAGCTAGCAAGCTGATATCAATGCCCAATGCTATTCATTATACTTAGCGGGGAAGCGCGTCAGGCTCTTACTGACTAATGGTCACGATAGGTGCAGACCCTCATGTGTGATTTGATACAAGAATGAAAGCACGAGGGATAAGCACCACTAAGTTTATGTAGATATATGGGTTCCATCATTGTCGTCTACAGTGGTTGAATGATTGGATGCGATAAGTGTGTGCATAACAATCAAACACAGCGCCATCATCCTCACACAGAACCTTTAGTGTGTTGGAATCCATACTCTAACATATGTATGTTCGCCTTGTCAATTTGGTTTAAAAATGTAAACAATTATAGGCAGCCCTACATTAAAACGTTGTTCTAATAAAGTTTACGTTCTTTTAATGTCCTTTTGAGAAAGTTTTGAGTTTAATTAGTTTGGACATAAACCCTCATTATCGATATAACAGTTTAGAAGTGATAGCTATCAGGAATACAGGTTTGAAAGTTAGATATATTATATATCTGAAGAGTCAATAGGTTCAAACGGTTCTTTTGTTAAAGGTGTTCAAAACTAAAGACAGATCCCAAGAAGATGCTTTGTTAATAATCTGAGGTCTTAATCTAGAGGATGCTCTAATAAATCTTTTAACTCACCTGTGTTCGATGAGGGGCTACTCAAAAAAGGCACTAAGAGCCAACACCTGGACCTTCAAGGTACTGGTAGATAAGCCCAACCCAGACCTTTCTTAAGAAATGTAAAGACCTGTAAAATATTTGGGTTAGATTAGGAAGGTGGGTTATCTTTACAAAAAGAAGAAAACTTCTTCCATATTTTGTGGTGTATAGCAAACGTGAACGGTTTCCTACTTGCCTTGATAACTTTATCAGAAAGTCCTTGAGACCTCAGATAGCTGTAACCTTCCCGGATTCGGGTGATGAATCAGACCCTGTGATAACAGGTCTCTTGACAACCGAAGCATTACTGGATCCTGCTGTGACATCCTTCTCAGTAGGTACCAGCTTTTTTTTCGGCCAGTTCGGACAAATGAATATAGTTCTTGTGTTTTCCTGACTTATCTTTCCTCGGACTAGGGCGATTAGGGGAATAAGTGGGAAGGCATAGCTTAGAGGAATGTTCCAAGAATGAGAGAATGAGTCTAGATTTTACTTGTTCTCCCCTTTTTCAAGTGAAAAATAGAGATGGCACTTGGTATTCTTCCTTGTAGCAAACAAATCTATTTTAGATACTGGGCTGTGGAAGACTTCTTCTTTTAGACACCATTCGTTTGGGAGAATTTTCTTCCTGCTGAGAAAATCTGCTTTTATGTTCTCTGTACCTTTCAGATGAGTGGCTGATATCGATAGGACATGATCTTATGCCAATGAAAATATTTGTTGAGTTAGAGAGTTGAGAAGAGGGGATCTGGTTCCCCCCTGTCTTTTTACATAGGATACTGTTGTCATGTTGTCTGATAAAATCAGAAGGTGGTGGTGGGCTAGGAAAGAACAGTTTGAGTTGAGAGTCTCCCATACTGCACACGCAGCTCCCGATAGTTGGAAGATCTTTGGGCAACTTCCTCTGTCCAAGTACCCTTGAAAAAATGTTGAGGCATTACTGCTCCCCAGCCTTTCTGACTTGCGTCTGTCTGAATGGGCACAAGGACTGTTTGTCCAGACTATTCCTCTTTTCAGGTTTTTCTCTTTTAACCACCACAGCTATCTTTTACCACAGGAGGAATCAGGATCTTTCTCTCCAGATCTTCTTGTCTCCTGTTCCAAGACTTCAGGATCCACCTATGAAGGACTCGGGAGTGGGCCTGGCACCAGGTTACTGAAGATATGCACACTGTCAGGGATCCCAAGACCTTCATAGCTTCGCTGATTGAGATCACAGATCTTCTCCTGAACTTCGTTATTTGTTTCCTAATATGGATAGCCTTTTCCTGTGGAAGGAATGATATTTGGTAACTCGAGTTCAGATTTACAACTAGAAACTCTCATTGTGGCTGGTAAGAGTTCGGATTTTAGATAATTTATTATCCAACCCAAATTCTCTAAGGTTTCTATAATAAAATCTCTTGACGAAATTAGATTCTCTCTGTCTTGGCCAATAATAAGTAAATCGTCCAGGTACGGGACGATCAGTACATCCTATTGCCTGAGAAACGCCCCCACCTCTACCATCACCTTGGTTCTTGGGGCTAAGGATATGCCAAAATGGAGTGCACAAAAACTGGAAGTGAAGTGTGGAGCCCTCTGGAGACAAGACCAAAACCCTTAAACATTTTTGTGAGAATGGGTGGATAGGGACATGATAATATGCATCCTTTAGATCTATAGTGCACATCAACGCATAATGAAGTCATTGAGGCGTTTCAGGTTGATGATCAACCGGTTTGCATTGTTCGGTTTCTTCAACAAAGACGACACTTCTCGCCAGATTAAACCATGGGACGTAAGGGACATAGAAGAAGATGGTGATATATATTTCGTAGGAGGAAGTTTGATAAATTCAATTCTGTATCCATGGAGTAGCATATCCAGAACCCGTGGATTTGAATATTTGTCCATTTTGTATTGAATTCAATACATATTCCTACCCTGGCGTCATTGTTTTTTCTTTCTATTTGAGTCTGTAGGAGTGGAGAAAAGAAACCCCCTTCCTTTACCTCATTTCGGGTAGCTCCAGCGCCCCCTTTTCCCTTCGTCTTTATAAGTGTCCTAGCTGATTGTTGAAGCCCCAAAAGGGCAATTTCTAATGTGTTGGTTTTTCCAGAAACCATTTTTTCTTATCCAATGCTCTCTCCAGTATTGTAACTAACTCGGGTCCAAACACAAATTCTCCTAAGAAAGGTAGGCTACACAATTTGGCTTTTGATTGCATATCCCCACTCCACTGTTTCAACCACAGTGCTCTTCTTGTTGAATTAGTGAGAGCTCCTTCCACTGAAGAAAACCGAATTCCTTCTGCCGCAGAATCTGCTAGTTGAGCTGTTGCTGATTTAAGTAAAGGAAAATTCTCCAGGATAGTTGTTCTTGGTGTTCCTTCCTTAATGTGGGATTCTAATTCGTTGAGCTAATACATCAGATTTCTTGCTACGGATGTAGCTGCTAGGTTCGATTTCAGACTTTGCATAGACATTTCCCAAGCCTTCCTTAATAAGGAATCCGATTTTATGTCCATTTTTGTGACCAGAACATCCACTTTAGGGCAGGAATCCCATAGTTTTTATTCTTCTGGCTCGAACATTAACCTTTTCCTGAAATTTTTGGATAAAACTATCCTTTTTTCCTGGTTTGCGCCATTCTTCGGATACCAGCTCCTTTAACTGGTTCATAATGGCGGCGGTCGGGTCCCGCTGCATGGAGAGGGCTCACGGGCTCAGCCCTCTCCATAGCCGGTAAGTCTTTGCTGCATATTGCTAGCACCGATCGCGGCAGTTATCACAGCAATCGCTGCCGGCAAAGCTGCCAGCAGCCTCAAAAACATGGCGGCGCATGGGCGCCAACATCTTGCCTAGGATTGACGCTCCCCGTGACGTCATCGGGGAGCGGCAATCTGTCTCTATGATCTCTATTTAGTTTTAACCCCTTTATTACAATGTACTGATATAAATTAGGAAAATCCACATATACAGTATGGCAGTAAATGATGGGATCGATCGGACAACCTAGGGTTAAAGTACCCTAGGGAGTCTGAAAAATAGTAAAAATAAAAAAAAGTTTAAAAAAAAATGATAATAAAAAAACCTAAAAATTCAAATCACCCCCCCCCTTTCCTTAGAACTGACAAAAATATAAATAAACAGTAAAAATCATAAACACATTAGGTATCGTCACGTCCGAAAATGCCCGATCAAAATATATTAACGGTTTTTCAATCCGTTTAACCCCGTAACGGAAAATAGCGCCCAAAGTCGAAAATCGCACCTTTTTGTCATTTTGAAAAATTAAAAAAAAAATCTCTAAAAAGTGATCAAAAGGTCGTACAGTCCTAAAAATATCATTGAAAATATTATCAAATGTCGCAAAAAATGACACCACCCACAGCTCCGTACAACAAAGTATAAAAAGTTATTAGCGCCAGAAGATGGCAAAATAAATTTTAAAAAAACTTTTTGTACAGGAGGTTTTAATTTTTGTAAATGTATGAAAACATTATAAAACCTATACGGAAAAAATAGAAAAAAATGCTTATGCTCACCCACAGGAATGCATGTTGAAAGTAGCTCCGTGCTGGATAAGAGATGGAGTACGCTTGGTCTAGGTCCAAGGAAAGTTGCAAGGAAGGAAGGAAAAGGAAATATCCACTCAATCCGCACTGGTGTAAAGTTTAAAAAATATTTAGTTCAATTTATTCAGTTTATCAAAAAGTTAAAACCAGCAAGACATCACAAGAAAAATGCATATGGTGACGCGTTTCGGACAAAAACAAATGTCAGTCCTTAGTCATACCTGACTAACTTTACACCAGTGCGGATTGAGTGGATATTTCCTTTTCCTTCCTTCATTATAAAACCTATACAAATTTGGTATCCCCGTAATCGTACCAACCCAAAGAATAAAGTAGACATGTCATTTGGGGCGTTCAGTGAAAGCCATTATATCCAAGCCCACAAGAAAATGGCGCAAATGCGTTTTTTCACCATTTTCACTGCATTTGGAATTTTTTACCCGCTTCCCAGTACATGGCATGGAATATTCAATACCATCACTGTGAAGTGCAATTTGTTACGCAGAAAACAAGCAGTCATACAGCTCTTTATGTGTAAAAATAAAAAAGTTATAGATTTTTGAGGGCGGGGAGTGAAAAATGGAAATGTAAAAACAGGAAAGGGCCTGGTCCTTAACCGGTTAAAGTATCATTTAAAAGAAATGCCCTTCAAACTACCAAATAATTCCTCTTCCTTAGATCTGGGAGGAAGAACGTCTTCTATCTCTAGGGTCTGTCTGATGGCTTACAGAAGGTTGTCCAACTCTTCTAGCTGAAACAAGTGTCTCATATCAGTGGTTTTAACTGACTCCTGGGAAACCGCTGGTTCGTCACCTACTAACACAGAACATGACGGGGTTTCAGAGTCCTCTCCTTTATTGGATAATGATGAATCAGGTTCTATTCAAGGCTTTTCACTTGGAGGAGGCCTAGATGTGGCCGCAGCCACTGACGACATAATTTTTTCTTAAATAACCCTTTATGTTCATCTCGGAAAGAAGTTTTTTCTTCTCTAATGAAGTTATCTATACAGGATTTGCATGTCAGTTTCCTGTCGGATTCGGGCATAGAGTGAAAACACATACTGCATTTCTTTACTCTACTTTTCTCCGGTTTGACAGCCAGCAGGGAAGGCCGAAGCCGGCCGAGGGCCCCAGCCTGGCCGGAATTCGCCGATAACGGCATACCGCTAAGTAACTTCGTGTGTCGCCCCCCCCCCCACCACCACCCCAAAAGAGGGCACCTCTCTTGTTCTGACCTCAACAGGGACAGGTAAAACACTGGCGGGAGGATGCGGGGAGGGAACTTGTAACCTCTCTTCTTCCTGTCCCTGTCCCTGCACAGGTCATCCTCCTAGTGGGCCGTCATGGGGGACGAAGTGGAAATTTTCAATAATACAAGTATATAACTCATAGCTGTATAAAATGTTGATAGATGCTATTTATATAAGAAAATCATGTGTCATTATCTTCTGTTTTTACATCATGCATTGACCAGACTGGAGCTGACGCCACCAACCCCACAGCCACACTGCGGCTGCTGCCCCTGAAACCTCCCCCCACCAGACTGTGGCTAACGCACACTATTTCCCCCCTTACTGTGCCCAGACTGCGTCAGACATCGCCGAGCCCCAGCGGCCATACTGCGGCTAACGCACACTGTATCCTCCCCATGTGACCAGACTGCGGCTAACGCACACTGTACCCCCCCCCATGTGACCAGACTGTGGCTAACGCACACTGTTTCCCAGTTCCATGTAACATACACCTCATGCCACCTCAGCACCCGCCAGACATGCAATCCCATGTAACATACACCTCATGCCAGTACAGCATCTGCCAGACATGTAGTCGAATGTAACATACACCTCATGCCACCTCAGCACCTGCCAGACATGCAGTCCCATGTAACATACATGTCTTCCCTGACCTTAATATAACCATCATATACACTACTATGAAGCCACCTCACCTTCATACACATGTTTGCAAACAGTCCAACTACCAGTTCTTCTTGCAGGCAGCCATTAACCCCTACGGGACACAGCATCTTTTGGCCTAAAGGACGCGGCCCCATTTTTCAAATCTGGCCTGTGTCACTATAAGTAGTTATAGCGTGGGAACGCTGTGAGATATCCAGGGGATTTTGAGATTGTTTTCTCGTGACACATTGTACTTCAAATTAGTTTAAAAATTTGGATGAAATCTTTTGCGTTTAGTTATGAAAAAAAACTAAAATTTGGCAAAAATTTTGAAAAATTCTTTATTTTCAACGTTCTAAATTCTCTACTTTTGATTCAGAAAGTCATAGCACCCAAATAAATTCATAACTTACATTTCCCAAATGTCTGCTTTATGTTGCCATGGTTTTTCAGATTCCACATATTTTACTAGAATGTTATGAGGCTCAGAATTTGGGTGCCATTTTTCACATTTTTTGTAAAATCGCCAAAACCTGTATTTAGATGGACCTGCTCAGTTTCTAATTGACACTGAGAGGCCTAAATAATAGCGAGACTCGTAAATTACCCCATTGTGGAAACTACACCCCTCAACGTATGAAAAACCACTTTTAAGAAGTTTGTTAACCCTTTACGTGTTTTATAGGGGTTAAAACAAAATGGAGGTGGAGTCTGCAAATTGTAATATTTTTTCACAATACACTCATTTTGGGTGGAAAATTAAACATTTGTAATGGATAAAATGAAAAAAGGCTCCACAAAGTTTGATACGCAATTTCTCCCGAGTACACCGATACCCTATATGTGGTGGTATCCTGCTGTATGGGCGCACGGCCGGGCATAGAATGGAAGGAGGCGCCATTCAAATCAGATTTGCTATGTCACGTTGTACAGGCTATAATTTTTTTCTTTTTTTTATTGAGGACCTATAGGGGCTTATTTCTTTTGCCACATGAGATGCACTTTTCTAATACATAATTTTGGGGCATCTATAGCTAATTGGTGAGATTTAATTAACTCTTTGTTGGTGGAGGAAATGAAAATCATCATCAATTTTTAGGAAAATTTTTATGTGTTTTTTTTTTGGCCGTTAACCATACCATGAAAATAGTATATTATTTTTATTCTATGGGTCGCCACGTTTATGAAAATACTTCATTTATATATTTTTTTTTTATTTTTTCCCATTTTTACTGAATAAAAAGTAATTTGGCAAAATTTTGTTAATTTTAGCATCACCGTCTTTCATATGCATAACTTTTTTATTTTTTCACCTAACAAATCTGTTTAAGGGCTTATTTTTTGCAAGAATGATAGCTCTTTTTAGTGGTCTTATTTTAGATTGCGTAACTTTTTAAAATCACTTTTTTAGAGCATTTTTAAAGGGCATTAATAAAAAATCATCTTTATCAGAGAGAGTTTTTTTAGGTTGTTTTTTACGGGGTTCACTTTGCGGATCTAATAACGATTCTGTTTTATTATACAGATTGTTACGGACGCAGGGATACCAAATATGTGGGGGTTTTTTGTATTTTATTCAATTGTACTGAATAAAAACTAATTTGGAGAAAATCTTATTCATTTTAGCATGACCATCTTTTTATATGCATAACTTTTTTATTTTTTGGCAGATAAATCTTGTTAGGGGCTTATTTTTTGCGAGAACAGTTGTTCTTTTTAGTGGGCTTATTTTGGAGTGCATAACATTTTTTAAATCACTTTTTAGAGCATTTTTTATAGGGTATTAATTAAAAATTATCTTTTTTCGGAATGTTTTTTGCGTTTTTTTCCTCCGGCGTTTACCGTGCGGGTCCAGTAACAATTCTGTTTTATTATGCAGATTGTTACGGACGCGGCAATACCAAATATGCGGGGTTTTTTTGTGTTTTTATGTTTTTTATACTTTATTAAGTTTTTTTATGGGAAAGTGACATTTTAGGGGCTTATATTTTTATGTATTTATTTTTTATTTATTCTAATGTGTTAACTTTAGTGTTTTTGACTTTTTTTTAATTATACATACTTGAACTTAAACCAGTGATGCTCTGATCACTGGTTTAAGTTCAATACACTGCTCTACAATACTATTTTATTGTAGAGCAGTGTAAACTGTCTGAGCAAGCTTGCGCATGCTCAGACAGTTTACAGCCAGACCCGGAAGGGGTCTGGCTGCCATGGAGACCGGGCAGCTCCGGGGCACATGCCAGTCCTCGGAGCTGCCCAGAAGTGGATCGGATCCCCCGGTAAGCGGCACGGGGGATCCGATCCACAGCTCAAACACACTTACACGCCGCGGTCATGTTTGACCGCGGCGTGTAAGGGGTTAACACCCGCGATCGGAGCCGGCTCCGATCGCGGGTGTTAGCGCAGGCTGTCAGCTGTACTAGACAGCTGACAGCCGCTGCTTCTGGTACCGGCTCCGTTCGTGAGCCGGTGCCAGAAGCAGGACGTTATAGAACGTCCCCGTGCGCTAAGCATCTAGCCCCGGGGACGTACTATAACGTCCAGGTGCGCCTAGGGGTTAAAGCTGTACTTCCTGCACTGTAAGGAAACTGCGTAGTTAGCCACACCCCTTTTGTAACATCACTGCTACCCGGAGCAGCTCCAATCTACAATGTAGCGTGTACATTCTAATGTTATGTCCTGCACACGATTCCTGCGCACTCCAGACCGCTCAGCCCACATACTACAGGGGATAATAGCCCAGCGTACTTTTAAGCTTGGCAATTATTCTGGGGAGCAATGGCGCTCCATCATGTGTCTATGACGCTTGGTGAGGCGTTAATGCGATCTCTGCCGGGGTAAAAACTGGAATTCTCAACACAAGCGACAGGGTATAAGGAACAGCTTTCTCTAGGGCTTGAAGCACAAAGATCCAAAAGGGCTGGGAATTTAACATGAAGGGCAGCCAGCCAGCCAGCCAGCGTCAATTATCGGCGCATTGACCCTTTAAATCTCATAACTCCGGCACACGCACGACCTAGGAAACAGGGACGCGGTGGATCGCGCACAGGTGAGAGGGATCTGCAGGGAGGAGGGGCACAGGGAGACCCACGGTTGCGCCTGCAACCCAGGAGAGAGGTCGCAGTAGCACCCGTGACGGTGCTTTTGGAACTGCCCATTCATAAGAAATTACAGGTCAAAGGTGATGACTAAATAAATTCACAAGATATAACTAATATCTTTATCCCCTACACGCTCTTGCTGCATATTGTAACAAAGACGCATCACTGTAACCCACGGTCGGTGCTTGCACCGATCGCGGGTGTTAACCTCTTCCCTGCCGGCAGCAAAGTCGAATGGGCGCCCCCAGAGGTCGCATTAACGCCTCACCAGGCGCCATTACCCCCCAAAATAATTGCCATGCGTAAAGTTACGCTTGGCAATTATTCCCTGTAGCGCGCAGGCTGAGCGGCCCGGCGCGCGCTGCAAAAGAGGTATGTGGCTGTAGCGCGATCACAGCGCGCGCCGGGCTGCTCAGCGGGACACGTGACACAGTGATCTGTGTCAGCAGCGCTCCGGAGCAAGAGCGCAGGCCCCGCGATACCTGTGGACAGCGGGGCTGCTGCTCCCTGTCCTGCTCCATCTCCCTACCTGCCCGCAGCTGCCTTTGTTTATGTCAGGACTTCAGAGCAAGGCCGGGTGAGTGTGTGCAGTGTGCTGTGTGAGTGTAGTGTAGTGGAGTGTGTGCTGTGTGAGTGGAGTGTAGTGTAGTGGAGTGTGTGCTGTGTGAGTGGAGTGGAGTGTGAGTGGAGTGGAGTGTGTGTTGTGGAGTGGAGTGTAGTGTAGTGGAGTGGAGTGTGTGCTGTGTGAGTGGAGTGGAGTGGAGTGTGTGCTGTGTGAGTGGAGTGTAGTGTAGTGGAGTGTGTGCTGTGTGAGTGGAGTGTAGTGTAGTGGAGTGTGTGCTGTGTGAGTGTAGTGTAGTGTAGTGGAGTGTGTGCTGTGTGAGTGTAGTGTAGTGTGTGCTGTGTGAGTGTAGTGTAGTGTAGTGGAGTGTGTGCTGTGTGAGTGTAGTGTAGTGGAGTGTAGTGTAGTGGAGTGTGTGCTGTGTGAGTGTAGTGTAGTGGACTGTGTGCTGTGTGAGTGTAGTGTATAGTGTAGTGGACTGTGTGCTGTGTGAGTGTAGTGTATAGTGTAGTGGAGTGTGTGCTGTGTGAGTGTAGTGTAGTGTGTGCTGTGTGAGTGTAGTGTAGTGGAGTGTGTGCTGTGTGAGTGTAGTGTAGTGTGTGCTGTGTGAGTGTAGTGTAGTGTAGTGTGTGCTGTGTGAGTGTAGTGTAGTGGAGTGTGTGCTGTGTGAGTGTAGTGGAGTGTGTGCTGTGTGAGTGTAGTGTAGTGGAGTGTGTGCTGTGTGAGTGTAGTGGAGTGTGTGCTGTGTGAGTGTAGTGTAGTGGAGTGTGTGCTGTGTGAGTGTAGTGTAGTGGAGTGTGTGCTGTGTGAGTGTAGTGTAGTGTGTGCTGTGTGAGTGTAGTGTAGTGTAGTGGAGTGTGTGCTGTGTGAGTGTAGTGTAGTGGAGTGTAGTGTAGTGGAGTGTGTGCTGTGTGAGTGTAGTGTAGTGGACTGTGTGCTGTGTGAGTGTAGTGTATAGTGTAGTGGACTGTGTGCTGTGTGAGTGTAGTGTATAGTGTAGTGGAGTGTGTGCTGTGTGAGTGTAGTGTAGTGTGTGCTGTGTGAGTGTAGTGTAGTGGAGTGTGTGCTGTGTGAGTGTAGTGTAGTGTGTGCTGTGTGAGTGTAGTGTAGTGTAGTGTGTGCTGTGTGAGTGTAGTGTAGTGGAGTGTGTGCTGTGTGAGTGTAGTGGAGTGTGTGCTGTGTGAGTGTAGTGTAGTGGAGTGTGTGCTGTGTGAGTGTAGTGTAGTGGAGTGTGTGCTGTGTGAGTGTAGTGTAGTGGAGTGTGTGCTGTGTGAGTGTAGTGTAGTGGAGTGTGTGCTGTGTGAGTGGAGTGTAGTGGAGTGTGTGCTGTGTGAGTGGAGTGTAGTGGAGTGTGTGCTGTGTGAGTGTAGTGTAGTGGAGTGTGTGCTGTGTGAGTGTAGTGTAGTGGAGTGTGTGCTGTGTGAGTGTAGTGGAGTGTGTGCTGTGTGAGTGTAGTGTAGTGTGTGCTGTGTGAGTGTAGTGTAGTGTGTGCTGTGTGAGTGTAGTGTAGTGGAGTGCGTGCTGTGTGAGTGTAGTGTAGTGGAGTGCGTGCTGTGTGAGTGTAGTGTAGTGGAGTGCATGCTGTGTGAGTGTAGTGTAGTGGAGTGCGTGCTGTGTGAGTGTAGTGTAGTGGAGTGCGTGCTGTGTGAGTGTAGTGGAGTGTGTGTAGTGTAGTGTGCTGTGTGAGTGTAGTGGAGTGTGTGCTGTGTGAGTGTAGTGGAGTGTGTGCTGTGTGAGTGTAGTGGAGTGTGTGCTGTGTGAGTGTAGTGGAGTGTGTGCTGTGTGAGTGTAGTGGAGTGTGAGCGTAGTGTAGTGGAGTGTGAGCGTAGTGTAGTGGAGTGTGAGCGTAGTGTAGTGGAGTGTGAGCGTAGTGTAGTGGAGTGTGAGCGTAGTGTAGTGGAGTGTGAGCGTAGTGTAGTGGAGTGTGAGCGTAGTGTAGTGGAGTGTGAGCGTAGTGTAGTGGAGTGTGAGCGTAGTGTAGTGGAGTGTGAGCGTAGTGTAGTGGAGTGTGAGCGTAGTGTAGTGGAGTGTGAGCGTAGTGTAGTGGAGTGTGAGCGTAGTGTAGTGGAGTGTGAGCGTAGTGTAGTGGAGTGTGAGCGTAGTGTAGTGGAGTGTGAGCGTAGTGTAGTGGAGTGTGAGCGTAGTGTAGTGGAGTGTGAGCGTAGTGTAGTGGAGTGTGAGCGTAGTGTGCGTAGTGGAGTGTGTGCTGTGTGCGTAGTGTGAGCGTATCGTGCGCGGCGTATTACCAAAATTTTCATACTCCTCCTCGGGTAAAAATACTCCTCAAAAATGGTGAGAGGAGTATTTTTACCCTTCTGGAAAAATGTTAGTGCGACCTCTGGGCGCCCCCATCTGTCTTCGTCAGACCTGAGGCTGCATGGTTACTGCAGATTCGTTACAATGAGCCAGTGGCTCATTGTAATGAATCATATGCAAAAAGCCATATACAGTAGTATTGCAGTATATGGTAGGAATGATCTGACCATCTAGGGTTAATTTACCCTAGTGGGTCTAAGAAATAGTGAAAAAAGGAAAAAAAAAAACATCTAAACAATTTATAAAATATTAAAATTTCAAGTCACCCCCCTTTCCCTAGAACTGGTATAAAACATAATAAACAGTAAAAATCACAAACACAATAGGTATCGCCGCGTTCCAATATTCCCGATCTATCAAAATATTAAAACTGTTATCGCCGGCGGTGACCTCCAAAACGGGAAAGCACCCAAATGTCCAAAACGCGACCTTTACACCTTTTTACATGACATAAACGTTTTAAAAAGTGATCAAAGTGTCGCACAGTCCTCAAAATGGTAGCAATTAAACATCGGCTCGCTTTGCAAAAAATTACACATCACACAGCTCCGTACAAGTATGAAAAAGTTATGAGCGTCAGAAGATACTAAAGAATAAAGTAGAGGTGTTATTTGGAGCTCAGAGTAAAAGTCGTAAAAACTGAGCCCACATGCCCTTTTTTTCAATTTTTCCACATTTGGAATTTTTTTCATGCTTCCCAGTACACAGCATGGAATAATAATTAACATCACAGGGAAGGAAAATTTGTTGCGCACAAAATAAGCCCTCACACAGGTAAAAATGAAAAGTTATGGATTTTTGAAGGTGGAGAGCGAGAAATGAGTGGAAAAACCCTGCGTCCTTAAGGGGTTAATAAGGATCCCTGGTTTCGTCTTTTTAATTACACCCAGGAAACACATATCACTAAGAAAACTCAAAGGAAATTATCAGCAGCCAAAAAAGCAATTCTGTTGCAATAACTCGAAAAAGAAGCCCCTGAAATAGCCAGGTCGACAAACTATACAAGCTATTGGAGAAAATAGAATCCAAATAAGCAAAAACATATACCCACCGCCACGGCACATTAGCCAGGTACTGTAGTGGTCAAGGGGGGCGGAGAGTGGGATAGGGATGTGAGAATTTGATTAATTTGCTACTCATTGTATGTCTGTTTTATATGATCTTGTATGTAAAACGAAAAACTTAAAAAGAAAAAAAAAAGATCTATACTTTTATTAGATGGACTGTCATTTGCATCACCATTTAGAAAAATCAGAGATAAATACAATTTGTACAATAATTTGGAACGCAGTGTATATATGTGTATGTATTGTGCACATTGTGTTTCCTGCACATCATAATGCACAACTATTGCATCAATTTTAATTGTATTTCATTTACCATATATACTCAAGTAGAGGCCTTGTTTTTCTGCACAAAAAAAATGTGGGGACTCTGGAACCGCGAAGGTTAAATCGCGATTACGATCTAAGTCTTTTCTCATGACCTCATTCTGTAGTTCATCTGAGATATCTTTATGATCCCATTAACTTATGTTAGTTTTGTTTATGCTTGTTGTCTTACCCTGTTTTAATCTCTCTTTCAGAAGCGCAACCAGAATGAGGAAAATACCTGAAGCCACTACGTCACACCACGGAGGAAAGGATTCCGGTAGGATGTGACGTTAGTGGGCAGGACTTAGTTTGCTACTTTGTATTTAAGCTTGTTATGTCCAGTGATATAATGTGGTTGACAAAGGCTCGTGTGTCGAGCCAAAAACGCGTTCCCCATTACTTTTGTGTCCCTGCACAGCATGTTGTAAGTTGTACTTACAATAAAATTTACTTATCTGTAGCTGCTGTTTCTTTGGCCTGACTAAGATGCCAATTGAGCATTAAATCGTGTAGCCCTGAGTAAAATGTTTAAACCCCTTAACGACTTGGCCTTTTTTAGTTTTTTCACTTCCATTTTTCACTCCCCACCTTCAAAAATCTATAACTTTTTTATTTTTCCACATAAAGAGCTCTGTTATGGCTTATTTTCTGCGTAACAAATTGCACTTCGTAGTGATGGTATTTAATGTTCCATGGTGCGTACTGGGAAGCGGGAAAAAAATTCCAAATGCAGTGAAAAAGGTGAAAAAACACATTTGCGACGTTTTCTTGTGGGCTTGGATTTTACAGCTTTCACTGTGCGCCCCAAATGACATGTCTATTTTATTCTTTGGGTTGCTACGATTATGTGGATACCAAATTTGTATAGGTTTTATAATGTTTTCATACATTTGAAAAAAATTAAAACCTCCTGTACAAAAATTTTTTTTTTTATTTTGTTATCTTCTGGCGACAATAACTTTTTCATACTTTGGTGTACGGAGCTGTGGGTGGTGTCATTTTTTGCGACTTTTGATGGCGTTTTCATTGCTATCATTTTTAGGACTGTGCGACCTTTTGATCACTTTTTATTAATTTTTTTATATTTTCCAAAATGGAAAAAAAATTTCATTTTTGACTTTGGACGCTATTTTCCGCTACGGGGTTAAACGCAGCAAAAAAACGTTATTATATTTTGATAGATTGGACATTTTCGGACGCGGCGATACCTAATGTGTTTATGATTTTTACTGTTTATTAATATTAATATCAGTTCTAGGGAAAGGGGGGTGATTTGAATTTTTAGGTTTTTTTATTATATTTTTTTTTTTTAAACTTTTTTTTACTTTTACTATTTTTCAGACTCCCTAGGGTACTTTAACCCTAGGTTGTCTGATCGATCCTACCATATACTGCCATACTGCAATATGGCAGTATATGGGAATTTTACTCCTCATTCATTACAATGTGCTGATAGCACATTGTAATGAATGTGTTAAAACAAGACATCTTCGGCCCTCCGTGAGACCCGAAGCTGTCATGGCAACGGATCACCGCTCTCCGTAACGTCATCGGTGAAAGCATCAGTGAAAGCACCCGCGATCGGTGCTAGAACCGATTGCGGGTGTTACCGGTAAGCCTTTGCTGCAATATGCAGCAAAGACTTACCGGCTATGGAGAGGGCTCGGCCCGCGCGCCGTACTAGTCGGGAAGGGGTTAAATACCTTCACCAACTCGTTGTATATTAATTTTATATTGTTGCCCCTTTTTTACCTCTTTCTTTCCATATCGATCACTAGCGTCCAGACGCTGCAACCAACCAAATACCCCCAATGGTATTTCTGTGCATATGACAGCATGCTCAGATCTTCAGAGCTTTTTTCTCCTACACACCAAAGTCGCTGGTGTCAGAGATGCCATCAACCTTGCTATACACGCAAAATTTAAATACATTTAGAAGTAATACTGCTATAGAACTATCCAACATGCATATAGGAGATTAAAACAAGATTTATTTTACCTGCTCTGTTGCCGATGGACAGTAATATACTAATACTACTGTTGTCAGGATGTTGATCAAAAGTCCTATTATGGTGATAAGATTCGGTGCAATCCATGAAGGGACCTGACCAACCAACCATTCCCAAAAACCTTGCATAAGTGGTTCCAAAAGCGATTTTCCACAGCTTTTATACCGATGCTCTTCCAACCTCTTTAACTGGTGTCGGGAAAGAGGTGGTGTTGGCAATTCCACAAGTTTATTTAAAACACATGTTGTTTTGGAGACGTGCTCACAATGTGAAGGAAGTTCTTTGTGGATTTCTCCACATTTTTTTCTTGATGACCTTTGTCCACTCATGGAGTTTAGACTTTAAACCAAAATGACAAATCTGGAAAGAAGAGAAAAAAAAGCATTAAATATGTTAAGCTTTTACTATGCGAAGGACTTATTCTGGAAAAATGTTTCTCAGCATTTTTGTTAGTTGTTTGCAATCAAAGAAGATTTCATAAACATGCAAAATTGATTAGAATAGTGACCGTTGTAATTTAAATTTGGTGTGCGGTCAAAATAAAAGAAGGTAAAGACTTGCATGCAGATGGACTTTGCACATTTTCAGCTGGCAGTATTACAAGAGCAAAAAAGACACTTGTACGTGAACTGAGGTAGGCAAGAGTAAATTAATCAGCAAAACCCCAAATTTGTCCTAGGACAAAATAAACATTTTTTTAATATAATAAATAAAAAATAAACTTAAAGTCCCAAAAACACATCTCTTCCATAGACATACCTTATAAAGTATAAAAACACACACACACAAAAACACACATTTGAAATTGTAGCATCTGTAACAAATCTATAAATGGACCCACACAGTGAACACTGTAGAAAAACCCTGAAAAACTTGCCAAACTGTTCATTTATCAAGTACCTTTAGAAAAAAGGTCCAAAAATGATCAAAACAAGTAAGGTGAACTATAATGATGGAACTGAACAGAATAATTATTCTTGCAAAAAAATAAGCCCTCCACTAGCACTTACAAACAAGTAATACCTTTGAACAAATGGCAATGCTAAAACAAATAACATTTTATCAATATTTTTTTTTATTAATTAAAATTGATTGAATGAAAATAAACCTTATAAAATCACTGTAATTCAAGTGACCCAGTGTATTAAATGTGACCAGGGGGAGGGGAGGCCTGCTAGTAATTCACCACCTTTATTAACCCCTTCCCGCTCAGTGGCGGATATATCTACCACTGAGCGCAGTGACTTAACGCTTAGTGCCGGATATATCCGCCGCCGAGGTGATGCCGGCTCGGCTCTGGATCGGAGCCGAACCGGCGACGGCAAACAGGGGGTGCCGGCTGTAACATATAGCCAGCACCCCAGCATAACACCCGCGATCAGCGCAACCACGGCATCTAACATGCCTCTTTCCCCCACGATCGCCCCCCCCCCCCCCGATCGCTGCTATGGCATCTCTGGGGATTTCTGCATGTGCATAGGCGGCCACTGCTAATACCCTGCAATAAATCAGTATTGCAGGATATTATTATGAACAAGCAATCAGATGATTGCTTGCTCATGTCCCATGGTGGAAATAGTAAAAAAAAAATTTTCAATAAAAAATAAAGTAATAAATCAATTAAAAATGTCCATAAGCCCCTAACATCTAAGGAGACATGTAATGCTAAAAAAAAAAAAAAGTCTAAATCATAAAAAAACACATATATAGTATCATCGCGTCCATAACAAGCCGTAGAATAAAATTAAATAATTATTGAACCAATAGGATGAACGCCGTAAAAAAAAAAAGTTTTACTTATTTAATCCCACAAAAAAGTGATCAACAAAACATATGTACTTCAGAATGATACTGGTGCAAAGTACAACATGTCCCGAAAAAAAACAAGCCACCAACCAGTTCTGTAGCCAAAAAAGTAAAAATGTTATGCCACTTGGAAGACGGCAATGCAAAAATGATAGATTTTTGCCCCACATTACGGTTTTATTTGACAAATTTAGTAAAACGTAATATAAATTATTTATGTATGGTATCCCCATAATCGTATGGACCCATAGAATAAAGATAACATGATTATTAGGCTAACCGGTGAACACGAAAATAAAAAGTCAAAAATCCAGTACAGAATTGATGCTTTTCTATTCCTGCCCTCAAAAACGAGTTCCCAAATCTTCAACAATAGGTGATACCAACCTCAAAATGGCAACACTGGAAAAAGCATCTCATCCTGCAAAAAAAAATGGCGTCACATGGCCCCAATAACGAAAAATCGAAAATTTTATAGCCTACAAAAGGAGGCAACGAGAAAATTAAAATCCTGGCAGCTGCAGGGCGCTTCTTACCTTCTGCACCTCGCTGTGCACCCATAAAACAAGTAACGGCCACATGTGGGGGGGGGGTCTCTGTACTTGGGAGAAATTGCATAACAAATTGTATGGTGGGTTTTATCTTTTGGAAATGTGTAAATTCTAGGACTAAATGAACGTATAACCGGCACAAATTGACCTCCACTTTGATTCAGTTACTACGAAGATCTCAAGGGGTTAACGATCTTCCTAAAATCTGTTTCTGATAGTTTCAGGGGTGCAGATTTGAAAATGGGTTGGTTATATAGGGGGTTTTGAAATATGTAAAAATTTCATTAAAAACGGTATTTATCCCCAAAATGGTAAATACTGAAAATACAGAAAATCAATATTCGATTTGTAAGCCGCGTGACATCAATATAAATTATCCAGACATTTAAATAATGATGAAAATGTAAAGTAGACATATGGGACACGTTATTCAGCAATTTATTTTGGTGGTAAATCTATCTGCCTGAAAACGCAGTGATTTAGAATTTTGAAAATTGCTAATTTTTCTAAAAATTCAGCACTTTTTCGTTTTTTTGGTAAATAAACGCAAAACTTATCCAAAATTTACGACTAAAATAACGTGCAACATGTGGGGAAAAATGGCTACAAAATGGCTCCTTCCTTAAGTGGTTAACCTAATTGAACGAGATTGTTGACAATGTGACTGGGCTTCAAAAACCTATGCAGACAAACCAATTCCAGGCACCCCCCCCCCCAAGTCTCGAACAAAGAGCCATTAAAACTCTCAAATCACCATGTTGAATAGGGACATTTATGAGGTTATGGTTCATCTCACCAGAAGAACAAATACATTTCTGGATTGATTATTTTCTGCTGATCAAGAGATGCGATCTGCCGGGCTCTAGGATACTCTGTTCCAGAGATATCAATATCTCTGGATAGGACCATAGAAAATGGGTTAGGTTTGATGTCAATGCGATCCAGGGATTCACCCGGATACAATGATACCAGAACCATGACCCTATAACTTCCCATTGAGAAGCTATGGCTTCTCCGGGGCTCTGGTTGTAGTACCAGGTAGGAGTGACCCATGACTCCTCCTTGGGGATCTTGCATTGCATTGGGATCTTAACACCAATTCAGCACTAGACACAGGAAGAGTGCAATTACAGTAAGGTGTGAGGTAGATCAAGTGGCAGTTTTTTGTTACCAACAGCTCTGAGAATGACCAGTAGGAACGCTGTCACAGCTGCGGACATTACTGAGGACAATGCAGTACCGCAGTTGGACAAGGAGGAGGTGGGAGGCACTAATGTTTAAGGCGAGGGGGAGCTCTGCCCAGACTCCCCAAGAAGCCAGTTGCCAGTCCCACATTGGCCCGCCCACTCACATGGCCTGATGGGTCCGGCAGCCATCTTGCAAGCTGCCTTGTCCAGTTTACATGCTGCATACAAGCCCCTCATGGCTGCTGCAGAGCGCCGAGAGAGAATGGAAGCAGAGGCTGCAGAAAGGCAACGGAAGCATGAACACCAGCTGCAGATGCGCCAGCTACAACAGTCTGCTCCTGCTAGTCCAGTGTTGCCAGAGAACCATGTCCCAAAGCTGCGGAATGAGGATTTTCCCCTGCTGGATAAAGGTACTGACTTGGACACTTTTTTACTGGCTTTTGAAAAACAGTACCATGTGCCTGCGGACCAATAGGTTCAGTACCTTACCCCTCCTCTCAGAGGGAAGGCCCTGGAAATATTTGGCTATTAGTCTAACGAGACCACCCTGGCTTATGAGGATATCAAGCAGGCTCTGGTCCGTCAGTACAACTTGACCCCTAATTCCTACCAAAAGAAGATAAGGAGTTTGCAGCGGGGGGTCTGCTGACAGCTGGACTGACCATATGAGGGCTCTCCTCCGGGAAGTGGCCCAGTGGACCTCAGGACTGGGACTTACCACCTACCAGCAATTGAAGGAGCAAATCGCCATTGAGCAGTTTTTAGGGAATTTCACTGAGGAATTACAGCAGCACCTTGTGACCGGAAACCCAAAGAGGCTTTGGAAACAGCTGGCCTGGCAGATGAATACAGCAACAACTGGAATCTGGAGTCCAGGAGACCTGCTGGTTGGAGATGGGGTAAGATGGACACCTTCCCTGTTACCCCTGCCCCTGCACCCAAGGGGGTACCTGCCCATGCTCCCTTCTCCACATCAGTGGGTGAAAACCATCTCTGTCATTTCTGCAGACAGCCAGGACACTTCAAGGCTATGTGCCCACAGCGCCAGAGAGGCCCAGGACCGTCCCTGACACCATCTTCTGTTTTTGTTTGTGGGGTGGGGGGAGGTTCCATCATAATTTACAGCCTGCCACCATAGACCAGGGCCATGGGACTGAGCGACACTGGGGCAGGGGTAACCTTTTTACGGTCTGAACTGGTGTCCCCACAGGATTTGATACCTGGGAAAACCCTCACTGTTTCTGGAATTGGAGGAACAGTACCGGCACTGCCCATTGCCAAGATGCATTTGGACTGGGGTGTGGGGATGGGCATGAGGGAGGTGGGTGTGTCACCTGACCTTCCTGTGATGGTTTTGCTGGGAACAGACTTGGGCCGACTAGTGTCGCAGTATGTGACCCCAGAATCATCAAGGACTGATTCCTCAGACAGCAATATCAAGCCTGCCGCTGTAACAGATTGTTATGACCGTGTTGTTAATATTGTCAGTGATTTTAATGTGTGTGACATACCTACTGCCAGGAATGTGGGGTTGGGTAGGGTCATGAGTACCACTGTCGGGGAGGGGACCATCCAAGCAGAGGGTCAGGCTACTATGGGAAGTGGCCGGTCAGCCTCTGGATACCTGTTGTCCTCTGACACTCCGAGTGTAGGGAGAGACAGGGGGCTAACAGCTGTGGGGTAAAATCTTTCAGGGGAGGACGGAAAAATACCAGCACTATTGAAGCGTCCAAGTAAGGACTCCGTGCAGAGCTTACTCCCAACCGGACTGTCTCAGGACAGGGCCTGTCCGTCTGCTTGGCGACTAGATCAGAGGCGGAGAGGAAGTGGACGCCATTGCTGCTGGGACACGCGGTCGAGCGTTGTAGCCCCTCGGGGGGGTTCGCCGACTTCCTCCCTTCTGATGAAGTGGAAGCCAAGTCAGATGGAGGCCAGGAGACAGATCCGGGGAAACTGGCAGAAGACGTGGGGGTTTCTTCTACTCTCACCACGTCTAGTCAGGGGGTTCAGGTAAGAGGGGCTACAAGTGAGGACGGGAAGGGTCTTCCCGGCAAGGACTCACTGCAGGGCCTATTACCAGCCAGACTGTCTCAGGACGCCCATCCATCTGCCTTGGTGACTGTGTCAGAGGCTGAGAGGAAGTGGACGCTACTTGCAGTCACAGCAACCATCGCTGCTGGGACGCGCAATCGGAGCATTGTAGCCCCCCAGGGGCTCGCCAACTTCCTCCCTTCTGATCAAGTGGCTGCCAGGTCAGATGGAGGCCAGGAGACAGATCCAGGAAAGCTGGCAGAAGACGTGGCGGTTTCTTCTACTCTCACCACAGCGAGTCAGTTGTCTCACGTAGGACGCCCTGTCAGTGAGGACGGGAAAGTGCTGGGAGAGTAAAATCTTCACGGCAAGGACTCGCTACATGGCCCATCCCCAACCAGAATGTCACATGAACGGGTCAGTTTGTCTGCCTTGGAAACTGGGTCGGAAGTTGAGAGGAAGCAGGCGCTACCTGCGGTCACGGCGACCATCACTGCGGTGAGGCCCCTCAGACAGAGGCCAGGAGATAGACCCTGGAAAGCCAGCAGAAGATAGGGCAGTCGCGCAAATTTTTGCCACGTCCATCCAGACGTTTCCGGCAACGTTAGACACTGATACTTGCCAGAAAATTCAGGCAAAACAGGTGGTAGAGTCTCCCTTGGACTCCGTCTACAAGCGGGCCTGGGAAAAAAAAGCGACTGTACCAGAGGACGATTCAGCAGGGTAAATCAGAGGTATGGCCCAGTGACCCACAGGTAATGGTTCTCTGTCCGGTTTGGCCAAAGGAATCCATAGCAGATGTGGAGGCTTGCCAGCAGCTCCAGGGCGGACCAAAGGTCCCAGCTGTGGGCAACCCTTCACCCCTTACGGGAGTTGTTCAGCAACCAACCTCGGAAAAAAACTGTTGGCAGTCCATCACATGGACTCCGGGGACAAAACCCCATCCCAGTTTTCAGCATACCGGGTCCCTCCTGAGGTGAAACAGACCACAGCTGGGTGACTGACGAGATGCTGAAGCTGGGTATTTCTCAGCCGTAGAGAGGGAGTGAGTGGGCGCATGGGGAAACACAAAGGTGTTACCCCTTAGCGCCCTCTAGAGGAGGGAGGTGTGATAAATGTGACCAGGGGGAGTGGAGGCCTGCTTGTAATTCACCACCTTTATTGTATTCTGACATGCGTCTCTTTATATGGTTATAAATTTTGAACACTGTTACTTATCTAAACGATTCTGAGATTGTTTTTTCCCCACATGTTGCAGTGGTAAATTTTGGCTGATTATTTTGTAAATAGACGCAAAACTTAAGCAAAAAAGATAAATTTTTTGAAAATTCGAAATCATCGCGTTTTCAGGCAGATATATTTACCACCTAAATGACTTGCTGAATAACATTTCCCATATGTCTACTTTACATTTTCATAATTTTTGAAATGTCTGGATAATTTATTTTGACGTCACGCGGCTTACAAATAGATTATCGATTATCTGTATTTTCAGAATTTACTATTTTGGGGATAAATACCGTATATACTTGTGTATAAGCCGAGTTTTTCAGCACAAAAAATGTGCTGAAAAACCTCGCCTTGGCTTATACACGAGTCAATGATAATAATAATTAAAAAAAAAAAAATAATACTCACCCTCCGGTGTCCCTGATGTTCGCCGCGGCTCCCGATCCCTGTCGCGGCTCCCGGCGGCTCCCCGTGTCTCCTCCTTTGTTTTCTATCTTCTCTAGCCGTCAGAGTCGCGTCCATCGCACACTGTGATGCAGCGCTGTCACCGCTGATGACGCCATCCACGGCGACAGCGTCGCATCACAGTGAGCGACGGCCGGCGCAATCTCCCGGCCTGAGAAGATAGAAGACTGAAGAAGCCGCGACGAACATCGGAGACAACAGAGGATGAGTATTAAGTTTATTTTTTTTTATCTGTATGCTACACAGGCTGTATACTGCAAGGGGGCAGGCTGGCTGTATGCTGCAAGGGGGCAGGCTGGCTGTATGCTACACGGCGGCAGGCTGGCTGTATGCTACACGGGGGCTGGTTGGCTGTATGCTACACGGGGGCTGGTTGGCTGTATGCTACACGGGGGCTGGCTGTATGCTACACGGGGGCTGGCTGGCTGTATACTACATGGGGGCTGGCTGTATACTACACCCTCGGCTTATACTCGAGTCAATATGTTTTCCCAGTTTTCTGTGGTAGAATTAGGGGTCTCGGCTTATACTCGAGTATATACGGTACTGTTTTGAATGAAATTTTACATATTTAGCATTAAAAGCCCCTATATAATCAACCCATTTTCAAAAACTGCCCCCCTCAAGCTATCAGAAACATCTTTTAGGAAGATTGTTAACCCCTTGAGATCTTCATAGTAACTGAATCAAAATGGAGGTGAAATTTAGAATGGTTGAATTTTGTCGGGTGTACGTTCATTTAGCCCTAAAATTTACACATTTCCAAAAGATAAAAAGAGAAAACCCACCATACAATAAGTTCTGCAATTTCTCCCGAGTGCAGAGACCCCCCACATGTGGCCGTTACTTGTTTTATTGGCGCAGGGTGAGGCGCAGAAAGGAAGGAGGGACCTGCAGCTGCCAGGATTTTAGTTTCCTCATTGGCCCATTTTGTAGGCTATAACATTTTCGCTTTTTTGTTATCGGGGCCATGTGATGGCATTTCTTTTACAGGATGAGATGCTTTTTCCAGTTTTACCATTTTGGGGTTGATATCCCCTATTGTTGAAATTTAGGAACTTTTTTTGAGGTCACGAGTAGAAAAGCATCAATTCTGTACTGGATTTTTGACTTTTTTATTTTTTCGTGTTCACCATATAGCCCAACAATCATGTTATCTTTATTCTATGGGTCGATACGATTACGGGGATTCCAGACATGAATATTTTTTTTTATGTTTTACTAAATTTGCCAAATAAAACCCTTATGTGGGAAAAATCTATCATTTTTACATCGCCGTCTTCCAAGTGGCATATCATTTTTACTTTTTTGGCTACAGAGCTGGTTGATGGCTTGTTTTTTGCGGGACATGTTGCAACAGTATCATTCTGTAGTACATATGTTTTGTTGTTCACTTTGAGCAGTTTTAGTGGGATTCAATAGGTAAAAATCATAATTTTTGGCGGGTTTTTAAAGTTTTTTCTTTTTACGGCGTTCATCACACACAGCATGTGACTGGGCTTCAAAGACCTATGCAGACAAACTGACTCCAGGCACCACCACCCCCCCCCAAAAAAAGACTAAAATCACCATGTTGAAAAGGGACATTTATGAGGTTATGGTTCATCTCACCAGACGAACAAATAAATTTCTGGATTGATTATTTTCTGCTGATCAAGAAGATGCGATCCGAGGGGCTCTAGGATACTCTGTTCCATGATATTAATAGATCTCTGGATAGGACCATAGAAAATGGTTTGGTATCAATGCGATCCAGGGATTCACCCGATACCAGAACCATGACCCTACGACTTCCCCTTGAGAAGCTCTGGTTGTAGTACCAAGTAGGGGTGACCCATGACTCCTCCTTAGGGTGTACAGAGGTATGTCCGCACCCGATATAATCAGGCACCACTGAATGGGCCTTGTCTTTTTTCTGGGAACCACTTTACCATCAAGAGCAGAGAAGGAACTTAAGGTGTGGTCTATCCATTAGCCACACACACACACACACAAAGGTAACTAACTTGCTGTAACTTGTAGTGCCACCTTGTAGTTTGTACTCTGTGTAACCGTATATATCCCGACTGTATATATTGTTTTGTCTAGTGTGCCCTTAAGGCAAATAAATATAAAATTTAACCTGCGTTGCTCTTTTATCTCGATCACGAATTTCAACGTCCGGGTTTCTCGCTTATATACATGCTACCGGGTTGGTTCCTCACCCTATATAATCCCGTTACGGACCGGGCTTAAATTAAAGGAGAACTGGTGGCAGCATAAGGCTGATAATATTCTGTCTCACCGAGGCTAGTGAGAGGGATCTTATAGCCACTCAGGACGGCGGATTAATTGTTGTGCCATATCTGGAAGTTGGTGGACAACTTTAAATCACTTCCTGCTCAGAACCCGTGCGTTCTGGGAGTGTCTATAAAAGGATAACAGAGTGACCTTGCGTACCCCTCAGGGGTCTGGAACATCGCGGTTTCCTTCACACCCAGATAATATAAAAAATTATTTTCAATTTACGGTTAACGCCCCCAAAAATTGTGCTAAAACCACAAAACAAGAATAAATTATTTCTTTTACCACTACCCAGAAAGAGTTAATAAAATCTCATCAATAAAATATAGACGCCCCAAAATGAATTATCTATAGAGGGCATCTCATGCTGCAAAAAGTGAACCCTCGTTTGTCCACACTAACAAACAAATTTTATTGCCTATACAATGTGACAACGCAAACTTAAATGGCGCTCCTTCCCTTCCATGTCCTGCCGTGTATCTTCACAGCAAGTTACATATGGGGTATTGGCACACACAGGACAAATTGGCTAACAAACTGTGCAGTGCTTTTTGGCATTATATACTTAATCATTTTCTTTTTCAAAAAATGTATACATAAACTATTTAAAAATTGCACCTCCATGTTTACTTAAACCCTTGTGATACACCTAAAGATTACCTTTCACCACCTCACTCATGTGAAGAGTAGAATACCATTCTGTAGGGGCTGTCACACAGATTCAGGGGCACTTTAAGTTTCCTTTCTAGCACCCACAGTCCCAGTTTTGAACGATTCTAATCAGTGTTCTCTCTGAGAGGAGGAGCTAGGGGTGGAGGTGTGTGTGTGCTAATCTTCTCTCATACTGTCCAAAGCGTGACAGTAAGTGATCTCTCTATACTTTCACAGTGTTTACAAAAAAAATTTGATTGTAAAGCAAATGCTCAGAAAAAGCTGTAAGGTATCTTTGCAGTGCAGGTATAATGGGCTTCTGCAACCTGTCTTTAGTGAAAATTAGGCCCCTGGTGAAAGGCTCCCTCTAACAAAAATACAGCATTTAGCAGAAAGGATTCCAATTGGTCTTAACCCCTTAAGGACGCAGGATATTTTCGCTCATTGCTCGCTCTCCATCTTCAAAAATCCATAACTTTTTCATTTTTCCATGTACAGAGCTGTGTGAGGACTTATTTTGTGTGTAACAAATTTTACTTTCCCGTGATGTTATTTATTATAACATTCCATGTAGTGGGAAGCCAGAAAAGAATTCCAAATGTGGAAAAAATGTTTAAAACGTGTGAGAGTCACGTTCTTGTGGGCTCAGTTTTTACGAATTTCACTCTTCGCTCCAAATAAGACCTCTACTTTATTCTTTGATTCAGTACAATCGCGGGGATACCAAATTTCTTACAAGTTTTATTGCGTTTTAAAATTAAACTAATGTGTACAAAAAAAGACGCTAATAACTTCTGAGGCTAATAACTTTTTCATACTTTGGTGTACAGAGCTGGGGGAGGTGTCATTTTTTGCGAAATGAGTCAACGTTTTCATTGCTACCATTTTGAGGTCTGGGCAACATTTCGATAATTTTTTATTACATTTTTTATGTCATGTAAAAAGGTGTAAAAGTTGCGTTTGGGACATTTGGACACCATTTCCTGTCTCGGAGGTCACCACCGGTTAGAACAGTTTTTATATTTTGATAGATCGGGCATTTTTACTGTTTATTATGTTTTATATCAGTTCTAAGGAAGAGGGGGTGGTTTGAACTTTTAAAGGAGTATACCAGGAATCAGCATAATTCATATACAAATGAGTACTCAAATTATAAGCTAATATGTAATTAGTTGTTAATGAAAATTTTGCTCCCCTTAGCAGAAAATACTGGTGACAAACTGTAATGAAGAATTAAAATGCTACTGGCCCTTTAATCAGTCCGTTAATTTCCTCTGTACGGTCCGTTGCGGAGAAGACACAGGACAGAAGATGGCCGCTGGTCACATGTCCACATCACATATCCTGCACCTGCCTAGGCAGGTCATGCCATCACCACTACGTTTGGCTGTAGCAGGTTGGTTGCAGTGCATCCAGTATGGCCAGTGTTGTAGGGATGGCAGTTACACATCATTACTATGGTAACAGAGTAGCACCGTCTGTTACATCATCACTGGGAGCAGTGCACAAGAGGGAGGAGGAGTTTACTGAGAATTAAAGGATCATGGAACTTTAGAGAGGCCATAAATTTTGTAAATCATAAAATCAAACTATTTAAGCTCCGTTTTGTTTTTTTTTATTTTTAAAACTTTTTTTTTCTTTTTTTTTGTCACTGTTTCTTAGACCCTCTAGGGTACATTAACCCTAGATGGTCTGATCGTTCCTACCATATACTGCAATACAACTGTATCGCAGTATATGGCATTTCTGCACACTATACGTTACACTGAGCCAGTGGCTCATTGTAATGAAGAGGAAGAAGCCATTCAACCTCGGGTAAAACGAAGACCCGAGACTACCATGGCGCCCGATAGCCGCCCCCCGATGACGTTCGGGGGAGTGGCGATCAGAGGTAAGATGGCGGCTGCCATGCCCATGCTTTCAGTGCCGCGGCAAAGAAAAGGTTAAACGCCCACAATCGGTGCAAGCACCGACTGCGGGTGTTAGCGATGGGTCTTTGCTGCGATATGCAGCAAAGACCCATCTCTGTATGAAGAGGGCTCAGCCCATGAGCCCTCTTCATACACCCTTCACAGGTATCCGCCACGGAGCGTGAAGGGGTTAATCAGTCCTGGTGTTTATATTTTGGTTGTCCCTGGATACGACCATAAACTCCTGACTATGAGCAGGCAGATTGCTCTCACTGTACTACAGGGGCAGGAGGCCAAGGGGACTATAGACAGAGGCACTTCTTGTCCAGCAGTGTACAGAGGATACCTGCTCTACAAACTCTACAGGCAAGATAAGGTTTGGATAAGGGTGTGGATTGTGTCATATAGATCAGGTGCGCGACCGTGCGTGTGTGTGACCTCTCCGGCACTTCCTATTCAAGCGCACACACTGTCGTGCGCATGGTGCGCCGAGCACGTATCACCATGCCCGCCGAAGCTGCTTAGAATATAAAGATTAAAACCGTGTTAAAAAGCATTACACCGCTTTATTGAAATAACGAAGATATGCTCCAGCACCAGCTCACCCTGAGTATGATTGTAAAGTGGTAGGTTTCCTTTTCTTCTCTATTGTGTAAACAATACTTGGCGGTTTAAACAATACTTGGCGGAGTAAAATACGAGAACTTTCCTTTTATGGGCAAACCCCTTTAAGTCAAGCTTTTGACATGGGCTCACAATCTTAGCCAGAGCAAGAAGCCGGGGGTGTCAGCTATCTATTACACCTGACACCCTGCTAGAACACCACAATCATCGATAACTGATCCGTAGATGTTAAACCATTCCGACATCTTTCCCCACTTACTGGAGGGAACCAATCTTTCCCCTGGTAGCCCTGAGGCCTTATGTGTACCCCAGGGCTGTCTGATGCCTTGGCATGACAAATCCTACTTACAGACCTGACTGTAAATGACTGAGCAGAGGTCACACTACATTTTTTCCCTTAGGGTAATAATACTCCTCTTAAAGGAAACCTACGACATGAAATGGTAGGTGTAAGATGCAAATACCGAGCACCAGCTCAGGGTGAGCTGGTGCCGGAGATTACTTTCATTAGTGTTCTAAATCGCTGTATCGGGGTTTAAACACCTTTTAACGTTTATAGCTGAAGCAGCTTTGGTGCACCATGCGCGCGACCGTGTGACATCACCGGCTCTCCTTCACTTCCTATGTAGGCGCACGCTTGGTGCGCCTAAGCTGCTTCAGCTATAAACATTAAAAAGTGTTTAAAAAGTGCGATACAGCGGTTTAGGACACTAACGAAACTAAGCTCCAGCACCTGCTCAGGTATTTGCATCTTACACCTACCATTTCATGTCCTAGGTTTCCTTTAACATTTTTAAGGAGTATTTTTTTTCGCTGATGAGAGTATTAGATTTCCACTAATAGAAAGATAGTGTTATAGTGTGACTTGGGGGCATTATATAGTGTAGGTGGTTATACAGTGTAAAGGGGGACTGGGATTATATAGTGCTTTTGGGTAATGTTAATATACTGCAATTCCTGCAAGACAATCATTACTGCACATAAATATTGCAGTAATGATTGTGTAACTCCTATTGTATGTGCAGGCAGTGAGGGCATAAGAGTGAGCAACTTAAGTGGCGCATTATACTGCGTAGGGACACAAGGCTGGAACTACACTATTTGGGAGTAAGAAAGTGGTGTTATACAATGCAAGGGGGAATGGGCGCAATATACAGGGCGGGAAGGGCGCAATATACAGGGCGGGGGGGCGCAATATACAGGGCGGGGGGGGCGCAATATACAGGGCGGGGGGGGCGCAATATACAGCGCGGGGGGGCGCAATATACAGCGCGGGGGGCGCAATATACAGCGCGGGGGGCGCAATATACAGCGCGGGGGGCGCAATATACAGCGCGGGGGGCGCAATATACAGCGCGGGGGGCGCAATATACAGCGCGGGGGGCGCAATATACAGCGCGGGGGGCGCAATATACAGCGCGGGGGGCCCCAATATACAGCGCGGGGGGCCCCAATATACAGCGCGGGGGGCCCCAATATACAGCGCGGGGGGCGCAATATACAGCGCGGGGGGCGCAATATACAGTGCGGTGGGGCGGCGGGCATCATTCAGTGCGGTGGGGCGGCGGGCATCATTCAGTGCGGTGGGGCGGCGGGCATCATTCAGTGCGGTGGGGCGGCGGGCATCATTCAGTGCGGTGGGGCGGCGGGCATCATTCAGTGCGGTGGGGCGGCGGGCATCATTCAGTGCGGTGGGGCGGCGGGCATCATTCAGTGCGGTGGGGCGGCGGGCATCATTCAGTGCGGTGGGGCGGCGGGCATCATTCAGTGCGGTGGGGCGGCGGGCATCATTCAGTGCGGTGGGGCGGCGGGCTTTATACAGTGCGGGTGGGTTATACAGAGTAGAGGCATTAAACAGTGGACGGGGGGGGGGGGGGGTGGATGTTTTAACACAAACCATAGTACTGTGCAAGCAAACACACACTACATTCATACATTATACATGTAAACAAACATGCACACAATGTTCATATATAGATCAGACATCACACCTACATCACACAGCACACTACACAAAAACACATACACATCAGAAACATATATGCTTTTCACTGTGTTCCAGATAAAGATCAGGGCACTGACTGCAGGGCTGAGTAGTAGCTGGTCCCGGCATCACACATTCTTCCCTCCCCCTCCAACTGACGTAGCAGGGTTTAGGGGTAGAAGCTGCTACAGTAATACACAGATGGCAGCACAGAGCAGTATCCTCCGAGTGCAGGCTGCCTGTCTCCTCTGCTTTTGGTCATGTGACCAGAGCCTGTACGGAGTAGCTGAGCTCCGGGCACATAAACTTCTATGAGGCTGGGAGCTACAGGAGTGACATAAAGAGGCTGCAGCTCCCAACTCAGACAGAGATTTGAGATGCAGATTTACACACATCAGGAGATTTTCAAGGGGTCAAACTGCCTCTACAGGCGCCAGAGTTACTTGTAGAGGCGTTAATGCGATCTGTGACTGAGCATGCACCAACATGCTCAGGTCATTAATACGTTTGTATTGCAATGCAGTGGCTTAGTTTAAAACATTTAAATACTGATAAAGCCACTAAAACACTATCCTTCCTAATGCCCCTTCCTAATAAGGCCCCTTCCACACTAGCGTTGCATTTCACGTCAGGGTGCAATGCGTGAAAAACTGACGTTTTTGGCTGCGTTTTTGTTCCATTTTTCCTTGGAGTAATTAGCGTTTTTGCGGTTTTCACGCGCGTGTTGTTAGCGTTTTTTTTGCGTTTTCGGCGCGTTTTTCACGCGCGAGTCAATGGGAGACTCGAGCATTTTTCAAAGGGACCATGGTTTGGGATTAAAATGTGTTATTTAATTGAAAAATAATGTCTTCTGATAAGTTGCAAACATCTGCGATCTATTCTTCACTGTTCCCCGTGTATATTATCTCCCGACAAGTTAGCAGATGTGAAGAACAGTGAAGAATAGAATAAAAACAGTGAACACAGTGAACACAGGATCATTTAAGAGAAAAACACAGTGCAGAACACAGTGCAGAATAGATTACAGATGTTCGGCACATCTGCTTACTTGTCGGGAGATACGCGCGGAACGGTGCGCCCAAAATAGCATGTGAAGAACAATATATATGTGTGTGAAGAACACATTGCAGATGTTTAAATACATCTGCAATGTGTTCTTCACACATATATATTGTTCTTCACATGCTATTTTGGGCGCACCGTTCCGCGCGTATCTCCCGACAAGTAAGCAGATGTGCCGAACATCTGTAATCTATTCTGCACTGTGTTTTTCTCTTAAATGATCCTGTGTTCACTGTTTTTATTCTATTATTCACTGTTCTTCATTGTGTTTTTTTAATTAAATGATCGTTCTCGAGCAGGGGAAATACTGTTATTCTGGTCACCTAGCAACCCTTACGTTTAAAACGCATTGCACTCGCATTGCACTTGCAATGATTGCGAGTGCAATGCGTTCTTGATGCATCTCCATAGACTTGAATGGGGTGAGAAAAACGAGAAAACGAACGCAAGCACGCGCGTGAAAACCAACGCTAATGAAGAAAGACCCATTGAATACAATGGGACAGAGTGCAATGCAAGTTCTGCGCGTCAAATGCACGCGCAGAACTCGCGCGTGAAAAACGCCAGTGTGGAAGGGGCCTAAGTAATAATACATACATTGGAATTGCAGAATCTTTAACAATCACTACAATAAATGTGAAGTATTATTCAACCTGAACAGTCAATCATCCCAAAATGGATGATTTTTAAACAAATCCCTTCACAAAAATTAGCTCTCAAAAAGTTAAATAGGATACCTTTCTACTCCCAAAAAAATTAGCTCTCCATCAGCTCTATGAAATAAATAGAAAAATTTGCCATACTAAAACAACATTTTTTTTTTTATTCAAGAACACTGGAAAAAAAAAAATCTATGGTATATCAATGAGGTACTACCAGTGGTCGCACTAGATTTTTTACAGTAATACTACTCTTACTATTTTTTACGAGAATTTTTTAGCCGAGGAGTATGAAATTTTTCAATAATACAAATATATAACTCATAGATTTATGTAATGTTTATAGACGCCATTTATAAATCAAATCAGTCAGCATATTTTGCGCTTAACCCCTTAAGGACCAGGCCCTTTTTCGTTTTTGCGTCTTTATTTTTCACACCCCACCTTCAAAAATCTATAACTTTTTTATTTTTCCATGTAAAGAGCTGTGTGATGGCTTGTTTTCTGCATAACAATTGCACTTCATAGTGATGGCTTTTAATAGTCTATGCCATATACTGGGAAACTGGAAAAAAATTCTGAATGCAGTGAAAATGGTGAAAAAACGCATTTGCGCCGTTTTCTTGTGGGCGTGGATTTTACGTCTTTCACTGTGCGCTCCAAATGACATTTCTAATTTATTCATTGGGTCAATACGATCACATGGATACCAAATTTGTATAGGTTGTATAATGTTTTCATACATTTACAAAAATTAAAACCTCCTGTACAAAAAAAAAATTCTTCATTTTGCCGTCTTCTTGCGCTAATAACTTTTTCATACTTTGGTGTATGGATCTGTGGGTGGTGTCATTTTTTGCGACTTTTGATGACGTTTTCAATGCTTTTATTTTTAGAATTGTACGACCTTTTGATCACTTTTTATTGATTTTTTTATATTTTTCAAAATGGCAAAAAAATGCCATTTGCGACTTTGGGCACTATTTTCCGTTACGGGGTTAAACGCAGTAAAAAAACATTCTTATATTTTGATAGATCGGGCATTTTCGGACACGCTGATACCTAATGTGTTTATGATTTTTACTGTTTATTTATATTTATATCAGTTCTAGGGAAAGGGGGGTGATTTGAATTTTTAGGTTTTATTAATATAATTTTTTATTTTTTTTTATTAAAATTTTTTACTATTTTTCAAACTCCCTAGGGTACTTTAACCCTAGGTTGTCTGATTGATCCTACCATATACTGCCATACTACAGTATGGCAGTATATAGGGATTTTGCACACCATCTATTACAATGTGCAGATCGCACATTGTAATAGATGGCCTAAAACATGATAGCCTCGGATCACTGTGTGATACCAAATATGCGGGTTTTTTTGTGTTTTTATGTTTTTTATACTTTATTAAGTTTTTTATGGGAAAGTGACATTTTAGGGGCTTATATTTTATGTATTTATTTTTTATTTATTATAATGTGTAGTGTTAACTGTTTTTGCATTTTTTTTACTTATACATACTTGAACTTAAACCAGTGATGCTCTGATCACTGGTTTAAGTCCAATACACTGCTCTACAATATTATTTTATTGTAGAGCAGTGTAAACTGTCTGAGCAAGCTTGCGCATGCTCAGACAGTTTGCAGTCAGACCCGGAAGGGGTCTGGCTGCCATGGAGACCGGGCAGCTCCGGGGCACATGCCAGTCCTCGGAGCTGCCCGGAAGAGGATCGGATCCCCCGGTAAGCGGCACGGGGGATCCGATCCACAGCAGGAACACCCTTACACGCCGCGGTCATGCTTGACCGCGGCGTGTAAGGGGTTAACACCCGCGATCGGAGTCGGCTCCGATCGCGGGTGTTACAGCGCGGTGTCAGCTGTGATAGACAGCTGACAGCCGCTGCTTCTGGTACCGGCTACGTTCGTGAGCCGGTCCCAGAAGCTGGACGTTATACTACGTCCCGGTGCGCTAAGCATCTAGCCCCGGGGACGTAGTATAACGTTGTGGTGCGCCTAGGGGTTAACTGTCCAGACAGGACTAATCAACCTGATCCACATGACTCATACACAGTAGTTGGAGATGGTGCAGCGATTGATTACTTCTGCATCAAGGACAACAGAGTGATTGCGTATTCCCAGCTTATGCAGGGCAGGACAAGGCTAAAGCAGTGCATAATTAGGGCAAGAGAAGCACCAGGGCAGTCACAAAGGGACAGAGCCTTATTATACAGGCGGTCCCCTACTTAAGAACACCAGACTTACAGACGACCCCTAGTTACAAACGGACCTCCGGATATTGGTAATTTACTGTACTTTAGCCCTAGGCTACAATAAACAGCTGTAACAGTTATCAGAGGTGTCTGTAATGAAGCTTTATTGTTAATCCTGGTTCTTATGACAACTCAACATTTTTAAAATCCAATTGTCACAGAGACCAAAAAAGCTCTGGCTCGGATTACAATGATAAAATATACGGTTCTGACTTACATACAAATTGAACTTAAGAACAAACCTACAAAACCTATCTTGTACGTAACCCGGGGACTGCCTGTAATTTCATAATTGTTTTTTTCAGAAAACCAGTTCAGGGATTAAACAAGATATGTTTCTGCATCAGTGTAGCTACAGCATTCTCAAGGTATGTTTGGTTCATAATGCATAAAAGCAAATGGTAGATTTCCTTTAACCCTAAATTCAGCTTTAGTTACCATAATTTTTGATTTTGCATTCTTGAGAGTGCAAATTTTTCTTGATGTTCGGTACTGTGGTATATGTAAATCTGCATGCTGTGTTATTGTTTCATCCCTATTTGTGTGTAAACCTCTGCTTTGATGTGAGCTTTACGTAAAAAGATAAAAATTACCCTTAACGCAAAAATGGCACTGACGGGAGGGATTTTCTGCCCCTCGGACAGGAAACATGGAACACTTTAACTCCTCTCTGCTCTCTACATCTTAAGTCAGTTGGAGCAGGTCCGGAGTCTGCAGCGACATCTTTAGACGCACTAATCGCGGCAGCAGGACCCGATCTCCGATGTCAGATGCACCCGGAGACCCTAGGGAGAAGGGAGATGCGGTTCGTTACCGCTTCTCCCTTCTCCGCTCCTCTGTGAATCCTGCTGGGTCTAATTAGACCCAGTAAAACTCTGATCACCTGTCCCCAGATACCTCAGTTACAAGGGAAAACATGTAATAGAAAAAAGTGACAATGTCCCACAGGGGTCTTTTATGCCATATAAAGTAAAAACACACACACATAAAAAAAAAATTAACCTGTTCACGCTCTGCATCCAATATATCGGACGCTGAGAGCAGTGACATAATGCTCAGCGTCCGATATATCGGATGCAAGTGCCATTTGCATTTTGGGCGTCACCCTGTTGCGAGACAGGGGGACACCTCGGTGGGAGGTGTTGGCATCGCCAGCCGACACACCACCGTTGACATTACAGGACCAATCTGATTGGTCCTCTGACGACAATCGTCGCCATTGGCCAGTCAATAGACTGGCCAATGACAGCGATCTGTGACGATTTTTTTGGCAGATCTTTCTAGCCCAACGCTCTCCAACATCGCCATTTTGTGATTGGTGGTGTTGGAGAGAGTTGTGCTCCCCCCCCCCCCCCCCCACCATTGTACATTTTCCCTATCCCCCTCAACCGCGATCTGTTAGGAGTAGTATCGTCGAGGAGTAGTAGTATATGCAGCAGCGCGGAGGAGGTGTAGGTGTAGTAGTAGTAGCAGCAGCGTGGAGGAGGTGTAGTAGTAGTAGTAGCAGCAGCGTGGAGGAGGTGTAGTAGTAGTAGTAGCAGCAGCGTGGAGGAGGTGTAGTAGTAGTAGTAGCAGCAGCGTGGAGGAGGTGTAGTAGTAGTAGTAGCAGCAGCGTGGAGGAGGTGTAGTAGTAGTAGTAGTAGCAGCAGCGTGGAGGAGGTGTAGTAGTAGTAGTAGTAGCAGCAGCGTGGAGGAGGTGTAGTAGTAGTAGTAGTAGCAGCAGCGTGGAGGAGGTGTAGTAGTAGTAGTAGTAGCAGCAGCGTGGAGGAGGTGTAGTAGTAGCAGCAGCGTGGAGGAGGTGTAGTAGTAGCAGCAGCGTGGAGGAGGTGTAGTAGTAGCAGCAGCGTGGAGGAGGTGTAGTAGTAGTAGTAGTAGCAGCAGCGTGGAGGAGGTGTAGTAGTAGTAGCAGCAGCGTGGAGGAGGTGTAGTAGTAGTAGCAGCAGCGTGGAGGAGGTGTAGTAGTAGTAGTAGTAGCAGCAGCGTGGAGGAGGTGTAGTAGTAGTAGTAGTAGCAGCAGCGTGGAGGAGGTGTAGTAGTAGTAGTAGTAGCAGCAGCGTGGAGGAGGTGTAGTAGTAGTAGTAGTAGTAGCAGCAGCGTGGAGGAGGTGTAGTAGTAGTAGTAGTAGCAGCAGCAGCGTGGAGGAGGTGTAGTAGTAGTAGTAGTAGCAGCAGCGTGGAGGAGGTGTAGTAGTAGTAGTAGTAGTAGCAGCGTGGAGGAGGTGTAGTAGTAGTAACAGCAGCAGCGTGGAGGAGGTGTAGTAGTAGTAGTAGTAGCAGCAGCGTGGAGGAGGTGTAGTAGTAGTAGTAGCAGCAGCGTGGAGGTGTAGTAGTAGTAGTAGTAGCAGCAGCGTGGAGGTGTAGTAGTAGTAGCAGCAGCAGCGTGGAGGTGTAGTAGTAGCAGTAGTAGTAGCAGCAGCGTGGAGGTGTAGTAGAAGTAGTAGCAGCATCAGCAGCGTGGAGGTGTAGTAGTAGTAGCAGCAGCAGCAGTGTGGAGGTGTAGTAGTAGTAGTAGTAGTAGCAGCAGCGTGGAGGTGTAGTAGTAGTAGCAGCAGCGTGGAGGTGTAGTAGTAGTAGTAGCAGCAGCGTGGAGGTGTAGTAGTAGTAGTAGCAGCAGCATCAGCAGCGTGGAGGTGTAGTAGTAGTAGCAGCAGCAGTGTGGAGGTGTAGTAGTAGTAGTAGTAGTAGTAGTAGTAGTAGTAGTAGCAGCAGCGTGGAGGTGTAGTAGTAGTAGCAGCAGCAGCAGCGTGGAGGTGTAGTAGTAGTAGCAGCAGCAGCAGCGTGGAGGTGTAGTAGTAGCAGTAGTAGTAGCAGCAGCGTGGAGGTGTAGTAGTAGCAGTAGTAGTAGCAGCAGCGTGGAGGTGTAGTAGTAGTAGTAGCAGCATCAGCAGCGTGGAGGTGTAGTAGTAGTAGCAGCAGCAGCAGTGTGGAGGTGTAGTAGTAGTAGTAGTAGTAGCAGCAGCGTGGAGGTGTAGTAGTAGTAGCAGCAGCGTGGAGGTGTAGTAGTAGCAGTAGTAGTAGCAGCAGCGTGGAGGTGTAGTAGTAGTAGTAGTAGTAGCAGCAGCGTGGAGGTGTAGAAGTAGTAGCAGCAGCGTGGAGGTGTAGTAGTAGCAGTAGTAGTAGCAGCAGCGTGGAGGTGTAGTAGTAGCAGTAGTAGTAGCAGCAGCAGCGTGGAGGTGTAGTAGTAGTAGTAGCAGCATCAGCAGCGTGGAGGTGTAGTAGTAGTAGCAGCAGCAGCAGTGTGGAGGTGTAGTAGTAGTAGTAGTAGTAGCAGCAGCGTGGAGGTGTAGTAGTAGTAGCAGCAGCGTGGAGGTGTAGTAGTAGCAGTAGTAGTAGCAGCAGCGTGGAGGTGTAGTAGTAGCAGTAGTAGTAGCAGCAGCGTGGAGGTGTAGTAGTAGTAGTAGCAGCATCAGCAGCGTGGAGGTGTAGTAGTAGTAGCAGCAGCAGCAGTGTGGAGGTGTAGTAGTAGTAGTAGTAGCAGCAGCGTGGAGGTGTAGTAGTAGTAGCAGCAGCGTGGAGGTGTAGTAGTAGCAGTAGTAGTAGCAGCAGCGTGGAGGTGTAGTAGTAGTAGTAGCAGCAGCAGCAGCGTGGAGGTGTAGTAGTAGCAGCAGCAGCAGCGTGGAGGTGTAGTAGTAGCAGTAGTAGTAGCAGTAGCAGCAGCGTGGAGGTGTAGTAGTAGTAGTAGCAGCATCAGCAGCGTGGAGGTGTAGTAGTAGTAGCAGCAGCAGCAGTGTGGAGGTGTAGTAGTAGTAGTAGTAGTAGTAGCAGCAGCAGCGTGGAGGTGTAGTAGTAGTAACAGCAGCGTGGAGGTGTAGTAGTAGCAGTAGTAGTAGCAGCAGCGTGGAGGTGTAGTAGTAGTAGTAGCAGCAGCATCAGCAGCGTGGAGGTGTAGTAGTAGTAGCAGCAGCAGCAGTGTGGAGGTGTAGTAGTAGTAGTAGCAGCAGTGTCGAGGTGTAGTAGTAGTAGCAGCAGCGTGGAGGTGTAGTAGTAGTAGTAGTAGCAGCAGCGTGGAGGTGTAGTAGTAGTAGCAGCATCAGCAGCGTGGAGGTGTAGTAGTAGTAGCAGCAGCAGTGTGGAGGTGTAGTAGTAGTAGTAGTAGTAGTAGCAGCAGCGTGGAGGTGTAGTAGTAGTAGCAGCAGCGTGGAGGTGTAGTAGTAGTAGCAGCAGCGTGGAGGTGTAGTAGTAGTAGCAGCAGCGTCGAGGTGTAGTAGTAGTAGCAGCAGCGTCGAGGTGTAGTAGTAGTAGCAGCAGCAGCGTCGAGGTGTAGTAGTAGTAGCAGCAGCAGCGTCGAGGTGTAGTAGTAGTAGCAGCAGCGTCGAGGTGTTGTAGTAGTAGCAGCAGCGTCGAGGTGTTGTAGTAGTAGCAGCAGCGTCGAGGTGTAGTAGTAGTAGCAGCAGCGTCGAGGTGTAGTAGTAGTAGCAGCAGCGTCGAGGTGTAATAGTAGCAGCAGCAGCGTCGAGGTGTAGTAGTAGCAGCAGCAGCGTCGAAGTGTAGTAGTAGCAGCAGCAGCGTCGAGGTGTAGTAGTAGCAGCAGCGTCGAGGTGTAGTAGTAGCAGCAGCGTCGAGGTGTAGTAGTAGCAGCAGCGTCGAGGTGTAGTAGTAGCAGCAGCGTCGAGGTGTAGTAGTAGCAGCAGCGTCGAGGTGTAGTAGTAGCAGCAGCGTCGAGGTGTAGTAGTAGCAGCAGCGTCGAGGTGTAGTAGTAGCAGTAGCGTCGAGGTGTAGTAGTAGCAGCAGCGTCGAGGTGTAGTAGTAGCAGCAGCGTCGAGGTGTAGTAGTAGCAGCAGCGTCGAGGTGTAGCAGTAGCAGCAGCGTCGAGGTGTAGTAAGTAGTAGGAGCAGCAGCGTGGAGGTGTAGTAGTAGCAGCAGCAGCAGCAGCAGCAGCGTGGAGGTGTAGTAGTAGGAGCAGCAGCGTGGAGGTGTAGTAGTAGTAGCAACAGCGTGGAGGTGTAGTAGTAGTAGTAGTAGTAGCAGCAGCGTGGAGGTGTAGTGGTAGTAGTAGTAGTAGGAGCAGCGTGGAGGTGTAGTAGTAGTAGTAGTAGTAGTAGCAGCGTGGAGGTGTAGTACTAGTAGCAGCGTGGAGGTGTAGTACTAGTAGCAGCGTACTCGTAGTAGCGCGGGGGAATACTCGTAGTAGCGTGGGGTAGTGGGCGTTGTTCTGTGTAGGTTGTGTACTATCCCCCCACCATGTCCCAGAAGACATATACTGACTGGGAGGTATATAATTATATTGCCTCCGATATGGAGTCTGCTAGCGGGGATGAGTGCGGGGACATTTTATTTGTGCACCTCTTCCTCACATAGCGAACCCCAGAGAAGGCGCTTTCGTAGTAGTGCTGAAGTGCCTGGGACTTCTAAAGTTTAGTAAGGAAAGAGAGAGGTTAAATCATGATTTTTTGAGTTGTTTGTCTCCCATGGCAAGAGCTAGGCACAAGAAGACATAATGGATATTTTGTACTATGCACTATCCATTATACATCATCCTTGAAGTCCACCTGTGGAGTTAAAATGCTCACTACACCCCTAGATTAATAATTCATTGTGGGATGTGTAGGGACCTCTAATTCTCAGAGGTTTCTACTGTACTGATCCCTAAGGGCATCTACAAATGTCTTATGGTGCCAAAAAAAAAAAAAAATGTAAATGTCGGTACTCCAAATGCCATTCTCTTCCGAGCCCTGCTGTGTCTCCATCTTGTAGATTATTGACACGTACCAGGAGAAGCTGCTTGATTATTTTTGGGGTGTTTGCCTCCAGTGGCATAAATTGGGCAAAATACTTTTGACACTACAATGACAAATTAAGAGAAATTGCAAAGCAAATTTTATTCGACACCATTCAATTTGTGTTACATTTGAGCCAGAATCTTATGGGTTAAAATGCTCATACAACCCTAAATAAATTCTTTGAGGGTTGCTCTTTCCTAAAATGCGGTCACTACTCAGAGGTTTCTATTGTACTGGTACCTCAGGGGCATCCCAACACCAGTCTAGTGAAAAGGGTGCTCCAAAAGCTATATTTTGCATGTCACTTCTCAGGCCTGCTGTGTCCCCAGCTGTAGACTATTGCTACACATGGGGCATTGCCATACCCGTAGTAACCCACAGAATGATATTTGGGGTGTTTATTCACAGTGGCATGAGTAGGGCTGAATAAATTTCTTCTTACTTTGGCACATTTGAGAAACAATGCAATTTTTACACTGCCCCCATCATTTTGTATAACATTTGTCCCAGCATCTCAGGGGGTTAAAATGTTCATACAACCCTTGATAAATTCTTTGAGGGGTGCCCTTTCCTAAAATGGGGTCACTACTCGGGGAGGGGGGTACCTCAGGGGCACCCCAACACCAGTCAAGTGACAAGGGTGCTCCAAAATTTCGCCCTACCGTGTCCCCAGCCTGTCAATTTTCGGCACATGTGTGGTATTTCTGTACTTGGGTCAACCCACAGAATGATTTTTGGGGTGATTGTCTAAAGTGCCATGAGTTTATACTAGGCACTAAAATTACTTTTTTGAGATAAAAATGCAATATTTGCTCTGCAACATTTACTTTGGATTCGATTTTTACCAGCATGTTGGGGGTTAAAATGCTCACCACACCCCCAGAAAAAATTGTTCGAGGGGTGTAGTTTCCAAAATGGAATAATTTCTCAGGGGTTTCTTTTGCACTGGTACCTCACGGGCCCTGCAAACCTGACATAGCACTCCAAATCCAAACATGTGAAAATTGAGCTTCAAAAGCAAAATATTGCTCCTTCCTTTGTCAGCCCTGGTGTGTCTGCAGCCTGTCAATTATTGGCACATGTGTGGTATTGCCGTACTCGGGACAACCTGCAGAATGATTTTTTGGAGCGATTGTCTAAAGTGCAATGGGTTGGGCACAATATATTAGGCACTAAAATGACAATTTTGAGAGAAAAAAAACATTTTTACTCTGCACCATTTACTTTGCATCAGATTTTGGCTAGGGAGTTAAAATGCTCACCCCAACCCCAGATAAATTCTTCAAAGGGGTCTACAGGTGGTCCCCTACTTAAAAACACTCGACTTACATACGACCCATAGTTACAAACGGACCTCTGAATATTGGTAATTTATTGTACTTTAGTCCTAGGCTACAATGATTAGCTGTAACAGTTATCACAGGTGTCTGTAATGAAGCTTTAGTGTTAATCCTGATTCTTATGACAACCCAACATTTTTAAAATCCAATTGTCACAAAAAAGTTCTGGGTGCGATTACAATGATAAAATATACAGTTCCGACTTACATACAAACTCAACTTAAGAACAAACCTACAGACCCTATCTTGGATGTAACCCGGGGACTGCCTGTAGTTTCCCAAATGGTGACATCTTTGGGAGTTTTCTATAGTACTATTACTTCAGGGGCTCTTTAAGTACACTGTGGCACCACAAATTGGCCTTCCAAAAACCCAATAGCACCAACTCTGTTCTGGACATCACTGTGCGACTAAAGAACAGTTGACATCCACATGTCTGGTATTGCCATACTCGGAAGAACCCTCAAATTCCTTCTGAAAGTGTCCATTTTAGGGCTAAATGAGAATAATCTTATTCAAAAATTTTAATTTCAAAATTCCCAATCCATCTTTGTTTGCTTCCAGAGAAAGATTTAAAGGGTTAACAGACTTCTCAAATGCTGATTTGAAAAGTTTGAGATGTTGGGTTCATAAAGTGGTGTTACTTGTGGGGGTGTATAGCACATAAGCCTTTGTAGGGCACTTCCAAACTGAATTGGTCACTAAAAATGTAGCATTTTTCAAATCTCTACTGATCTGCTACTAAAAACTTGAAACCTTCTCAGATCCATAAAAAAAAATGGAAATAAATTATGGAAAACAAAAAGATTAATGGCAAAAGGTTTCTAAAAAAAAATTTTTTTTGGTATGACTTTTTGTCTAAAAAGTAGAACATTTACAACTTTGAAAATTGTAATTTTTAAAAATTTTTTCCTAAATTATTGAATTTGTACCTCCCAAAAAAGAAACTGATCACCGAAATAAGAATACTAACTTAGACTACAATGTCTCACAAGAAAACAATCTCAAAATCACAGGGATATCTTAAAGCGTTGAAAAGTTATTACCACAGGAAGAGACACTGGTCAAATAAAAAAATTTAAAAAAAACGGTGGGCATGTCCTAGGTATGCTAGAGTGAGGACGCTCGCTGCTGAGCTCCTTCGTTTCCCCAGCACTTATTCAGCATATCGGGCATACTGAATATGGGAAAGGGCGTAAAGAAAGCCCCATCTAACCCCCCCACACACACACACACACACCTGTGGCACCTGCCAAAGCCACAATTGGGCAGTTTTTTTGGGGTCAAAACTCCGCAGGCGAGATGTCCCTACCTGCAGTCACCACGCGGTCCCAAGATGGCCGAACCCGCGCCGGAATGCCAGCACCCCGGAACGGACCCTCCTCTTCTCCATACTGCACGGTAACCCGCACCCCCTGGATCAGAGCCCTCCACAGCTAGCCTGCTGCCATCTGACGTCCGCTCAGATCAGGACGCGGTTCCAGCACAGGTCAAGACCCCGCGCGTCTCCCAGCAACTCCCGACACAGGGAGCCACTGAAGCGCAGCCAGGCACGCCGCAGCATACAGTGGCGCTGCATCTCTCTACGGGCACACAGCCTTCCTGGCAAGCCACATCGATGAGGGAAGAACATGGGCCGGATATGCAGCTCTAACCCACCCAGGGCAGTGAGTGCAGGCAATATTGGTCATGCAGTAAGAGTATAGGCACCCCACTCCCCTGAGCCTGCAGCCTTAACCCCCACAGGGACACCAGCCCACACCATGAAGCACCTGGCCCCCTTAAACAGTGCCAATATGCATGCCCCTACGGGCAACCCCTGCACCCTCAGACGGCTACTGCCTTCTCCCTCTGGCTTTCAGCTCCGGGCATGTGGGCCCAGTCAAATGGTGGATGATTGCCATCACCCCCCACCTGCTACAGGGCCTGCACCTCCACAAGAAGACAAACTCCCCACCATCCAGGACATCAAGCCCTTGCTCTCCTCCCTACCAACCAAGGAGGACATGTCACAATTCGCTGCCCAGATCCTTACAGAATGCCGACAGTAATTTGCCAGTTTGCGCTCTGACGTTACTTCACAGACTACCAGAGTTGACGACTTAGATCAAGCGCAATCCTCTACTATACTAAGCCTGGAAGTCATGCAAGACACGATTCAACAACACCACTTGCAGATCCACGCGATGCAGCAACAAATGGACGATATAGAAAACAGGAGCAGATGCAATAACCTGCGTATCAAAGGTCTCCCTGAATCTGTCCAGTCCGCAGCCTTGTTTTCTATCATCACTGAAATTTTTAATGGAATCCTGGGTCCTGGGCAAACCCCCCTCTACACACAGAGATTGACAGAGCTCACAGAGCCCTACGCCCCCCTCCGGATCCGTATGCACAAACCCCAAGAGATGTGGTGTGTCGGATCCACTTTTCTCTCTCAAGGAGCAGATCCTGTCAAAATTAAGGAATCAGAAACAAGTCCTCTACCAAGGAACTGATGTCACTCTCCGATCCCCAGATGACTTGAAGCAGTTTCTCCATTCCTTACGCCTACCACCCGTAACTCTGGGCCACTGGCCCACATACCTCCCCCCGTCAGCCCTACCCTCATTAGCTTCATCTGCCATTCTCACACCACTGGGCCACCCCAGGAAGGGTCCACGGAAACACCAGATGTCTGCTGGAAAAAATGGAAAATGCCCCCCCCCCCTCGCGGCCTGATTTTTCGCCCTGAAGGAGTCTCAATCCACGTGCCCATACCGGCCAGAGACAAATGACAACATGTCTCATCTGTTCTGCCATCATATGTGCTACGTTAAACCTATTCAGATTTCAGGAATATCCCTTCACTTGTCTTTATTCTTTGTTTTCCCCTTCCGTTAGAGTGCAATGCCCCCAATTTTAGTCATGTGCTCTCTGATTCTACTGTTACACGCCCCGAGTAGGTGTAAGGGTCTTCGGCTGACACCTCTTGTTACCCAATTTCCCTATTAGCTTCGGCTGTTAGTTTACGCTGCGACCCCTCTCCTAGGCGCTGCTAGTTTACCTTATTTCTGGTTCTAACCTCTTTTGCTCTCTCTTTTTTCCCCCTCCTCCCTCTTCTACATCCCCTTCCCTATCCCACCCCCCTCCTCACGTCCACACTGGAGGCAGCTGGACCGTTGCAGAACGTGTGCGCAGACCCTCTTTCCGCAGATGACGGAACTACGGATTGCTTTCACAGACACAGGGTCCAGGTTCTATGCCTGGGACATGCACCCAATATCAAACATAAACACTTCACTTCATTGTTCTACACAAACAATCCACAGTCGCGCTCAGGGGGCGTAGCCATCGCCTTACACAAATCACTCCCCCACGTGAGTGGACACTCATTTTCCATTCTCAACATTTACGCCCCAAACCAGCACCAAGTCCCCTTCCTCACCAGGCTTTTAGATGACATTGCATCCCTAATCAAGGGAACACTCGTGTTGGGGGTGACATTAATCTGACTCTAGATCCCACACTGGACAACTCCACCGGTAGATTAAGAATTCCCTACTCCGCCCTGAGAAAGCTCAAACGCTCCCTCCTGCAACTTCAGCTATGTGATGCCTGGAGACTGCAGCACCCATCAGATAGGGACAATAGCTTCTTCTCCTCCCCCCACATGGTTTACAGTAGACTGGTTTATATCCTTATCCAACATAGCGCGCTACAGTGGCTACCTTCTTCCTCAATAGGAAATATTATTCTCTCCGACCATGCTCCAGTCTATTGCACACTTAAACTCACATTCAATTGGAAATAGTGGCTGTGGAGACTTAGGCCCCTTCCACACTAGCGAGTGTGATGCGATGAACTCGCATCACACTCGCAACGCAATCTGCCGGGAACGCACGGCCCGAACGCTGCACCGCGGGAGTGAACTCAGCATGTCAGTTCACTCCCGCGGTGCAGCGTTCGGGCCGTGCGTTCCCGGCAGCTTGCGTTGCGAGTGTGATGCGAGTTCATCGCATCACACTCGCTAGTGTGGAAGGGGCCTTAATGAATCTTCTCCTTGACCCACTGTGTACCGCGGAAATTACCAGCACAATAACCCAATTTACCTCAGACCACGCGTCGGACACTGCACCCACGCTGACACAGAGGAAATCCTCAAAGGTTATATCCGGGGGGTCTTCATTAGACATGGTGCGAAAAAGTGCACACACTGCGGAAGGCGCTTGAGCGGGTCTCATCCCTGGAGCTTAAGCATAAACACGCCCTATCCCCCAATATTACGTGACCTCCAGGCGGCCAGGTTAGAAGTTAAACGCCTACTTGAAAAAAGCCTATGGGGGTATGTTGCAAGTTTGCCGTAGCAAGTTCTACGAATACAGTAACAAATGTGGGCGTATGCTATATTAAATCTGCCCCAAACAAAACGGTACACACCACCCCAGAGAAAGCGGACGTCTTGCTTTCCTTCTACACAGAACTATACAATCAACCAACTGTACCCCAAGGTCCGAATCCCCACCACCTCCCCCAATGTCACCTTTCAATAACCTTCCGACAGAAACCGTCGCAGATTTGGAAGTTCCTCTCACCCCCACCGAATTTGCTATTGTGGTCAAAAACCTACCAGGAGGCAAGAGCCCAGGTCCAGATGGGTTCACATGCAGCTTTTATAAACACTTCTCACAAGTACTGAATCCAATCTTAATAAAAGCATTCAACACAGTCTCCCCTGACTGCCCCTTTCCCTTACAGGCCACGACAGCCCATGTCGCGGTCATCCCTGAACTCAGAAAGGACCCCCAAGTGTGTTTCAATTATCGTCCCATTTCTTTACTTTAATGTGGACCTGAAGATCTTTGCAAAACTTTTGGCCAATAGGCTTAATCCTCTTCTGTCGATTCTTATCCATAAGGATCAAGTGGGGTTTGTGCAGGGAAGGGAGGGTCGCGACAACAGCCTGAAAAACCTGGACATTATACACTACACCCAATCTCATCAGCAACTGATGATGATCCTATCCCTAGATGCCGAAAAGGCTTTTGACAGGATCTCCTGTCCCTCTCTTAGACAAACCTTCACTAACATTCTACTTGCCCCAAACCTCACAACCAAAATTCTCTCCCTTTACAATAGGCCCTCAGCCAAACTTAAAAATCAACGGAACTCTGTCAGCTACCCTCCCCATACACAACGGCACCCGGCAGGGATGCCCTCTATCCCCGCTCCTATACGCATAGACCACAGGAATATACGAGCCGTATTAGAAAAGCATTGGGCCATACTCAAGAAAGACCCATACCTCTGCAAAGAATTACCTAAGGCCCCCGTACTTACCTACAAACGTGCTCCAACGCTTAAATCCATTCTGGCTCCGACCAAACCACGTCCCTCGACTATCCAGGCTAAACCACTCGCACAACGCCCCTCTATGTTTCCAACACTCAAGGGGACTTTCCGTTGTAACAGCACGAGGTGCATGACATGTGGAATCATTCAACATGGAAAAAAGACCTTCATGTCAAATACTACCACAGAATCCTTCCAAATCTTGTACTTTCTCAACTGTGCCTCTGAATATGTTGTGTATCTTTTGGAATGCCCCTGTACACTACAGTATGTCGGCAGGACCATCCAACCCTTTAAAGAAAGGGTTAATACCCATAGGATTCATGCTCCACAGTGTCTCAAGATATTTCAAAAGTCATCACAATAGCGACTTCAGTGTAGCAAAGGCATGCATCATAGAACAAATCCCAATTCATCATCAAGACAGACTGAATCAACTCACCAGAAGAGAGAATTTTTGGATATTCAAACTGAATACCATGTGCCCCTATGGCTTAAATGAATGTCTGGAAAAGATATGACATATGTTCAGTACATAATCTAGCACCTCCACCTGTAACTTCCAGCCAAGCCCCCGCTTTGATGTAGTTCCACTTTTTTTTTTTTTATTCAGTTATATACTGTTAGTCCAATCCATCTCCCCTATGTTCCGTTCCCCTTCTTCCAAACATCCAGCAGCACACAGCTGGGCTATATAAACCTGCTCATCAAGCAGCTTGCACATTGTTTGTGCTGCTGCTGCCCTGGATGGTCTCCTTTACTCTGAGTAAGTCTAATCTTGGGCTCCTTTCACAATTATCTTCCCTGTGAACCTTACCAGTATTTTAATCCTTTTTTCCCCACCCACAGCATTGCTCATTATTACAATAAGGCTACTTGCCTCCCGCCCTGGTATACCACATATCAGCTCATCATCACGTATCGCTACTCCCAAAACAGTTCATCAACGCAGGTCAGTTTTAATTAGCCCAACTCTGCTAAGTACCTAAACCTTACACTAAGTTATCTAGCAGTTTTATTCACCCATTTTTTCCTCCGCAGTTTGTCATTATTAGCCAATTTCATAAAATTCATAAGGATATTACACCTACCCCAGGATACAGCCAGATATTAATCCCTAACATTAGACTGCTCTGTAATTCATATAATAAAAATATTATTTATTTATATATTTTGCATTATAACATATTGTATCATTTATCATATTTTACCTCTAAAAGATATGTCTTATCCTATTCTTAAGGAAAAAACTGTTCTTCTAAACAGCTCATTTGTGGTTGTAATATTCCTGTCTATGTCAATAACCATGACTACTCTCAAGTATTTTAATCAAATGTATGTTTATATACATATATATGTATGAATTATTCCTAAACTGCAACCTTTGATATATAAGTTTTGAGTTTTATTGTATATGAATGTTTTATTGTATATGACGTCACTCTTTGATACAATGTACCCTCCTTTATTTTTTTTATCCACAAACAGAACAACATCCAAAAAAATCTATTGGACCTGAGGAAGGGGAAATTCTCCCCAAAACGCGTTGTCCCCATACCTTTATCTGTTATCGAACACTAATAAATGTTTTTATGCTTAATATTTGCATTTATATGTACTTATCTCTGCCTTTATGAATAGTCTGACTTTACAAAGCCCAGCACGCAGCACACTAATTCTACTAATCCACTAAGCAGCGCGATATTAAATCCGGTTATCCTATCCTACTACTAACCTGTCGTACATCAGGAACTCCTTCCTGCACACCGGAATGTGCAGCAGCTCACATTTACTAAGTCACCAGGGGCACAATTCCCCTTCTATTTCCAAATTTGGTAGTCACCATTTAATACCCTCTTACTTAACCCTCCATTCCCATGGTGCGCGGTGTCCCCTTATAACAAATTACAGGTAGGCATTATGACAGGGCGCCAGGCAGGTGATCAAACTCACAAGCTAATTGACTTCATATCTACAGCTTAGTGGGAATGAGGGAAGGAAGGATTTCCCAGGTCTTACGTTTATCTCTGGATCTACAGAAGCCCTACGTTCCACTTAATTGAGTATACAGTGAGGGCCAGAAATATTTGGACAGTGACACAATTTTCGCGAGTTGGGCTCTGCATGCCACCACATTGGATTTGAAATGAAACCTCTACAACAGATTTCTAGTGCAGATTGTAACGTTTAATTTGAAGGGTTGAACAAAAATATCTGATAGAAAATGTAGGAATTGTACACATTTCTTTACAAACACTCCACATTTTAGGAGCTCAAAAGTAATTGGACAAATAAACATAACCCAAACAAAATATTTTTATTTTCAATATTTTGTTGCGAATCCTTTGGAGGCAATCACTGCCTTAAAGGGAACCTGTCACCAGGAGACCCATTTTTAGCACTCCCCCAGTCCCCACAGAGCATAATACACACGCTGCCAAAGTGTTTTTCTATTAACCCCTTAACGCTCTGCGCCGTAGCTCTACGGCCATCTTTTTTTATGATCGCCGAGCCCCTGAACGTCATTGGGGGGGGCGGCGATCGGTTGCCATGGTAGCCTCGGGTCTTCGTTTGACCTGAGACTATCTGGCATCTGCAGATTCGTTACAATGAGCCAGTGGCTCATTGTAATGAATGTGCTGAAAAAATGCCATATATTGCAATACAGAAGTATTGCAGTATATGGTAGGAGCTATCTGACTATCTAGGGTTAATGTACCCTAGATGGTCTAAGAAATAGTGAAAAAAAAAATAAAAAAAAGTAATAAAATATTAAAAGTTCAAATCACCCCCCTTTCCCTAGAACGGATATAAAACATAATAAACAGTAAAAATCACAAACATATTAGGTATCGCCGCGTCCCAAAATGCCCGATCTATCAAAATATAAAAACGGTTACGGGTGGCGGTGACCTCCGAGGCGGGAAATGGCACCCAAATGTCCGAAATGCGACTTTTACACCTTTTTTGTACACATTCGTTTAATTTTTGAAAATGTATTAAAACACAATAAAACCTATATAAATTTGGTATCACCGCGATCGCACCGAACCAAAGAATAAAGAAGGCGTGTTATTTGGAGCGAAGAGTGAAAGTCGTAAAAACGGAGCCCACAAGAACGTGACGTTCAATTTTTCCACATTTGGAATTTTTTTTCAGCTTCGCAGTACACGGCATGTTAAAATAAATAACATTACGGGAAAGTAAAATTTGTTACGCACAAAATAAGCCCTCACACAGGTCTGTACACGTAAAAAATGAAAAAGTTATGGATTTTTGAAGTTGGAGAGCGAGAAATGAGCTGAAAAACCCTGCGTCCTTAAGGGGTTAAAAATAGGTTTTACAGAAAAAAAGATATGTTATATGTTACTAGGCAGTTGCCTTTTGGGAGGGTCTGGAAAGGAGCAGTTCCCCCCCACCCTTGGGGAACAGCTTCTCCATGTGACCTTTTCAAATATATGAAAACACCCATCACTTGGCTTAGCGACGCCCCCTGCTCCTCTACAGCCAATCCCTAGTGTTGGGAGTTATTCATATATTTGAAAAGGTCACATGCTTCCCAAGGGTGGGGGGGAACTGCTCCTTTTTGGCAACTGCCTAGTCACACAGCACATGATAATGAAAGGTACAATATAACATCTTTTTTTCTGTAAAACCTATTTTTTATACAAAAACACTTTGGCAGTGTATGTACTATGCTCTGTGGGGACTGGGGGAGTGCTAAAAATGGGTCTCCTGGTGACAGGTTCCCTTTAAGTCTGGAACCCATGGACATCATCAAACGCTGGGTTTCCTCCTTCTTAATGCTTTGCCAGGCCTTTACAGCCGCAGCCTTCAGGTCTTGCTTGTTTGTGGGTCTTTCCGTCTTAAGTCTGGATTTGAGCAAGTGAAATGCATGCTCAATTGGGTTAAGATCTGGTGATTGATTTGGCAATTGCAGAATGTTCCACTTTTTTGCACTCATGAACTCCTGGGTAGCTTTGGCTGTATGCATTAAAAACCTATGAGGCGAGACACATGAGCCCTGGCTCTTATCTGCTTGTGACCTCCAGGTCAGAGGTAGGAGGTCATGAAGCTGGCATGAATGTTAAGACCACTTTGCAAGGTGTTGAATCTCCTCATTAATTTATACTCCCATTCTTTCCTTTCCCTCTGTGTCTTAAAATGTCCCATTAAAACAGTAATCTGCAAATCTTCCATAGTGTGGTCCTCTCTGGAGAAATGTGCAGCCACTGGCAGATCTTTCCTTTCATTTTTAATATCAGCTCTGTGTGAGTTTATACGTTGATGGAGTCTCTGACCTGTTTCTCCAACATAAAGGCCTGTGGTTGGACACTGCTGACACATAATAAGGTAGACCACATTAGAGGACCTGCAGGAAAAGGTCCCCTTGATCTGATGTACCTGCTGTGATTGAGGTACAGGTACCTGTGCGGATGTGCTGGCATGTTTTACACCTGCTTTGCAGGCAGGGTGAGGTACCATTTTCTGATGGGGGTCTCAGGGCACTCCGGACAACCAGTTGTTTCAGGTTTGGTGGTTGCCGGAAGGACAGAAGAGGAGGGACTGGAAATATTTCTTTTAATCTTGTGTCTTTATGCAGAATCGGTTGGAGTTCCTTGGCAATGTGACGCAGGATCTCCAGTTGTGGGCTATAAGTGACTACTAGGGGCACTCTGGCCTCCTGTTGGGTCTCCTTATATTTGAGTAAATCATCTCTGTTGATGGCTGCTGCTTTACCTATTTGGTTATCAGTCACTTTTGGTCTGTAGCCCAACTGGAGAAATTCAGACCTGAGCTCCAGGAGGTGTTTTTCCAGATCTTTTTTGTCTGAACATATGCGGTTGTAGCGTATGGCCTGGATGTATATGATAGATTGTCTGGTATGTTTGGGGTGGAAGCTGTTATTTCTCAGGTAGGCCGTTCTGTCTGTAGGTTTATGGAATATGGATGTGGTTAAGTGGCTGTCTTTAATCTGTATGGTGGTATCCAGAAAGTGTATCTCCTTGTCTGAATAGCTTAGTTTCAGATTGATGGTGGGGTGAAAGTTGTTGTAGCCCTCATGGAATTGAATTAGGGCCTCCTCACCTGCAGTCCAGATGATCAGAATATCATCAATATAACGGAGGTAGATCATGGGTTTTGTGGTGCATGTGGATAAGTTCAGTTCAGCCATAAAAAGATTGGCGTACTGTGGTGCACACCTTGAACCCATCGATGTTCCCATACACTGTAGGTACAGATCCTCTCCAAATGAAAAATAGTTGTGGGTGAGCACAAATTGTATGAGATCTGAGACCAGTTCTGTTGGTAAGTTGTGCTTCTCCATGTGTGCCCGGCATGCTGCTATTCCATCTTTATGGGGGATGTTAGTGTATAGGGATTCCACATCCATGGTGGCCAGAATTGTACCATCAGGAAGTGGGCCTACAGTCTTGAGTTTATTTAAAAGGTCAGTAGTGTCCTGGATGTAGCTAGGAGTATTTCTGACCAGGGGTTTAAGGAGATTTTCCACCCAACCTGAAATACTTTCCGTCAAGGTGCCAATGCCAGAAATAATAGGCCTTCCAGGATTGCCATCTTTGTGTATCTTGGGGAGCATATAGAAAAAGCCTGGCCTGGGATCCTCTGGGATAAGAAGGTTGACCTTGTGTTGCATCTCAGTTGAAAACTTCTTGGTCATATCAATAAGTTGCTTCTTGTAGGCCTCTGTTGGATCACTCTCAAGTTTACTATAATGAATGGGGTTGGACAGCTGTCTGTTTGCTTCCTTGATATAGTCAGAAGTATTCATTATGACTATTGCACCCCCTTTTGTCTAATTCAATTCCATGAGGGCTACAACAACTTTCACCCCACCATCAATCTGAAACTAAGCTATTCAGACAAGGAGTTACACTTTCTGGATACCACCATACAGATTAAAGACAGCCACTTAACCACATCCATATTCCATAAACCTACAGACAGAACGGCCTACCTGAGAAATAACAGTATTAGTATTCTAGTAATACTAGAATACTAGAACTAGTATTCTCGAAAGCTCACCATCAAATAAACTCAGTTAGCCCCAAAAAGGTATCGCCTGATTTCTTCACTCTTCATTGATTACAGGTTAACGAGGGAGACGCCTTCAGAGTTAATTGCAGCCCTTAAAGTCGATTGTCCAATTACTTTTGGTCCCTTGATAAAGAGGAGGCTATGCATTACAGAGCTATGATTCCTAAACCCTTTCTCCGATTTGGATGTGGAAACTCTCATATTGCAGCTGGGAGTGTGCACTTTCAGCCCATATTATATATATAATTCTATTTCTGAACATGTTTATGTAAACAGCTAAAATAACAAAACTTGTGTCACTGTCCAAATATTTCTGGCCCTAACTGTACATGCTTTTTATTCTTGGCAAGTGAGGTTTGTGGAGCAAGATATCTCACTCTCTTAATGTAGCTGAAGGGTTGGAGTAGATGTAGGTATGTATGGAGTAGATGTTAATGTAACAGGCCTTTGCCGTCACTTCCATCGGGTAACGAGGGTTACTTGTCGGGGGTGTCTCTTATCCTGTCTGTTGTCTATCCTAGCTATCGAGCCCCTGGCCCATGTGATGAGGGGTTTAAATGGCTAACGTGTCTTACTCAATGTTCGCTTTTCACAGATGGTAGCTTGTTAACATTCACCTTCCCTTTAACATCCCTGGCAAGTTTGTACAACATGCTCCGTCTCATGCCCCAATATTAACCCCTTTGGGGAACGTCATGGTGAGCTTCTGCTTGGGCCATCATAGCATTTCCCAATGTCATGTGGATCGCTCCGGCTCAGTAGTAGAGCCTGTGCAATCCGTGCAGGAGGCCAGCTGAGCCTATGCACAAGCAGCCCAGATCGCCATAGTCCCGATCCCGACTGTTAAACCCTGCAGGTGCCACAGTCAAACATCACCCCAGTACCTAAAGGGGTTACCCACCTCTCCTCTCGGAGATCACCCTCCCTCAGGCACCGAATATTGGGGTGTCGATCGTCTCCATGGCAGCTCCTTGCTATGATGAAGGACCCCTGGGCTGCCTTACATTATTACCTGCTATTGAGAATCCTATTGGGATTCTACGGCGGTCATTAAGGGTACTTCTTCTGATGCGTTGCCTTTCTACGGGGGCGCGCAAGAAGAAGATTGCGGGACATCGGGTCTCGCTGGTGTTTAACCCCTTACACACCGCAGTCAAACTGAAACAAAACATAAAGAAGACACAGGCGCTTCCTAGTGCATATAAATGTGGTTTTTAAAATAATTGTATATTATGTGCATATTCTGCTCATCTTCCGTAGTTGTGCGGGCAGGCACAACACTGTTGGATCACGTATGGGATGGTACCCTGTCCTTGCCGGTGAAATATTTCCCGTTGTGAAAAAAAATACCAAAGAATGGACCCAAAGATACTGGAATACAATTTCCTCGACGGATGCCAAAAGGAACAAAAGGACAAACCAAAGAGTGAAAGCTCTGTAGCTCAAAAATAATTACTTTTAGCAATGCGACCAAAGTTGGTGCAAAACGTGTTGTCCTATTTTATCATTTTATTATCTACCTTGTACATGCATTTTAACTTTAGTCGTGCTGCGGTATGTCCTTTGGTTCCTTTTAGCATCCATCGAGGAAATTGTGCACTACAGTCAAGCATGACCGCAGCGTTTAAGTGTTTCCCCCCTGGATCAGACCCCTCTCCCCCCGATAAGCTTACCGGGGGATCTGATCCCTCAAGCTGCAGCCCCGGGGTCTGGTGAGTGCCCTCTCCACGCCTCCTGGCATGAATTATTGCCTGGATGAATTATACACCAGGTCCTGTCTGGCATAGAATTGCACTATAACCTACATAAGGCTTGTAAATGCTCCACACAATAAAATTTAGTCCAGGGGAAAGAGGTAAAGATAAACCCTACACTTATATTTCCCATTCCCTTAATGCTTTAGTGATCCATGTCAACATCTCCTTATTTTTAACATATCACATGACCACTGCCGCCAATTACTGGACTTATTGACTGGCTGCACTGGTCACTTAGGAGCAATAAATGGAAAAGAGAGAGGCCACCAAAGCTGAAAGTTATTTTATCTGATCATCTACTCCATAGTAAGTTACAAATTTTTATACATGTATCATGCATGCAGCTTTCGCTGTCACACAGTGAAAATAAGGTTGGGGTTCTTTCTTCCAGCCAAGTCACTTGCAAGTTACTCATGAATGGATGCACCGTTGTGACAACAAGAACTGCCATAAAGCCGCTTATACTAAAATCATGTAGACATAGTCACAGAATTTGAGGAAAGAGCCCCCCACCACCCCCACCCCCATACAAATGCAAACCGAAGATTACTATGCAAAATATCTGCATGGCTCAACGTAATCACATAAAAGGACAATCGTACAGCACTGCTTCTCCTATTAATACATCAGCCATAACTGTACTACTTCTGGTAGTCAGCAAATAACACACCCCTTATTCTTACTTATAACGTAAACTCGTCCTCTATATTTCACATGGTGTACCACAATGCTGTGCTCACGGACCTAACGGAGCATGTTCTTTACCATGCGTGGTCACCATGTATCTAACCAGATGCCGTGCGGCGGTGGCACCTGCATTGAAAGCAAATACCCAGATCATACGAGGACACCCACCTTGTTTTTCTATCAAGCAGGTCAAAACTGATTTGCTGCTTTTCCGCTAGAGCGTACGCCGGAAGCAGTGATGCTCCACGTTAACTCCGAAACACTTCCCTGCTGCGCTAACTACCGCCCACCTCAGACTTACAGCCAATTAGCAAGCTCTACACGCAATACCAATAGCGTTCTTCTGCTACATCACCGTGTTATGTAAGACGATAAATAGGATTGGACGCTGGAGTGGGTTTGACTTTACGAATCCAATGCCTATGCTGAGGGAGCATACAGTACCTTTCATATGCGTGATGTGTTGTATCCTTGGGGACTTTTCATTTCAATATCATTTAAGTTCCCTTTTAAATGTATTATAATATATTTGTCATTTGTAATAGCCTGTTTTATGTCTAAAGGAACACACTGGCACATATTTACTAAGTTTTATGGTGCACTTAGCATGTTCTGCTGGCACATGTATTTATTTAAGAAGTGCATACAACTCTCTTGTGTCGCGGCTGAACTATTTTTCCAGCTGCACAAATTTCGTCATTGAAATGGGCATTGCAGTGCACAGTCGAACCCTGCTCCACATTTATCATGCAAAGTCTGACAGAAGTGTCAGACTCTGCCGGGGAAGTGCAACTGCAACATTCCTGCACTGTTTTTAGTAAATTCAAATATATGAGGGAACCACAGGCAACGACAAAAAGTGAATGGGGTGGACTCTGAAAATGTCCATCAAATGTAAGCAATACAGAAAGGAGATGAAACTCTGAGACTTCAGAAATCGTCCGTCGTTGAGGCGTGCCCAGCACCTCTCTATCTGGCTCCGCTAGCTTGAATAAAGGCTGCATTTTTTGGTGAGTGACCCGTTGGACATTTCCTGGTCCCGATACCAAGGCAGTACTGCAGCTCTGCAGCACATTACATGACTGCAATCAGAATGATGCCTACTGTGTGCTGCTCCCCCTTTTCTATCCAAAGTTATGGCATTTTCTGTTCTGAAAGTGTTTGACAAAAATCTTTCTAACCAGAGTTGAAATGGGCGGAGACTAATCTCAGTCTATGCCCTCAAGCTGAGGCCAGTTAGCTTGCACACAGATGATCACTTGTGTTCTTTCTCAAAGTAATTTAGCTTTAAATCCATTTAGTTTCCCAAAAGTAAATCCACTGCACAATGCACATACAGGATGTGTATGGTGACTAGCCTGGCAGCTTCTATTACATGGAACATGTAATAATTGGAAGAAATTATATGTAAACCAGTTACATGAAGTGTATAATCTGTGCTCTGTGAGAACTAAGGGTTAATAGCTTATCTGAACAGAGTTGATACTGCCATACGGTGGGAAGGGAGGCAGCATGAAGTACAGAGAGAAACAGAGAAAGTTCTGTAGACTCACAGACTGGGATGGAGGGACTGATGGGGAACAGGGGATCTTGTATCTCAGTATTCTGTGCAGGAGGCATCTGTGTCCACAGTCTTAAACACATCCAGCTCTGCTACATACACAGAGAGAGCTCTGTTAAATGACCTCCTCCTCTGTGTGGAGGGAGAAGCAGCCCTTAGTAGAATTTGTAGAGTTTGTTTATACTACGGACTCCAGGGCTTATCAGCACAGGCAGTAGTGATGGGAATTCTATCTCTTCTTAGTGAGCTGGCTCATTAGACTCCATTCACTAAGAAGAGCCAGCTCTTCTGGCTCCTGAACGGCTCCCTATTAAATATATAATAGGGAGCTGCAGGCCAGTCAATCTGTCACGGGTGCTCCTGTGATCCCTGTCTCGGATCGCGGGCGCACCCGTGTCCTTCCGTGTACCCCCAGAGCCCAGCTGTGTATCCTGCTGTCCGGTATGCCAGTCCGTTCCTACGTTCCTGATCCGTGTGCCAGTCCGTTCTTGTGTTTCTGATCCGTGTGCCAGCTCATGCATTTCCCGACGTGAGTCCTAGTGTGCCTTCCTGTGCTGTTCTCCCGCTGTCTCCCCGGGTACAGACTGTCTCCTGCATTACTACCTTGGCAGCCACCACGGGCTAGTTGCACCTGTGGAACCACCTGGTGGTACCCTGCCGCAGCAAGTCCAACCCGCTTTTCGGCGGGCTCTAGTGAAGACCAGGTGCCACTTAAACTCCGCTCCCAGTTGTCGGCTAGTACCATCTCCCGCAGTGGTCCACAGGGTCCACGGACTCCCAGTCCTAACAGTAAGATCCGGCCATGGACCCCCCCACGTCAGATACTGGCAGAACTTTACGGTGTTGTCGCCCGGTAGTCGTAGCATATTGCTGCCCACTCCCCAACAGCTGCTTGACTCAAAGCTTCAGCATCAGTCTCCTGTGACTACTCCTGCGACTTCTCCTGTCATCCCGGCATATCCACTGGCACCACAGCCTAGGCTGTGATCTATGCCTAATAAATACGATGGCAAACCCATACTGTGCAGAGGATACATCACCCAGTGCTCACTGCATATAGAGTTAATGCCATCTCAGTTTGTCAGCAAGCGCTCCAAGGTGGCCTTCATCATCAACCTCCTCTCCGGGAAGGCGCTGGCCTGGGCTACTCCTCTGTGCGACAGGAATGATCCAGTTACGGCCACCCATACCACTTTCCTGGCGGAGTTACGGTCCGTGTTTGAGGAACCAGCACGAGCCTCCACCGCTGAAACAGCGCTTCTGAACCTACGCCAAGGAGACTCCTCTGTGGGTGAATACGCTGTCCAGTTCCGCACCTTGGTGTCTGAACTCCGTTGGAACGATGTGGCCTTATGTGCGACCTTTAAGAAAGGACTGTACTCACGGGTTAAAGATGCATTGGCTGCCCTGGATCTGCCAGCTGCTCTGAGTGGTCTTATCACCTTGGCCACCCAGATAGACGTGCAATTCTTGGAACGAGCTGAAGAGTTGCGGCACGAGCTGACTATTCTGGTGCTCCTCAGTGTCAGCAAGTCTACGCATTACTGGACTCCAGTTCCGCAGGGAACTTTGTGGATGCCGCTCTAATCTCCCGGCATCACATACCGGTGGTCCCCCCCCAAGTCACCCCTCAAAATTTCCTCTGTAACCGATCTGTCTTCAAGTTGGAGTCCTACTTCAAGAAAACTTGGCGCCATTCTTCCCAGAGGTCGTGTCTATCCTCTTTCTGTACCCGAGAAAGCTGCCATGTCTGACTACATCAAGGAGAAACTGCAGAGGGGTTTCATACGCAATTCCTCCTCTCAGGCTGGTGTAGGTTTCTTCTTTGTTACCAAGAAGGATGGCTCCTTACGTCCCTGCATAGTATCACGGGTTGAACAAGATCACGGTTGAAAACCGCTAACCCCTGCCGTTAATTACATAACTCTTTGATCGCCTGTGCGGTTCCAGGGTGTTTTCCAAGTTGGATCTCCGTGGTGCTTACAATCTCATCCTGATCCGCATGGGTAACCAGTGGATAAAGGCGTTTAATACCCTGATGGGCACTTTGAATATTTAGTAATGCCCTTTGGACTGTATAATGCCCCTGCTGTCTTTCAGGAGTTTGTGAACAACCTTTTTTCGAGACCTTCTTTATACGTGTACCGTGGTCTACCTAGATTACATTTTAGTGTACTCCCCAGACCTCAAGTCCCACCAAGCACACGTATGACAGGTTCTTGGTTGGCTTTGTGCGAATCGCCTCTATGCCAAGCTAGAAAAATGCCTGTTTCACCAGCACAGCCTTCCATTTCTTGGTTACATAATTTCCAACAGAGGCCTCCAGATGGACCCTGCAAAACTGTCTGCAGTTCTTCAGTGGTCACGCCCAAAGGGCCTATGAGCCATACAGAGGTTCCTGGGTTTTGCAAACTATTACTGGCAGTTTATTCCACACTTCTCTACTCCCACCGTGGCACTCAACAAGAAGGGTGCCAATCCACTTGCCTGGTCTCCTGCTGCTGAAATTGCCGTCTCCAAGATGAAGTCCGTGTTTGCTGCCTCCGGCTCCTGTGCTTACTAGGCCTGACACGAACGAACCCTTTCTTTTGGAGGTGGATGTGTCCTCCGTAGGAGCTGGAACGGTGATCACGCACAAAGGGCCCAAGGGTCGAACTTCCACATGCGGCTTCTTTCCTAAAACTTTCTCCCCCATTGAGAGGAATTATTTGATTGGAGACAGAGAACTGTTGACCATCAAGCTTGCTTTGGAAAAATGACGATATCTTCTGGTAAGTCCCATCCACTTATATCCCGTAAGTGTGTACATTGACCACTAGAACTTGCTGTACCTCCACACAGCCCAGCGCCTGAATCCCAGGCAAGCCCGTGGTCATTGTTCTTTTTCCACTTCGACCTGCTGATTCATTTTCGTCCGGCAGACAAGAATGTCAAGGCTGACGCCCTGCGAATGTTGCCCTTTGGATGTTGTTGCAGAGGAACCGGCTCCTCGGCACATAATTTCTCCTGACCAGCTTGTTGTTGCAGCTACCTCCCGGCAAGACATATGTTAGACCTGCTCTCCGGAACAGGATTCTGTTAATCGCCGCATGCAGAACTGAAGACAGACAATGCACTTTTAGTGAACTCTAGTGACTTTGTCAGTAAATGTGCCCCATGGTGTACAGTTTGGTTTTCTTAGAAGGCTGAAGGACCTGTGATGATGTCACTGGTCACATGTTATGAATGTAACAAAAGCCACAGTGTAATATTAGAAATATTCTAAATAGACACTTGATAAATCTGCCCCTAAGTACAAGGAGGCAGAGCAGTGGCTTGAAGAGTCACAGAGCTGTCAGTCAGAATAATGGAGCCTGAGAGAAAGAATAGTCATAAACATCAGACATGAGTCATAAAAGCAAATCTGCATATTAGAAAAACATCTGTAATTAAGGTATGGTGTCTCACTGGCAGCTAATTTTAGGTGATATGGGGAGTACTTGTAACCCTTTATCAGTAGACATTGTTAGTCAGGGTGGTCAAAATCTGGTGACAGGTCCTCTTTAACCACTAACCAATGCACGGCGTAATAGTATGGCATGCATCGGCTGCGGGTGCTTGGACAGGGCTCAAGGGCTGAACCCACTTCATAGCTGGTAAGTCTTTGCTGCATATTGCAGCAAACACTTACGGGTAACACCCGTGATCAGTGTTAACCTGTCCATCAGCTTCAAAAAGATGGCAGCACATTGGCACCACTCTTGGTGAAGATCGTCGCAACCCGTGACGTCATCGGGGGGGTGGGGGGCGGCGGCGGCGGTGATCGGTTGCCATGGGTCTTCCGAAGATTTAACCTATTCATTGCACATTGTAAAGAATGTGTCACCCGGCAATTGGTAATTTACTGTACTTTAGCCCTAGGCTATAATAAACAGCTATAACAGTAAGGAGGTTCTGCAATTAAGCTTTGTTATTCCTTTTCTTATGACAATCTAACATTTTTAAAATCCAATTGTCACATAGACCAAAAAAATTTGTATGGAGCTACAATTATGAAATATACAGTTCCTACGTACATACAAATTCAATTTAAAGTGTAACTTTTGATATGTTGTAGGGCAGGTAATTTTAAACCCTTTTGCAATTGAATTAGTTAGCCGAATCTTGCTCCTTCCTCTTGTATTCTGCAGACTTCCTTTAGATGGCAGTGACTGCTCAGAAAGCTGTTACTATGGACATTTCGTATTCATAAAGAAAACTACGGAACAGGAGACACGCCCCCTCCCTGCACACAGCTGTTAACTCAAGGCTCAATGCTGCAGCACTAGTGTGTCACTACTCCAGCACTGTCATATGCAGGGAGAAGCCCTGACTAAATGTAGTAACCAAGCACCTTCATCTTATCTCTCCTCAGCTTTCCCTACACTTATACACACATAATCCACACAGACAGAAACTGCAGCCCCCCCATCACCTCACACAAGGAAGAGGCAGGAGGCAGACTCCAAGCTGTGCCCTCATGTGCTGTGCTGGAGTGTTACTTAGGTAGATACATAGATAGATAGGAGATAGATATGGGATAGATAGATAGGAGATAGATAGATAGATATGGGATAGATGGATAGATAGATAGCTATGAGATGGAAAGATGGGTAGATGGTCTCATTGGTCAGCAGCGCGGCTTGTGATGAGGTGACAGGAGGCAGGCCCCGCCCCTCCATCTTGCTGATTGTAGTTATTTTGAGAGCTGGAAACCATGGTTACTATGGGACAAAAGAGGTACTAAATGAGGACCGAGAGGGAAAATACTTTGAGGAATCATTCCCAGGGACACCTGGAGCAGAATTATGTATTTTGGGTTTTTTTTGCTCAGAATGACGGTTACACTTTAAGAAAAAACCTACAGAACCTATCTTGTACGTAACCTGGAGACTGCCTGTACTGCCATACTGTAGTATGTCAGTATAGGATCAAACTACCTAGGGTTAAAGGTCTGAAAAATAGTAAAAATAAAAAAAGTTAAAAAGAACCCCTTCCCACCCTTTTTCATTTTTGCGGTTTTATTTTTCACTCCCCAACTTTTTTATTTTTCCATGTGCAGAGCTGTTTGATGGCTTGTTTTCTGCGTAACTAATTGGTCTTCATAGTGATGGTATTTAATATTCCATGCAGTGTACTGGGAAGCGGGAAAAAAATTCCAAATGCAGAGAAAATGGTAAAAAAAAAAAAAAAGCATTTGCGCCGTTTTCTTGTAGGGTTGGATATTACGGCTTTCACTGTGCACCTCAAATCATAATATCATAGTATCATAGTTTATATGGTTGAAAAAAAGACTCTTCAAGTGTCACTTCAACATCAAAAAAAGGGAAGGGATTGCATGAGGAAGGGATTTAGGGGAAACAATATAATATATAACCATCAGTGTTATTTAGGTGTAAAAAGGCATCTAGACCCTTCTTGAAGCTCTCTGCTGTCCCTGCTGTGACCAGCGCCTGAGGCAGGTTATTCCACAGATTGACAGTTCTCATAGTAAAAAAGCCCTGTCGCCTTTGATTTCTCCAAACGGAGACACTGCCCCCTTGTCTTTTGATTTGATTTAATCTGAAACAACTTACCACCATATTTTCTGTATACACACGGTCCCCTAGTTACAAACGGACCTCTGGATGTTGGTAATTTATTGTACTTTAGACCTAGGCTACACTAAACAGCTATAACAGTTATCAGAGTTGTCTGCAATGAAGCTTTATTGTTAATCCTGGTTCTTCTGACAACCCAACATTTTTAAAATCGTCACATAGACCAGAAAATTTTTTGACTGGGCTTCCAATAATAAAGTATACAGTTCCAACTTACATACAAACTCAACTTAAGAACAAACCTGCAGAACCTATCTTGTACATAACCCGGGAACTGCCTTTATTCATATATTTATATAAATTAATCATGTCTCCTCGTAGTCGTCTCTTTTCCAGACCAAATAAATCAAGTTGTTTTAATCTTTCCTCATAACTAAGACACTCCATACCCCTTATCATTTTTGTGGCTCTACGTTGAACCCTCTCCACTCCAGGGCATCCTTTTTATGGACCGGTGCCCAGAACTGGACAGCATATTCCAGGTGAGGCCTTGTACAGTGGTAATATTACATCCCTATCACGAGAGTCCATACCACTTTTGATACATGACAAGATCCTACTGGCTTTACAGGCAGCTGAATGACATTGCATGCTGTTATTCAATTTATGATCTACTAGTACCCCCAGGTCCTTCTCAACATGGGACTCTCCTAGATTTACTCCCCCAAGGACATATTTTGCCTGTGGATTATTAGCCCCCAGGTGCATAACCTTACATTTATCCACATTGAGCCTCATTTGCCAAGTGGATGACCAAACACTCAGTTTGTCCAAGTCCCCCTGCAGCCTATGAACATCCTCCATAGACTGTATTACATTAAGCAGCTTGGTGTCATCTGCAAAAATAGACACAGTGCTATTAATTCCTCCCTATATATCATTAATAAATATATTAAATAGTAGTGGACCTAGCCTCAGGTGACCCGTCAGATTTATATTTTTTGAATTGCCCTTTTAACTGTAGCTGTAAGCCACGCAGGGTGTAATCCCGCCCATCTATACTTGTTACCTATTGGAATAAATTTAGACGTATAATGATGCAGGATAGATTTGAATTTCTTCCATTTAACATGAGTATCATCATGTGACAGTATCTGATCCCAGTCTATACCCTCTAGTGCACCCCTGAATTTCTGGAAATTAGCCCTCTTAAAATTCAAAGTTTTTGATTTTCCCACCTGTTTCTGCTTTTTACAGTTTAAGAAGAAAATAATTATATTAAGATCGCTGTTCCGAAGGGGTTCCCGGACACTGACATTTTGGACAATCTCCGCATTGTTAGAAATCACAAGGTCCAACAATGCGTCACCTCTTGTGGGATCTTCTACAAGCTGCACCATAAAATTATCCTGCAGAAAGTTGATAAAATGTCTCCCCTTCACAGACGAAGAAGAGCCCTGACCCCAATTTATATTTGGAAAGTTAAAGTCTCCCATTATCACTACTGTCCCCTCCTGTGCAGCCCCCTCCATCTGTTTATATAGGTGACCCTCTATTTCCTCAGATGACATGTCTACTTTATTCTTTGGGTTGGTTCGATCACGGGGACCAAATTTGTATAGGTTTAATAATGTTTCCATACATTACATACAAAATTTTTATTTTTCATTTTGCCATCTTCGGGCACTAATAACTTTTTCATACTTTAGTGTACAGAGCTGGTGTCATTTTTTGCGACTTTTGATGACATTTTCAATGCTACTATTTTTAGACTGTACGACATTTTAATCTCTTTTTATAGAATTTTTAATATATTTCAAAATGGTAAAAAAGTGCCTTTTTCCATAGCATCCCCCATGACGGCCTCAACTGGAGCATGACCCTTGACCTCAACAGAGGTTAAATGCCCCACCCCGGCATCCACAGTGGCTTCCTGTCCCTACATAGGGCAGGGAGTAGAGAGAGATCTCTCCTCTTCTCCAATAGTTGGGCCAGTTAGGGGCAATCGCAGATAGGCATGGGGTTCGTCTCTTCCCCACCCAGTCCGGGCCTTATTTAGGTCCCGACCCTTTCCTCTTCCTTGCTGCGGACTGGTTCCAGCTCTGCCCACAGCCTTGAGAGGCCAACGACATCCTAAGAGTGCTTGGCGGCGTGCTATTTGTGCGGACCAACTTCTGTCTGACCCCGGTGACGACTTCCGTCGGGGTGACGGTAACTGGATGTGACGTTGTGGCGAGCGCGATCCGAAAACAGGAGCGTGGAGCGGTAAGTTTAAAAATCCTCTCCTCTATTCTTGATAAAACAACCAAATGGGTCGTTCATCATGATCTGCAATCTAAAAACCTTAAACAAACATGTTCTTTACAGAAATTTTAAAATGGAAACTGTAAATTCCGCAACTGCGCTAATCCAACCGAGGGAAAATATGTTTACAGTAAATCTGAGAGATGCATACTACCATGTACCAATATACCTATCTTCACAAAAATTCCTTAGATTTGCGTTCTTAACACCAGACAGGAGAGAAGCACACTTCCAGTACAAAGCTCTTCCCTTTGGAATATCGTCGGCTCCAAGAACCTTCTCAAAGATGATGATCAGAGTGGTTGCATTTCTGAGAACAGAGGGAATTATAATCATCCTATACCTGGACGACCTGTGATTGCCAGCTCAAGTCTGGCCAAATACAAAGGTAGTCTTCCTAGGAGCCTCACTAGACTCAATACAACAGATGTCATTCCTTCCATTAACAAAAAGGGCGAATCTGAGCCAACAAATACTGACATTCCAGAGACGACAATATTGTACTATAAGGAATGACAAAAGTGGGTGTAGCACAGCCAAAAATTATTCTTGAGCCAATGCACAAATACCAACATGAAAACAACACAAGAAAAAGAGTGCACCTGGTATAGTGAACTGTAAACAACCCCCCGACCAACACTAAGTAAGTGATGCAAGGCCAACCTGACTGCCCGACAGTAGGATGAATACTCAATTGCTAGATGCCAATAAATGTGATTGGTCCCCTAACCATCTAAACATGCCAGAGATTGTACCAACCTCGGGGTCCATGAAAAATACAAAAATATTGCTACCAGGTGCTTACAATATGACAAAAACATGGATAGATACCAAGGAGAGGACTCTAATATGAACGGCGAACCTATAGGCAGTCAAGGAGGGCTCAAGTGGACGAGGGTGACAGGCTTCCCTGTGTATTTTTTGACTGTCTGTCATTGTCAACTATTCTTTGTTTAATAAACTTGGATTTTCATTTTGTACTACATATGAGACCTTGAATGCACTTTTTCTTGTGTTGTTTTCATATTGTACTATAAGGGAAGCAATGAAAATCCTTGGACAAATGAAAGTGCATTGTCCGTCCGGAATGCAATGTGCCGCGATTTCCTGTATCTGTCGCTTTCGCTCAGGTCCGCCGGAGTTCACCATCTGCCTCCCGGTGCATGTAAGTGCTTGGCTTGCAACACAATTTTGAAGTCCGAATCAGTTGGATCGTTCAACGGCCCGCCCACCGATTTCTGACGCATGAAAGACGGCGCGTGCGCCAAAAAACAAAAGTCTAAGTGGCACCTGGCTTTCACCAGAGCCCGCCGCAAAGCGGGTAGGACTTGCTGCGGCAGGGTACCACCAGGTCGTTCCCAGGTGCGACTAGCCCGCGGTGGCAGCTGAGGTCGAGGTACCTTAGCGGATGACAATCTCGTAGTCAGGTCCAGGCACAGGGTCAGGGCAGGCGGCAGAGATGCAAGGTCAAGTGCAAGGTCAGCAACGGGAGGCCCAGGCAGGTGGGAACGGGAACACAGGCACATGGAACACAGCAACACGGAGGAACTCGGGTAACACAGCAACACAGGACTCAGGAGCGGGGACACACTGGAACGCAGGAATAAACAGGAACGCAGAAATACACAGGAATGCTCGCTTGGAAGCTTTCTCTTAGGCTATGAGGCAGAAAGACCCGGCAGCGCAGGAAGGAAGGTGCCGGATTATAAAGTGGAGGTTTTCAGCCAGTGCACTAATAAGTGGTGCGCTGGCCCTTGAAATTTTCAGCAGCAATCGCGCTTGCGCCCTAAGAGGCAGGGACGCGCGCGCACGGCAGTCCGGGGAAGAGCAGGATCCGAGAGAGGTAAGGCAGCTGGCGGGGCTGCAGTAGGGGCACACGGAGGACCACAGGTGCGCCCGCGATCCGAGACGGGGATGGCGGGAGCACCCGTGACAGGCGACCTGTCATGTTTCGGGCGGATTAACATCCTCAAAATAGATGTAATACCCCATTTCCTTTATCTATTTCAAACACTACCGATACGCCCCCGGGCTTCTTCTTTACTAGCCTTCTTTACTAGCTTTCCGGAGATTTGTGTGGGGAGGAGGGACAAGCCGGATTAGCTATGCCACTCTGGCCAGACCTAGATTTGCATGGGGAGGATAGGCCTCCTAGACCGCTAACTATATCACTCAGCGTCCGTGCTCACGCATATAATTGACTGGAATTATCACAAAGCATTCAAACAGTAGGTGTCCTTTGAAACAGATCTTACACATCTCACATTTGGACTATCCCGTGACTGCAGCCGGCTCACCGACCAGAGAGTTTCACACATTCCTTCTTCTCCACATGTTTCTTCCATAAGTGGGACAGACTGGTTTCCTGGGACTCCCTGGTCAGATTGAAGGGCCCTCTCACTCCCTTATTTAGCAGCCCAGCTTTTCCCCCGGGGATGGGAGGTGGCAATTTCTATGCTGGGAAGTGGAAGGGGAGATACTCTGCCTCCCTGGGACACTTTGCGAGCGTCCAACCCAAACATCACTCTGTGATGGCTGGAATACCCAGGTCGCCCTCCTTTATCCCATCCTCTCAGGATCTCTGTACCTAAAGTACAGTCTCTTTACTTAGAACTTCAGCCTTTCAGGATCTCTTTATCCAAAATTACTAAGAAGTACGGTTATGCAGTGAGCACATCTGAAGGATGATATGGAAGCCGCTTTACACCCATCCACCCCACCCCCCTTTTCCGATTCTTGTCCTGTTTTGTTTGTCTTGATTGTCTCCCCCTTTTCATCACCAGTATGTTATCTTGCTGATGGAATGGGCAAGGGGAATCCATACAACATGCCATAATCATGATCCCTGTCCCAGCGCGGCCCTACTACAGCTTGTTAACCTATTACAACTTGATGCTGGATATATTTAATTGCTGGGGTCCTGCGACACCACCCTCTATACCAGTGGTGGCGAACCTATGGCACGGGTGCCAGAGGCGGCACTCGAAGCCTTCTCTGTGGGCACCCAGGCCATCACCTCATAATAGAGCTTACCATACAGGGCTCAAAGAATGATGGCCCAACGATTCTTCCTGCACACAGGGACCCTGTAGAGAACCTTCAATAGTCCGAATTTGCCCTTCTCCTTTCAACTGCGTTGGTGTCCTCAGCAATAAATTACTGCCTAAATTGCTGTGCTGGCACTTTGCCATAAAAAGGTGGCTTCTGGTTGTAGTTTGGGCACTCATGATCTAAAAGGTTTGCCATCACTGCTCTAGGGTGTAATGTCTGTAAAGTGTGGATCCAAAAAGCGACTCTTTGGTTTAATAGTCTGACTCGATCGCCACCAGGTCTGGGCAGCCCTATCTGTTCGATTATTTAGAATCTGAGTTGGTTCAGTGAATGTCTTGCCTCCTGAAAATGGGCCGGAACAGAGAGTAATGTATTATGCAGACGGATAGTAGATTTATGCTTGGAGATTCTGGCCCGGACGTTCTGGGTGGTTTCCCCAACATATCCAAGTCCACATGGACATTAAGTAAATAATTTTTAAAAAGGGTGAGCCTTAACCTACAAACTGGCTACGTCCTTAAGGGCTGTCAGGCTTGCAGGTGTGGATCCTCTGGACTACTGCAGACGATGACACAAGCCACTACCTGGGACCGGAGTCTAAGTGGCACCCGGTCTTCACCAGAGACCGCCGCATAGCGGGATAGACAAACTGTGGCGTGGTACCACCAGGTCGTTCCTCAGGCGTGACTTGTCTGCAGTGGCGGTCAAGGTTGTAGTACAGAGACAGCAGACAATCTCGTGGTCGAAGTCCAGGCACAAGGTCTGGGCAGGGGGCAGAGATGCAACGTTAAAGTCTGGTCCGAGGTCAGCAACAGGAGGTCCAAGCAGAAGGGTACGGGAACACAGCACACAGGACAGCAGCACGGAGGAGCACTGGTACACGGGAACACGGAGGAGCTCAGGAACGCAGGAGACACAGGAATCGCAGGCAAAACGCAGAATTGCTTTCTCTCAGGCTGTGAGGCACAAAGATCCGGCAAGAGACACAGGAAGAGTCAGGTTTAAATAGTTTAACTGAAAATGGCCAGCGCCAATTAATGGCACGCTGGCCCTTTAAATTAACTGAAGGTAGCGCGCGCGCCCTGGGAGACGGGGATGCGTGCCGTGCTGCCGGAGTGGGCGTGGGTTCAGGAGAAGGTAAGTTAGAAGCCGGGGGACCGGGGCAGAGGTGAAGCGAGGCACGGGTGCACCTGCGACCCGGGTGAGAGGTCACAGGGGCACCCGTGACAAGGGCTTAATGTTGCTAAAAAGCGAAAGTAGCAAAGAGGCTTGCCAAAAACAGATAACAGGCGGTAAAGATATATGCTAAGAGAAATATTGCCAAGGAGAGTAAGAATAATCCCCCATTAGTTTTCAAGTATATACATGATAAGAACCTAAAAACGGAGGGCAGTGCAACTTCATACTTCAGCTCTTATGCAGCTGACTTACAGCTGTAGAGAATAGAGTACAAGAAATAGTGGAAGCACTCCCACCTCTGAGGAGCGAAGTGAGGGAACAGACACAAGCTATACTTGTCCTGTAAGTGGAGGAATAATTTAAGGCTGGTAGGAGTGCCGGAGAAGGTGGAGAACCCAGATGATTATTTTGAAAAATGCCTGCTGGAAGCATCTGGCCGTAAAAACCTAACCCCATTTTTTGAGGTTGAAAGAGCACACAAATTACCCACCAGGTCGGGTCCGCCAGGCAGACTGCCAAGGCCTGTGCTTATCAAGCTGTTGCATTACAAAGACCAAGACAAGATAATGAGACAAGCAATAAATGGTGTGACAGGTGCTTTCTTCCAGGATTTCTCAGTGGAGGTGCAAAAGAAGCAGATGCACACACTGGATATAAAAAGGCGGCCGAGAGCACTAGGGGTCTCCTACTCAATGCTATATCCAGCCCGTTTACGCGTGGTGGTGCAGGGAACCACGAATTTATTAGATATGCTGCGATCCGCACTTCAGTGGCTGGATATAAACGAACAGCGTATATGCGGACAGGTGAGGAGACCAGATGGCGATTGAAGTTGATCTCTCGTGTCCTGGGGCAATATGTGAGCATTGGCTGTGGAATGTTGTTTTACATCAGTAGAATTGTGTATGTTTTATATGGTCCACTGCACTATTAAGGAATGCGGAATGCTAATAGTCATGGAGTGGAGACTGTATATGTTTCCTGAAGCAGGACTATCAATGTCGAGCACTGATTGCAACCCAGTTTGCATTATGGCGGAGGACAGGACTACACGTTATCTGTTATATTTTATATACTTCTTGTTTACAGAAAATGTATATTTCAATGATTATACCTAACACATTGGGTGCTCTGAGGCTGTCCGGAGATAGTTATGCAGCTGAGTACGCAGTGCCTGATATAAAGGAGCTGATGCACCTACTGGCTGGAAAGCAACTTGTTGTGGAGGGAAAGGAACTTAGGCATACAGCAATATTCATGTACATCTGACATGAACCCCATGGTTCGTTATCCCGAATAGACATATCCCGAATATTTGGGTCTCGGAGGGTGATCCCCATGGAGCTTGAAATTGATTATCAGCCGAGGATGCTGTCAGATCACTCTCCTCTGCTGCTGAAGGTAGGATGTGGTGGCTGAGGGAAGGCGCAATTGGTATTGATGGCGTTTAAATGCTTTTCGGCTATGATTGATTGATGGAGGCAAGTGAAACATCGCACAAAATAGTATCTTGAATTTAATGAGGGATCGGTCCCAAGAAATATTCTATGGTATGCTATGAAGATGGAACTGAAGGGCATTATTAATAGAGAAATTAAGTTGGTGAAGAATAGGACTAGGCAGATAGGAATTTGAGAGCAAGTGTGGTTGTGGTGGAGGAGAATTATATCTTGCACAGGTCACAGGAGACGGATAGGATATGGGTAGAGGTGCAGAACTAATTACCCTCACGTATGCTCAAGCAGGCATATAATAAACAAATGTTTCTGAAGGAACAATTCTACACAGAAGGGGAGCAGACCGGAAGATTGCTGGCAAAAATGGCACAAGCAAGGACAGAGAAAACATATGTGAATGGCCTTAGGGAAGAGGGTGGGAATTTAATGGAAGGGACCGAAGGTGTCTTGGGTGTGTTTGAAAATTTTATAAAAGACTATATTTAACTATGGCAGATTACACTTTAGAACAGTTATAGGAATTCCTAGAAGAAATTCAGATGCCATGTTTGCATGCGGAGGTGAGGGCGCATTTAGATGGTCCCATTACGTTGGCAGACATGGAATAGGCAGCTGCAGGTATGGCTAAAGACAAGGCCCCTGGCATAGATGGGCTGCTGGCAGAGATTTATAAGTAATATGGGGAGATCTTACTTCTGCAGTGGTGGGAAACCCTTAAGGAAAGTTTTGACAGAGGCTGCCTGCAGGCTTCATGCTATGAAGTGGATATCGTAGTGTTGCTTAAGGAGGGGAAAGAGGCACAGCTGCCAGAGTCATACAGACCTATCTTTCTTATCACGTCAGATGTTAAAATACTAGCCAAGGTATTGGCAAATAGGTTGAGCTCAGTGGTGGGATTGGTAGTTCACAGTGACCAATCGGGATTTATCCCGTCCAAGTCAACGGCCATTAATCTTAGGGGACTTTATCTTAATTTACAGGCTACAACAGCAGAACGAGAGAGAGCAGCAGTTGTCTCTCTAGATACTACAAAAGCCTGCGACTGTGTAGAATGGGGCTATCTGTGGGCAGTGCGTTGAAAGCTGGGTTTTGGCCCCAATTTCATTAAGTGTGTACAGTTATTGTATGTAACACCCTCAGCCAGGATAAGGGTGGATAGAGCAGCATCGTAAAAGTTTGACTTGCAGTGGGGGACAAGGCAAGGGTGTCCCTCTCGCCATTGCTGTTCACTTTAGCAATAGAACCTTTAGCTTGATTGGTGAGATAATATCAGGAAATACAGGGGTTTCAATTTAACGAGGGTGGGGTGGGGGGAAATAGCCCTATATGCCGATGACATACTGCTGTTCCTCTCAGATGCAATGCAGGCGTTACCGCATGTTATAGACAATATTGACAGGTTTTGCTACTATTCAGGACTACGTATCAACATAGTAGATGGGTTCACCTATCTCGGACTGCACATTACTTGAACAGCAACAGATTTTATTGACCTGAACTTAGCACCCTGTCACAAGAGATGAGGGCACGCACAGAACTATGGAACAAGCTACCTTTGTCAGCCCTGGGGCAAGTTAACTTGGAAAATATGGTACTAATGCCACAACTACTGTATGCCCTGCACAATGCCCCTGTATGGATCCATAAGTATTGGTTCCGTAGATTTCACAGCATATTTTGAGGCTTAGTATGGAAGAGGGGAATCCCACGAAGATGGTTAGAAGGTAATGACTCCTGGTGCCTGCAGGTAATCAGGCACTTCGTAGGGGCTCAGCAGCCGGTAGCTGCACTAGAAGCAGGACTGCTAGGGAGAAGGGCGGCTAAACTCCCGGCTCTTGGACTTATGCAAAAAGTCTGGGGAAAGTACAAGCGGCTGATGGTAGTGGGACCTTGGACTAAGGTTACACCCTTGTGGGAGAATTCATACCTGGGAGAGATTTATATGTTAGAAAACATGCAAGGTTGGAGGAGGCAGGGAATTTTTTTTATTTGTATCAGCTGTATACTGGGGAGGTGCTTAAATTGTATCAACAAATAACAGAAGAATTAGGAACTCCGAGGTCTACGTTTTACCAATATTTGCAGCTTAGGCATGCGCTTCGGACACAATTCGGGGATGAGGTGGTGGAATTCTCCCCCGTGGGAGTGATAACTAGGGTGGTGCGAGCAGAAAATATGCAGGGCCTAATATAACTGTTTTATAAAGTAATTCTGGACAAAGTCCTGGGTGATCAGATGGCTGTTACACAGAGAAAGTGGGAAGCGGAGGTGGGGGATCTTGAATATGAAACCTGGGGAGAAGTGCTGGAGTTGCCTTTCCTGTTGTCTTTGAATGTGGCACAGAGGAGGTCCCAACTGTTCCAAATAAATAAAGTGTATAGCCCAGGGGTTCTGCAGAAAATGGGTTTTAGGGGGACTTGTGTTGTCCACGGTGCCAGGAGGAAGGGGCTGATGATATGCAAATGTTCTGGAGGTGTTCCGGCCTGGGACCACTGTGGGAAAAGGTGAATAGGCTGATATCCAGGGTTTATGATATCAGAATACCGGTGAATCCAAAAGTGTATGTGCTGTGATGTGTAAGAAAGCTGGATATTACTACGCCGAAACAACTGGCAGTGGCAAAAATTCTTTACAAAGTGAGGAAGTCGATAGCTAAACACTGGTTGGATGCAGGCCCACCAACCATTACAGAGGTGAAGAGAATGCTGAAAAATACAATCAAACTTGAAATGAATGTACATAAAAAAGAGGTGCAGTTAAGAAATTTGAGAAGTAAATGGATTGAATGTCCGGGACTGGCCTTACCACAACTGCTGAGGAGCTGGGTGTGCTTGCAACCTGGAGTATTGTTAGAAAAGAAGAAAAAGTATACATGCTACGAGACATAAGAGGATAACATCATACCGCTGAATTTAAGGGGAAATCATACCTGAGGGAGGGCTGGGGCGGGGGGCAGGTGGTTGAAAAAGGTATAGGTTGGAGGTTATGTCAAGATGTGTACTTCTATTACATGTAAAGCAATTGTATAATTGGAATTACTCTGTTGTGCAATTTTGTGTGCAAATTTTTCTGGTCTAAAAAAACAAAACAAAACTGAGAGTGTGAGCCCGCTGAAGAATAACCTGGCAATCATGGTGGAGGAAGATGAGGAAAGGGCCAATCTACCCAATGTCGTCTTCTCTACTGTCTTTACCCAGGAAAATCCCATGGGGGAAGACAGGATGAGGAATAATGTAAATCCTCTTTGTAATGTCAACAGTTTAACCCAGGAAGAGGTGCGGCACCACCTTACAACCACTAAAATGGACAAATCACCGGGCCCTGATGAACTGCATGAAGTATGTACCGTGATAGGCAGACCATTATTTTTACACTAAATATACACTATATATATATATATATATATGTGTATATGGGTATATACAGGGTATATGTGTATGTAGGCATCTACTGTGTATGTGGGTATATACTGTTTATATATACAGTGTATATATATACAGATATATATATATATATACAGTGAGGCGGCTGTATATATATTTATATCTGTGTATATGGGTATATATGCATCTATTATGTATAGATGCATATACTGTATTTATAAACGCATATATGTGTGTACATTTAAATATATATATATAATGCTGGGTATATGGTATGTATGTATATGCTCTATATACTGAATGTGTGTGTGTATTTCTCGTATATGTGTGTATATGCTGTATGTGTGTATATACTTTATGAGTTTGTATATACTCTGTGTATTAGTGTATAAATATATATGAATGCATAAATGTGTGTGTATAAGTGTATACTTGTGTGAATGTATGGGTGCAAGTATACGAGTGTAGAACTTTATGTGTGTGTGTATATAAGTATATAAAGGTGTGTATACATCAGTGTATAAATGTGTGTAATTGTATAAACATGTCTGTATAAGGGTACACAAGAACGTATGGGGGACGTATATCTGGCCGCAAATTTGCTACCGGATATACTTCCCTCATAGGCGTCTTTAGTGCTTCGGTACGGTGAGCACAACGAGTACTCACTGTTTCATGCTGCAGCCGCAAAAGAGATAGAGCGTGCTCTATCTATGGCCGTAAGAACGACCATGCAGCTCTATTCTCTATGGAGAGGGGAGAGGTGAGATGCGATCACCTCTCCTCTTCAGCACGCCTAATGTGTGCCTGCCAGGCTGTAGTCCGCTGTGTTACTGGGGGCGAGGAGGCTGTATGTAGCTGTGTTACTGGGGGCGAGGCAGCTGTATGTAGCTGTGTTAGTGGGGGCGAGGCGGCTGTATGTAGCTGTGTTAGTGGGGGCGAGGTGGCTGTATGTAGCTGTGTTAGTGGGGGTGAGGCGGCTGTATGTAGCTGTGTTAGTGGGGGCGAGGCAGCTGTATGTAGCTGTGTTAGTGGGGGCGAGGCAGCTGTATGTAGCTGTGTTACTGGGGGCGAGGCGGCTGTATGTAGCTGTGTTACTGGGGATGATGCGTCTGTATGTAGCTGTGTTACTGGGGGCGAAGGGGCTGTATATAGCTGTGTTACTGGGGGCGAGGCGGCTGTATGTAGGTGTATTACTGGGGTGAGGCGGCTGTATGTAGCTGTGTTACTGGGGGATATAGCATCTGTATGTAGCTGTGTTACTGGGGATGAGGCGGCTGTATGTAGCTGTATTACTGGGGGCGAGGGGGCTGTATGTAGCTGTGTTACTGGGGATGAGGCGGCTGTATGTAGCTGTGTTACTGGGGGATATAGCATCTGTATGTAGCTGTGTTACTGGGGTGAGGCGGCTGTATGTAGCTGTGTTACTGGGGGATATAGCGTCTGTATGTAGCTGTGTTACTGGGGTGAGGAACACTCAGTACACTCAGTGGGGGCCTCCACCAGATTTTGCGCCTAGGGGCCCCCACCAACCTTAATCCGGCCCTGGTGCTGCATAAAAGGTTGGTACATAAAATGAGACTGCTGGGACTATGGGAAAAACTGTGTATTTGGGTAAGCAGTTGGCTTATTGAAACAGAGGGTCGTCATTAATGGCACATTCTCAGACTGGCTTGACGTTACCAGTGGAGTGCCACAGGGGTCAGTATTGGGCCCACATCTTTTTAATATGGGGAACATACACTCACTGGCCACTTTATTAGGTACACCATGCTAGTAACAGGTTGGACCCCCTTTTGCCTTCAGAACTGCCTAATTTCTTCGTGGCATAGATTCAACAAGGTGCTGGAAGCATTCCATATTGACATGATGGCATCACACAGTTGCCGCAGATTTGTCGGCTGCACATCCATGATGCGAATCTCCCGTTCCACCACATCCCAAAGATGCTCTATTGGATTGAGATCTGGTGACTGTGGAGGCCATTTGAGTACAGTGAACTCATTGTCATGTTCAAGAAACCAGTCTGAGATGATTCCAGCTTTATGACATGGCACATTATCCTGCTGAAAGTAGCCATCAGATGTTGGGTACATTGTGGTCATAAAGGGATGGACATGGTCAGCAACAATACTCAGGTAGGCTGTGGCGTTGCAACGATGCTCAATTGGTACCAAGGGGCCCAAAGAGTGCCAAGAAAATATTCCCCACACCATGACACCACCACCAGCCTGAACCGTTGATACAAGGCAGGATGGATCCATGCTTTCATGTTGTTGACGCCAAATTCTGACCCTACCATTCGAATGTTGCAGCAGAAATCGAGACTCATTAGACCAGGAAACGTTTTTCCAATCTTCTACTGTCCAATTTCGATGAGCTTGTGCAAATTGTAGCCTCAGTTTCCTGTTCTTAGCTGAAAGGAGTGGCACCCGTTGTGGTCTTCTGCTGCTGTAGCCCATCTGCCTCAAAGTTCTACATACTGTGCGTTCAGAGATGCTCTTCTGCCTACCTTAATTGTAACGGGTTGCGATTTGAGTCACTGTTGCCTTTCTATCAGCTCGAACCAGTCTGCCCATTCTCCTCTGACCTCTGGCATCAACAAGGCATTTCCGCCCACAGAACTGCCGCTCACTGGATGTTCTTTTTCGGACCATTCTCTGTAAACCCTAGAGATGGTTGTGCATGAAAATCCCAGTAGATCATCAGTTTCTGAAATTCTCAGACCAGCCCTCCTGGCACCAACAACCATGCCACGTTCAACGGCACTCAAATCACCTTTCTTCCCCATACTGATGCTCGGTTTGAACTGCAGGAGATTGTCTTGACCATGTCTACATGCCTAAATGCAATGAGTTGCCGCCATGTGATTGGCTGATTAGAAATTAAGTGTTAACAAGCAGTTGGACAGGTGTACCTAATGAAGTGGCCGGTGAGTGTAGTTTACACAGTCAAGTTTCTATAAAGAAGAAGTTTCAATAAAGAACTCAGTTCTGTTATTGCTGTGCTCAGAGATTCCCTAATGACTGGTATGTTGCCAAGTGACTTGTGCATGGCAAATTTGGTGCAAATATTTAAAAAGGGCTCCAGAACGTTGCCAGGCAATTACAGACCTGTAAGCTTAAATGCAATTGTAGGGAAAATATAGGAAGAGTTGCTAAAATACTACATACATCACATGGTATAATAGGTGACAGTCAGCATGGCTAGGATAGAAGGATAGAAGTTGTCATATTGACCTGATCTGCTTCTATGAAAAGGGGAAAGGGGAGCCACTGTGGATATTGCGTTCTTGGACTTTGCAAAGGTCTTTGACACTTTCCTTTATAGATGCCTGATGGGAAAAATAAGGTCTATTGGTTTGGAAGGAATCATTTGCAATTGGATTAAAAACTGGCTGAAGGATCATGTCCAGAGAGTTGAGGTCAATTCCTACTCCGAATGGCTACCTGTTATAAGTGGTATAACCCAGGGTTCTGTGCTTGGCCCACTACTATATAATTTATTAATGATACGTAGGTAGGAATTCATAGCACTGTTTGTATTTTGGCAGATAACACCAAGCTGCTTAGTGTAATAAAGTTTTTGGAGAATGTTCATAGGCTGCAGGGGGTCTTGGACAAACTAAGTGTTTGGTCATCCACTTGGCAAATGAGGTTCAATGTGGATACATGTAAGGTTATGCACCAGGGGGCTAATAATCCACATGCAACATATGTCCTTTGGGGAGTAAACCTGGGAGAGTCCCTTGTTGAGAAGGACCTGGGGGTACTAGTAAATCATAAATTAAATAGCAGCATGCAATGTCAATCAGCTGCCTCTAAAGCCAGCAAGATCTTGTCATGTATAATAAGTGGCATGGACTCTCAGGATAGGGATGTAATTTTTTTTTTTTTCATTTGCAATCAGTTTTATTAATCTTTTTTAAAACATGAACATTCCAATACAAGCCAGGAAAATACAGAATCACATAATCAAGCATATCCCCCCCCCTCTCCTTCCCCCAAACATTGCAGATGTAACCCCATGGTAGGTTATACAGACATATACATAGTATAATTCTAGCTGCAGCATGTGGATGTCAGCGAGCGCCAGCATACGCGTAGACAGATGAAGGCCAGGTTTTACACATTACCATGATCATACCGTAAAAATTCGGCCAGTCTGACACACCCACCAATATCCTTGTACAATATCCTAGAACACCCTCCCCCCACCCTTTCCCTACCACCCATTTGGCAAGAGAGAGAAGAAGAGAACAGAAAAAAAAAAGAAAAAGAAGAAAAAGAAAAGGGGACCCATCCTATTTCCATTTACTCCAGATCTCCAACCATCTATCAAAATGAATTTGTTCATATCTTCTAATCTTCTGTGTAAGAGCAAACCAATGATCCACCGTAGGAATCCTGCTACTCCCCCATTCTCGCACTCAGAACTTTCGCTGTTGTCATGAGTTTTAGTACCAATGCTCTCTCCTTTTGCTTCACATTATCGCAGGTCCTAAACAGTCCCATAACTACCAGGTTAATCGAAGGGGTCAGGGACATTTCTAGGGTTCTATTTATCTGCAAATGTACTTCATCCCAAAAACCTTTGAGTTTGGGGCATGCCCAAATTGTATGAAGGAAGTCCGCCTCCTCTATTCCACATTTCAAACATTTCGATGCACTCCTCACTTTCATCTTGTAGAACACATCTGGAGAGTAATATAATCTAAACAATATCTTTACCTGGATAACTCTGTGATTTTCACTAATAGATCCTACCTTCACATTCCTATAGATCCCCTCCCACTCGTGTAGTGTTATCTGACCTACCACATTTTCCCAACATTCTTGTGACTTGTGTCTTACCCCTAAAAACATACCTTTTATCAAAAGTCTATACACCCCCGCGACCAAATCCTTTTTCTTTTCAGTGTTTTTAATAAAGTCTATACATGGATGTGATTCTAATTTTATGCTTCTATGAAACCTTATTGCTTTAATTGAGTGTGCTAATTGTGCATATCTCAAAAAATCCCCATTATTCAAACCCGCTTTAATTTTAAGTGTAGGGAAGCTTGCCACTACTCCATTCTCCAGTATCTGAGAGAAGAGGCGGACCCCTCTCCTTTCCCAGAAAGTGGGATCAGGGAGATTACTAAGTTCAGGGAAAAGGGGGTTGTGCCACAATGGTGTATCTTCTGTAATACCGTTCATGTGAATAATTTTCCTCAACAGATTCCAACCTTTATGTATCGCCTCTTTACTTGTATATAAATCCTTATTGTTCTGCACTACCCCCCTTTCCAATGCTTCATACACTGTGAGGGCTTTCCCGTCTTCCATACTCCAAGTTTTCAATGGTTCGTCCTTCTCCTTCCAACCTGCTATCCGGGACATCTGGGCCACTATGAAATAGCCCTGCAAAAAAGGTATCCCCAATCCCCCTTCTCCTGAGGGTCTATATAGATAACTAATTTTAATTCTGGCTCGCTTCCGCCCCCAGATTAATTCATTAAAAAGCGCTTCCATTGCTTTAAAAAAGGAGTTGTCATTCCAAATCGGGCACGATGTCAAAAAGAACAAAATTTGTGGTAGCAGGACCATTTTTATAAGGGCAATTCTATCCGAGAAGGAGAGAGGAAGTCTATCCCAGGTGTGGACCCTACTCCTAACTGAGTTAATAAGAGGTTTCAAGTTTAATAGTTCAAAATCCTGCACTTTTGCTGAGATCAGAATCCCGAGATATTTCAGTGAGTCCTGACTACTCATTTTGATCTTCTGTCTTATTCCCGTCCAGGGGCAACAGACCTGATTTGCTCCAATTAATCTCCAAGCCCGAAAACCGGCCAAATTCTGTCACTGTATTTACTGCATTGGCTATTGACAAAGGCGAGTATCGCATGCACAACAGGATGTCGTCCGCATATAGGCTCAATTTGTCCTCCAGACCGCCACTTCCCCCTCCTCTTATACCAGCATGGGCCCTTATTTTAATGGCTAAGGGTTCGATGAAAATGGCAAAGAGGAGGGGGGAGAGGGGGCAGCCCTGTCTCGTACCTCTACCAAGGGGGAAACATTCCGACTCACTGCCATCAATACCTATCCTAGCCCTTGGGGAGTTGTATAGACACTTTACCCACTTTACAAAACCTGCTCCGACCCCAAATCTGTCCATTACTTCCCATAGAAACCCCCACTCGACCCTGACAAAGGCTTTAACCGCATCCAATGACAGGATCGAGCGTAGGTCTCCCTCCCTCTTCTCTATAGAGACAAATAATCTATTCAGACAGTCGCTCACATTCCCACCTGGGACAAACCCCCTCTGGTCCTCATGAATAATACTAGCGATTACCCTCTTAAGTCGTCTAGCCAACACCTTTACTACGATTTTGGCATCGGTATTGATAAGTGAGATAGGTCTGAATGCTCCAGGGTCTAGCAAGTCCTTATCTTTTTTTGGGATGAGAATGATAGTAGCTTTGGACATAGAATCTGTAACTTTCCCCCTTTTGTAAATTTCTTGTATTGTAGTTAACATCATTGGAGCCAGTACTACCTTGTATCTCCTATATAAACAAAAAGGAAGGCCGTCTGGGCCTGGAGCGGAATTGACACTGCAAGAGTCAATCGTCTCTTCCAGCTCCTCCAACGTAATTGGGGAGTTCAACATTTCTACCTGCCTCCCAGACAGGCGCGGGAAGTTGATATCTTGCAGTTTTTTTTTAATATCCTCTGATCGAACTTTATCCCCAGCAGACTCATAAAGCTGCTGGTAGAAGAGTTTAAATTCTTGATGTATCTCATGTTGCTCTCTGCATATTTGTCCTCTGTGCCCTCTAATAGCTGAGATACTCCTATTCCCATGTTTGTTATTATTGATCATATTGGCTAAGAGTTTACCTGGTTTCCCCTTTTCTGTGAAATTACGCTGTCCTGCGAAGAACAGTGTGTGTTGGGCTTTTTCTATTAGAAGATCTTCATATTTTTGCCTAGCATTCTTATATGCTTGTGTTTTCGTACTGTCTCCGGGGGATTTTAGATTCTTTGATGTTTCCTCTACCTGTTTTTTTAAGTCAACCTCTTTCCTCCTAAAATCTTTCTTTTTAACATTAATAGCATGAGAGAGAGTAGACTTAATGAATAGTTTTAACATATCCCAGACTGCCAACGTGCTTGCAGTATTGATGTTCCTATCCCAAAAATCACTAATAACCGTTTTTAGATCCAGGCTGGGTTCAAGGAGAGTTAGCAAGTGGGTGTTCCGTTTAAACTTTCGCCTACTAAATGATGGTTCCCCCAACGTGACTAATACTGGGGCATGGTCAGAGATCACAATGGGTTCATATGTCATTCTAGAAATGTTCCTCACTACCTGCGAGTTAGCCAACCCGTGGTCTATTCTGGACAGAGTATTACAGGATTTATTATGACAGGAGAAGGCCCTCTTTTCCCCATATTTTGCTCTCCATATATCCTGCATACCCATGTCCTCGTTAGGGTTTATTTTTGTTTCCCCCAAAAGATTAAGGCGGTCAAGCATGGGGTCAAAGACCATGTTCAAGTCACCCATGATCAAAATTCTACTACAGCTTTTATCCTTAATAAAGTGGGCAAATTCCGAAAGAACCCTCAACGAGGAGGGGGGAGGGATGTACAAGAATGCAAGAAGGTACTTACCCCCATATGCGTGAAATTCCCATGCAGCCCAACGTTTTTTTATTCTACATCCTAAATCTGGAGTCAAGTGGGTCTCCAACAGTACTACCACTGCAGGCAGATGTTTATTTATTACATCAAATATTGCACATCTTCTTTTCCTATCACTTATGCCTCTAATGTTCCAACACAGGACTCTTGTTACCTTCACCATTAAGAGGAAAAAAAAAAAAGGAACAAAAAAAAAACAAGGAAAAAAAAAAAAAACCCAACCAACTCCTCCCCCTCTCTTGCCAATATCCCCCCCCCCCCCACCTCCAACACCTTACCCCGGCTTGATCCGCTTGTACCATCGTACAAAGAGGATCCCATTTCCTTACATCGCCCTCCCGACATCTGTTAAATTGTCTTCCTTAAGTGTATAGTGTTTATTAATGTCACTTTACAGCAGATAATCATCTTTCTTTACCCTGCTCTATCTGTCCTCCCTGCCCCCTATCTAAATCCCTTGCCTTTCCAGCCAGTCTGAGGCCTATTCTGGTGACAAGAAGAAACAAGTTTTATTTTTATGGATGACCCTCAGCTTGGCCGGGAAAAGCAGGGAAAATTGTATATTTGCCTCGTGCAGCCTGTTTTTTACCATCTTGTAGCTTGCCCTCAATTTCTGTGTCTCCCTCGCGAAATCTGGGAAAATAGCCACTTTTTTACCATCCAACAGCATCTCTTGTTCTTTCTTTCTCGAGTTCCTGATTATGTAATCCCTGTCTTGTGAATTGAGGCATTTAACCAGAATTGTTCTAGGGGGCGCCCCGGATATCGGTTTCTGGAAGGGAATTCTATGTGCTCTTTCCACTACGAAATTGGAAGATAACTCTTCGCTACCGAATACCTTCAATAACCACTTCTGTATATTAGTGGTCATATTCACTTCAGAAGGCTCCTCTGGATACCCAATAATTCTTATATTGGCCCTCCTTGACCGATTCTCAAGATCTAACAACTTTTCTTTTAACTGGCCTTTTTCTTCCCTTAGTTCTTTCATACCTTTCTGGATTGTTTTAATATCTTCCTCAGTTTTCCTAACACTCTTCTGCACTCCCTTAAACTTATCCCTCAGTGAGTTCAAATCCTCCCTCATTATCGAAATGTCAGAGCTAATGCTACCAACCTCCTTTTTTAGCTCTATGACAGATGTTTTAGTCTCTTGAACCGTGGCAAGAATCTTGGACAGAATCTCCTCACTTGCGGGATTGGAGTCTTCATTAGCTGAGGGGTTAGTCCCTGTGTCACTGGAGGTTGGGGGGTGAGAGTCCTCCTTACTGATTTGTCTTGTTTTCGTTGGGGAGGCTTTCCACATTTTATTTAACCCCCCTGACCTCCGTTCTGGCTTGTTTGGGGCCATGACAGAATGGGGTGACCTATACCACTTATTCTAATACCACATGCAGGAGACCAATAATTCAGCAAACCCGGGTGAATTCTACAGCATAGTGCATAGTGTGTGATAGATAAGCCTTAAAACAGAGTCTTGTTAAGTTTTCCTTTGGATCAGAGCCGGCCAGAGGCTGTTGGTTGTACGTCAAAAGATGGATTTAGCTGGGTTAATGCCACAAGGAAAAACGCTATAAGGGCAAATTGTAACTTCCAGCTACTTCCAGCTACGACCAGCCGAAATTAACACACCCCTTTACTTAATCCCAGATTTGCTAGGTCTGCACTTCACTATAGCTTAGAAGGCGACGTTAATGGGCCGGGCCCTGGGATCCAGACCAGAGCCGTACCAAGCTCCACTTAAAAGCCAACATCGACGGTTTTGGCAGATTTGCCACACAACAATTATGAGTACAAAACTTTAACCACAGAAGATGAATACTGTACGTCAGCAAGAGAAGGGTTTGTTTTGTGACCCCAACTCAGTCCATATGTGTATTTTCCTAGTGTTGAGACCAAAGGACAAACGGCTTATGTCAAAAACTCTCAGCAAAGCGTTTCTTAAAGCAAAGGGTTAGTAAGTCATGTAGTCTGAGTCCAGGCAAAAAGCAAATTAAAGGAAAAAAAACTCTAAGCCCTAGTGGGGCGCTAGAGAGTAATCCAGGAACAAAGTTGTGCGTCCAAATAAAAACAATTTATTCTTAGATCCGCATAAAATATACAGGCATTAAGATACAATAAAATGCCAATTAAAATGAATATAAAATGTCCCTATAACGCGTTTCGGGTACTATGACCCTTTATCAAAATTACGGACAGTAATATAACATTACAATTAATATGACAGTGGAATAAATACATTAGGAAAGACAAACCGGCGGGATGAAATGGCGCGAAACCGGAAGTGAGTCCCGGAAGTGACGTCACAATTTTTTATTTTTTTTTTCATTTTATTAACTTGACACCAAACCAGTAAATAACCTATGGCGCGAAACCGGAAGTGAGTCCCGGAAGTGACGTCACAATTCTTTTTTTTTTTTTTTTTTAATTTAAAATTTTATTAACTTGACACTAAACCAGTAGATAATCTAAAAGATAGCAGGATAGTAGATGTTCCATTTATATGTATAGAGAGTTAGTAGTAAATCAATAGACCCCCTCCAGACTCATTCAAACCAATGGGGGTAAGGCATTGGAGCTTGAAAATCCAAAACATCTCCCTCCTTTTGAGATGGTTGAATCTCTGTGGGGTAGATGCATTAATGAATTCTATTGGGGTCAAACTAAAGTCCTTAAAGCATTTGTTATGGTGAGTAGCAGCATGTCGGGATACGCTGTGTAAGGCAAAACCATTCTCTATATTAGACCTATGTTTGTTGAAGCGTTCCCTCAAGGGTTGGATAGTCCTACCAATGTACTGGAGTTTACAGGTACATTCTATGAGATAAATCACATAGCTTGAGCCGCAGTTCATAAAACTCTTAATCCCAAAGGATTCTCCTGTAACATTGGATGTGAAATTTAACTGTCTATGTCTAATACTAATGCAACATTTACACCTATTATGGCCGCAACGGTAACTGCCAAGTACCTTGGGAAAGAGGCTAGGGTGTGTTTTGCTAGATTCAGGCCGGAGACGGCTAGGGGCCAAGATGTTCTTGATGGTACGTGACCCCCTAAATGTCAGTTTAGGTCTTTTTGGGATGATTTCCTTCAAAAACGGGTCATGTAATAAAATCCCCCAATGTTTATTGAGAATACTCCGAATTTCTGAGGAATAAGTAGAGATAAAATTGACCCCTCTAGTTTCCATGTCATCAGTAGTTGTTTTCGACTTTGGTTCAAGGCAGGTTTCTTGGCTCAAAGAACCGGCTCTTGCTTGTGCTGTAGCCAGAAGATTAGGGGGATAGCCCTTAGCTTTAAATCGATTTGTTAGGACTTTACTTTGAGATATGAAGTCACCATCCTCAGTGCAGTTACGCCTTATTCTTTTATATTGTCCATACGGGACATTGGTTAGCCATTTCTTGAAGTGACTACTAGAGAAATCCAGATAACTGTTACTATCGACCTTCTTAAAGAAGGTCTTGGTCTTAATTTGCCCATCAGGTGTACGAAAGACAGTAACGTCCAGAAATTCAGCATTATTAAATGTAATTTCACAAGTAAATTCAAGGCCCCACTCGTTTTCATTGATGTCTCTTACGAACTCTAGTGCTTCATCTTTACTACCCTTCCAAATTATAAAAATATCATCAATGAATCTCTTATAGAGAAGGCACTTACTAAAAGCATTATGTGGGTAGATGAACTCTTCTTCAAAGAGGCCCACATATAAATTGGCGAAGCTGGGTGCAAATTTGCTACCCATCGCGGTACCCCTTTTCTGTAGGAAGATTTTGTGAAGAAAAGAAAAATAATTATGTTCCAAAATAAAAGAAATAGCTCTCAAGAGAAAGTTGGATTGAACTCCAGGAATGGAAGCATCATTTTGTAAAAAATGGGAAACGGCATGGATGCCGAAATATTGGGGGATTTTTGTATAAAGGGAGGAGATATCCATGGTTATGAATAAGTAGTTGTCCTCCCATGTCTCCTTTTTAACGTATCTTACTAAATCCGAGGTATCTAGTAAGAATGATTTAAGATCTCTCACATATTTCTGCAAGAAAATATCGGTATAATGAGAGAGGTTAGACGTTAAAGAATTGATACCTGATATTATTGGTCTCCCTGGTGGCTTGGTGTCATTCTTGTGGACTTTAGGTAAATAGTAGAAGAGGGCCGTAGCTGGCTCCTCTATCTTAAGATATTGGTATTCCTTTTTGTCAAGAATCCCTATTTGGAGACCCTCATCTAAAAGGTTATACAATTCCTTTTTGTATTCATTGGTAGGGTTGTGGTCCAATTTGGAGTAGAATTCTGTATCGGACAGCAGCTGCATTGCCTCTGTAACATAGTCAGTCCTATCTTGGATTACGACCCCCCCCCTTTTATCGGCAGATTTAATAACCAAATTCTCATTGGAGGCTAGATCTTTTAGGCTTTTCTTTTCTTTAAATGTTAAGTTATCTTTCTTGCCAGGGTGATTTTTCACATTGTTGGTGTTTGAGTGGAGTTTCCGGAAATCCGTCGACACCAGAGTATAAAAAGTGTCGACGAAATTACCCCTGTGATGGGAAGGATAGAAAAGGGACTTTGGTCTAAGGCCAGTATGTACCGGGGCTAAAGTATCATGTGTACATGGCTCCTCGGAGATAGGAGTGGTTTTGGTATTGTCAATAATATTAAAATGTCTTTTTAGAGTGAGCCCTCGGACAAATCTATTGAGGTCCAGAAATAGTTCGAATTCATGTGACCTAGAAGATGGACAATATGACAAACCCTTTTCCAGGACCTTGGTTTTAAAGTCCGACAGTGTGTGAGATGAAAGATTAAAAATTTTAACCAGATTAGTACCCTGTACATCCTTACCAGTTGTCACAGTTACCTGATTTTCTTGTATTTTGGAGTTTCTACTATCGAGTCCTCCTCCGATACGGACGTGTCTGGGTCGTTTCTTACCGCCTCTTTTGCCTCGCCTGCGAGGTTTTTCCGTTTTATCCCTAAAGGGGAGGCTGGGTGGCTTATTTCCTTCACAAAGGGGTCTAGAACATAATGTTGTACTATCCTTTTCTTTCGGAGTGCCCCTGGTAATCCTAAAAAAGAAACTGTCTCATCTGGTGAGGGTAAATCCTGTGTGTTGGGTAGTTCCAGGGGTATATTCCCTGTACGTGCGCCTGCTGAGGGTGTATAAAATAACTGATAGGATTCTTCAGCATGACTATCCTCATCACAACTGACACTATGTGTAGTGAAAATAGTATCCTCATGTGAGGATTCCACCGGTATGTACCTCCCTGACGGTAAATTAGGTTTTGGAAGATTCTCAATGTTATCCAGATTAGTAGAGTTTGTTGGGGGGGGGGGGGATCAACCCAGGGATACCAGAATGGGGATCAACAGAAAGAGGGTTATGCGTAGTAGTTTTATTTATGTATTTGAGTGTCTGTGGGGTGCTCGGCTTAGCTTTTGATGTGGTGGTAACTATATTACCTTCTGGTGGTATTTTCATGTTTGAGTGTTTGAGTAGTTTGTGTGTCTGATGGTTCTTTTCCATGTCCTATTGGCCCCATCCCTTTTATCGGTCTCTCTGTTCACCACCTTGGGGTCCCTGTTCCTATATTTTGAGTGTTTGGAATTATTGTCCCTACTCATCCTAGTAGGTTGCGTAGTGGGACCAGTCCTAGGAGCAGGGTCCACTGTCGAATTAGCAGTGGTTTTGCCTTTATTTTTAAGCCAATATTTGATGTTCCCGGTGCAATAATCTGTTCTATCTCTAATTCTTTTAGTTTTTTCTCTAGGATTTCTTTTTCAAATACATCAATAGCTACATTGAGCTTTTTATTTTGTCTACCATAGCTGTTATGTTGCTCAAATGTTGATAATCTGTCCATTATACCATCAATTTTTTCAGAACAGCTTACAGATAATGCAAGTCTTTTTACACATAAACATTGTAACAGAGTTATTGAACAGTTATGTAATAGCAGGTCCCATTCCTCAACAAATGAAGGATCATTCCTAAAGGCTGGATCTGGATGTAATCTCAAGCCTCTTGGAATGATACCCTCTTTAATATATATATCTAAAAAGAGTTTATCAAGATGATGTTGGGTCTCGAACTTGAGATTTTTCTCCAGTTCAAAAAATAGGTCAGAAATCATTTTCTCATCAGACTGGGTAACAGTTCTTTCTGAGTTACCAACGCATAACCCTCTTTCTGTTGATCCCCATTCTGGTATCCCTGGGTTGATCCCCCCCCCAACAAACTCTACTAATCTGGATAACATTGAGAATCTTCCAAAACCTAATTTACCGTCAGGGAGGTACATACCCGTGGAGTCCTCACATGAGGATACTATTTTCACTACACATAGTGTCAGTTGTGATGAGGATAGTCATGCTGAAGAATCCCATCAGTTATTTTATACACCCTCAGCAGGCGCACGTACAGGGAATATACCCCTGGAACTACCCAACACACAGGATTTACCCTCACCAGATGAGACAGTTTCTTTTTTAGGATTACCAGGGGCACTCCGAAAGAAAAGGATAGTACAACATTATGTTCTAGACCCCTTTGTGAAGGAAATAAGCCACCCAGCCTCCCCTTTAGGGATAAAACGGAAAAACCTCGCAGGCGAGGCAAAAGAGGCGGTAAGAAACGACCCAGACACGTCCGTATCGGAGGAGGACTCGATAGTAGAAACTCCAAAATACAAGAAAATCAGGTAACTGTGACAACTGGTAAGGATGTACAGGGTACTAATCTGGTTAAAATTTTTAATCTTTCATCTCACACACTGTCGGACTTTGAAACCAAGGTCCTGGAAAAGGGTTTGTCATATTGTCCGTCTTCTAGGTCAAATGAATTCGAACTATTTCTGGACCTCAATAGATTTGTCCGAGGGCTCACTCTAAAAAGACATTTTAATATTATTGACAATACCAAAACCACTCCTATCTCCGAGGAGCCATGTACACATGATACTTTAGCCCCGGTACATACTGGCCTTAGACCAAAGTCCCTTTTCTATCCTTCCCATCACAGGGGTAATTTCGTCGACACTTTTTATACTCTGGTGTCGACGGATTTCCGGAAACTCCACTCAAACACCAACAATGTGAAAAATCACCCTGGCAAGAAAGATAACTTAACATTTAAAGAAAAGAAAAGCCTAAAAGATCTAGCCTCCAATGAGAATTTGGTTATTAAATCTGCCGATAAAGGGGGGGGGGGGTCGTAATCCTAGATAGGACTGACTATGTTACAGAGGCAATGCGGCTGCTGTCCGATACAGAATTCTACTCCAAATTGGACCACAACCCTACCAATGAATACAAAAAGGAATTGTATAACTTTTTAGATGAGGGTCTCCAAATAGGGATTCTTGACAAAAAGGAATACCAATATCTTAAGATAGAGGAGCCAGCTACGGCCCTCTTCTACTATTTACCTAAAGTCCACAAGAATGACACCAAGCCACCAGGGAGACCAATAATATCAGGTATCAATTCTTTAACGTCTAACCTCTCTCATTATACCGATATTTTCTTGCAGAAATATGTGAGAGATCTTAAATCATTCTTACTAGATACCTCGGATTTAGTAAGATACGTTAGAAAGGAGACATGGGAGGACAACTACTTATTCATAACCATGGATATCTCCTCCCTTTATACAAAAATCCCCCATGATTTAGGCATCCATGCCGTTTCCCATTTTTTACAAAATGATGCTTCCATTCCTGGAGTTCAATCCAACTTTCTCTTGAGAGCTATTTCTTTTATTTTGGAACATAATTATTTTTCTTTTCTTCACAAAATCTTCCTACAGAAAAGGGGTACCGCGATGGGTAGCAAATTTGCACCCAGCTTCGCCAATTTATATGTGGGCCTCTTTGAAGAAGAGTTCATCTACCCACATAATGCTTTTAGTAAGTGCCTTCTCTATAAGAGATTCATTGATGATATTTTTATAATTTGGAAGGGTAGTAAAGATGAAGCACTAGAGTTCGTAAGAGACATCAATGAAAACGAGTGGGGCCTTGAATTTACTTGTGAAATTACATTTAATAATGCTGAATTTCTGGAAATTACTGTCTTTCGTACACCTGATGGGCAAATTAAGACCAAGACCTTCTTTAAGAAGGTCGATAGTAACAGTTATCTGGATTTCTCTAGTAGTCACTTCAAGAAATGGCTAACCAATGTCCCGTATGGACAATATAAAAGAATAAGGCGTAACTGCACTGAGGATGGTGACTTCATATCTCAAAGTAAAGTCCTAACAAATCGATTTAAAGCTAAGGGCTATCCCCCTAATCTTCTGGCTACAGCACAAGCAAGAGCCGGTTCTTTGAGCCAAGAAACCTGCCTTGAACCAAAGTCGAAAACAACTACTGATGACATGGAAACTAGAGGGGTCAATTTTATCTCTACTTATTCCTCAGATAGTGCAGAAATTCGGAGTATTCTCAATAAACATTGGGGGATTTTATTACATGACCCGTTTTTGAAGGAAATCATCCCAAAAAGACCTAAACTGACATTTAGGGGGTCACGTACCATCAAGAACATCTTGGCCCCTAGCCGTCTCCGGCCTGAATCTAGCAAAACACACCCTAGCCTCTTTCCCAAGGTACTTGGCAGTTACCGTTGCGGCCATAATAGGTGTAAATGTTGCATTAGTATTAGACATAGACAGTTAAATTTCACATCCAATGTTACAGGAGAATCCTTTGGGATTAAGAGTTTTATGAACTGCGGCTCAAGCTATGTGATTTATCTCATAGAATGTACCTGTAAACTCCAGTACATTGGTAGGACTATCCAACCCTTGAGGGAACGCTTCAACAAACATAGGTCTAATATAGAGAATGGTTTTGCCTTACACAGCGTATCCCGACATGCTGCTACTCACCATAACAAATGCTTTAAGGACTTTAGTTTGACCCCAATAGAATTCATTGATGCATCTACCCCACAGAGATTCAACCATCTCAAAAGGAGGGAGATGTTTTGGATTTTCAAGCTCCAATGCCTTACCCCCATTGGTTTGAATGAGAGTCTGGAGGGGGTCTATTGATTTACTACTAACTCTCTATACATATAAATGGAACATGTACTATCCTGCTATCTTTTAGGTTATCTACTGGTTTAGTGTCAAGTTAATAAAATTTTAAATTATAAAAAAAAAAAATAATTGTGACGTCACTTCCGGTTTCGCGCCATAGGTTATTTACTGGTTTGGTGTCAAGTTAATAAAAGTAAAAAAAAAAAAAAAAAATTGTGACGTCACTTCCGGGACTCACTTCCGGTTTCGCGCCATTTCATCCCGCCGGTTTGTCTTACCTAATGTATTTATTCCACTGTCATATTAATTGTAATGTTATATTACTGTCCGTAATTTTGATAAAGGGTCATAGTACCCGAAACGCGTTATAGGGACATTTTATATTCATTTTAATTGGCATTTTATTGTATCTTAATGCCTGTATATTTTATGCGGATCTAAGAATAAATTGTTTTTATTTGGACGCACAACTTTGTTCCTGGATTACTCTCTAGCGCCTCACTAGTGCTCAGAGTTTTTTTGCCTTTAATTTTCTATTGTCTACGGCTATCAATCACTGTTAGCCGGTCATCTGAGCCCTGGGAGCTGTTTCCTGTATCCTGGAGACTAGTGTTGTTCAATCTCCTCATCCACTGGACGACTCTGGCTGGACCCCGGGTTGGGATATACATGCGCTATTGAAGCATCTTTAAGGTGAGCACCTCTTTGACATACCTACCTCAACTTCACTCAACGATATCACCCAAGGCGCCGCCTCCTGTGTCCTCTTTTCGATTTTGTGTATTCTACAGGCAAAAAGCGTCCCTGAAGCAAAAAGTTAGTACAGTGTGTAGTATAACATATATCCAGGCGGCAGCGATGGCATTATAGCATAGTCTTGGAAAGAAGATTTGCAGATTTGTCACACAACAGTTATGAGTACAGAACTTCGACCACAGCGGATGATAACTGTGAGTCAGCAAGAGAAGGGTTTGTTTAGTGACCCAACTCATATGTGTATTTGCCTAGTGCTGAGGCCGGAGGACAAACTGCTTATGTCAAAAACCTTAAACAAAGCGTTCCTTAAAACAAAGGATTAGTAAGTCATGCTGTGTAGCGGCGTTTCAGAAGCAAAGAATTAGTGCAGCATATAATGTAGTATATATCCAGGCGGAAGAAATAGTCTTGGAAGAAAAGATATTAGCCAGATGTTAATACAATGATGAGCCCTAGCCTGGGTGGGTTAGTAAACTTGCAGATTGTCTTGAGCGAAAGTTAAGTAGATAAGCGTCTTGCCAAGCTCTGGCAAAGTATGCATATGTCGTTAGTAAATAGTGATAAAGCAGGGTGTTACCGTTTCAGATGAGTGTTGAACACCTGGTAGGTTAGCGGTTCAGTAGTAATCCTGGGTCTTGGGGAGTTTGAGTCGGTGCAAGCTCCTCAATGGTCCGGTCTCTGAGCCGATGCCCGGCCGCAGCAAGGCACCTGCGTGCAAGAAGTCCCTCCAGGGAGCAAGGCACACAACCCAGCAGGCAGCCCAGGGCACTCCTTTCCCCACTCCTTCACCGGTGTATGAGGGGTTTTCGTCCCCCGTTGCACATCTGCGGCATTTAAGGCAGCAGCTGATATCAATCTCCGCTCCCGGCACTGCACTGCTCAGCTTCCGGGACTCCCAAACAGTGGTATGCGGCGGGGTCCTGTCAGGGGTTTCCGCTATTCGTACCTGGGCAGCTGGTGAAGCGACATAGAGTGGCGCATCCGGCATTCAAGACCAGCCGAGCGGGAGCATCAGATCAGCAGGAGACGCTACTGCTCTCACGTCATCCTGTCACGCGATCCACCACCCCAGAAAGGGATCTGTCCGATAGTATCATAGTATCATAGTATATAAGGCTGGAAGGAGACGCAAGTCCATCAAGTCCAACCTTTAAGAATTAAATAAATGTTTTATCCCCATAACCCGTGATATTTTTTCTCTCCAGAAAGTCATCCAGGCCTCTCTTGAACATGTACATACAGTCCGCCATAACAACCTCCTGCGGCAGAGAGTTCCATAGTCTCACTGCTCGTACAGTAAAGAACCTTTGTCTATGGTGATGGTAAAATCGCCTCTCCTCTAGGCGTAGAGGATGCCCCCTTGTCCTGGTCACAGGCCTAGGTATAAAAAGATCTTTGGAGAGATCCTTGTACTGTCCGTTCAGGTATTTGTACATTGTAATGAGGTTTCCCCTCAGTCGTCTTTTTTCTAAACTGAATAATCCCAAATTTTTTAATCTGTCAGTGTATTCTAGTTCCCCCATTCCCCTAATAATCCTGGTTGCTCTCCTCTGCACCCGTTCCAGCTCTACTATATCCTTTTTATACACTGGTGCACAAAACTGTAAAGGGCAAAACTATGTCTTTATCATGAGAATCTATTCCTCTCTTGATACATCCCATTATTTTATTTGCTTTAGCAGCAGCCGCCTGGCTCTGGTCACTAAAATTAAGTTTACCATCCACCAATAGCCCCAAGTCCTTTTCAGCTTCAGTTTTACTAAGTAATTGACCGTTTAGAACATAATTATACTTTTTGTTTCCATGGCCCAAGTGCATAACTTTACATTTATCTACATTAAACCTCATCAACCATTTCTCTGCCCATCCCTCAAGCTTCCACAAATCCCTCTGTAATGCTAAACTATCGACCTCAGTATTTATTACTTTACACAGCTTAGTATCATCTGCAAATATTGAAACTTGACTGTGTAAACCCACTACAAGGTCATTAATAAAAATATTAAAAAGAAGTGGCCCCAATACTGACCCCTGTGGCACTCCACTGGTAACATCAACCCAATCTGAGAATGTGCCATTAATGACCACCCTCTGTTTTCTATCACTAAGCCAATTACTTACCCAAATACACAGATTTTCTCCTATTCCCAGCAGTCTCATTTTATATACCAACCTTTTATGTGGCATGGTGTCAAATGCCTTTGAAAAGTCCAAATATACAACATCTACAGCGTCCCCCAGATCCAGTCTTGAACTTACCTCCTCGTAGAAACCAATCAGATTAGTCTGACAGGACCGATCTCTCATAAACCCATGCTGACGCTGGGTTATAAGGTTGTGCACAGTGAGATACTCCAGGATAGCATCTCTAATAAACCCCTCAAATATTTTCCCCACCACAGCAGTTAGACTCACGGGTCTGTAGTTTCCAGGATCACTATTTGATCCTTTTTTGTATATTGGTACCACATTTGCTATGTGCCATTCCTGTGGAACATAACCAGTCCTCAGTGAATCTTCAAATATTAAAAATAACGGTTTGTCTATCACCGTACATAATTCATGCAGAACCCGGGTGTGTATGCCATCTGGCCCAGGTGATTTATCTATCTTAGTGGTTGCGAGGCGGCGCCGTACCTCTTCCAGGGTTAAACTGTTGACATTATAAAAAGAATTTACATTATTCCTCATTGTGTCTTCCACCAGGGGATTTTCCTGGGTAAAGACAGTTGAGAAGGCGACATTCAGTAGATTGGCCCTTTCCTCATCTCCTTCCACCATGACCCCCATGTTATTTCTAAGGGGACCCACACTCTGTTTTTAGTTTCTTATCATTTATATACTTGAAAAATAATTTGGGATTATTTTTGCTCTCCCTGGCAATATTTCTCTCAGTCTCTATTTTTGCGGCCTTTATCTGCTTTTTACAGGATTTATTTTTCTCTCTATAATCCTGTAATGCCTCATCGCTACCTTCACGTTTTAGCACCTTAAACGCTTTATCTTTCTCGCTTATTGCTTTCCTTACAAGACTAGTTAGCCACATAGGGTTTTTCTTGTTCCTTTTATGCTTTTTCCCCTCAAGGTATGTGTTTCTCACAGGACTTTTTCAGAATATATGAGAAAAAGTCCCATTTTTGGGTGGGGCTTTTGTCTTTGAGAACATTATCCCAGTCTATGCCTTTAAAGGAAACCTACCATTTCAAATGGTAGGTTTAAGCTGTAAACACCGAGCACCAGCTCAGGGTGAGCTGGTGCCGGTGCTTAGTTTCGTTAGTGTTAAAACCGCGGTATCGTGGTTTTAACACTTTTTAAACTTTATAGCAGAAGCCGCTTCGGCGCTGCGCGCGACCGTGCGCGCGCAACGCCTGCGGCATTTCCTATGTAGGCGTGCGCACGATCGTGCGCACGCAGCGCCGAAGCAGTTTATACTATAAAGTTTAAAAAGTGTTAAAACCGCGATACCGCGGTTTTAACACTAACGAAACTAAGCACCGGCACCAGCTCACCCTGAGCTGGTGCTCGGTGTTTACAGCTTAAACCTACCATTTGAAATGGTAGGTTTCCTTTAAGGTCTTCCCTTAGTTGCTGAAAATTTGCCCTCCTGAAGTTTAGAGTGTTGGTTGCCCCTTCACTAACGCTCTTAGTAAAGCGTAATACAAAATCAATGATATTATGATCACTATTCCCCAGGTTCCCCCCAACCTGTAGTTTTGATACCCTATCAGGTCTGTTGGTTAGGATAAGGTCCAGCAGTGCCCCCCCTCTTGTTGGCTCCAGGACTAGTTGCGACAGGTAATTGTCTTTTGTTGTTGACAAGAACCTGCTGCCTTTGAAGGACCTGCATGTTTCTGCCCCCCAGTCGATATCTGGGTAATTGAAGTCCCCCATGATAAGTACTTCACCATGCTTTGAAGCCGCATCCATTTCACTTATCAGCATTTCCTCTGCTGCCTCCATTATATTTGGAGCCTTATAACAAACCCCTAGAAATATTTTATTATTCTTTTTCCCTCCTCTTATCTCAACCCATAGGGACTCCACATTTGCGTTACTGATGTCATCTCGCAGGACGGGCTTGAGGCAAGAATTCACATATAAACAAACCCCTCCACCTTTTTTATTTATACGATCGTTTCTCAAAAGACTATAACCATCTATAGTAACAGCCCAGTCATAGCTACTGTCCAGCCATGTCTCGCTGATACCCACTATATCATATTTCCGCTCCAACATCAAGAGTTCCAGTTCCTCCATTTTGTTTGTGAGGCTTCTGGTATTTGTGTACATACACTTTATATGGTTTTCCCTGTCCGTATTCCTTTTGTCCTTATTCCCCAATCTCATTCCAGCCCCCCTTCCTCCCCCATGGACTATGCCTCTTCCCAGCTCTCTATGTACACTGTCTATTTGCCCTGCACAAGTGTAGTTGCCCTCCCCCCAGGTCTCTAGTTTAAACACTCCTCCAACCTTCTAGCCATTTTTTCCCCTAAAACAGCGGCCCCCTCCCCATTGAGGTGCAGCCCATCCCTTCTGTAGAGCCTGTAGCCGACAGAAAAGTCAGTCCAGTTCTCCATGAACCCAAAACCCTCCTTCCTACACCAACTTTTGAGCCACTTATTTACCTCCTTGATCTCCCGCTGCCTTTCTGGTGTGGCACGTGGTACAGGCAGTATTTCGGAGAAAATTACCTTTGAGGTCCTTGCCCTGAGCTTATGGCATAAATCTCTGAAATCATTTTTAAGGACCTTCCACCTACCTCTTACTTTGTCATTAGTGCCAATGTGGACCATGACCGCTGAATCCTCACCAGCCCCTCCCAGTAATCCGTCAACCCTATCCGCAACATGCCGAACCCGAGCACCCGGCAAACAACACACTGTTCGGTATGCACGGTCTTTGTGACAGATTGCCCTGTGTGTTCCCCTAATAATCGAATCTCCTACTACCAGCACCTTGCCTGTGCTCCAATTACCCTTCTTACTGGAGAAGACATTCCCCTGGTTGCTAGCGGCCACGTCTTGCTGCAGCATTGCTACCCCAGAGCTGATATCCCCCTCATCCGCCAGCCTGGCAAACTTATTGGGGTGCACCAGATCAGGACTAGACTCCCTACAACTGTTCCCTCTTCCCCGCCTTCTACATGTTACCCAACTAGCTGCCCCCTCACTCTGCACCTCCATACTTCCCTCCCCACACCCATCTTCCCCAGAGAGTTTGTGCTCCAGGAGCAGCAAACTTCGTTCCATATTATCAATTGCCCACAGCCTTGAAACTTGCTCATTTAGATCCAGAATCTGGGCTTCCAGATGAGCAATTTTCACACACCCCACACAGCAGTATTCCCCCTCGAACGGCTGTTCAAGGAAAGCATACATGGCACAGGATGTACACCGTGTAGCAATGCCACTTATGGAGTCCATTATTCTAATGGGGATTATAATAGAAATATGCACAGAAAGAAGAATCTACAGTCAGAGTAACACAAAACACAGCAGTTACCTGCTAAAGCCCCTCAAACTTAAGTCCCTTAAACCTAAGTCACACTTAAGACACTGCACACACTTGGGATCAATGCACACTCGCCGCCAAGCTCACACACTCACTTTTCTGATGCTTTTTTTAAAGGTTATCTGCCTCAAAAATCTGCAGAGCCCACTGCAACAAGATCTGGCTGCAGATAGGGATGTAATATTACCACTGTACACTGTACTGGCATTGGTGCGGCCTCACCTGGAATATGCCATTCAGTTCAGGGCACTAGTCCATAAAAAGGATGCCCTGGAGCTGGCCAGAGTACAACAAAGAAGCACAAAAATGATAAGGGGTGTGAAGGGTCTCTGTTATGAGGAAAGATTAAAACAACTAGATTTAGTCTAGAAAAGAGATGACTAAGGGGGGACATGATTAATTTATATAAATATACAAATATACTAGATATGTAGTTCGGGACTTTGCCCAGAATAGTAAATAACTACTCGTAGATATAACAAAATAGAATTGGTTAACAAAAATAAATATATATACACTCACCGGTCACTTTATTAGGTACACCTGTCCAACTGCTCGTTAACACTTAATTTCTAATCAGCCAATCACATGGCGGCAACTCAGTGCATTTAGGCATGTAGACATGGTCAAGACAATCTCCTGCAGTTCAAACCGAGCATCAGTATGGGAAAGAAAGGTGATTTGAGTGCCTTTGAACGTGGCATGTTTGTTGGTGCCAGAAGGGCTGGTCTGAGTATTTCAGAAACTGCTGATCTACTGGGATTTTCACGCTCAACCATCTCTAGGGTTTACAGAGAATGGTCCGAAAAAGAAAAAACATCCACTGAGCGGCAGTTCTGTGGGCGGAAATGCCTTTTTGATGCCAGAGGTCAGAGGAGAATGGGCAGACTGGTTCGAGCTTATAGAAAGACAACAGTGACTCAAATCGCCACCCGTTACAACCAGAGAGAGCCCAACATCCCCAAGGTATACAAGTCTATCATCAGAGTACAAGGATACCTTTTCAATAATAGTACCTCTAGTAATGCCTTTAATGCCTTCGGAGTGACGGATCGCCACAGCGAGAGGATCGATGGCAAGTGCGAAGAGGAGGGGATATAGTGGGCAAGCCCTGTCTAGTGCCCCAGGCCATAGTGAAAGTGGGGGCGATGTTAAGATTGGTCCTTACCCTAGTCTTAGGGTCGTTATACAGTAGTCTGACTACCCAATACCCAATCTGGGCAGGACGGCCCACAAATAGGGCCATTAAAAGTTAAACACCTTGCAATTATCTAAGAATAATATAAACCCAGGATCTGACAAGCCCTCCGCCTCCTCAATGTTTAAGTGTAGTCTTTGCATGTTTATGTCGGTTCCCCTCCCAGGCATAAAGCCTGTTTAGTCCAGATGCACCAGGGACAATATTACCTTATTGAGCCTTGTTGCCAGAATTGCCAGAATCAATGCACCCCGCTCTGAAGACTTGTAAGAGTCCCAAACTAGGAGAGGATCAGGATGTGTTGAGTGTGTGTCCCAGAACTGACTATGCAGTTAACAGTACTCTGAACCGCTGGGGATAGGAGTCAGGCTGGGTGCAGGCGCCATAGGCGGGAGTCTACAAGGAGACAGATGAGCATAGCGGAGTGGTCTGATTTGCTGCGCAGGCAATATGATACTTGATCAATGTGTGGCAACATATCTGGGGAGACAAAGGCCAAATCAATCCGAGAGAATCTCCTGTGCACAGAAGAATAAAGTACACAAAGTATTCTCTCTCCTGAGGGTGCTTACTATGCCAAGCGTTGGCAAGGTCTAGAGAAAGAAGCCACTCATTCAGACGAACTGAGCCCGTATTTAGGAGTAAGGGACCGCAGTAAAGTCTCCGATGCAGAGTACTGGACTGGGAAGCATAGCAGCCAGTTTATCAGATATTAGGTGCAGCACAGCTGGATTAAAGGGAGGGGGTCATAGATTGACGCTATTGTGAAAGTAAAGTCCCACAGGGCACAATGCAGGACCACTTACCGGCCAAAATGACCCTGCACTACTTGTATAACCTCTATGGGAAGCATTTTGGATATGAGTATAGATACTCCCCTGGCATAAACAGAATAAGAGGAATGGTAACAACTAGCCACCCATGCCCGCTTCAGAAATAGGACTTTCTGACCCATCCGGTGAGTTTCTTGGATACAAACAATGTGGGGAGCCTGTCTAAGATCAGGGCCCTCTTGAATTTGGAGTGGAGTCCCCTAACATTCCAACTCATAACTTTGAGAGAAGTCATATTAGCGGAAGGGAAATGGATGTGGGGAAGGAGACGTGAGCAACCAATCATTCATCCTTTTATACCACAGAGACATGGACAGACAGACAGCAAAAAACATGTCAAGTACAACCAGAACCAAGTAAACAATCCCAGAAGAAAAAGATTTTGGAACCCCCTGTCTAACACCCTAACAGCAGCAGTGTAGACCTATACCCACTATACCTACACCATTTGTCCCTGGGCCCCAACCCTCAATGTGTATATAAACCTGAGATTGTTAGGCAGCCATATTTAGAGAGAGCAAAAGAGGAGAGAAGGAGGGGGAAAGAGAGAGAAAGGGGAGGCATGGAGAGGGAGCAGTAAGTGGGGGGAGGGGGGGAGATCTGGAGAGGGGGGGAAGGGAAGGGGGGTAAGCTCAATATGAGGTGCAGCAGGCCAAGTTGACCAAAAGAGGAAGCAAATCAGACAAAAGGTGCAATGTGAGAGGCGTGAGCCCCGGTGAAAACCATTAGCAGAAAAACCATAACAATGATAGAGAGCCCCTTGACATCTATTCAAGTCCGAGCAGTATAAGAACACATCAAAAAAAGGATGTCAGTCCAGTCACTCAGGAGGTGCGGGCCTTCCAGCAGTTGCCCGAGGTACTGCATCAACCCAATGAAGGGCTTTAATTGGACAGGTGAAGAATCGAGTCTTCTGGCCATCCACAATACAAAGCCTGGATAAATACATCATGGATTATTTATATCCCTTATCACGGAGGCAGTGTTTTCTGACTGATGCGGAGAAATCAGGGTAGAAGGACACTCTGTTGTCAGCATACCGAATTTCTCCCTTGGTACGGACTGCTCTAAAAATTGAGTCCTTGTCCCTAAAATGCAGCAGCCGGGCCAGGTAGGGTCTTGGATTGCCCCCTGGGGTGCCAGCGCGTGACGGCACTTGGTGGGCCCTTTCCACTGTGAAGAACAGGGAGAAGGTACCTGCAGGTAGCATATTTTTTTGGAGCCAATTTTCATAAAAGGATACAAGGTCCAACCCCTCAACTTTTTCATGGAGGCCGACCACCCGGACATTGTTACGTTGCAGGCGGTTTTTGAGGTCGTCAGCTCTATCGATGGAGGTAGACATTTGGCACTGCAACTTGCTGATCTGTGTTGGCATAGCCCTCTGGATTTCCTCCACCTCAGATATTCTACATTCAGTTTCGGTAATTCGCTCTTTGGCTCTATGGACGTCATGCCTCAGTATAACAAAGTCCTGCCGTAGCTCATTCACTGTAGTAACAAGTTTGGACTGACTGGCACATGTTTATGGCCGACAGCACCTCTGCAAATTTACGGTCCAGCGCCATGGCTGGGTCAGGCGGGTCAGCGCCATCCTCGTAGCTCGCAAGTTGTGGCGGGCTCTGGGAGCCATCAAAGAGGGAGGGAGAGGAGTTTGGGGACCCCTGAGGAGAGCAGGGCTGTGCACAGGAGAATTTCCCCAACTTTTTGGCAGCGTTTGACTGTATCTGTGAAAGAACAGCTTGGGATGTGGAGCATTCCTACGCATGTAGCGGTTCCAGAGACTGGAATGGAGGATCTTCAGGGACGGATTCATTGTCTGATGGAGGCGCAGATGCTCGATTTAGCCGTCTTCCTCCGCTTACCCATGGTGGTCGTCTGGGCAGAGAGCACTGGTGATAAACAGCGCCCAGTGATTGGCAGAGATAAAGTCGAACCACACGTGGAAAGATGAAGCGGCAAGGGTTAATATAAAACTGGACCCAGGAACAGAGGGGATCACTGGGATTGTGAAGGTCTCATAAAGTGCCTACTTAGCTGCACAACTTGGGGTCCCCAGGGAAGAGGTGGGTATTAGCAGTAGAGTAGTTTCCTACCTCAGTTTAGACTTCAGACCAGGAAGGAGGAGGCTAAGGCCACCGGCAGTGCAGGGGAGTCCCGCAAGATGGCGCCTCCGGCAGGATGCAGGGAAGACTAAGGTACAGCCGCGGGCCGTCCGGTGATGTGGAGTGGCGGCTCGGGCTGCAGGGGGGTTTTCCCCAGGTGATCAGTGCTGTGCCGACTGGCTACCGCGGCACTGGGGCAACTAGGATCCAGCCTCCCCATGGAACTATTGGCGGGCTGTAGGAGATGGAGTGCGGGGGAGCGGCACGGAGCTGGCAACCGCCGCAAATCAGCACCAGAGAGTGGAGGCAGGTACCTGGGGCACGGGGGAGCAGGATGGAAGGGGTACAGCCGGAGGATGACTGCTTAGGAAGGGACATAAGGTGCAGAGGCCCAGGAGCTCTGCCGCGCATGTCCTCCTAGGTCGGCATTAGGCCACACCGCCCACTCACTTTCCATGTCTGTCACTCACTCATACTCCCTACCTATCTCTCTGTCACTGACTTGTCCCGGTCTGTCTCTCTGTCGCTCACACTCTCCCTGTCTGTCTCTCTTTCACTCACTCTCCGTGTCTGTCTCTCTGTCCCTAACTCTCCCTGCATGTCTTTTTGTCTCTATCCATCTTACCTCACACATAAGCAGTGTTATACTCAGGGCCGATTCTAGCATATTTGCTGCCTGAGGCGAAAACTAAAATGCTGCCCCCCCCCCCTTTCAGTAGCCACTTCCGTTCCATTATCCACACCAGGTTCAGTAAATGTTGAAAACTTTACTAACAATTGACATCCCCACAGGCAGGATCACTGAGTGTGCGATCACACGTTGCGTTTAACGCATACATTTAAAAAGCCATTGCAACAGCTGATGAAAGATCTACCTAATTAAACAGCTGTTAACACTTGCATTTACAAAACGCAAATGTTAACACTTGAGTGAACGCATGTATTAACATTGTGTTAACAAATGTTAGTGGCATCTAGTACCTTATAGGTGACAATCTCTTCCATCAGGAGGACTTTATTGCGGTTTCTCCAATCCATGACGTATCACTGCTGAATTCACGGCCAGATATCTTCAGCTCCGTGCAGCATCTCCACCCGGTATCCCTAAAAATACCACAGTCACTTACAGTATGAAGTCTCCTGGATAACAACACTGTGCTCCTAAATAATATATACCCCTCACAACTCAACTGACTGCACTCTCCCCACATATAAAAGATCCCTATATATATATATATATATATATATTCTACTGGAATTATAGCATGTACAGCCCCTCTCTAATATTTTCAAAATATACCCCCACCAATTAAATTATATACAGACCTGCTTAAATAAAATCTGACCCCACATATACAGCCCTCCCAGCTTTGTTATATTCTGTGCCCTATTAACAGACGGCCCTAGTTTAATTAAAATCCTGCCCCATATGCAGAATTTAACTATAAAGTCTCCCATATAGTCCACCACCCCAGCTGAATTAGTATCTGACCCTAATATATAGTCCCCTTCTAGTTTAATTATATATAGCCTACCATATAGTACCCCCAGTTTAATTAATATGTCGCCCCCATATTTTGATCCTCCCTCAGTTTTACTATATACAGCCTGCTATATAGCCCCCCTAGATTAATTAACTTGCCCCATATTCTCCCACCCTAGTTTTATCATATTCAGAACCCCCCTCACAGTATATATACATATAGCTTAAAATACAGCCACCTGTTTATTTATATTATTTAGAGCCAAATAGAAATGCCCCATCGAGTCTATTATCCAGTTTAAAGTGTATATAAATATATATAGACCCCAGGCCCCCCTTTTAATACATCCTTTGCCAATAAAAATAATAAAACTTATACTTACATGCAGTCCATTTGCTCCCACGCAGTCTCGTCCTCTCCCTGCACTCGCGGCTCCTGGCACTCGCGGCTCCCATCTTCTCCTGGCTCCGCGCAGAGACACAGGCGGCGTGACGTCATCATCCGCCGCCTGTGTCACTGTATCATACGGAGCGACGCAGACATACGGAAAGGCGCTGCGTCGCTCGGCATATCTATCGCACCTGCCTTAAAGAGACAGGTGCGATGGATTTACCTGGTGGGCGATTAGGGCGCTAAAGGGCGCCCCAATCACCCACCATATTGTTGAAAATAATGCCGCTTACCAAAGGGCTCTGCATTCTGCCGCCTGAGGCGAGATTTTCATCTCGCCTCATGGCAGATGCGGCCCTGGTTATAATCATTGCCTATAGAACCCAAACAAAGCTCAGAGCTCATTTGAATGACCTGTGGCACAATAGCAACCTATCACGGAAAATCCACTTTTGGATTTTTGGGTGAAAATTTTGGCTCAAAACCTAGTCTATGATGTTCCCTGAGTCGCAGAGGGCAACTGTGCAAAACGCGATGGGGCAGTTTCCTTTAGCGGACATACATACACACACACCCACACACACATACACTCATCTTTATATTTTAGATGAATGGTCCATATAATAAATATGGTGGAAAGTTGTTCTAGATTAAACCATATCAAAAGACTAGGGGCGTAACGATTGTGGTCGCAGAGGGTGCAACCAAGACCGGGCCCACGGCTCTACCAGGCCCCCTATCTCATTCTAAGCTGCCAATTACTGATGTGCAGGAAGCTTCCTGTGCACAAAGCAGAGGCTCCACCCGCAGCCCTGGGTTGTCTATAGAGCTGCCTGCTGGGGGCCTGTGAGGTACATGCTGTTCCCAGCAGCAGGGGACACCTAATGGAAGAAGCACTGCTGTTCCCCAGCTCCCTGCTGCGTAATGTGACACCAGCCAGGCAATTGCAGGGTCGGAAGCAGCAGTGAAGGAAATCCAGCACCAACACTGCTGGTCCACACTACTGTCCTCCTGGGGTTTTCCTTTCTATCCAGGTCAACTTACAGAGTCATTTGGAGAGGTAAGCATGTGTGTGAGTGTGTGTCATGTATGCATATATGATTTGTACATATATACCATGAGTATTTGTGTGAAAATGTGCAATATGTGTATGTTCAGTAATGCATGTACAGTAATGTATGTGCAGTGTGTATGTACAGTATGTTTGTAAATACAGTGTGTATGTGCAGTAATGTATGCTATGTACATGTGTAGATATGCATGTTTGTGTGATGGGTGTATGTACTTCATGTGTGAGTAATAATGTGTAATAGATGCGTGCATTTTTTAATTATATAAGTATACGGTATGTGTGGGCTAGTTGTACTATGTTTGTGTGCGTGAGTATGTATTATATGTGTGTGTTGTGGATACGTGTTTATTTTTTTATTTATTTTTGTATTTCCATTTTTTACTCCCCACCTTCAAAAATTCATGAAACAAAAAAGTGACTGCTCACTCACATTTACATTCTCAATGTAGACAAGGTCCGACTCCACTCCAGCTCCTGGTGCACGGAAAAAGCAGTCCTGTCGGATGACTGAGCTATGTACAAGTTTAAGAAAACGAAGGTATTCCAGCACTCGATTTCTTCTTTAAAAATAAATGATTTTTATTGTATAAATGTTAAAAATCGCAAGGCCACATCTTGCATAACATCCAAAAGGATCTACGCGTTTCGGACTAGTGTGCTTTCGTCCTTATTCATGATCTGAATGACATTGTGATCTGCCATCTTAAAAAGGAAAATGACCAGGTGAATTAGCTTGTAATTAATTAACGTGCTAGCAGCGGAAGTGCTTTCTACAATACAAACACTGTTAGTCAAAGTATACAATTGTATATTAGAACAAATTCATTGTATATACATATATGCTATTTACAAACAAGATATTGATAGATAAGGAAAAAATATATGCATTTAAATGCATGACTGCAAGTTACGTTATAAGTCACATGATCGGAGGATTGCTCCACAACATTTACCCTACAGTACAAATATTCTAACAATTTTCAACACACAATATCCACTTTGTTATACGGATCTATCGGCATTTTGGCATTTAATGCTAGATTATGTAGCTATACGTAGCAATATGAGTCACATGTAGTTTCACCCTCTATGTTTTCCTCTATATCACAGGGTAAAACGGATACATGGCTAAACATGAAAGGTTCTTACACTTGCGGTGGGAACAGATGTAGTGTATGCAGATTTATGACTAATAAAAAAGTTTTTTCTTCCCAACAAGAGAATAAGCCAAGAAACATTAAAACGTTCATAAATTGTAATACCAAACATGTTGTTTATTTACCTTATTGCAATATTTGTAAAGTACAGTGCATCAGGAGTACCATTCGTTCCCTCAAAAAGAGAATTGCAGAACATGTAACAGATGGCTCTAAATCTACAGATAAAAACATTTCAAGTCTCTCTAGACATTTTTATCACATACACCGAGGTGATTTTTCCTCTTTGGAAGTCACTGGCATAGAGAGGGTTACCATTCCAATAAGGGGAGGCAACAGAACACACAAACTTCGCAATCGCGAGATGTTTTGGATTCTAGCATTAAACACTAGAATGCCGATAGGTCTGAATAATAAAACAGACACAATGGGGCAGATTTACTTACCCGGTACTTCGGTGCGTTTTCTGTGCTGGATTTGGGTCCTGCCGGGATTTATTAAGGCAGTTCCTCCGACGTCCACCAGGTGACGCTGCTGCGCTTAAGTTCCCCAAAACGCACTGGAATACACCGAGCTGGCCTGAGTGAAGGTAAGTGCAAGCTCCGCAAAACATTTTTTTTAAAAAATACGGCGATTTTTCCGAATCCGTCGGGTTTTCGTTCAGCCACGCCCCCCGATTTCCGTCGTGTGCATGCCAGCGCCGATGTGCCACAATCCGATCACGTGCGCCAAAATCCCTGGCAATTCAGGGGAAATCGGCGCAAATCGGAAATATTCGGGTAACACGTCGGGAAAACGCGAAAGGGGCCCTTAGTAAATGACCCCTTATGTATTTATATTGAAAATCATTAAAGTATTTATGCTGTGATATAATACCCGAGTTGTTCGCTTAAATATTGTGGAGTAACGCTCCGGTCATGTGACTCATATTGCTACGTATATCTATATAGTCTAGCATTAAATGCCAAAATGCCGATAGATCCGTATAACAAAGTGGAAATTGTGTGTTGAAAATTGTTAGAATATTTGTACTGTAGGGTAATATCTGTGTAGATCATCCAAATGTTGTGGAGCAATCCTCCGATCATGTGACTTAAAACATAACTTGCAGTCATGCATTTAAATGCATATATTTTTTCTTATGTATCAATATCTTGTTTGTAAATAGCATATATGTATATACAATGAATTTGTTCTAATATACAATTGTATACTTTGACTAACAGTGTTTGTATTGTAGAAAGCACTTCCGCTGCTAGCACGTAAGGGTTTATTAATTACAAGCTAATTCACCTGGTCATTTTCCTTTTTAAGATGGCAGATTACAATGTCATTCAGATCATGAATAAGGATGAAAGCACACTGGTCCGAAACGCGTAGATCCTTTTGGATGTTATGCAAGATTTGACCTTGCGAATTTTAACATTTATACAATAAAAATCATTTATTTTTAAAGAAGAAATCGAGTGCTGTAATACCTTTGTTTTCTCAAACTTGTTCAAAAATTCATACCTTTTTATTTTTCCATGTACAGAGCTGTGTAAGGGTTTGTTTTCTGCGTAACAAATTGTACTTCAAAGTGTGAGTAAAAATAATAAATAAATGCAGTAAAATTGGTGAAAACACGCATTTGCACCATTTTCTTGTGGACTTGGTTTCATGGCTTTTATTTTGCACTCCAAATGATAGGAGTTGTTGTTGGTGTGATCACGGGGATACCAAATTTGTATAGATTTTATTGTTTTTCAGTACACTTAAATAATTAGAACCTTATGCCTGAAAAAAAAAGGTTTATTTCATCACCTGCTGGCGCTTACATCTTTTTCATACTTAGGTGTACCGAACTGTGTAAGGTTGCGTTGATGGTTTTTTTGCTACCATTCTGGGGACTGTATATGCTTTTCGATCACTTTTTATTAAATTTTTTATACGTTAAAAAATGACCAAAAAAAGTTATGTTTCAGACAATTGGGTGCTATTTTCCGTTCTGGGGTTTAATGCTGGGAATAACCATTATTATATTTTGATAGAAATGGACATAACTTTTAGGTACTAGTAGTAACAGTAGTTCCTGTTAGGGTTGAGGGGGCCTCATTAGGAATGTTGCACCGGGCCCAGTGAACTCTCAATCTTTCAATCTGTGGAATAGCCAGCCTCGGGCGCTGGTCACTGTCAATGGCGGATCTTCATATAGATGGTACACAGCCCCTATATGAAGATCAGCCATCAGTCTTAACAAAAAAAAAAAAAAAACTGTACTCACCTTCCGGCTTCTTCTCCACGGCCCCACGGCTCAATCTTCGGCTCTTTCGGCCCGGGCGCATCCCTATAACGTGGCGGTGTCGCCATAGTGTATGCGTTGTGCGGATCCTTTCACTATGTCACACGGCCACGACACCCCCGCATCATGGTGTATGCGCCCAGGCCGGAAGGAGAAGAAGGATCCACGAGTGGAAGAGGGAAGGTGAGTATAGATTTTTTTTTCCTTTCAGGAGGGCCCTGCTGTGGACAGGGGGCTTCTGGGGTGGACATTTTACTAAAGGGGGCCATCAGGGGTGGATATTTCATTAAAGGGGGCATCTGGGCAGGACATTTAGTTAAAGGGGCATCTGGGGTGGATTTTTCGTTAAAGGCGGGCGTCTTGGTTGGACAATTCATTGAATGGGGGAATCTGGGGTGTATTTTTCGTTAAAGGGGGGTGTCTGGGGTGGACATTTTATTAAATGGGGGAATCTGGGGTGGACATTTCATTAAATGGGGGAATCTGGGGTGGACATTTAGTTAAAGGGGGCATCGAGGGTGAACATTTCATTAAAGGGGGCATCTGGGGTGTATTTTTCGTTAAAGGGGGGTGTCTGGGGTGGACATTTCATTAAAATGGGGGAATCTGGAGTGGACATTTAGTTAAAGGGGGCATCGAGGGTGGACATTTCATTAAAGGGGGCATCTGGGGTGTATTTTTCGCTAAAGGGGGGCGTCTGGGGTGGACATTTCATTAAATGGGGGCATCTGGGGTGGACATTTCATTAAAGGGGGCATCTGGGGTGGACATTTCTTTAAAGGTAGCATCTGGGGTGGACATTTATTTTCTGGATGGCGGTCGGATGGAGGGTTTCATCCAATTAGGGAATGTGATCGGCTTTCCCAGATAGATGGGTTGTAAGAGCAGGTTTGAAGTTTATCGTTACTTTTATTAACAGTGTAACATTAAGGATTTAGAGGATATAGAGTAGTACGTAAGTCCTAACATCTAGGCACATGTTGGTTTGAACACTAGAGGGGCCCTAGTCGCGTGAACAGCCCAGGTACCATGGGACGCTTAATCTGCCTCTGGTCACAGTAGGGACAGCAGAGAGCTTCAAGAAGGGTCTAGATTACATTTTACAGCAAAACATTGACGATAAAGTTACATAGAATTGTTTCTTGATATGATATGATATCTGATATGATAATATTTGCAGAACTATATGGGCAGGACAGAGGGATGAATGCCAAGTGGCGGGGGCATGAATAATTAGTGGACGGCGGAGCCATGAGCCCCTCAGGCTCATTTACATATTTATTTTTACAGTTATCTGATGGTATATGCCCTTTAATAGATAAAATTTTATTAAATAAAAAAAAAATTATGATTCATATAATTTATGACATATTCAATAAAAAGAGTACTAAATTAGGATAATGACAAAATGATATACATAACAGTGAATAAAAATATTATCATAGAACTGTAAACATATATACATATGTAAAAAAATCTGTCTACATAATAATAATTAAAGACTGAACGCCAGAGCAGGAATGCGGACAGGTAAGCCAGCCTGCTGCGGACCAGGATGTTGTTCTCAGGCTCACTGGATCTTTCTTCAGGCCCGAACCCCTTCCCATTGATCATGAAGAACCGCTTACCCCTAACCGTCTTCTTTACCTCAAATACATTGGTAGAATTAGCCTCATGAGGAGGTACTTGCCTGGAGAAGCGCTTCAGGATGACTGGCTTCAGAAGAGAGACATGGAAGGAGTTAGGGATGCGCCATGTGGGAGGAAGACGAAGCTTATAAGCCACAGGGTTGATGCAATTCAGCACTTTAAATGGACCCAAGGACCAGATTTAGGACCAAGTTTGTAGCTGGGAATCTTCAGCTAGATGGATCTTATCTAGAAGACAGCCAAACTTTATCACCCGGAGAAAAGAGGAGGCCTGCGTTTCTTGTCAGTCTGGGTATTGGTGCAAGCAGATGCCTAGAGAAGAGATTGACGCGTTTTCACACTGGCTATATGAGAAGACACCAGACCAGGCGGCCAGGCAGAGAAATTAAGTGGGACATCTTAGAAAACCGGTCTATAACCACCCAGATGATGGCATTACTGCAAGATGGTGGAAGATCAGTAACAAAGTCCACGGCAATGTGAATCCACAGGCAACTGGGTATCGGCAATGGCAGAAGCAGACTGCAGGTTTGAGGCATGATGACTTTTTATGGGCACAGGAAGTGCAGGAGCTCACAAAATCTCATACATCCTTGACCAGATGTACCAGCCACCAGTAGAAACAAGAAATGAAAGCAACAGATTACTGCACCCCAGGGTGCCCAGCCACATGACACCAATGTCTCCTAGTTAGTATCCTCTTTGGGAAAGCTGGTCGGACATAGGTCTTGCCAGGAGGAAGCTGCCGTAGATCCACAGGAGCAGAGAGAACCAGGCTTTCAGGCGGAACAATATGTCGAGGAGTAGGTTCTTCCTCAATGACATGAGTCACAAGAGAGGGCGTTGGCTGTAACATTCTTCTCTGCAGGACGGAAATGTATCAGGAAATTGAAGCGGGAAAAAATGAGGGACCAACGAGCCTGTTGTGGATTGGGACGCAGAGCAGTCCACATTCAGCCAAAAGCAGAGTAAAGTGAGAGACTGTTTTGACAGTTTGATAAGTAATAAACAGTGTATATAATAATATGTCTTTCCTGGAAACTTATGCAAAATACTGAGCACAAGGGAGGCACAAAAGTATCCTAGAAGCATTGAATGGGAAATCCCTATTAACAGAAGCATACACTCACCGGCCACTTTATTAGGTACACCTGTCCAACTGCTCGTTAACACTTAATTTCTAATCAGCCAATCACATGGCGGCAACTCAGTGCATTTAGGCATGTAGACATGGTCAAGACAATCTCCTGCAGTTCAAACCGAGCATCAGTATGGGGAAGAAAGGTGATTTTGAGTGCCTTTGAACGTGGCATGGTTGTTGGTGCCAGAAGGGCTGGTCTGAGTATTTCAGAAACTGCTGATCTACCGGGATGTTCACGCACAACCATCTCTAGGGTTTACAGAGAATGGTCCGAAAAAGAAAAAACATCCAGTGAGCGGCAGTTCTGTGGGCGGAAATGCCTTGTTGATGCCAGAGGTCAGAGGAGAATGGGCAGACTGGTTCGAGCTGATAGAAAGGCAACAGTGACTCAAATCACCACCCATTACAACCAAGGTAGGCAGAAGAGCATCTCTGAACGCACAGTATGTCGAACTTTGTGGCAGATGGGCTACAGCAGCAGAAGACCACACCGGGTGCCACTCCTTTCAGCTAAGAACAGGAAACTGAGGCTACAATTTGCACAAGCTAATCGAAATTGGACATTAGAAGATTGGAAAAACGTTGCCTGGTCTTTCTGCTACGACATTCGGATGGTAGGGTCAGAATTTGGTGTCAACAACATGAAAGCATGGATCCATCCTGCCTTGTATCAACAGTTCAGGCTGGTGGTGGTGGTGGTATCATGGTGTGGGGAATATTTTCTTAGCACTCTATGGGCCCCTTGGTACCAATTGAGCATCGTTGCAACGCCACAGCCTACCTGAGTATTGTTGATGACCATGTCCATCCCTTTATGACCACAATGTACCCAACATCTGATGGCTACTTTCAGAGGGATAATGCGCCATGTCATAAAGCTGGAATCATCTCAGACTGGTTTCTTGAACATGACAATGAGTTCACTGTACTCAAATGGCCTCCACAGTCGCCAGATCTCAAGCCAGTAGAGCATCTTTGGGATGTGGTGGAACGGGAGATTCGCATCATGGATGTGCAGCCGACAAATCTGCAGCAACTGTGTGATGCCATCATGTCAATATGAACCAAAATCTCCAGCACCTTGTTGAATCTATGCCACGAAGAATTGAGGCAGTTCTGAAGGCAAAAGGGGGTCCAACCCCCAACTAGCATGGTGTACCTAATAAAGTGGCCGGTGAGTGTATGTAATACATGTGTATGGTAAAAAGCGAGGCTCCCTAATGCTTAGACCAGGATCCAGACCCCATAATAGAAAATACCAGATCAGCAGATGGAACAGGATAGAGACATCGGGGCATATATATCAGGACCTGGCATATTTACCAGAGGCCTTGAAATAATCGCAAATGCCAGCTTATCGCTAGCACTTGTGATTATTTGCCTCAATCCACCACCTTCACGCCAGTAACGGGGCGTTACTGTCCCCACGGCGGCGCACTCGCTGCTGCCGGTGACTTTTCATATGTTAAAAGCCTGGCGTAGAACGAAAGCCTGTCTGGCATAGAATAAACGCTGTGCAGCCAGCTGCCCCAATGCATCAAGAAGCTTCCGCCTCTTAATGCAACTGCGAATATGAAGCGGCGGGGCTATCATATGCTGGCGCACGAGCTCCAGCGTATGATAAATATGCCCCATCATCTCAAAGTTGTGGCTGGAGGCACCTCCAGAAGATAACTCCACTCTTCCAAAGCAAGCTTTATGGCCAGATGCTCCCATTCACCAATGGAGTAATTCCTCTCTGCTGCGAAAATGGATCCGGCACCAACCGAGGAGGCGTCAACCTGTTAAAGGAACGTTTTTTGAGCATCAGGTGTGGTGAGAATGGGAGCGGAGGAAAAGGCAGACTTCAGCTTGGAGAAAGCTTCTTCAACCGCCAGTGGCCAGAGTTTAGGATTGGCATTTTTCTTGGTCAGCACCACAATGGGAGATACGAGGGAGGAGAAATGCGGTAACAGCTGCCGGTAGTAGTTAGCTAAGCCCAGGAATCTCTGGATAGCAGAAAGTCCTACGGGGCAAGGACACTGAAGTACTGCAGACAACTTGGCAGGATCCATTTGTAGTCCAATTCAGAGAGGATGTATCCGAGGAAAGGAAGACTCTTATGGTGAAATGAACACTTCTCGAGGCATACAGGCAATTGGCCCTTAGGTGCCTGAAAACTTGCCATACATGGGCCCAATGGGATTCAAGGTCCGTGGAGAACACCGCCACATAGGTTTAAAGTAAGTCTCTAAAAATGTCGATGACAAACTTCCAGAACACTGCTGGAGTACGAAGTGCCCATCTCGAGTATTGAAGGCCTACCAATTCATCACCTTCACAGATGTGGATGCGATTATATGCCCTCTGCAGATCCAGCTTGGTGAAAACCTTGGTGCCACGTAGACAATAAAAAAGTTCAGTGATCAGAGGTAGTGGGTAGCGGTTCTTTATTAACTTTATTAAGGCCGTGGTAGTGAATGCATGGACGGAGAGAGCCATCCTTCTTGGCCACAAAGAAGAATCCAGCACCAGCAGGAGAGTAGGTGTCATGGCCGCAACTGGGAACCTTGGTACGGATCGCGGATACCCCCTACCCTTCCATTGGGCGTGGCAACACCGTCCCAGACTTACTTCTCCAGTGCTCCTGCTTCCCGACTAGGCCGCATCCTCGCTCCAGACCCTGCACGTACCCGCCCTCTAGGGCATGCGCGCCGGCTCTCCTAGCCTTAAAGGGCCAGCGTCCTCCTGATTGGAGCTCGGTAATCCAGCCTCACCCTTATAATCTGGCACCTCCCTTCCTTCCTTGCCGGATCATCAGCATTCTTCATGGAACTTCCAAAGTTTCCACACCACGCTTCCCATAGTGGTTTCTGTTGAAGTGATTGCCCATCAGCGTTTTGTCTCCGTGTTCCTCCAGCGTTTCCAGGCGCCTCCGTTTTTCCTGTCTCCATCATTCGCAGATGCTACTTGTAGCTCTCCTCCAAGGACCTCTCCGTTTCTGTCTGCCTGGGTCCTGTGCCAGCTTCTGCCTGCTTGCTTGCCGTGAGTTCCAGCTCATCCTGTCAAGCCGCATTCCTGCTGTCATCCCAGACTCAGACTGTGTCCTTCATCCCCGTAATCCCTGGCTGCCACTGTGGGCCTAGTCACACCTGTGGAATGACCTGGCGGCACCCCGCTGCAGCAAGACCATCCCGCTTTGCGGCGGGCTCTGGTGAAGACCAGGTGCCACTTAGAGTCCAGTCCCGGGTTGCGGCCAGTACTATCTCCATCTCCCGCGGTGGTCCAGAAGGTCCACAGACTCCTCCCTCCGGACTCCCATAGGAACATTTAGTTCTGTTGTGTGTGGACTTGCGTATAAACCCTTTCTGTAGATTCTCTTTCACATAGGCCAACATAGCCATGGTATCAGGTACAGATAGTGGATACACCTGACCCCATGGCCAAGACGTGTCTGGCATCAAGGCTATAAGCCATTCATAGGGCTGGTGTGGTGGCAGTCTCCGTTTGCTTCTCTGAGAAGACGTCTGCAAAGTCCATGTATGAAGCAGGGAGACCCATTAGTGGCTTAGTGGACAACGGAGAGGCCGCGGTGGATACGGGTTGAGGTGCCACCAAACAGCGATAATGGCATTCTGGTCCCCAGGGAAGCACCTCACCAGTATGCCAGTTGTGCACAGGAGCATGTTGTTGCAACCAAGGAAGACCCAGTAGAACGGAAGACGTGGATCTGAGTAGGACATAAAACGACAGTCTCTCTTTGTCCAAAGCCCCAATTTGCAGGCATAGGGGCTCAGAGTATCTGCCCAGCGGCTTCTCTAGATGAACCACAGGAAGATGATGCTGGGAGACCAGAACAGAATCCACTAAATTGCCTCCAGGAAGGATGAAGCTTGAAACTGGCCACTTGTTCCAAAGCTGAGTAGAACTAGGACATTCAGGCATGGAGAAGCGTTGTTCTCACCTAGGGATGCTTCTCTCAAGAACCCTAGCTGCGTGCGCTTCCGAACGCTGAGGACGGACAAGTTTTAAGAAAGTGCTCCAGGCCAGCACATTAGAGGCAGATATTCTCTTGTCTTCATCTGGAACACTCTTGAGTAGACAGAGGAGCTCTATCCACCTGCATGGGCTCCTCTGCCTCAGACACAGAGGGCGGCAGAATTGTTTTTTGGAAGACAGGAGCCATTCAGGGCAGTTGACGGGTAGTCTGCGCTTTTGCAGGACACTGTTTCTCCAAGTGCTCTGAGAACAAGATGTCAATCTGAGTGGCCAGGGAGATGAGTTCACTCAGAGATGACATCAGGTCTCATACAGACAGGGTGTCTTTAATCTGTCCAGAAATTCCTTTTTTAAAGGTAGCGATCAAGGCTGCTTCATTTCAGGCTAGCGCAGAAGCTAAGGTGCAGAACCAAACCGCATAGTCACCGACAGACAAGTCCCCTTGGCGCAAGTTCAGCAGGGTGGTCTCAGCCGATGATGCTCAGGCTTGTTCCTCACAGATGGACCACAATTCAGCAGGGAATGTGGGGATAGAAGGCTGATCAGAGAACTTAATTTTTTGTTGTGTTGTGAAGGGAAGTGTCTAGAGACACCACCGAGGCAAAAAATGGATTTAATCTTACTTCTATGCGTCTTCATTCACTAAGGGCTTGTGATGTTCAAAGTACATGTTTCACCAATGGAGACTGATGTAAAAGTTTTCGTTCAGTTGGGCAAAGTTTCATTTGGAAGGGGCAGACAGGGTGGGAGCCATTCTAAAAGTAAGTTAACGTTTCCGTGGGAGGGATTGGCAATGTAGAGATCTTTCTGCAGTATATTCCAGTGGGTGGAACAAGATGGCTCTGATTTGTAATATGGTCTGATGTATAAGTAGTGATGAAACTGATGTTTGTTGACTATTTTTGATCAGTGTGTGGAATCAGACAGTCTACTAGAACTTCTTAGAAGTTCAGAGGAAAACCCCTTATGTGTGAAGGGGAATCTCAGGACTTTATATTTGACCTGAAAAGTCTTTTGCTCTGTACAGTTCCTATGTGTCCTCTTATATCGTGTGGAACATTCAAAAGCCATTTTTTGTAGTTATGAACTACTAAAGTCTAGGAAACTATTAGACTAATAAACTAAGAGGTGATGTAGCTTAGTGGTGAATTGTAGTTGATTTTGGTCACTTATTTCTGGGCCACCCCAAACAATGAAAATGTTGTTTTTATAGTGCCTGAACAGTTTCAGTCTGTATTTTTCTGAGTGGGGATGTCTTGAATGTGTTTTTTTTTTCAAAGGCGCTCAAATAAGTTGGCATAACTGGTGGTAAAAAGGGTCCCCATGGCCGTCCAATACTTTTGATGGTAAACATCCCAGAGATTAATTTAGCTTGTAGGGGTGATAAGATGGGGTCTGTCATCAAGGTTTGGGAAACTGCATAAATACCAAATTCATGTGTAATGTTTATGTACAGGGAGGTGACATCTATTTTAATTAGAAAAAAATGAGGTTGCCATTGGATAAGTTTTTTCAAAACTGTGATACCAGTTCACAATTCAAAAAATGGCTTTTGAACGTTCCATATTGTCAGTATAAGAGGACACATAGAAACTGTACGGAACAAAAGTCTTTTCATATCCAATCTAAAGCCCTAAGAGACCTCTTCAAATGAAAATAAATGCAACATGAATTCACCCTATACAAATAGTACAACATTGAGAACCGATTCACATAAATAGACAGAAAATGTAAATTGGAGCCACCTGATGAGTGCTAAAGTTGTAAACATATATACCTCCACTCTGTCCGGGTATGAGTGAAAGATATTGTAAACAGTGCTATATAGATACAATTACAATAATTCTAAATATAGATATTATCTGAATTGATATTATAGCCCTATAAAACAACTGATCCTAGTTATGAATTCATGACTTATAGCGCAACTCAAGCATGAATCCAACAGTGCCCTAAAATTAGAAAAAAAAAAGAAGCAGATTATGCCTGGGCACAGGCTAATTGAGTACTTGATATTGTTTTTGATATTTGTATAGAATAAACTGTAATTGTTAAAGTCTCAATATGAATGCTGATGTATCTGCGGATGTAAATTCTAAATGCTGTCAAACAGTCTCACCTCAATGTAGATGTTGGTAAGGCCAGGTCACACACCTTTCTCTTGTATCCTCCATAGCACCTGGCGTGGGCAGGTTGTCTTGAGAAGGTAGTATACTGTGGGGTAATATGTTCGGGCACTATACGTTATATAGGAAAGCTGTAAAGCTGGTCACGCTGAAATATATAGCTTAACATCTCCATGTTAAGAAATTAGATAGTGATTGATTCTTTCATTACTTTTTGTTTATATGATACCGAGTGACACACGGTCATATTAGTTCACATCCCAAGTATGTGCAATGTTACAAATAATTATTATAATTATTAAAATAAAATATATTTTTTTACATGGCTATGTATTTTGCACAGAGTTTCTTAATGCCCAACTTTTAGTGTCTAACATTGTTATGTACATCAATACCTGGAATGAATCCCTCTACATTTATTTTATCATATATTTTTTTACTGTACTACATTACTGGACTTGATGGACACATGTGTGTTTAAGGGATGAACAGTGTGCAGATTGCTCCAGATTCAGGATTTTTGATGCCCGTTCTTCGTGAATCTGGTGCCCTCTGTACAGCTCCAGCAGAGTGCACCACTTTTTATTTGGTGCACCTTTAACATGGTGCATTTCAGAATTTGCATTTAAATGTGGTGCACAGTCCAACTGAGCACTGGAACGTGCAGAAATTTGTGTCGCATGATGACTAGTGTAGCAGCGCCACAAAAGGGTCGCATGCGACACAGATGAGGTGCGTGTACTTCTTAAATACATGTGAAAACAGTTTGCACAGAAAAGAATGTGCAAAGTCCAAAACTGGCACATGGCCAAAGTTTCTTTAATAGTGCAACTTTAAAGCAACTGTGCTTTAATAGGGTATAATGAAACATCCTGCAAACACTGCTTCTCTTGCAATGCCTTTTTTACATGTATTTTTGATAATTTCCTAAAGGTTTCTTAAAAAAAAGTGAAAGATGTGTGACCAAAAAAATGATACCACCAAAAATGCTTTCAACAAAAATGTGAATTTCATGGCATTTCTTTTTTTTAATTTTTTTAAACAATTTTTATTGGTTTTCACGTGAATTTCATGGCATTTCTTTAGAACCTTCAAGGACAAGAAAAGATAACTTGCAACCAGCTTTCACACCACTTAAAGGGGGGACCTTTAACCACCTAACTTATATGGATAATAACATGCCAGTCTATAGGGGCTTCTACACAGATTTAGGAGCACTTTGAAGTTTCTTTATAGCCCCCACGGTTGGGAAGATAATATTCCCAGTATCGGACAATTATAATCTATGTTGGGTTAGAGAGGAGGAGCTGGACTCGAGCTGGAGGTGTGTAATATGCTTATCTTCTCTCATTTTGTCCAATCAGTGTCAGAGAAGCTGCTATGAACAGTAGTGAGCTGGGATTTTTCTATGTGCATCTAAAGGCTGTGTTAAAGGGGTTATCCAGGTTTTAAAAATTACTGAGGGCAGTGCTGGGGTGGGCTATTTAAACATAATAAACATGTACTCACCTCGTCCGGCGCTGCCAATGTCCCGCGCCGCGGCTGGTCTTCTCTATGCGCCGGTTTCATTACAAGGGTGCACAGGGAGCTTCTGGCCGCTTACAACGCTGAGAGATAGGGACGGATGGGAGGAGCCGGCCACATCGCGGACTGGAAGCTCCCTGTGCGCGGCTTCCGTGCCCCTGTAAACAAACAGGGGAACGGATCTAAGGGAGCGTGGCGGGACATCGGTGGCGCCGGAGGAGGTAAGTACATGTTTATTATTTTTAAATAGCCCTCCCCAGCCTGGCCCTCACTAGTTTTTAAAACCTGGATAACCCCTTTAACACACATTCCGCTAATATTCAGTTGACATTGCGTATAAATGTAAGTGTAAACGCAACATAAACGCAATTGCAACTTAAACGTAAGTGTTAATGTGACAAGCACCATATAAGCGTAAACGCAATGCAAACATGACATAAAAGTAAATGCGACATAAACGCAAATGCAATGCAAACACCACTTAAGCATAAAGGGGGACGAAAACAGCGTAAATGCTATGTAAACACCACCTGAGAGTACCCATAATCGCAAACACTGCATAAGTGTAAATGTGACAAAAAATGTGATGCAAACGCAACATAAGTGTATGCGGAAACATGATGCAAGCACAACTCAAATGCCATGTAAGTATAAACGCTGCCCAAATGAAACCTCCACATAAGCGCCAGTGAGCAATTTCGTAACATTGTGATTTTGTAAACGGAATGTGTGTATACACAGTCTTTAGATGAACACTGAAAAAAAATAACAGCTCACTGCTGTTCATAGTAGTTTCTCTGACATTGCCAGCCACTGATTGGACAATATGAGAGAAGATTAGAATAACACATGCTTCCAGCCTCAGCCCCAAGTCCTCCTCTCTGACCAAACACAGATTAAAATAGTCAGATACTGGGAATGATATCTCCGCAACTATGGAGGCTGAAAAGAAAATTCAAAGTGCTCCTGAATCTGTGTAGGAGCCCTCAGGTGATGAAATATCCTATTTTACCTGTTTAACTATAACAAATGATATAGAAAAGAGTCACATTTTGCATGAGATGAGTCCTACTGAGAGTGTGAAGCGGGGGGGGGGGGGGCTTAATATGCCACTCTAATTCTGTTATTTGGTTTAATATGGTTATGTTGGGGCCGGCCGCATCGAGCATTATACAGTGACGGGTAGGAGCTCGACTGCCGGACGCCGTGGCTGGTTGCGACGGGGGCCTCATGGAAAAGGTCCACAGGCCGTATTTTGGGAACCCCTGGTTTAATGTGTGAGGGTTCTCTTGGTTACAAACAATTGGAAAATACTGCAGTATTTTCACAGGTAGCAGACTCATGTACGTAGAGTAGATGAAACAAAGTTTGTTTGCGAAATTCATGCAGATTTCTGTGGGCACTGTTAATGCTTCTAAAATAAACTTTTATTGTGTTGGATTGAAAAACCCTGTTACAAAAGGATTTAACTGCAGTCATTAAACTTTTAACATATTTACATCCAATAAATTGCTAAATGAGCTACATGTAAGCAGTATTTCTTGCTGTGATATAATAGATTTGAATATCATGTAATAGAATGATCGTTTGCAGTTTTCGTTACATGTCTATATGTTCTTCTGATGATTTTAAAGGTACACAATCAAATCCATCCGATGTTCTCTGGAAGAAAAAGATTAAATCGGTTATAACTTAAATGACAAAAGGTGAACATACTATATATATTTCAATATAAGTTGAGTTTTCCAGCACAATTTTTGTGCTGAAAAAGCCCTACTAAGCTTAACTCGAGTATAAAAACAAACAAAATAACTTGGCGTCCTATTCTCCTCGCAATCATCTTCTTCACTTAGCCCAGGAAAAATTTGTTTAAAATACACCACTTGACTTGTGTTTGATGAATAGATCAATCTCATACTTACCTGCTTTGTTTTTGGGGTCGCAATCCCTTTAAAGGACATCTAACACCAGGATGAAGGATTGTAAACCAAGCACACTGACATGCTGGTTTGTTCTTCTTTAAAGAGAACCCATCAGGCAAATTAAACCCCTAAACTAAATATATTTTCATAAACTGCCATTAGAAAGCATTGCCTCTATCCCTTCATTGTCCCTCTACATGCCTGAAAACTTAAAGGGAACCTGTCACCAGGGACCTCATTTTTCACTAAAGACAGATTGTAAAAGCCAATGACACCTGCATTGCACATCTACCTTTCTGCATTTTCTAAGCATTTGCATTACAATAAAATTGTATGTTATAACTTACTCTTGCATCCTGACAAAATCCTTGGGCAGTCACAGGGGCTGGACTTTTGGATGCATTTCAAAAAACAACATGTGACCTATTTGAGCTGCAGGCTGTCTCCATGTTTGTGCTCCTGTACAGCTTGTCCCTCCCCCACTGATGTGAGGCTGACCAGGCTGTGACCTCTGAGAAGGAGCAGGAGGTGGAGCTGTACAGGAGCACAAAGGTGGGGGCCAAGCTCTGAGGAGGGAGTAACACAGACAAGTCACATGTTGTTTTTTGAAATGCATCCAGACCAAAGTCCAGCCTCTGTGTCTACCCCAGGATTTTGTCAGGGAGCAAGGTAAGTTATAACACACAATTATACTGTAATACAAATGCTTAGAAAAGGCAGAAAGGCATATTTGCACTGCTGGTGTCATGGGCTTTTACAATTAGTGAAAAATGAGGTCCCTGGTGACAGGTTCCCTTTAAGCAATGAGGTCATAAAGCTGTATGCAAATGACCTGTGAGATGTCCAATGAGTCATTATCATATTCAAGCTTTCCAGCTTATTTATGAGTGGGAGGCACAGCCCCACCCCCAGTGCTTGACTGACAGCATGTATAATGGTGTAATGGTTCCTCCATGTGCTTCCTGGTGCTGGCGGCCACGCCCCCTGCAGCCTGTGTGTGTGTATAGGAGAGATACAAAAGCTCCAGGCAGCCATGTTATAGCAGAACATGTGTTCAGGTACATGTGTAGCTGATGTCTGTAGCTCCCTCACACATGTGTATTAGGAGGGAGAGCATGTCAGCAGATAAAGCACAGACACTAGCAATGCTTTACTTTACATTACACACAGACATGAGCAGGGGGAGGAGAGGGGAGAGATAACAGGGATGACATCACTGCCTCTGACTGTGTGACCAGCCTCATTTACATAATAAAGAAAAGTTGATTTTAGAATGATTAATGTATGAATTGAATAGATAAAGGCTGGGATGGATCCCTGTGAGCTGCTCCAACAGGTAGAGGTGACGGAAATAGTGACAGGGCCTGATGACAGGTGTCCTTTAATCTCTTTATTTTTAAGGAAAAGACTTTAAAAATTATACAAATGAGCCTGAGGAGCTCCAGGCTCCATTAACACCAATAGAGATTCATCTGCATAATTGTAAAAACTTTTTTTGTAAAAACCAGGGCATAAGAAAAGTTAAATCTTGCCAGAGGGAGTACACACCAGTATGTCAGTGTGTTTGGCTTACAATTCTTTATCCAGTTGGTAGATGCCCTTTAACTTATTTAAAAATAGACCAATTTTGTATACTCTATACTTAAAGGGGTATTCTCGTCTGGGCATTCACAATCAGTTTCATTAATCTGCCATATATAAACATTTCTACAACTAGATGTTATTAAAAAAATGTTCCTGTGTGAAGAAAATTTCTCATAAAGGTAGTCATATGGTCCCTTAGAAACAAGACTGTGTCCTTGTATACGATCACCTTTGCTGGAGTGATTGCACAAGGAAACAAAAAGTTTCTGAATATTAAATGTCTGAGGAGTTACTGCATATCGTCCTGTGGTATGCTTAAAGGGAACCACTTTTTGAAAAAATTCAGTTGCGGGCAGGTTCCCATAGAGCCCTTATAGAATAAGGGCAAGCTTTCTTCAGGTAATAAAATAGCTGCTCTGAAAAGGTAAAAATGAACATTGGTTACCAGGCAGAGAGTCTAGCAAGTCGAGGTGGGCGGATACATACATGCGAGTCCCACAGCTTGCTCACACCTCTTTGCCCTACGTCATCTGGCTGTCGGCTGAATTATAACACATAAGCATACTGCGCATGCACGGAAGCAGGAAGCTAAGCAGTAAAGCCATGCATGCGCCATAGGCATTTGTGTTATAATTCAGCCGACAGCCGGATGACATAGGGCAAGGAGGTGTGAGTAAGCCGTGGCACTTGCATGTATGTATTCGGCCACCTCGACTCACTAGACTCTCTGCCTGGTTACCAGACAGAGAATAAATGTTAATTTTTCCCTTTTCGGAGCAACGATTTTATTACCTGAAGAAAGCTTGCCCTTATGCTATAAGGGCTCTATGGGTACCGGCCCGCAACTGAATTTTTTCAAACAGCGGTGACAGGTTCCCTTTAATCCATATGGTCAGGCAGAGCTCAATAGCGCATGTCTGGCCACCACTGCCAAAATATGAGGTGGTCATATGCGAGGAAGCTATCTCGTTTCTAAGGGACAATATGGCAACATTTAGGAGAAATTATCTTCACACATGAACATTTTTTTAATAACATCCAATTGAAGAAATGTTTGCATATGACAAATGAATTTAATTACATTGAATGCCCAGATGGGAATACCCTGTTAAAGGGGTTTCCCATGAAAGAAAATTCTCACATTTCACATTTCCCCTAGTGATGTTAACACAATAAAGATCATTTTAACCCCTTACTTTACAAATTTACTCAGTTTTATTGCTGTTTTAGCTCCTATCTCTCCCTCCGCTGCTCAGTGAAAAATCCCAGGGTGTGGGCAGGGCCTCTCTTAGCAGACACATTACTGTATTATTCATCTAGTTCTGTGTAGTGACAATGGTTAGATTATCAGGGTAAGAGTGTATATACACTTTTATCTGGCTACTGACATTGTACTAACACACTGACACATAGAGAGATGAGACAGATCAGAGATGCATGAGATGATTACACAGAGGCTGATAGACCATTACACTGTCACACTGTGAGCTCTCTGCCTGCCTCCCCCTTCCACCAGATCACTCCTTGTAGTTTTTTGTTTGCAGTCTCTCTCTCTCCCCATGACCTCCTGGCAGGAAGTGTCTGTATCTCAGTGTGAGCTCCGTGCAGGGGGCATGGCTATAGACAGTAGTCTCAGCAGCAGGATCTCATACAAAAATCCAAGATGGCTGCCGACCCTAAGTGAGAAGTTATTGGGTTGAGTCTAGGGGAAACTGAAATTGTGTACAGCAGGACTGGTAGTACTGGTCCTCTGTATAAACCTTATATCATGTCTCACATCTGCCTTTGTATGAACTTACAGTCCTCAGTTGATGATACCATTTATTGGCTAACTAAAAAAGATGATGACCCATCTGTAAATAATAGGCTAACACAACTGTACATTTCCCATCTGGCTTTTCTTACGTATACATACGGGGGAGCGGGTCTCCAGACAATCCAACGGATTTGGAAAAACCGCGGGATTTAACTTAAAAATTGTGTCGCAAGCCACGCACTTACATGCACCAGGAAGAAGATGGTGAACTCCGGCTGACCTGATTGGGGAAGCGACGCATTCAGCAAGTCGGGCACACAATGTAAGTGATTCGCGGCACTGTGCCCAACGACAATGCAGGACAATTTCAGGATCTCCTCCAGATCGGGTAAGTAAATGTGCCCCATTATTCTCTCAAATATATAAGGCCAGCCTGTAAATATTGGCAGTGTTGACACTTGATTTTAAGTTGACCCTTGAGTTTGCATTTATGGTAATGAGATGCAATATAACGATATAAAGATTAGAGGAATAGGGCCCCACACAATATAATAGATTTACAGAATATAGGTTATTAGGTTAAAGCTTTGTTTTGGATCAGTGTTATGCTCATTGATTTACTGATACATTGAATCTGGTCAATTTGTATATTACTTTATTACTTGTATATTATATATCTCTGTCATGCAACTATAACTGTATATCTACATTTGACAAGTCAGTCTTGGAAGTGATATACTATATCTTCTAGAAATAAATTACTCCCGAGTGTACTTTTTGCACAATGTCATTTTCTTATTCTTTGAAACTCTAAGATGCATCATATTGTATAATAAGAAGTTTCGAATAAAAAGAATAAAAAAAAGACAATGGCAACCTTTTGAGACTACTCAGGTCTCTTCATTAGACATGGTATAAGACATCTGCAAAGAACACAAATTTATACACAAACGGACACAGTAAGGCTATCGAGGATGAGACAAGTGATGAGAAACAGAACAATCAATGTAAGGAGAGAAGAGTAAACACTATTAGCAGTAAATATTGTAGCACTTGAGATGGTTTTATTGTTCCTTGATTTAAGATCTGGTCCATGGTCCGTGATGACCCCACCAGGTCTGAGATATAGATTCCTTAACCCCTTAGCGTTTCACGTCCAATATATCGAATGCGAGTGCTACTCACATTTCGGACATCACCCTGTCCCAAGACAGGGTGAGACTGCGGTGGGAGGTTTCGGCACCGCCAGCCGACACCCCACCGATGACATCACAGGACCGATCTGATTGGTCCTGTGACATTGATCGCCGCCATTGGCCAATCGATTCTGTGATGCTGGGGGGCTGATCTTACTAGCCCAACGCTCTCTAAAATCGTCATTTTGGTGTTGGAGGTGTTAGAGAGAGTTGTACTAGTAATCTGTCCCTTTACTGTACCCCAAATTACACGATTACCCCCATTGTACATTTTCCCTATCCCCCACAAGCGCACTTTTCAGTCCAATCTGTTAGGAGTTGGAGGAGTAGCGTGTAGGAGTAAGAGTAGCGTGTAGGAGTAGCATGTAGGAGTAGCGTGGAGGAGTAGCGTGGAGGAGCAGGCGTTGTGTGGTATAGTGGAGCAGATGTAGTGGAGCAGATGTATTGGAGTAGGTGTAGTGGAGTAGGCATAGTGTAGTGGAGTAGGCGTTGTTCTGTGTTGTTCTGCGGAGGAGTAAGTGTTCTTTGTTGTTCTGTGGAAGAGTAGTTGTATTTCATGTAGGTTGTATACTATCCCCCTCATCATGTCACATAAGTCATACACTGACTTGGAAGTGTATAATTATATGGCCTCTGATAGGAAGTCAGCTAGTGGGGACAAGTGTCCATTTTATTTGTCTACCTCGTCCTCACAAAGCGACTCTGAGGAACCCCCGAGAAGGTTCTTTCGTAGTAGTGCCGAAGTGGCTTGGACTTCTGACTCCACATGATTGACCCCCCAGTAATTATGCCTCTCAGGTCCCTGATTTGTTGGAGTGGAGACAGAAGTGTGATCACCACTCCAGACCAAAGGATCCAGTTTCTAATGAGTCTAACAATGCACCAGGTGTGCAATCCCTTAAAGAAGGGTGTGGAGCAGTCAGAAGTGGCTCTCTATCTGGAGACACAGATGCTGGACTGTGTGAGAGCCGCACGTGAGTGACACGGGGTTACTGAACGTATGTTTCATGCTGGCAGGGAGAAGCCCTCCAGTGGATAGTGAGGGTCGCCAAGTGTTTAGTTAGAGCCGGACAGGCAAGGCGCAGCCATACCCCAGTACAACACATGAGCGATCAACTCGAACAAGATAAAACACAAGAACTAACAGTCATCAACTTGTCAGCTAACATTTTATCAACAGAACAAACCCAAGTCCTGAGTAAGGGCCTCAATTTCCTTCCTTCTACAAAATTTGATTTTTATCGCACCTTGCTAGATGTGAATTAGTTCGTAAGAATATTAACGCTCAAACGTCATTTTTATGTGGAAAATACATCTGAAGAGCTTTTAGATATCCAGGAAACAACAGATAACGTCATACTGGAATCTAATGTGCAAACTAGCACTACTTTAGCGAATGAATTTGTGAACCTGGAATTTAAGGATCAGTGTGTCCTATTAAATTTATATGGATTGTCAGAGAAAGACAAAATTCAAACACAGGATATCCCATGTTTGGAAGTAAAAAATCCGGACTATTATCCTTTAAAATCAAGGACTCCTGAAATGGACTTATTCCAAACATTGGTGGAAAAAGAGTTGCAGCAGTTACACCACTCGAATAGATATTTAAAGCACAACTTAACCTGTGCACAAAGAGAAGCACTGACACAATTACAGAACAACAATTACATCACTATACTTATGGCAGATAAGGGGGGGGGGTCCGTTATCATTCTGGACAGTGGGCTGTATGAGACATCTATTATGAAAATGTTAAATGATCCATACTGAGAAAGAATCAGCTTATACCCATTATATCAGGGGTAAACTCACTACTTGAACGCCTCAGTATATGGTTAGATCAATATCTTCAACCAATAGTGAAACAGACACCATCATACCTTCAAGACACAAAACAAGTTCTGAGAACAATGTCTGAGATTACGTGGTATGGGGACTGTATATGGGTTACTTGTGATATAACAGCCTTGTACACAAGCATACCACACGAGAAAGCTCTTGTAGCACTTAAACATCACATGCAGTTGTACACAGACTATTCGGAAGATCTACAACAATACATAATAACGGTTACAAACTTTCTTCTCAAAAACAATTTCTTTTCTTTTAACAGAAATTATTTTTTACAAACCCAAGGGTGCCCTATGGGCTCGTGTTTTTCCCCGTCACTAGCTAACATGGCTGGAATATATCTATTCCAGCCATAATGTATATCAGCAGTACATTTATTATTATGGCAGATACATAGATGATGGGCTGTTGATATGGAGAGGTCCACCCACAATCATCATTAATTTTATTAATTTCATAAATCGCAATGATTATAATTTAGAATTCACACATAATGTTGGAACCAACAACATTACTTTCTTAGATGTCACACTACAGGGGAACCTCGAAACCGGTGTCATAGATTCTGTACTATACCGTAAGAAAATATCAGGGAATTCCATTCTACAGGCATCGAGCTGCCATCCACATCATGTTATCAAGAATCTCCCTGTTGGTGAATTTATTAGAGCACGCAGAAGCTGCAGTACTGCTCATAATTTTTCACAAGAATGTATCACAATGACTAATAGACTCAAAGCCAGGGGCTACTCCAGTACTCCTATTAATAGAGCCAAACATATAGCAGAAAGTAAATCAAGAGCATCCCTTTTGAAAGAACGGAACAACATTCAACACACTTCATCCACACAGAGAGTAGTATTTTCAACCACTTATAGTGAGGATTATAAAGAGATTACTAATATCATCAGAAAATACCTACCAGTGCTCTATGCTGACACCAAATTTAGGAACATCTTACAGTCAGGCTGCCAATTCATTTCTCGCAGGGCACGCACAATAGGTAATATTGTTTCGCCTTCAGTTTTCAGCAATAAACAGGCAAATACCGAAACGTGGCTAAGCACAAAAGGGTCCTATGCATGTGGAGGCACCAGGTGCAACGTTTGCTGCTACATGTCAAAAAAAATTTTTTTTGTTTCCACACATGATAATATACAGAGAAATATAAAGGCATACATAAATTGCAACACCAAGTTTGTAGTTTACCAAGCTTGCTGCACCATATACAATATACAATACATTGGCAGCACCGTACATCCTTTGAAAAGGAGACTAGGCGAACATATAACAGATGGTTCCAAACATACGGATAAGAACATATCTAATCTGTCAAAACACTTCTATAATTTTCATAAGGGAGACTTTTCCTCATTGACAGTCACAGGCATCGAAAGGGTCACTTCCCCTGCCAGAGGAGGCAATCGAGTACAAAAATTATGCAATCGCGAAATGATTTGGATTCTAAATCTTAATACGAGAGCACCATTGGGTTTAAACAACAAGACGGATACTATGTATCTTTATTAAGGGCATTAACATTCTTTATGATATTTTCATGTTTGTTTACCCTGTTATCCCCTTAGTGCATTTATATGGTGTGAATAGTCATATATTTCATGCGGTTTAGTTTCCATTCAACATGTTCCACATGTATATATCCGAGTAATTCTTTGATATAACATGTATTTACTGTGAATATGCTCATTTCATATGCATGCAATACTAGTTTGTTAGTGACACAAAAAACTATGCATTTGTGTGTTTTATTCCCTCTGTATATCAGGAGTTATATGCTGTTTTGCTACGTCTTTAAGAAAATCCTATGCGCATGTGCCAATTACCTGTTTGCTGTTTCACCTGTCCATGCTCTTTTTAAGATGTATGTTTAGTGGATACACGTAGATCATGACTAAGGACTCCACAATTTAGTCCGAAACGCGTAGATCGTGTATCGGTGGTCACACCAGATATGGCTGCACGCTTTTAATATGAAGAATAAAATGCTATGATTTTAGAAGATTTTGAGTGCTGGAATATTTCCCTATCCTTCTACAGGCAAGGATTTTATTTGATGTTTTGTTTGATACTGGTGTTTTCTGGAATAAATGCACAGTTTCAACATTAATCCTGCTGTCCAAGAGAGCTTTGTCATTGCCGACCCCCACATTTGAGCTGTTCTACATGGCAATGAATAGGATGCGCTTTGAAGTCTTTCTATAGGTTTTTGCAATTTGCCAACATCTGAGTGCCCGATTTATGGAAGTGTATACAATACACACCACACCACACCCCTGCCCCTGTATGAGGTACCAGTGCAGAAGCCCCCAAGCTGGACTGTATTCTGAATTATAATAGGCACATGGTATATAATACCATGCAGAACTCGAGGGTGTGGTAAAAGAAGCTGGCCGTGCACATCATGCAGATGGCACTGTATACTGCTTAATTGTTACATCGATGTGCAGACCAGGAAGGGGGGAGTTCTAGTACCTCTGGAAGCGAGGCAACATCACTAATTGTACCAGGGCAGCACTTTCCAGGAGAAGTTCCCCAAACTGCCAGCAAGGGAAGGACACAGAAAAGGTGCAGAGTGTGCTCCAAAAGGGGCATAAAAAAAACAAACGATATACCAGTGTGACACATGCATCATGACTTTTGGGGTGTTTGTCTCCCGTGGCAGGAGCTGGGCACAAGATAAAATAATGGATAATTTGTACTATGCACTATCCATTATACATCATCCTTGGGGTCCACTTGTGGGGTTAAAATGCTTACTACATCCCTAGATTTATTCATGGAGGGGTGTCGTTTTCAAATAGGATCAGTTCTCAGGGGTTTCTACTGTTCTGATCCCTAAGGGCATCTACAAATGTTTTATGATGCCAAAAAAATTAAATGTCTGTACTCCAAATGCCATTCTCTTCCGAGCCCTGCCATGTCTCCATCTTGTAGCCTATTGCCACACATGAGGTATTACCATATACGTAATAACCTGCAGAATGATAGGGGTGTTTATCCACAGAGGCATGAGTTGGGCTGATTTCAATTGTCACTACAATGACACATTTGAGAAAACAATGCAATTTTTACACTGACCCATGCACTTTGTATTATATTTGGGCCAGCATCTCAGGTATTAAAATGCTCATACAACCCTAGATCAATACTTTGAGTGGTGCCCTTTCCTAAAATGGGGTCACTACTCGGGGGTTTCTATTGCACTGGTACCGCAGGGACACCCCAACACCAGTCTAGTGAAAAGGGTGCTCTAAAAGCTAAATTTTGCTAGTTCCTTCTCAGCCCTGTTGTGTCCCCAGCCTGTAGACTATTGCCACACATAGGGTATTGCCATACCCGTAATAACCAACAGAATGATTTTTGGGCCTTTTGTCTAAAATGTCATGGGTTGGGCACAATATATTCACACTAAAATTACATTTTTTAGATAAAAAGACATTTTTAACTCTGCACCATTTACTTTGCATTAGATTTTGGCCAGCATGTTGGGGGTTAAAATGCTCCCCACGACCCCAGATAAATTCTTTGAGGGGTCTAGTTTGCAAAATGGTATAATTTCTTGGGGGTTTCTATTGCACTGGTACCTCAATGGTCCTGCGAACATGACATGGCATGCCAAATCCAATTTGTGAAAACGGAGCTGCCAAAGCAAAATTTCACTCCTTCCCTTCTCAGCCCTGCTGTGTGCCCAGCCTGTCAATTATTGGCACATGTGTGGTATTGCCATACTCAGGACAACCTGCAGAATGATATTTGGGGTGTTTGTCTAAAGTGTCATGGGTTGGGCACAATATATTCGGCACTAGAATTACATTTTTGAGAGAAAAACACATTTTAAACTCTGCATCGTTTTCTTTGCATTAGATTTTGACCAGCATATTGGGGGTAAAATTCTTTGAGGGGTCTAGTTTCCGTAATGGTGACATCTTTGGGGCTTTTCTATTGTACTGTTACTTCAGGGGCACTTCAATTACACTGTAGCACCGCAAAACATTTGCAGCCAAATTGGCCTTCCAAAAACCCAATAGTACAAACTCTGTTCCTGACATCGCTGTGCGACGAAACAACAGTTGACATCCACATGTTTGGTACTGCTGTACTCGGAAGAAGCAGGGCAAAAATTTGGGGACGTATACCTCAAATTCTTTCTGAATGGGGCAGATTTATCAAGCTGTCTGAAAGTCAGAATATTCTTAGTTTCCCATGGCAACTAATCACAGCTCCCCTTTAAAATATTCATGAGCACAGGTAAAATGAAAGCTGAGCCATAATTGGCTGCCATGGGCAACTAAGAATATTCTGACTTTAAGACAGCTTGATTAATCTGCCCCATTGTGTCCATTTTAAGGCTAAATGAGAAAAATCATAATCAAAAATTAAAATTTCTAAATTTCCAATCCATATTTGTTTGCTTTCGGAAAAATAATAAAAGGGTTAACAGACTTCTCAAATGCTGATTTGAATAGGTTGAGATGTTAGGTTCATAAAATCGTGTTACTTGTGGGGGTATATAGTACAAAAGCCTTTATAGGGCACTTCCAAACTGAATTGGTCACCAGAAATTTTAGCATTTTTCAAATTTCAAGACAATCTGAGATGTTGCTACTAAAACTTGAAACCTTCTCACATCCGTAAAAAAACAAATAATAGAATTAAAAAGAAGACCAATGGCAAAATTGCTGTGAGGTTTATCTAGGAAATTGATTTGAATGAAATTAATTTCCTTGACCTTACCATTACGAAGGATCACACAGGTCATCTCCAAACAACAATCTATCGAAAGAAAAACCGCAACAAACAATCCTTTGAGTTGGAAAAGTTGGCACCCACAACCCCTTAAAAAGGGAATACCTATTGGACAGTACATCAGAGCGAGGCACAAATGTTCCACAGAAGTCGAATTTGAGAGAGAATGTAACAACCTATACGGAGAAAGGGGCTACCCAGAAAAGACGCTACATAAAACTTATCAGAGAACGAAAACTACAAGGAGAGAGGATCTCATTTCAGTGAAGCCCAAACAAAATGAACAACATCAAGTGAGATGCATCAATACATTCGATGCCTAGTCACAAGAACTAATGGAGATATTAAGATCACTGATAAAGATGATAAAGAGGTCCTACCATCCTTCCCCAGCATTACATACTGTACCGGTGGGGTAAGAACCTGAAATATCTATTGATACATAGTCACCTCTCAGATAGGGTGTCAAAGGGTCTTTCCCTTGTGGTTCTTGTACCTTTTGCAAGTATGTATGCAAAATCAAAACCTTCACAAACCCTCCAGACAACCAATCATATGAAATTAGGAAGTTCATAAACTGCGAAACCACAAATGTAGTTTATGTAGCAAAATGTAATTGTCCCAAACTCTATGTAGGTAAGACAATACAAGAGTTTAGGAGAAGAATCTCCTCACATCCGAGTGCAACCCGAACAGGGAAAGACACCTACCTGGCCAAACATATACGTCTCAAACACAATGGTGACATGGAACATATCAAGTTTTGGGGGATTTACACTCTGAAAACTGGTGCTAGAAAAGGAAACACAGTTTGCCAACTAATGCAGCTACAAGCAAGATTGATATACCGACTAAAAAGTCTAAGCCCTCATGGGCTTAATGAGGGCTTCACATTTACACCCTTAATTCAGTGGAGCGGGATGCAACTTCAAAATACCAATAAAGTGGTTCAAAAGGTAGAACCCGTATTGGTTTTTCTTCCAAAGAAGTATTAATATTAAATCTAAACTATATGTCAGGTGCATAACATAGGAATAACAAACATCTATTCAAAAAGATCTCATATCCCATCTTATCACGCCTATCCAACAATCACATAGCCAACATCTCACCAAAATGAGGTAATAATGTTTTACCCATCAAGACTGGAGGGTGGAGAGAAATATTGTCTCAGAACCACCCTTTATTATGGTTGCAGCCATCACCTAATTGACTTGGAACTATTAAATAGACCAACTCTATATGCGGACCATACGAGAAGATGTTGCCTAAATATATTCGACATATGTCAACATATATAACCTTTCCATATTGCATATATACTCACCCATTGAAGCTAGCCTTTCTGTTCTCATTGGCATGCATTTACATACAATCTGGCAGACCAGACGTAGCTCTTTATCAGTCTGGATTTATATGCACATCTTCATTCTTCTCTTTATATTATACATACAGACAGGGAAATTACCTACATGGTCTGAATCTAATAATTTTAAGTCCGCAACAATAACTTTGAGTTCTAAAACAAGTCAATAGCTCTTTGACAGGCTATTTGTTTCTAAGTCGGAAGCATGCGCCAACTTGTATCAACCATTGACGCACCCATAGCAACGACAAGCTAACAAATATGGGACCATTTGCATTGAGAGATGCGAAAGGCTGGGTAACAGCTGACACGCTGTAGTGAAGTACTCACCTATGATTAGCTAATCGCAAACATACCCCTACTGATGGTGTCATAGAGCAAAGTTTCAAAAGAGGCAAGGAGCACGATCAGTGCATTAGATCAGCCACGTTACCCCCTGAGGACGCCATTCTATGGCGAAACATGTCGGGGAGGCGGTTTGAGTGTTTGAAGTTTTAATCTAAGTGGTGTTAAGGTGTAGAAATATAACTGTTTATTGGATGCTGAAGCAACATCCATGTCTATGAATGTATATAGAGACAAAATAGGAACAAAAGAGTTAGCAGCATGTGCTCACAAATAGCTAATCTTAAGCATAGGAAAAACCAACAAACAACGAATGTGTGTTAAACTTGAAGCCAAGTAGGCTTAACCCTTTCAGACCTCGCCCTTTTTTGTTTTTTCATTTTCATTTTTCACTCCCCATGATCAAAAATCTATAACTTTTTTATTTTTACATGTACAGAGCTGTGTGAGGGCTTGTTTTCTGCATAACAAATTGCACTTCATAGTGATGGTATTTATTATTCCATGCCGTGTACTGGGAAGCAGGAAAAAAATTCCAAATGCAGTGAAATTGGTAAAAAAACGCATTTCACTTTCACTGTGCACCCCAAATGACATGTCTACTTCATTCTTTGGGTCGGTACGATTACGGGGATAACAAATTTATATAGGTTTTATAATGTTTTCATACATTTAAAAAAATTAAAACCCCCTGTACAAAATTTTTTTGTAGGATTTTGCCATCTACGGGCGCTAATAACTTTTTTATACTTTGGTGTATTGAGCTGTGGGTGGTGTCATTTTTTGTGAATTTTCATGACATTTACAATGTTATCATTTTTAGGACTGTACGACCTTTTGATCACTTTTTATAGAATTTTTTTTTTAATGGCAAAAAAGTGCCATTTTCGACTTTGGGCGCGATTTTCTATTACGGGGTTAAATGCATTTTGATCGGGCATTTTCGGATGTGGCGATACCTAATGTGTTTATGATTTTTATTGTATATTTATATCGGTTCTAGGGAAAGTGGGGTGATTTGAGTTTTTAGGTTTATAACTTTTTCTTTAAACTTTTTTTTATTTTTACTATTTTTCAGACTCCCTAGGGTACTTTAACCCTAGGTTGTCTGTACGATCCTATCATATACTGCCATACTACAGTATGGCAGTATATGGGGATTTTACTCCTCATACATTACAATGTGCTGATAGCACATTGTAATGAATGGGTTAACCCGAAGTAGCCTCGGGTCTTCGTGAGACCCGAGGCTACCACGGCGACGGATCGGCGCTCCCCGATGAGGTCTCGGCTTTTTGAAGCCGCCGGCAGCTCAGCGGGAAAACGAAGACTTACCGGCTATGGAGAGGGCTCAGCCCGTGAGCCCTCTCCAATCACCCGCGGCCGACGCGTGACGTGCTATTACGTCACGGGTCATGAAAGGGTTAAAGTGTTCCGAGTCCAACTGCTCTTGATTCAAGAACAATAGAGAGATCAACATATGCTTGCAATCAGTAACCCGACATATAGATAAAAAGAAGTTAGTAATGTGTGTGTGTTACTTTTCAAGCTGAGCTGGCCAATATTGAAAGTGTTTGTTGACCTAAGGCCTTGAAATAATAAATCTGCTAAAAAACCAAATAGCTAAAAACAAGTAAGCCCTGCGCTGCATATATCAATAAAATAAAGTATAATCGTAGTAAGTGGCGGAACCGTGAAAACACACAAGTGTGAATGCACACCAACCCTCTCTACATATTGTTCCCTTTCCTATATATATTGAGGATCAGAAATCTACTCCCACCACACAATTTTTTTTCTACGTTTTTTTGTACATGTATTCTAATCAAACAAATACTTGTTTGCCGATCTAGTTTACAGACTGATACCAATAAAAGTAAGATTTTAATTTTGTTTTGTTCAAAGGACCTCTTGTTTGCAGAAATGCAAATTTAGTGAATTGATGCTATTAACTGATACCCTTCTTATAGCGACAAATTTCCCTTAAACCCTGATAAATTAACTTTATGTTATATTACCTGGCATCAACGGGGGAGTGTCCTGCTCATCCATTCCCTCCCATTTATTCCCTCCCCATGTCCCATGAGCATGTCATGTGACCAGGGTGATGTCATCTAAGGCCCTATTTCATTTGCATTGTCTACCCTAAGTATGCATCTGATAATGTGAGATCACAGCATGCCTCCATGGACTTCAACTCATCCACATGCCTCCATGAGCTTCTTTTCCTCCCCATACCCCATGGAGGCATGCTATTATTTCATGGAATGAGATACACACATAGGTTAGGCGTTGCAAATGTAGCAGGACCTTAGATGACATCCGACTGGTCACATGACTTTAGCTGCCCATTGATGTAACAGAGCTCTCTGTCCTAGTAAGACCTGTCAGTTATGAACAAGGAGGCAGAGCAATGGAATTAAAATTTACTATGCAGGACTCATTTAGTGTCATTGGACCCACATAAGGTGAGCTGCATATAAGTATACAAACTGATTTTTTTTTTAACATTGCAGCCATGGTAATGAACCATTTAGGGATAAGGGCAATGCTTTTTTATTATAGTTTATAATGAAGTCTTTATTTTGGGTGGGTGCATTTGCATGGCAGGTTTTCTTTAAGACAGCAGCACAAAGGAGCTCTTAGCTCACTGTTTGCTGCTCTCTATCTATCTGGAAGTAAGAGTTCTCCTTATGGAGAATGCCAATTAAGGCCACCATGTAGGCGTGTGGAGCCTTATAGCTGGGAAAATATGCAAAGTTTTCCGGGAAGGGATAAGAACCACGCCTCTTTTAGCCTAATGACATGATGCGGGGTTAAAACCAAACCAGTATATGTATTACAAAAGCAACAGACTCCCAACTGTAGACAGCACTGTTTCAACCTGATTGGGTCTCCTTGATACATTGTAAGGAACTGGTTTGGCTGGGTGAGAGGCTTGTGACTAGGGTCTGGAAGTAAGAGTTCTTCTAAGTGAGACTGGCAATTAAGGCCACCATGTAGGAATGTGAAGTCTTATAGCCATGGATACTCTACTAGGGGGATTCTGGGAAAATATGCAAAGTTTTCCAGGAAGGGATAAAAACCACACCTCTTTTAGCCTCATGACATGATGCGGTACTAAAACCAAACCAGTATATCTATTACAAAAGCAACAGACTCCCAACTGTAGACAGCACTGTTTCGACCTGATTGGGTCTTCTCAGTACAGCCTGTGTCTCCTCTATCACACAGACTAGTAGCCTGCGGTGTGCACACTGTTGTGTGCACATTGCAGCTACTTGTGTGGGATTATACCTGCTGAATATAGCCCCTACATCCTCTCCACACTACAAGCAGATAAGCAATACACGTTATGGTCTATCATACCTACCACATATTGATTACAATAATAAATGTTTGCATGTCTTCTGTGGCCTATCATTAAGTTATCATTAAGGCATATATTCAGTTATATCAATAAAAGTTACATTTTATTTTACCAGATATTTAGTGTACTGTATCTACTCAGTCCTTGTACATAGAAAAACTATATATACTGTGAATCAATAAAGAAAAATGTATAAACACCATGTCCCTTACAAAGAGTTATATAGATATACTGTATATTGATTTCTATGTACCGTGCCACCTTACAGAAAAATCTATATATATTCAGCCCTCTTACAGAGAAACCTGCATGCACTGTGAGAGATTTAGTATATCATGTGCCTTAAAAAAAGATATGTAAATATACCTTACAGAGAGATCTATATACAGTATATCATGCCCTTACAGAGAGATCTACATATACTGTGCCCCCTTAAAGAGAGATCTATATATACCATGCTGCTTACAGAGGGATCTATTACAAAAGCAACAGACTCTCTTACAGAGAGATCTATATACAGTATGTATCATTATGTATCACATGTATCATTATTTCTGCTAGTCAAATTGTCTATTTTTTGTGACTTTTGTCGTATTTGCAACTTTTTTGTGACTTTTCACTGCAGGTTTTTAGAGTGCACCTTGGTCTGCACCTTGTGCAGTGTGCGTGCCTTGTGTATCATTGTTTCCCAGATGTTCCGTGCTTCTTTTCATTTATGTATCACTTTTTTTGCTTATTTTTGCAAATTTTTAGGCGCAAATCTGCACTAGGTGGAAAGGAAGGATTTTTTCATGGACCCTATTTTAATATGTAAATTGTAATTATTTCACATGCTTTAAATGTTTAAAATTTTGCACAGTAACCTGTTTTTTGAAAATTCTGGAATGTTTGCATTTACATTTTTTTTTAATTTATTGGTTACTTCTAAGGCCCCTTTCACACTTGTGTTTTTCACGCGCGTTTTCTGCGCGTGCTTTTGACGCGCAGAACTTGCATTGCACTCTGACCCATTGTAACCAATGGGTCTTTTCAGACTTGCATTTTTTTTCACGCACACACGCGCGTTTTTTTTTTGAAAAACGCACCATACAAGTCTATGGAGACGCATCAAAAACGCATCGCACTCTGAGACACTTGCAAGTGCAATGCAAGTGCAATGCGTTTTTCACGCATCAATTACCATAGAAAAGATAGAGCTCAGTCCTGAGTCCAAAACGCATTGAAATTGCATTGAAATTGCATCAAAAACGCGCGTGAAAGACTGAGACACTGAACAAACTCTGACTGAAAACTGATTGCACTCTGATGCAAAATGCGCGTTTTTCACTGACCAAAAACTGATCGCACCCTGATCAAACTCTGACGTGAAATGCAACGCGAGTGTGGAAGGGGCCTAAGAGTGAGGTCACACATATCATTTTAATTGTGCTTTAATTGCATTTTGAAACCTATTACAGCTGAGTAGAGGTGATTTGCCTAATTACATTACAGGCGGTCCCCTACTTAAGGACACCCGACTTACAGACAACCCATAGTTACAGACGGACCCCTCTGCCCCATGTGACCTCTGGTGAAGCTCTCTGGATGCTTTACTATAGTCCCAGACTGCAATGATCAGCTGTAAGATGTCTGTAATGAAGCTTTATTGATAATTCTTGGTCCAATTACACCAAAAATTTTGAAACTCCAATTGTCACTGGGGCAAAAGAAAAAAAATTGTCTAGAACTTCCATTATAAAATATACAGTTTCGACTTACATACAAATTCAACTTAAGAACAAACCTCCAGACCCCATCTTGTATGTAACCCGGGGACTGCCTGTACTGTTAAACGTGACATTAACGCATGTGTTAACATTGTGTTTACTATGTGTTTTGTAAATGCAAATGTTAGTGTAGTGTCCACGCCTGCATATAACCTGCTTACATGACTTGTGTCCATATGGATTTGAGGCATTTGCAACAAAAAGTCTCAAAAAGAAGCCAAAATTTGCGCCTGCCATGATAGGAAAAACTTATGTAGTAAAAAGACATGATCATACACAAGATGCTAAAAAGAGCTGCCAAATGTCTCAAAAATTTACCACAGAGAGACAAAACTATGATACATGTCCCCCTATGTTCCTTACAGAGAGATCTATCCATCTTACAGAGAGGTAATGGGCCCCCATACAGAGGGATCTATACATATTGTTTTCTCTTACAGAGATATCTATATAGATTTATGTACACCATGGGGCACATGTATCAAACTTTTGCCCTTTTCTTTAACCCCTTAGTGCAAATAGCGCTCAGCGCAGTACAGCTACTGCGCAGAGACGATGCGGGTTTAGCGCTGCACAGCAGCCGAACCGGCATCGTTAGCCGCGGGATTTCAATGGTAATCTACCGCTGACATCCCCGGCTAACACCCGCGGTCGGAGTGGGCTCCGATCGCGGGGGTTTAACCCGTTAAATGCCACGGTCAACGCGACCGCGGCATTTAAAATGCCTTCCGGAGGTCTTTACCCTACGATCGTCTGTGACGTCATCTTAAAGGCAAAGTGTCAGCCTATGCATATGCATAGGCAGGCACTGCTAATACCCTGCAATACATCAGTATTGCAGAGTATTATCATGAACAAGCAATCAGATGATTGCTTGTTCATATCCCATGGTGGATCAAGTAAAAAATGTAAAAAAAAATGTTTTTCAATAAAAAATAACTTAAATAATAAATCACTAAAAATGGCCATAAGCCCCAAAACATATAAAGAGACATATAACGCTCAAAAAAGTCTAAATCATAACACAACCCCACATATATAGTATCACCGCGTCCGTAACAATCCATAGAATAAAACTAAATAACTATTGAACCCATATGATGAACGCCGTAAAAAAAAAAAGTTAAAAACCCGCCAAAAATTATGATTTTTACCTATTATATCCCACTAAAAATGCAATAAAAAGTGATCAACAAAACATATGTAGACCAGAATGATACTGTTGCAAAGAACAACATGTCCCGCAAAAAACAAGCCATCAACCAGCTCTGTAGCCAAAAATGTAACAATGTTATGCCACTTCGAAGACGGCGATGCAAAAATAATAGATTTTTCCCCACATTAGGGTTTTATTTGGCAAATTTAGTAAAACATAAGAAAAAATATTCATGTCTGGAAACCCCCGTAATCGTATAAACCCATAGAATAAAGATAACAGGATTATTAGGATATACAGTGAACACGAAAAAAAAAAAGTAAAAAATCCAGTACAGAATTGATGCTTTTCTACTCATGACCAACAATAGGTGATACCAACCCCAAAATGGTAACACTGGAAAAAGCATCTCATCGCGCAAAAAAAATGCCATCACATGGCCCAAATAACGGAAAAGCGAAAATTTTATAGCCTTCAAAATGGGGCAACCAGAAAACTAAATTCCTGGCAGCTGCAGGGTGCTCCTTCTCTTCTGCGCCTCGCTGTGCCCCCATAACACAAGTAATGTCCACATGTGGGGGGTCGCTGCACTCAGGAGAAATTGTAGAACAAATTTTAGGGCTAAATGAACGTATAACCGACAAAATTTGACCATTCTAAATTTCACCGCCATTTTGATTCAATTACTATGAATATCTCAAGGGGCTAACAATCTTTGTAAATGCTGTTTCTGATAGTTTGAGGGGTGCAGATTTGAAAATGGGTAGATTATATAGGGGGGTTTTGATGCTAAATATGTAAAATTTAATTTCAAACAGTATTTATCCCCAAAATAGTCAATTCTGAAAATACGGAAAATCGCTATTCGATTTGTAGGCCGCGTGACGTCAAAATAAATTATCCAAACATTTCAAAAATTATGAAAATGTAAAGTAGACAAATGGCAAATGTTATTTGGCAAGTTATTTAGGTGGTAAATCACTCTGCCTGAAAACGCAGTGATTTTGAATTTCGAAAATGGCAAATTTTTCTAAAAATTAATCATTTTTTTCTTTTTTTTGTAAATATACGCAAAACTTATCAGCCAAAATTTACCACTAAAATGAATTACAACATGTGGGGAAAAAACAATCTCAGAATCGCTTTGATAAGTAACAGTGTTCAAAAGTTATAACCATATAAAGAGACGCAGGTCAGAATCCAAAAAATGGGACTGAGCTGGTGGTGCATATGATCATTTGTATCTCCCTTCAAAGTTTGCCATTGTTTAGTTTTCCCTCAGCTATCACCTGAATCCAGATGTGAAAGTTGCAACTTCTTCAAAAAGTCACAAAAAGTCACTTAGAACTTAAGAAAAGTTTAAGCAAATTAAAAAATGTGCCCCCCATTTGCCTTACAAGAAATAAAAAGATATATATGGTGCCCCTTACAGAGAGATCTATATATTCTGTGCCCTTTTACAAAGAGATTCAGGGTCGGACTGGGGTGCCTGGGGCCCACCAGTGAAATTGATTTTGGGGGCCCACCTACTACTGCATATAAATATTCTGGGATGAGGGAATTTGTAAGCACTAGCGGGGGCAGTGATGCAGAGGATAAGCTAAGCCCTTTCTCCCACCTTTTCTGCTAGTGCTCGGCTCTTGGTTTGTGTACAGGGGCTGCAGTGGTGATATCACCTCAGGGCATTAATGCTAGGGATAGTATAAGAGTTACCCCTGGTGTCCCGGGCTTCTGCTGGTGGCTGGGCTGTGGTTAGGGATAGTATAAGAGTTACCCCTGGTGTCCCGGGCTTTCTGCTGGTGACTGGGCTGTGGTTAGGGATAGTATAAGAGTTACCCCTGGTGTCCCAGGCTTTCTGCTGGTGACTGGGCTGTGGTTAGGGATAGTATAAGAGTTACCCCTGGTGTCCCGGGCTTCTGCTGGTGGCTGGGCTGTGGTTAGGGATAGTATAAGAGTTACCCCTGGTGTCCCGGGCTTCTGCTGGTGGCTGGGCTGTGGTTAGGGATAGTATAAGAGTTACCCCTGGTGTCCCGGGCTTCTGCTGGTGGCTGGGCTGTGGTTAGGGATAATATAAGAGTTACCCCTGGTGTCCCGGGCTTTCTGCTGGTGGCTGGGCTGTGGTTAGGGATAGTATAAGAGTTACCCCTGGTGTCCCGGGCTTCTACTGGTGGCTGGGCTGTGGTTAGGGATAGTATAAGAGTTACCCCTGGTGTCCCGGGCTTCTCCTGGTGGCTGGGCTGTGGTTAGGGATAGTATAAGAGTTACCCCTGGTGTCCCGGGCTTTCTGCTGGTGACTGGGCTGTGGTTAGGGATAGTATAAGAGTTACCCCTGGTTTCCCGGGCTTTCTGCTGGTCGCTGGGCTGTGGTTAGGGATAGTATAAGAGTTACCCCTGGTTTCCCGGGCTTTCTGCTGGTCGCTGGGCTGTGGTTAGGGATAGTATAAGAGTTACCCCTGGTTTCCAGGGCTTCTCCTGGTGGCTGGGCTGTGGTTAGGGATAGTATAAGAGTTACCCCTGGTTTCCAGGGCTTCTCCTGGTGGCTGGGCTGTGGTTAGGGATAGTATAAGAGTTACCCCTGGTTTCCAGGGCTTTCTGCTGCTGGCTGGGCTGTGGTTAGGTATGTAAGTGTTCACACTGCACCAACCTTCCAATAAGGAAATGCTGAAAACCTTTATAAGAACTGATGACAATAACCCTACTCTGGTGCCCGCACCACAAAGACAAGTCACCCCAGGCTCTCTGACCCTATAGATATAACAGTATATAAGCTGAGAGCAGTCTCACACTAGAAGGTAAGTCAGGGACTACAATACTGATCGGACACACTGCCATCCCCCCCTCCATATTTCATTAATGCCCCCCATGCAAACTGCTATCCCCATACATGCTGCCATTCCCTCCAGCATCTAAGGTTTGAGTGCGGTGCACGCACTCAGTGATAGTACCCAAGCGTCCGCTTCCGGCCGCATTGAGTACTATTGCAGCCATTGGCAGGGGCCTCCAATACAGGGGTGAAGAATTTAAGCCTTTATGCTGCCCGAGGCGAGCCATAGAGAGACCCCCCCCCCCATATATGTAATATGTAGTACAAAATAATTACAGCGTACCGCCATGTAGTACAAAATATATACAGCGTACAGTAATCAGTGTATACAGCTCCCCCAGTAATCACTGTATACAGCTCCCCCAGCAATCACTGTATACAGCACCCCCAGCAATCAGTGTATACAGCTCCCCCAGCAATCAGTGTATACAGCTCCCCCAGCAATCACTGTATACAGCACCCCCAGCAATCACTATATACAGCTCCCCAGCAATCACTGTATACAGCACCCCCAGCAATCACTGTATACAGCTCCCCCAGAAATCACTGTATACAGCTCCCCCAGCAACCACTGTATACAGCTCCCCCAGCAACCACTGTATACAGCTCCCCCAGTAATCACTGTATACAGCTCCCCCAGCAATCACTATATACAGCTCCCCCAGCAATCACTATATATAAATATACACACATATTACATATTACACCTATATATAAACCTATTTCATGTTATACCTGTATATACACACACACACATTACACCTATATCTACACCCTTTACATGGTATACCTGCATATACACATATATAGCACATGTAAAACCTGTATATACACATGCATGACATATATATATATATATACACACCTAATACATGTTATACCATTATATACACACATATAGAACACATTACACCTATATATACAGCTATTACATGTTATCAGTCTATATACAAGCACAGAACATGTTGTACACACATATATACACATGACAAAACACACATACACAGGGAAGACACATACATATACACATTACACTTACCTCATATCCAGCAGCAGGTCCAGGTCAGGCAGTGGAGGCCTATGGAGCAGTCTCCTCTGTGCAGGAGGCCGGGCTGGTGGGCGGGGCTTCTCCTGTCAGCTCTGCCCGGGCTGCACCTCCAGGGAGACCAGCCACAGATTTGAATGTGGTGCTCCCGCGCTTCCTCCCCCTCGCTCCTCCTCCTGTTCGCTCCTCTGGCTGCTTCTGTGCTAGTGACACAGGAAGCGCTAGCAAGTGCTTCCTGTGTCACAGCAGCGCCGCACAGGAGGTCCTGCGCGGTGCTGTAAGAAATAGTACTTGCATCTGAATGATGCAAATACTATTGTTAGTAGTAGAGGAGCAGCCTCGATTAAAGGCCCATGCTACAGTGACAGGAGTCGGGGCCCACCGGGGGATTCACCGGCCCCCCGGCGGGCCAGACCGACCCTGAAGAGATTTATACATACATCTACTTTATATATTCAAAGGCCTTTACAGTGAGATCTGCACATACCATGCCTCTTACAAAAAGATCTATATGCAGACGGTCCCCTACTTAAGGACACCTGACTTACAGACGACCCCTAGTTACAGACGGACCTCTCTGCCCACTGTGACCCCTGGTGAAGCTCTCTGGGTGGTTTACTTTAGTCCCAGGCTGCTAAGAGCATCTGTACTGTGTCTGTAATGAAGTTTTATTGATAATCCTTGTTCCCATGACAGCAAAAGATGTTTTATCTGAAGCTACAATTATAAAATATACCGTTCCGACTTACATACAACTTAAGAACAATGCTAAAGAACCTATCTTGTACTTAACCCAGGGACTGCCTTATATACTTTGCCTCCTTACAGAGAGATGTATATATACTATGCCCCATAAAGAGAGGTTTATATATACTGTGTCCGAATGCAGAGAGATCTATATATACTGTGCCCCCTTACAGAGAGATCTATATACATCATGACCTATACAAAGATTTAAAACAAATAGTGGAGCACCACAGCGAGCAGAGAGATCTGTGTCCCAACCAGGGTGCAGACTTAAACAGTTCCAACCTAGGGGAACATATAGGTAATCTGCAAAAAATACACAGGGAAGCAGAAATCCTGAGAAGTATGACAATGTATTCACCCAAAAGTAAGATGCAACGTTTCAGCTCTGTAGTGGAGATATTTTTAAGCATGAAAAAGCATTTTCACGCTTGAAAATAGTTCCATTGAGGAGCTGAAAAGTATCCCTTAAAGTAATTCATATATACAGTGACCATTTCTAAAATAATAGTGGCACTCCCCTCTCTCATTCTCCAATGGCTTCCTCTACCTCTAACTGCTAGCTCCTGGCTTCTGCTGATGATTCATGCAACATGAGTAACAGAGAGAGCACCATACAGGAGATCAGAGACAAGCCCTAAGTCAGTGATGGCTAACCTATGACACGCGTGTCAGTGCTGACACACGTAGCCATTTTCACTGACACACGGCTGCCTGAGAGTTAAGTTTCAACCTACATGACCAGGTGCAGGCTGAGAGATTGCACTGAGCTTCCGGCACTCCTCCCTCTTCCTCCTCCCCCGGGCCGGCCCCTCCCCATGTGTGAGCTTTGCCTAGTGTCTCCAGTCAGCACAGGTATCAGCATGGGGCACAGCAGGAGAGGTGACCCGGCCATACACCCAGGAGGCTCCTCTGCAGCTCCTGATAGTTGTGGTGGGGGGAAGATGGCATCACAGTCAGAGGTCACATCGCTGCTGCCTTGTGTGATGTCCCAGCAGCTGCCAACTCTACACTGACCATCTCCACAGCAGGGGCAAGGGAGGACAACCACTCTCATCATATAGTAAGTAAGGTCAGTGCACTGTATGATAGAAGACAGTCATCAGGGCTTGTGTGTCAGTTTTGTGATGTACAAGCCCAGACATTGCGAATCTTTTGCTCCTCACACCTTCTCCATGCCAAGAGGGCATGAGGGAGATGCAGACAGCGGCGCCTGCGCCCTCGCTATAACCTGTGAACTTTCATGACAGAAAGTTCACAGGTTACTAAGCATTTCCACACCTGTCTGATTGTAACCGATCTATTACAATGTGCGATTTGCACATAGTAATAGATGATTGGGAAAATCCCCATATACTGCCATAATGTAGTATGGCAGTACATGGTAGGATCAATCAGACAACCTACGGTTAAAGTACCCTAGAAGTTAAATAGTATACATATTTGTTATTTAAACTATAAATATCACAAAATTATGTTTTTTTTGTCAAGGTGACACACCACCCGAGTTATGCTCGGTTTTTTGGCGAATTTTGACACACCAAGCTCAAAAGGTTGCCCATCACTGCCCTATGTAATACACCCATTATCAATAACATCTATGTCTTAAAGTCGCAGATGCTATTCATTGTTGTGTGAATGAAAGACATGGTTTTCAAAGCCTGGAAAAGGTTTGCTTACATATTTGTTTTACCATAATTTTGACAATAACAGAAAATACTTAGAAAAAAAGCACCTTTTCAGCAAAGGAAATAAATTTGCGCAATATAGAATGTCTGGTGCTGTATAACAACTCATCTTCTGCATCCTCTCCTTCCATAATGGCACAGCTGTCAGCTGATGGAAGTTCACCATCTTTGATAGGCACATTCATCATCAGTCTCGAATATTTGTACTCCAAGCTAGGAAATATTGATATTTGGAAATCAGTTTAAAAATTATGCAGTTTAAAAATGTTACATGCAACAAGATAGAAATCTGAAAAGATCAATTTCTGATGATTTATTAGATCATGAAAAAATTGTATACCGTATATACTCGTGTATAAGCCGAGTTTTTCAGCACAAAAAATGTGCTGAAAAACGTCCCCTTGGCTTATACACACGTCAATATCCAGCTCTAAAGAGTAAAAAATACTTAAAAATACTTAAAAAATAATAAATTTATATACTCACCCTCCGGTGGCCCCGATGTGCAGCGCTGCTCCCCCAATGTCCGCACGGCTCGTCTTCAGGCTTCCGCGCCCGTCTTCTTTCTTCTGCTGGGCCCCGCAGAGCAATGGCGGTGCCCAGCAGAAGAAAGAAGATGGGCGTGGAAGCCTGAAGACATCGGGGGAGAAGCGCTGCACATCGGGGCCACCGGAGGGTGAGTATATAAGTTTTTTTTTTTTTAATGCTGGGGGTAAGCTGTATACTACATGGGGCAGGCTGTATACTACTGGGGGCAAGCTGGGCTGGCTGTATACTACTGGGGGCAGGCTGTATACTGCTGGGGCAAGCTGGGCTGGCTGTATACTACTGGGGGCAGGCTGTATACTGCTGGGGCAAGCTGGGCTGGCTGTATACTGCTGGGGGCAAGCTGGGCTGGCTGTATACTATAGGTGGCTGGTTGGCTATATACTGGGGGGGTCTGTGACCAATGCATTTCCCACCCTCGGCTTATACTCGAGTCAATAGGTTTTCCCAGTTTTTGGTAGTAAAATTAGGGGTCTCGGCTTATACTCGAGTATATACGGTATTTTAAAATAAATTATATTTAATAAACACTCACTTTCGATTTTTCTTCCAAAAATAACCAGTAAACACAGTGAGCACAAGTGCCGTACAAATGCCACCAATCACTCCAATCCTCAGCCAGAAATCTTGCGTTTTACAGATACTAAAAGTAGGAGTAGGAAGAGCAATACCTCTAACACACAGATGTGGTGTTTGCCACACCGCAGTGGATCTCTGAAACAGAAAGTATAATAGTTAGTGCCCAGTGGAGAATAACCAGATAATGAATTAATGAATGAATATGTAGAGGCACAGGGTGTAACAATGTGTTATAGATTATAATGACCCTAATAAAAAGCTAAATAGTATCCAGCTATATTGAAGGTGAGGATTGTGACCTAAGTGCACAGAAGTATTGATAAAAGAATATAAGATAAAGAAGTGTTACACTCACCAAAACATATAAGAGCCCTTTATTCCATCAATTTTCAGTGGGGCAGTGCCATTTATGATTTAAAAAAGATGGAATAAAGAAAGGACTTTTATTTGTATTGGTTATTGGTGCAGACCTTCTCTTCTATGTATGGTTAAAGCCAGAGGCGTTGCTAGGGTGGTAAAAGATCCGGGGCACGGGCCCCAATGCACATGTATCGAACTTTCAGTAATGTCCACTCCTGTACATGTGTGGTTGGACCTATAACTACTGTACCTAACATATACAGCTACAGAAACCACAGGAGAAATCCCTACCTGTTCCATCCAGTGACTGCAGGTGATATGTTCTCTATCTTCTCCATTAGGCCCGGCATCACCACGTCTCCTCACAGGAGTTCACCACACAGACATCTTATGTTCTTCATTGTCCCTGCATCTTGGCCCCCTAACAGTGTTATCCTGCTGCTACCCCTAACACTCTACCGCCTTTATTGTAAGGCCCCTTTCACATACATGTATGCTCGCTCAGTCCAGGACTGCTTGGCAGGGGAGGTGGAGGGTTGACCGCTCCTCACATTCTCACGAAAGATCTTTTTTCTGGTGACACACAAGTGTGCTCACTGTACTGTGAACAATGCTCTCCTATGGTGGCCGTATGTTAGCTACTGTTCATATAGCTAGCATACGGTCAACATATACAATCATGTGAAAGGGGCCTACAGATACACAGAAACTCCTCCTGAAAATACTGTTATTACAGAAATAAATGCTTCCTAATATAACATATTGTAAAAGCCACAAAACCTACATATATATCTTTAACTGTGGCCCCCCACTAATTTGCCCTCAACATGACCCTAAACTAAATGATGCCCTGCCTAATCATGTCCACATAAAGGAGCAGTCTGCACACTCCCCACTAAGAAGTCCCCCACAGTGCCCCAATGTCCTCACAGTCCCCAGTAATGTCCCTCAAAGTCCCCTCTAATGTCCACCTGAGCCCCCTGTTATGTCTTCCACACACCCCCTGTGATTTCCAAAGACCCCCCTGTTATGTCCACAGATCCCCCTGTAATGTCCCCCACAGCCCCCTCTAATGTTCCCCACAGCCCCCCTGTAGTGTTTCCAGTTTCCCTGTGATGTCCCTCACAGCCCCTACTAAGAAGACCCACCACAGTTCCCAGTAATGTCCCCCCCCCCCTAATTTCCTCACAGGCCCCAGTGATGTCCCTAGAACTCCCTGTGATGTCCTGCACAGCCCCCCTGTAATGTCCACAGAGCCCCCTCTAATGTCCCTCACTAAGAATACCCCCCACATTTCCCAGTAATGCCCCCCCCAATGCCCCCTAATTTCCTCACAGGCCCCAGGAATGTCCCCAGAGCCCCCTGTAATGTCCCCCACAGCCCTCTATGATGTTCTCCAGAGCCCCGACTAAGAAGTCCCCCAAAGCTCCCTGTAACATCCCTACAGCCCCAGGGATGTCCCCAGCGCTCCCTGTAGCCATCAGCATGACTAAGTCGTCTGACTGTGCCTCTCTCCCCTCCCCCACTGCATAATAAAAAAAACAAAAAAACGCTGCCACTCACCTCAGTCTCCTCAGGCTTGTTGCTGTTCTCTGCAGGACCGAGTCGCGGTGACGTCATCACCCGGCATCTCCTGCTCCTGGCAGCTGTAGTGAGCTGCTTGAAGCAGGAGACGCTGTGTGACTGTGTCTCCTGCTCCCTGTAGTGGAGAACGGAGCCGATGGCTCTGTTCACCATTACAGTGTACAAAGAGGGGAAATCTGCCCGGGCAGCAGGAGAAGTGTCCTGCTGGCCCGAGACATTCGGGGCACAAGGCAAAAGATCCGGGACACAGGCCCCGGATCTTTTGACCTAGCGACGCCCCTGGTTAAAGCAATAAATACACAAAGCAGATCTTCTCTTCTATGTATGGTTAAAGCAATAAATACACAAAGCTAGACTCAAATACACTTATCATTGTAAGCAAAGCAGCATTAAAGTAAAATCAATGCAGTGAATGGCATAACATTAAAAACAATTATTGTGTTTTTTTCCACCATACCATACCCTAAAGTTGGTGTATTGACTGTGAAATGAACAGTAATTGGGTCTTACGAGCATTAACTTATAAGAGAATATCAGGCCTCAGGTAAACTTACCGTAAACAGGGCCGGTGTTATGGGTAGGCAAAGTGGGCAATTGCTCAGGCCCTGAAAGTGGAGAATCTCTTCTTTCAAATGAATTGTGTTTCTAGGTGCAATGGATCCAGAGATATTCAGGTTTAAAGTGAGGATTTTGGGTGTGACTTTTATATATTAAAATAACTTCCGATGGCACTTTAACAGTTAATATCTCCATTTTCCTGAGACGTAGAAACACAAATTTAGATTCATATATAAAGAGGAGGCTCTCCTCTTTCATAGGAAAAAAAATTGAGATTCTAAGTGTCACAGAGGCAAAGATACAGCCCCAGCGTCGGCATCAGTGTGTGCGCACCGCCGGCATCAGCGTGCGCGTCATCAGTGTACGCGCTGCCGGCATCAGCGTGCGCGTCATCAGTGTGGACTCAGCAGGCTGGAGGTATGCAGGGGGCGGGAGGCCCTGTATTGGATGTTATGGGGGGAGGGAGGCCCTGCATTGGATGTGATAGGGGTGTGAGGGTCAAGATAATGATTATTTGTCCATAATAATTATATGCTTTATGATTGTATACATGTGCCATCCCACATGTGTAGGGATGGGGGGCCCTACAAATGAAATACAGAGCTTTTCCCTTAAACCAGTCTTAACCAGATATGCAACTGTCAGCGAAACTCAAGTCTTGTGATGAAAAGCAGATGTTACCCAAAGATAGCACCGGCTTCTGGACCAACGGTCAATTTCCTAACCAACGGCGACAGGAGATTACTCTAGCATAGCAACCATGGTCTAATTTCGAGGACCAATCAGCAAGGGTCAGAGGCCAGACATATATGTTTAGCTATAACCAATTATAATGATTTTAATGTATGTAACCACGCCTTTTGTATGAATATAAAAAAGTTATGTATCAGGAAATAAAGGACAGTTCAGTTCTCTTTTCTGCATGGCAAGTTAAGAGCATGAGCTAAGGATAAAACAGAACTTCAGTCTTCTGTCTTTTCTTACCAAAACGTGCACGCATGCTCAAATAATTTGGAGTGTCTGAGAGAAGAGTGTATTGGCGGTTTTGCGCTGCCCCGTCAGGGGGAGGGAGGCCCTGTATTGGATGTTATGGGGGGGAGGGAGGCCCTGTATAAGATGCTATGGGGGGAAGGAGGCCCTGTATAAGATGCTATGGGGGGAGAGAGGCCCTGTAATGGTTGCTATGGGGGGAGGGGGGCCCTGTCATGCATGCTGTGAGGGGGATGGGGGGCCCTGTAATGGGTGCTGTGGGGGGATGGGGGGCCCTGTAATGGGTGCTGTGGAGGGAGGGGGGTGGGGGCCCTGTAATGGATGCTGTGGGAGGAGGGGGATGGGGGGCCCTGTAATGGATGCTGTTATTACTAAGGGGATCCGGTGGCCATCTTGGCTACCTTGGGTTCACTGTAAAATTTTAACATCTGTGGGAAAACTTACTATAGTGGCTACATTGGGGGCACTGTTATTTAATTGGCTACTGTTGGGTACCTTATTTCTATAATGGTTATTTTGGGGACATGGTTACTATGTTGGCTAAAGTTGGGCCAGCATGGAGCTACAGCCGCAGTACACAGCCATACATGGAGCTACAGCCGCAGTACACAGCCATACATGGAGCTACAGCCGCAGTACACAGCCATACATGGAGCTACAACCGCAGTACACAGCCATACATGGAGCTACAGCCGCAGTACACAGCCATACAAGGAGCTGCAGCCGCAATACACAGCCATACATCGAGCTGCAGCCGCAGTACACAGCCATACATAGAGCTGCATCCGCAGTATACAGCTATACATGGAGCTACAGCCGCAGTACACAGCCATACATGGAGCTACAGCAGCAGTACACACAGCCATACGTGGAGCTACAGCAGCAGTACACACAGCCATATGTGGAGCTACGGCCGCAGTACACAGCCATACATGGAGCTACGGCCGCAGTACACAGCCATACATAGAGCTGCATCCGCAGTATACAGCTATACATGGAGCTACAGCCGCAGTACACAGCCATACATGGAGCTACAGCAGCAGTACACACAGCCATACGTGGAGCTACAGCCGCAGTACACAGCAAAACATGGAGCTACGGCCGCAGTACACAGCCATACATGGAGCTACAGCCGCAGTACACAGCCATACATGGAGCTACAGCCGCAGTACACAGCCATACATGGAGCTACAGCCGCAGTACACAGCTATACATGGAGCTACATCCGCAGTACACAGCCATACATGGAGCTACAGCCGCAGTACACAGCCATTCATGGTGCTACAGCCGCAATACACAGCTATACATGGAGCTACAGCAGCAGTACACAGCCATACATGGAGCTACAGCCGCAGTACACAGCCATACATGGAGCTACAGCCGCAGTACACAGCCATACAAGGAGCTACAGCCGCAATACACAGCCATACATCGAGCTGCAGCCGCAGTACACAGCCATACATAGAGCTGCATCCGCAGTACACAGCTATACATCGAGCTACAGCCGCAGTACACAGCCATACATAGAGCTGCATCCGCAGTATACAGCTATACATGGAGCTACAGCCGCAGTACACAGCCATACATGGAGCTACAGCAGCAGTACACACAGCCATACGTGGAGCTACAGCCGCAGTACACAGCCATACATGGAGCTACGGCCGCAGTACACAGCCATACATGGAGCTACGGCCGCAGTACACAGCCATACATGGAGCTACAGCCGCAGTACACAGCCATACATGGAGCTACAGCCGCAGTACACAGCCATACAAGGAGCTACAGCCGCAATACACAGCCATACATCGAGCTGCAGCCGCAGTACACAGCCATACATAGAGCTGCATCCGCAATACACAGCCATACATCGAGCTGCAGCCGCAGTACACAGCCATACATAGAGCTGCATCCGCAGTACACAGCTATACATCGAGCTACAGCCGCAGTACACAGCCATACATAGAGCTGCATCCGCAGTATACAGCTATACATGGAGCTACAGCCGCAGTACACAGCCATACATGGAGCTACAGCAGCAGTACACACAGCCATACGTGGAGCTACAGCCGCAGTACACAGCCATACATGGAGCTACGGCCGCAGTACACAGCCATACATGGAGCTACAGCCGCAGTACACAGCCATACATGGAGCTACAGCCGCAGTACACAGCCATACATGGAGCTACAGCCGCAGTACACAGCTATACATGGAGCTACATCCGCAGTACACAGCCATACATGGAGCTACAGCCGCAGTACACAGCCATTCATGGTGCTACAGCCGCAATACACAGCTATACATGGAGCTACAGCAGCAGTACACAGCCATACATGGAGCTACAGCCGCAGTACACAGCATGGAGCACCATTGAAGCTAGAGAGCTGCAGCTGTCACTCTATAGTTATGTAGCACTAAATAAAGTCTCATTCAGTGAAGCCAAATAGGATGTGTCCCCAGCGATGACTGAACATTGTTGTAGTATATATTGATCACCCCTGAGGAAGTCACGAGGACGTGACGTAACGCGTGGGGTTCCTTTCCCACAGCCGGCTCACCCTCTTCCCCCGTCTGCTTTGCCTCGCACCTACTCAAGTTTTCCTCATATAAACATTTTCGCTTGAGGTAATACCACTTCAATATTAGTATTGGTTTTAAGATCTGGGTGCCGTACTCATGCAGAACTGGGGGCTTACTTAGGGAGGGTGTTTGTCTGCCTGTGGCTTACCCCTGGGTCTGGGACTTTGTTCCCTTACCCTTCTGGGGACAGTTGTGCTCATGGTAGCACTTTTTAAGTGATTTTAGACCTTTTTTATTTCTTAGTGTTTGTTACTTATTGCATTTGACTTCATAAAGTAAATTTTTTGCCATATTTTTTGCCATGCTTTTTCTTGTTATATATTGGTATATTGAGCATAGGTCACAATAGACATTTTTTAGCACTCTCTAGATTTCGCTCTTAGGTCTGTCTCTCATCTAAAGGTTGGTGGATACGCTAACCATATCTTCCCTGCCTGGGGCTTCCAGTACAGTAATGTCACCTGTGTTATTATGACCAAGGTTGTCGTTGGCAACGTACAAATGTTGTATTTTATATGGTTCTGGTACTGTGGATGGAAATATTGACTTTATATGTTACAAAATTTTAATAAGGGATCATATCAACTCATTTTCATGTTTTTAATCCTCTCCAATCTAGAACTATGTTTTTTTTTTTGTGAAAATTGAGTGATATGATGAACATCCGCTCCTCATTGCCTAATGTGGCTACATATTAACACCACGACCCAGAACATATTCACAAAGTTATATGTAACAACAAAAACATACACACACTCCTGAATAAAGTTTTGATTTCACACCATCCTCCATTATTTACACCTATGTTATGAGGTTCTCACTCTCATTCTTATGAATCGTGGGGAGTTCTGTTATTGTGCGGCAAATACATTGGCGCACATCTAAAAGTGACTTTTGTTATCTCATTAGAGGGGTTTATGGATATATAGTTATTTATTTAGGTTACCATTGTGTAAGGGAGCATACAATGATCTGTGTGACGTTCAGTGCAATTTTCTGCAAAAATTGTTTGGTGTCCCCTTTGGATTTAACGTTCCCTTTGCTGCATATTTTGGTGAATATACACATGTGGGGTATGTATGATCTCATATCTTGCTGTTTTATGAAAGTATATTTTCTTTATATAAGTGTTCTGGATTTGTACATATTTTGGAGGAAATTGTGAATTTTCATGCAAATGCATGAAGATGGTAGTGTGTATGAATTAAAAATTTATTCTTTTCATAGTGATTTCTGGAAAAAAAATTATTTTGACAGAATAGGAGCTTTGTTTTTGTGCGTTATATATTTTTAAACTCATTTGTGGATAACAACCAAATATGTCATGTTTTTTTTTTAGCATTTTTGGTAGTGTAAATTCTTGATGTTGAGTATTGTGGTTAGAGATGGGCGAATTTGTTGAAATTCGAATCAACCCAATTCGTTTAATTTTTTAAAAAAATTTGATTTGACCCGAATCAAATCATGACGAAACAGGTTAAAAAACAGATATTTCCTGGCTTCAGAGAGCCAGGGTGTTGAGTAGGGTGTTGTAGAACATTGTGCCATGCTTAAATATGCATAGGGAGCGTGGTTTGGTCTTCAAACAATGCTGTGTATGACAGTATGAGTATGACACGCACATGACAGCACCGCTCTTAGAATCGCTTCACTCTTCAATTCCATGGGCACTTACAGGGGCCAACTTCACCAAATAAGTGAAGCTGGAACGCAGCCTGACAAGGTAACGTCTGTTCCAGCTTGAAAGGACTGAGCTGAGGGCCAAGATCCCACTATAACATCAAAGAGTGCACTATTTGTACACTGATATCAGACGATTCCATAGATTACGGGAGAACCAGCTCTGTTAAACGCGGATACCTGTAGAAAACCCCCAAAAGAGTGGAAAGGGTGTTGACAGTAATTTTGCACCAAAGTCACTGATCATTTTGCCCTTCTTTTCATCTGTCAGTGTCCGCTTTCAATCAGTCATTAATCCATCAGTATTGCTAAAGCCAAAAACAAACAGGAGTGGATCCATAACAGAGATGACCCGTAAATGTGATATTTGCATGTCCTCTGTGTTCTGTATCCACTCCTGCTTTTGGCTATCAATCCTGAAGCTTTTCATTCCTTCTGACAGATGAAATGAAGGGGAAAACCAAACATAGTGGCAACGTCATAGAGTTGTGGAGGGTGAAAACAGCATTATGGAAATCACAGAGTGTTTCAGGGAGACAGTGGTCAGTTGGCAGCAGCATGAGTAGGCCTCAGAGTGGCACATTGGCAAATTACCGAGGTGGCAGCAACATGGTAGGCCACAGTGTGGCACAATGTTAGAGCGTGGAGGCGGCAGTGGCAGCAGCAGCATGAGGTCAGAGAGTGTCACAATGAAAAATTCGGGATGTGGCAGCAAAATGTTAGGCCACTGTGTGGCACAATGTTAGAGCGTGGAGGCGGCAGTGGCATCAGGAGCATGAAGTCAGAGAGTGGCACAATGCAAAATTGCGGGAGGTGGCAGCAACATGGTAGGCTACAGTGTGGCACAATGTAAGAGCGTGGTGGTGGCAGTGGCAGCATCAGGTCAGAGAGTGTCACAAATTCTGGAAGTGGAAGCAACATGGTAGGCCACAGAGTGGCACATTGATAGAGCTTGGAGGTGCCAGCAGCAGGAGGTCAGAAAGTGGTACAATGACAGAGTGTGGAGGTGGGTGACAATTCCAGTCCCTGGTAAAGATGGTGGGAAGCAGATGGAGCAACTGGCAGCAGATTTGTGGCATCAGGCGGGTAACAGCATCAGAATAGTGGCTGAGGCAGGTAGATAGAATCCAGACTCATTTCTCATTGTTTGGGGAGGCATCATAATCTGATGCATAAGGCCGATCCATGCCTGATTTATCTTGACAAAGGTCAGTCTCTCCACATTACAGGTGGACAAGCGGATTCTCCTTGGAGTAACGATGGCCCCCGCCGCACTAAACACCCGCTCTGATACCACACTACAGGCCGGGCAGGACAGCTTCTCTACTGCAAACTCCGCAAGTTGCGGCCACACATCAAGTTTGGCTGCCCAGTAGTCCAGTGGATCCTCTACCTGGGGTGCTAGAGTGCTGTCCAAGTAGGCTAACACCTGCTGGGGCAGTGTCTGCTCCATGTCCTGCTGCTGCTGGTGGCGGCTGCCCTCCTCACTAGACAGGTGAAGGAAGCTGCTCATTTAGGACTCCAGACTTAAGCTGCTGCTGATAGAGCTGCTACTGCTCCTACCCCCCAATCTCCCCACAGCAGCCGTGGCAGTAGTACGTGAGCAATGACTGCCAGAAACCCCCTGGTCAGACCTGACAGAGGATGGACAATGGCAGCAGCCAACTGTCTGAATAGTATATCTCTTTAGTATGCCTGTTGTTCCTACTTTTCGGCAGCTGGAAAAAAGGCACCCTTTTTTGACTGTTACCGAGGGTCCAAGAGGGTGGAGAGCCAAAAGGCGGATGTTGACTATTCGGCTGTCACTAGTTCGGCATTTGTGAACTCTACACATGTCCATCTATTACATCTAGGAGATGTGAAGGTAAATATTTTCTGTTTGGAGCACAGTTTTTGCCATCAAATTCAAATTTAAAGTATTTTTTTATAAAATGTTAAAGTTTGAATCAAAATTGCACGAAGGCTCCTATGTCTATGAACTCTTTAATGCAATTTTGAAAATGGAGCAAGTAATTCGGTTGTATTTGTAAACGTCAAAATTGTAAAAATTACTCTGGCCAATAATGCGACAAAATATCCAGAAATGCCTGGCAGTGAAAGGGTTAATACCCCTTGGTTTAATTCCAGGGTGAAGATGCTTATCACCTATCTCCTGTCTATACATCTATCATCTATGTGTCTAGTTATCTAACACCTATAATCTGATCATTTATATATCTCACTTTTTCTCTAATTATCCAAAAATGGGTAGCACTCCAGGTTGTGAAGAAAAAGCGATCCTTTTTATTCTATAGTGAGCAACTACAGCAACGTTTCGGCTCTAGAGAGCCTTTTTCAAGGATAACTTTTTCTTCACAACCTGGAGTGCTGCCCGTTTTTGGATAATCTTATTATTGGACGCCTGCACCCAACTAAAGTATATCTAGAAGTCACTTTTTCTCTATTTATCAATCTGCTATTTCTCTTCTACTGTATTTATCTCTCATATCTACTGTATATATAATCTACTTTATAGTTCTGCATCTAGAAATCTCTATCATCTTTATCTTCTATTATAATCATAATAATAATAATTCCTTTATTTATATAGTGCACAAAGATTATGCAGCGCTGCACAGAACTTGCCAAATCAGTTTTATTTTTGGGCCCCAATTTTAGTTTTCCCCAGAGCCCCACTTTGTCTAAAACTGGCCCTGACCGTAAACAATGAAATAGAATCCCAGCCCATTCATTTATCTGTCTAGGGTGATAAGTCAGGACCTACTCATTTGAATTTTTTTTCTTTTTAACCCACCTCCATCCCTCCTATCCCTGGCGGTTGACGGATAACCTAGACCCAAAGAGATACATGGTATCAGACCATCCACTTTTACAGATAAATAAGAGGAGTCTTTGTAATTTGCTAATAGATACTACAAGGGCTGTTGTTCACTAGATCTATTCAGCCATAAGTCCCTCATCCCATCTCTTTTTACACCACTTTCAAACTCCTCCTGTCTCTCAGCAAAAAAGAGGATATCCACTCTATCTTCTCAGACCTTGATCTTAGGTGCCTCTCTATCCTTCCAATGGCTCAGTATCACCAATCTTGCCAGAAAGAGACCTTTTAATACACTCACAACACACCTCAGAGAGCCAATTATACCTATTTTTGAACCCAAGATGCAAACCTGTAGATTTGGAGGAATATTGCATTTAAATACTACTTGTAGTCTATCAAGAACACCTGTCCAATAGCGATGGAATTTTGGACATCTCCATGGCATGTGAACAAGATCAGCGTCTATCAGGTTGCACCGTGGACACTTTTCTTCACTTTTTTTCCAGAAATGATTAATTCGTTTTGGCGTCATGTGCACAATATGCACAATAAAAGTCTGGGAGACAATGTGGGACATATTCTTAATTGTAATTTTGGTCATTTGTAATAAGTATACCCATTCCTCCACGGACAAATCTGTTATATCTTTCAAAACATTTGGGGGCAGGGGGATAATTCATTTTTTTTAATCAAAATCTTATAAACCCTGGACATTAGACCCTTCCTGTTTTGGGGGGAAAATATGTCCTTAAATGGGTGCTCTTCCAGTATAAAATTTTTATCTATAAGGCAGGCACTGAAGGTGTACTTGAGTTGAGCGTATAAAAACCAATCACCGACCCCTAGATCAAAATCCAGGGGCATACTCTCAAAGGATTTTAAACCCCTCTGATCTACCACCTGGTGCACAAACAAAACCCCCTTCTCCCTCCAAAATCTTAAAAACTCCATAGATAACGGAGTCCATCTTGTAAATCCACATAGTGGATCCATAAGAGACTTAAAAGCGATTGTGAATGAGTCAGTGGTCTCAGAGTGTGAGGAGGCTGAAACTTTGTGGGTTGAAATTCAAAGCCAAGAGAGCTTTGAGAAAATTATTTTTGGTGTAATTTATAGACCCCCTAACATCTCTGAGGAAATAGAGGGTCACCTATATAAACAGATGGAGCGGGCTGCACAGGAGGGGACCGTAGTGATAATGGGAAACTTTAACTTTCCAAATATAAATTGGGGTCAGGGCTCGTCTTCATCTGTGAAGGGGAGACATTTTATGAATATTCTTCAGGATAATTTTATGGTGCAGCTTGTAGAAGATCCCACAAGAGGTGACGCATTGTTGGACCTTGTGATTTCTAACAATGCGGAGATTGTCCAAAATGTCAGTATCCGGGAACCCCTTGGGAACAGCGATCATAATATAATTATTTTCCTCTTAAACTTTAAAAAGCAGAAACAGGTGGGAAAATCGAAAACTTTGAATTTTAAGAGGGCTAATTTCCAAAAATTCAGGGCTGCAATACAGGATATAGACTGGGATCAGATACTGTCACATGGTGATACTAATGTTAAATGGGAGAAATTCAAATCTATCCTGGGCTTTTATACTTCTAAATTTATTCCAACAGGTAACAAGTATAGACGGGCTAGATTACACCCCTCGTGGCTTACAGCTACAGTTAAAAGGGCAATTAATGAGAAAAAGAGGGCATTTAAAAAATATAAATCTGACGGGTCACCTGAGGCTTTCAATACTTACAAAAAACTTACCAAAATCTGTAAAAAGGAAATCAAATCAGCCAAAATACAAAATGAAAGACAGGTGGCTAAAGATAGCAAAACAAATCCCAAGAAATTTTTTAGGTATATCAATGCAAAAAAAAATGGGTCACAACAGGTTGGACCCCTTTATTCTGAAAATGGGGCATCGGTGACTGGAGACCAAGAGAAGGCGGAGATACTTAATAGGTTTTTTAGCTCTGTTTATACATTAGAAGAGAGAACTTCTGACTTGGGTGGTGCCAGTGCGGGTCATGCACCCTGTAATATAGTAGACTGGCTGAATGTAGGCATTATCCAATCTAAGCTCAATAAAATCAATGTGTACAAAGCTCCTGGACCAGATGGGTTACACCCCAGAGTTCTTAAAGAACTCAGTTCTGTTATTGCTGTACCACTGTCTAAAATCTTCAGGGATTCCGTAATGTCTGGTGTGGTGCCAAGTGACTGGCGCAAGGCAAATGTGGTGCCAATATTTAAAAAGAGCTCTAGAACTTCGCCAGGCAATTACAGGCCTGTAAGCTTAACTTCCATTGTGGGGAAAGTGTTGGAAGGGTTAGTAAAAGACTACATACTGGAGTATGTGACATCAAATAGAATAATAAGTGATAACCAGCATGGGTTTACTAAGAATAGAAGTTGTCAAACTAACCTTATCTGCTTCTATGAAGAGGTGAGCAGGTGCCTGGATGGAGGAGCAGCTGTGGATATTGTGTTCTTGGACTTTGCAAAGGCATTTGACACTGTCCCTCATAGACGCCTGATGGGTAAAATTAGGGCTATTGGTTTGGCAGAAATCATTTGCAATTGGATTGAAAACTGGCTGAAGGATCATATCCAGAGAGTTGTGGTCAATGATTCCTACTCGGAATGGTCACCAGTTATGAGTGGTGTACCTCAGGGTTCTGTGCTTGGCCCACTACTATTTAATATATTTATTAATGATATAGAGGTAGGAATTAATAGCACTGTGTCTATTTTTGCAGATGACACCAAACTGTGTAGTGTAATACAGTCTATGGAGGATGTTCATAGGCTGCAGGGTGACTTGGACAAACTGAATGTTTGGTCATCCACTTGGCAAATGAGGTTTAATGTGGATAAATGTAATGTTATGCACCTGGGGGCCAATAATCCAAAGGCAAAATATGTCCTTGGGGGAGTAAATCTGGGAGAGTCCCTTGTTGAGAAGGACCTGGGGGTACTAGTAGATCATAAATTGAATAACAGCATGCAATGTCAATCAGCTGCCTCTAAAGCTAGTAGGATCATGTCATGTATCAAAAGTGGAATGGACTCTCGTGATAGGGATGTAATATTACCACTATAAAAGGCACTGGTTCGGCCACACCTGGAATATGCTGTCCAGTTCTGGGCACCGGTCCATAAAAAGGATGCCCTGGAGCTGGAGAGGGTTCAACGTAGAGCCACAAAACTGATAAGGGGTATGGAGGGTCTTAGTTATGAGGAAAGATTAAAACAATTAGATTTATTTAGTCTGGAAAAGAGACGACTACAAGGGGACATGATTAATTTATATAAATATATGAATGGTCCATACAAAAAATATGGTGGTAAGTTGTTCCAGATTAAATCAAATCAAAAGACGAGGGGGCACTGTCTCCGTTTGGAGAAACCAAGGTTTAATCACCGGAGGCGACAGGGCTTTTTTACAATGAGAACTGTCAATCTGTGGAATAGCCTGCCTCAGGCGCTGGTCACAGCAGGGACAGCAGAGAGCTTCAAGAAGGGTCTAGATGCCTTTTTACACCTAAATAACATTGATTGTTATGCTATATAGGATTGTTTCCCCTAAATCCCTTCTTCATCCAATCCCTACCCTTCCTTGGTTGAACTTGATGGACAAGTGTCTTTTTTCAACCGTATAAACTATGAAACTATAGTGGCGTTATATTTAAATATCCCTTAACTCCTTTTTGACTTTTAATCCTGTCCCATACCCACTGTACTAGGGCAAAAATCGAATATCCCACCCTGTGATCAAATTTTGCAAAAACACCTGTCTCTAATAAACTCTATATATCGTGTACATTTAAATTCCCATATTTCTTTTTTAAAGTGTAATTCACCATTGCTTTGTCACTATCAATAATATTTGCCATTGTGCTGCTAGAAAATAGATAAACAAACCCGGTATAGCTAATCCTCCTCTATCTATCAGGGCCTGCAATTTACTCAAACTAATACGAGCCATTTTCCCATCCCATAAAAGATGCCTTAGGAGGGAGTCAAAAGCAGTGAAGATCTTCCTGGGAATTATCACTGGGCTCTTCTGGAGTATGAATAGAATCTGAGGCAGAATACAGGCGGTCCCCTACTTAAGAACACTGGACTTACATACGACCCCTAGTTACAAACGGACCTCTGGATATTGGTAATTTATTGTGCTTTAGTCCTAGGCTACAATAAGCAGCTGTAACAGTTATCAAATGTGTCTGTAATGAAGCTTTAGTGTTAATATTGATTCTTATGACAACCCAACATTTTTAAAATGCAATTGTCACAGAGACCAAAAAAGTTCTGGCTGGGATTACAATGATAAAATATACAGATCCAACTTAAATACAAATTCAACTTAAGAACAAACCTACAGACCCTATCTTGTATGTAACCCAGGGACTGCCTGTAATCAGTTTAAATATAACCACTCTTGCTGCCATTGAGAGATTCATTCTAATCCATACTGTAATTTTTTGCCTAATCTTTAAGACTAGGGGCTTTACATTAAGCTCAACATAGTCCCCTGGCCTTTTGCTGATTATAATCCCCAAATATCTCATCCTTTCTACAACGGGAAGGTGTTCAGCAGGAGATAGTAACAATGGAGTCGGGTCCAGGGGTAAGCAAGCTGACTTGCTCCAATTTATTCTAATACCAGACAATTGGCCAAACTTGTCTATTAATTCTGTCACCGCTTTCATCCCCTGCTCCGAATTCTCCAGATACAGGAGCATATCATCGGCATATAGCTGTATTCTGGTTTCAAACTGTCCCCATACCAGCCCTCTTATATTATCCACTGTTCTTATACTGCATGCCAAGGGTTCTACAAACAGCAGAGGAGACAGTGGACACCCCTGTCTTGTTCCTCTGTACAATTACCAGGCAGCAGAAGCCTTCCCATTTATGCTAACTCTAGCTGAGGCACCACCATACAACAGCTTCCCCCAGTTGCTATATTGTGGCCCAAAGCCCATTTTCCTCAAGGCAAGCCAGATATACTCCCACTCGACAAGTGAGACCATTGCGCCGTGTAGGGGTTCAGCTCAAACGTGGGGGTCGGCAATGACAAAGCTCTCATGGACAGCAGGATTAAAGTTGAAACTGTGCATTTATTCCAGAAAAAACAGCAGTATCAAATAAAACATCAAACAAAATCCTTGCCTGTCTGGCTCTAACTATACACTTGGCGGCACTCACTAGCCACTGGAGGGCTTCTCCCTGCCAGCATGTGGCTCTCACATAGTCCAGCTTCTGTGTCTCCAGGTAGAGAGAGACACTTCTGACTGCTCCACACCCTTCTTTAACCCCTTAAGGACGCAGCCATTTTGCAGGTTAAGGCTCAGCCCGATTTTTTGGATTCTGACCTGCGTCGCTTTATATGGTTATAACTTTTGAACACTGTTACTTATCAAAACGATTCTGAGATTGTTTTTTCCCCACATGTTGTACTTCATTTTAGTGGTAAATTTTGGCTGATAAGTTTTGCGTTTATTTACAAAAAAAAAGAAAATATGATAAATTTTTTGAAAAATTTGCCATTTTCGAAATTCAAAATCATTGCGTTTCCAGGCAGATAGATTTACCACCTAAATAAGTTGCTGAATAACATTTCCCATTTGTCTACTTTACATTTTCATAATTTTTGATATGTCTGGATAATTTATTTTGATGTCAGGCGGCTTACAAATAGAATATCGCTTTTCCGGATTTTCAGAATTGACTATTTTGGGGATAAATACAGTTTGGAAGGAAATTTTACATATTTAGCATCAAAACCCCCTATATAACCAACCCATTTTCAAATCTGCACCCCTCAAGCTATCAGAAACAGCTTTTACGAAGATTGTTAACCCCTTGAGATCTTCATAGTAATTGAATCAAAATGGAGGTGAAATTTAGAATGGTCAAATTGTTCCCTTATACGTTCATTTAGCACTAAAATTTACACATTTCCAAAATATAAAAAGAGAAAACCCACCATACAATTTGTTCTGCAATTTCTCCTGAGTGCAGAGACCCCCCACATGTGGCCGTTACTTGTTTTATGGGCGCACAGCGAGACGCAGAAGGGAAGGAGCGCCCTGCAGCTGCCAGGATTTTAGTTTCCTCATTGGCCCCTTTTGAAGGCTATAAAATTTTCGCTTTTGCGTTATTGGGGCCATGTGATGCCATTTTTTTTGCGCGATGAGATGCTTTTTCCAATGTTACCATTTTGGGGTTGGTATCACCTATTGTTGAAAATTTAGGAACTTTTTTTGAGGGCAGGAGTAGAAAAGCATCAATTCTGTACTGGATTTTTTACTCTTTTTTTTTTTGGTGTTCACCGTATAGACTAATAATCATGTTATCTTTATTCTATGGGTTGATACGATTACGGGGATACCAGACATGAATATATTTTCTTACGTTTTACTAAATTTGTCAAACAAAACCCTAATGTGGGGAAAAATCTATCATTTATGTATTGCCGTCTTCCAAGTGGCATAACATTGTTACTGTTTTGGCTACGGAGCTGGTTGATGGCTTGTTTTTTGCGGGACATGTTGTACTTTGCAGCAGTATCATGTCGGAGTACACATGGTTTTTTGATCGCATTTTATAGCATTTTTTGTGGGATTGAATAGCTAAAAATCATAATTTTTGGAAGGTTTATAGCAGTTTTTCGTGGGGGTTCAATAATGATTTACTTTTATTCTACGGGTTGTTACGGACGCGGTGATACTATATATGTGGGGTTTGTGTTATGATTTAGACTTTTTTTTTAGTTATAGGTCTCTTTATATGTTTTGGGGGTTTTGGGCATTTTTAGTGATTTATTACTTTATTTTTTTATTGAATAACATTTTTTTTTTACTTTTTCACTTGTATACCATGGTACATGAACAAGAAATCCTCTGATTGCTTGTTCAAGATAATATTCTGCAATACTCATGTATTGCAGAGTATTATCAGTGTCAGCCTATACACTTGCATAGGCTGGCACTGTGCCAGTAAGATGACGTCACAGACGCCATCTTACTGGCAATTCTTGCAGGTAACTCTGGGGTCCAGATCGGACCCCAGAGTTACTATAGCAACGATCGGCGCACCCCGAAAACGGTTCGGGGGGGCCGATCGTGGGGGAAAGACCCCCCAGATACATGTTAGATGCCGCGGTCGCGCTGACCGCGGCATTTAACGGGTTAAGCACCCGCGATCGGAGACAACTCCGATCGCGGGTGTTACACTGGGGTGCCGGCTATCAGTCACAGCCGGCACCCCGTCTTTCCCGATGCCGGTTCGGCTCAGATCTTGAGCCAAACCGGCATCAGCTCAGCGTCCGATATATCGGACGCTGAGCGCTAAGTCACTGAGCTCAGCGTCCGATATATCGGACGCTGAGCGGGAAGAGGTTAAGGAATTGCACACCTGGTGCATTGTTTAGACACATTACAATGTGGAAGCTTTGGTCTGGAGCAGTGATCACACTTCTGTCTCCACTCCAGCAATTGTAGTCCTGTACCAGGTCTTCCAAGAGACCAACACATGGAAATAGCTTCCAGTTTGACCCAATTCACATTGTGGCCGCTGTAATACATATGAACACTCATTTTCTCTCCAATTCAATAGTGATTTTGTCACAGCGGGTACCCACAACCTCACTAGAGGACTGCATACACCACCACATCCGCAATATGTTATCCTTGACCGATCTCCCTGGCATGAACCCAGACTGGTCGCCGTGGACCACTGAACGTACCACCTTCTGTAGTCTAATTGCGAGTATTTTAGCCAGCATCTTGCAGTCGGTGTTCAGAAGGGAGAACAGCCGGTATGCATCGAGGTCTGTGGGGCATTTCCCTTCCTTGAGGATCAAAACAATAATTGCTTCTCTCATAGATTGGGGCAACAGACCCTCCGCCACTGAGTGATTAAAGACTCTCGGTAAAATGGGAAGTAATTAGAGATGAGCGAACATGCTCGTTCGAGCATTAGCGTACTCGAAACTGCTTGTTGCTCGGACGAATACTTCGCCCGCTCGAGAAAATGGCATCTCCCGCCGTTGTGATTTTTGGCGGCCAGAAACAGAGCCAATCACAAGCCAGGAGACTCTGCACTCCACCCAGCATGACGTGGTACCCTTACACGTCGATAGCAGTGGTTGGCTGGCCAGATCAGGTGACCCTGGAATAGACTAATCCCTGCCCGCGCTGCTCGGATCATTCTCTGTCTGGATGCCGCTAGGGAGAGAGCTGCTGCTGGTTAGGGAAAGCGTTAGGGTGTTCTATTAGAATAGAGTTAGGCAGGAGTGATTCTACAAGAACCCAACAGCCCTTCTTAGGGCTACAATAACGTTTTATTTTACTTTTTTTTGGTTTGCTTGTGGCTGGGCTTGCTGCCATTAGTAGTGCAGCTAGTACCATATTGTGAGGAATTTGCAGGGAGAATTGCGACCGTTGTGTTTAGCTCTTAGTGACACACATATCCACCTCAAACACCGAAGTGGGACAATTTATTAGGGGTTTGATTTGAATTAGGCAGAGTCTGCTGATTTTTTTTTGTTTTTACGTTTATTTCTTTTTATAACTCAAAGTAATCTGGCAAAGCAGTGTGCTTTCAGTGTAGGCTAGAAAATAGCCATAGGAGAACCCCAACGGCTTATTTAGGCCTACAATAGCGTTATATTTTCCTTTTTTTTTGGTTTGCTTGTGGTTGGGCTTGCTGCCATTAGTAGTGCAGCTAGTACCATATTGTGAGGAATTTGCAGGGAAATTGCACCGAAGTGGGACAATTTATTAGGGGTTTGAATTGAATTAGGCACAGTCTGCAGATTTTTTTTTTTTACGTTTATTTCTTTTTATAACTCAAAGTCATCAGGCACAGCACAAAATCCAGTTGTGTGCTGTCAGTGTAGGTTAGAAACTAGCCATAGCAATAGGATAGCATCGTTTTGGTTAAAAAAAAAAAAAAAAAATTTAAGTTTACACTTTAATTTGGAAAATGTTTAACCCGAGGGCTAGAGGACGAGGGCGTGGACGTGGGCGTCCAACTACTGCAGGGGTCAGAGGCCGTGGTCCTGGGCGGGGTGAGACACCACCTGCTGATGAGGGAGCAGGGGAACGCTGCAGAGCTACACTCCCTAGGTTCATCATGTCTCAAGTTACTGGGACTCGTGGTGGAGCACTGTTGAGGCCAGAACAGTGCGAAGAGGTGATGTCGTGGATTGCGGACAATGCTTCTAGCCATTTGTCCACCAGTCAGTCTTCCACGCAGTCCACCCATTTCACCGAAATCAGCACTCCTCCAACTCCTCCACCTCAGCCTCCTTCCCCCCAGTCTGCCCCATCCCAGCAAAATTTGGCATTTGAACCGGCATACTCTGAGGAACTGTTTTCTGGACCCTTCCCACAGTCACAAACCACTTGTCCGGTTGCTGCTGAGCTATTTTCCGATGCCCAGGTTTTCCACCAGTCGCAGTCTGTGGGTGATGATGACATTATTCACGTAGTGGAAGAAGTGTGTATAGAGGTGTCGGACGATGAGGAGACACGGTTGTCAGACAGTGGTGAAGTTGTTGTCAGGGCAGGAAGTCCGAGGCGGGAGCAGACTGAGGGATCGGAGGATGATGAGGTGACAGACCCAAGCTGGGTTGATAGGCCGGGTGAACACAGTGCTTCTGAGACGGAGGCAAGTCCTATAGCAGAACAGGTTGGAAGAGGCAGTGGTGGGGCCAGACGGAGAGGCAGGGCCAGAGCTGGTGCATCAGCGCCAAATGTTTCACGTAGTCAAGCTCCCGTGGCAAGGGCTAGATTTTCAGAAGTCTGGAGGTTCTTTAAAGAAACACCGGATGACTGAAGGACTGTGGTGTGCAACCTGTGACAAACCAGGATCAGCAGGGGTTCCACCACTACCAGCTTAACTACCACCAGTATGCGCAGGCATATGAATGCTAAACACCCCACTCAATGGCACCAAGCCCGTTCACCTCCAGCCAGGCACACCACTGCTCCTTCCCCTGTGTCATCTGCTAATCAGCCCCCTGCCCAGGACCCCGGCCCAAACACCTCCCGTGCGAAAACCCCATCTTCGCCTCCACGATCCTCCACAGCATCCACCAGCGTTCAGCTCTCCATACCCCAGACGCTGGAGCGCAAAAGGAAGTATAGTGCAACCCACCCACACGCCCAAGCCCTCAACGTCCACATCTCCAAACTGCTTAGCCTGGAGATGCTGCCCTATAGGCTGCTAGAGACCGAGGCCTTTCGAAACCTCATGGCGGCAGCCGCCCCTCGGTATTCGGTCCCCAGCCGCCACTACTTTTCCCGATGTGCCGTCCCAGCCCTGCACAAGCACGTGTCAGACAACATAATCCGTGCCCTGACCAACGCCGTTTCTGACAAGGTCCACCTGACCACGGACACGTGGACGAGTGCTGCCGGGCAGGGCCACTATATATCGCTGACGGCACATTGGGTTAACTTGGTGGAGGCTGGGACCGAGTCTGACCCTGGGGCTGCTCATATACTGCCGACACCGAGGATTGCGGGGCCTACCTCGGTCCAGGTCTCAAAGGCCTACTATGCCTCCTCCTCCTCCCACCCCTCCTCCACCTACTCCTCCGAATTACCCTCCATGGGCATGGCGCCATCAGTCGGTAGCTCTAGGCACAGCAGCAGTGCCATCGCTAAGCAGCAGCAGGCGGTGCTCAAACTGCTGAGCCTAGGCCATAAAAGGCACACCGCCCAAGAGCTATTACAGGGCATCACGGCGCAGACTGATCTGTGGCTGGCACCGCTGAACCTGAAGCCAGGCATGGTTGTGTGTGACAACGGCCGTAACCTGGTGGCGGCTCTGCAACTCGACAGACTGAAACATGTGCCATGCCTGGCCCATGTGTTAAATCTCATAGTTCAGCGTTTTCTCAAGACATACCCCAATCTGTCTGATTTGCTCACGAAGGTGCGCTGCATCTGTGCGCATTTCAGGAAGTCCAGAACAGATGCTGCCACTCTAAGGGCAGTGCAGCGCCGCCTCCAACTGCCCGCTCACCGACTGTTGTGCGACGTGCCCACGAGGTGGAATTCAACATTAACCATGTTATTCAGAGTTTACCAGCAGCGCAGAATGATTGTAGACTGCCAGATGTCAACTTCCACAAGAACTGGTAGTCAGGTCAGTCAGCTTCCTCAAGTCTACAATGAGGAGTGGACGTGGATGTCGGATATCTGTCAGGTGCTGAGTAACTTTGAGGAGTCAACACAGATGGTCAGTGGCGATGCCGCAATCATCAGCCTCACCATCCCGCTGCTTGGCCTGTTGAAAAACTCTCTGGTCAGCATGAAGTCGGAAGCTTTGCGCTCGTCACAAGAGATGGGGGAAGAAGATTCCCTTGTTGATAGCCAAAGCACCCTCAGGTCTGTTTCTCAGCGCATATCGGAGGAGGTGGAGGAGGATGAGGAGGAACAGGAGGAGAATGTTGGCGAGACAGAAGAGGGGACCATTGTTCAGTCCTTCACTGTACAGCGTGTATGGGCAGAAGAAGAGGAGTAGGAGGAGGAGGAAATGGACAGTCAGGCCAATGAGGGGAGTGAATTCTTGCGCGCTGGGACTCTGGCGCATATGGCAGATTTCATGCTAGGCTGCCTATCCCGTGACCCTCGCGTTCAAAGAATTTATTCCAGCACCGATTACTGTGTATTCACTCTCCTGGACCCACGGTACAAGCAAAATCTTTCCACTCTCATCCCTGGAGAGGAAAGGAGTGTGAGAATGCATGAATACCAGCAGGCCCTGGTGCACAAGCTGAAACAGTATTTCCCTTCTGACAGCGCTAGCGGCAGAGGGCGTTTTTCTGCGGGACAAGTAGCGAGGGAGAGTAGGCAGCAGGCAGCTTGTCCAGCACTGGCAGGGGTACGCTTTACAAGGCCTTTGACAGCAAGACACTGTCACCTGTCCCCATTCTCGGCAGTCGGGCTGATATTTACAGAAAGATGGTGAGGGAGTATGTAGCTGACCATACCATCGTCCTAAATAGTTTCATAGTTTCATAGTTTGTACGGTTGAAAAAAGATACTTGTCCATCAAGTTCAACCAAGGAAGGGTAGGGATTGGATGAGGAAGGGATTTAGGGGAAACAATCCTATTTAGCATAACAATCAATGTTATTTAGGTGTAAAAAGGCATCTAGACCCTTCTTGAAGCTCTCCACTGTCCCTGCTGTGACCAGCGCCTGAGGCCCTGTCGCCTCCGGTGATAAAACCTTGGTTTCTCCAAACGGAGACAGTGCCCCCTCGTCTTTTGATTTGATTTAATCTGGAACAACTTACCACCATATTTTTTGTATGGACCATTCATATATTTATATAAATTAATCATGTCCCCTCGTAGTCGTCTCTTTTCCAGACTAAATAAATATAGTTGTTTTAATCTTTCCTCATAACTAAGACCCTATCCATACCCCTTATCAGTTTTGTGGCTCTATGTAGAACCCTCTCCAGCTCCAGGGCATCCTTTTTATGGACCGGTGCCCAGAACTGGACAGCATATTCCAGGTGTGGCCGAACCAGTGCCTTGTATAGTGGTAATATTACATCCCTATCACGAGAGTCCATTCCACTTTTGATACATGACATGATCCTACTAGCTTTAGAGGCAGCTGATTGACATTGCATGCTGTTATTCAATTTATGATCTACTAGTACCCCCAGGTCCTTCTCAACAAGGGACTCGCCCAGATTTACTCTCCCAAGGACATATTTTGCCTTTGGATTATTGGCCCCCAGGTGCACAACATTACATTTATCCACATTAAACCTCATTTGCCAAGTGAATGACCAAACATTCAGTTTGTCTAAGTCACCCTGCAGCCTATGAACATCCTCCATAGACTGTATGATCACACAGCTCCCTACTACTGGGTTTCAAAGCTGGACATGTGGGACGAACTGGCGCTGTACGCCTTGGAGGTTCTTGCCTGCCCTGCCGCTAGCGTGTTGTCCGAGCGGGTTTTCAGTGCAGCTGGTGGCATCATCACCGATAAGCGTACACGCCTGTCGACTGACAGCGCTGACAGGCTGACGCTTATCAAGATGAATAAAGCCTGGATTTCTCAGGATTTCCATTCTCCACCAGGTGAAAGAAGCTCAACCTGAATAATGTATGCACTCCTCCTCCTCATTGTCCTCCTTCTCCTCCTCTTTGTACACTAAAGCAGAGGAAACTGGCTATTATTTTCCAGGGCCAACTGGCTATAGCTATAGTACTCTATGTATTTAATTTTTCTGGAGGGCCACCTACCCGGTCCTCTGTTTTAAACAATTTTTGGGAGTGCCACATACAGGCACTCAATCTATTTAATTTTTATGGAGGACCACCTACCTGCTCCTCTGGTTTGAAAACATTTTTGGACTGCCACATACAGGCACTATCCAAATTAAATTGTCTCCATAGCAGCCTCCACACGTCGTCTTTTTAGCTGCCTTCACACGTTGTCTCCATTGCTACTTCCACACGTCATCGCCATAGCTGCCTCCAAAAGTCGTCCATATAGCTGCCTCCATACATGGTCCCCTTATCAAACAAGCTGTGTCAGGCAGAATTTTGTGTTGTTTTCATGGCTTCCACATGAAACTTGTTAACTTTGTCGCCACCCTGCTGTGTAATCCACAAAATATACTGGCAAACTTTTATCATTTACCAATATTATTTCAGCGCTTCTTGCGCATCTGTTTACATTCCCCTCACCCGCCATAACCCAAACTTATAAGAACACTACTACACTTGATCTTATACAAAAGGTTCTTAGAGGTGCTGTTTGGGGAGTAGCCGAGAGACAGGGGCTTGTATTGGCGAAAGCTCGCCTGGCAGCGGAGCGCCAGCTACATCCCAAGATCCAACTAACATAGTTTTAACTGCAGCACCTTTAATCTACTACTACTACTTCACTTCCTCCATACATCGTCCCCTTATCAAACGAGCTGTGTCAGGCAGAATTTTCAGGTGTTTCACCAGATACATAGTGGAACACGGCCCATCTGTCGCCGCCATGCTGGAGACCTGAAGTTGCAATCATAGCAGCGCAATATGGATGCCCCATACTGTCGCTCTTAATCATGGAACCATTTCCGAAAAAACTATTAAAAATAGAACCACTATGCTATTCCATTATTCCTAGGTTAAATATTCAAACGACCCGGCCTGCTTTGAAAATGTAAATTTTTTCAAAGTAAACGCTTCTGGCCCCCAGGCCCATTTTGGGTGGGGAGGAGCCGAGAGACAGGGGCTTGGACAGGCGAAAGCTCGCCTGGCAGCGGACCGCCAGCTCCATCCCAAGATTAGGAAGCCTCAGAGGCATCCATGCATGCTGCCCCTGCGGTTTCCTGTCCATTTTGCCTCCACGATCCACCACAGCGTCCACCAATGTCTCCATGCGCAACTTTCAACTCTCTATACCCCAGACGCTGGAGCATGAGAGGATATGCATCACATCATCCCCTTATCAAACGAGCTGTGTCAGGCAGAATTTTCAGGTGTTTCACCAGATACATAGTGGAACTCGGCCCATCTGTCGCCGTCATGCTGGAGACCTGAAGTTGCAATCATAGCAGCACAATATATGTATGCCCCATACTGTTGCTCTTAATCATGGAGGTCATCTCCATGGCTGCCTCCACATGTCATCCCCTTATCAAAAGAGCTGTGTCAGGCTCATTTTACGGGTGTTTCACCAGATACGTTATGGAACTTGGTCACTATGTCGCCACCATGCTGTGTTATCGACTAAATATACCGTCAAACTTTTGTTCACATAAGAAATCATTTCAGCGCTTCTTGCTCACGTCCTTTGGTGAAGCCTGAGTCCATTTAGGATATGTCGCCATGATATTCTCTAGCCTGCCATTGCTGCCGCTGCCTCTCCATGCCGTCCCCTATAGTGTCAGGGTCAATTATTGCATGTTTTAGATGCTATCTAGCCTCATTCGGTCACTCTGTCATGGCCATGCTGCTGCCCATAATTTTGGCATAATGGTGCGATTAAGCAGCCTCAGAGGCATCCATGCATGCTGCCCCTGTTGTTTCCTGTCCATTTCCATGGTGTTTCCATCCTTTTCTGAGGTTCCCAGGTGTTTGGCCAAGCTTCCCTGTGCAGAGCCTTGGTCCCCTTGAAAAATGCTCGAGTCTCCCAATGACTTCAATGGGGCTCGTTATTCGAGACGAGCACTCGAGCATCGGGAAAAGTTTGTCTCGAATAACGAGTACCCGAGCATTTTAGTGCCCGCTCATCTCTAGAAGTAATACATCCGCATACTGCAAGATCACCTCTGGTGGTATCCCATTCGTACCCACAGCCTTACCCCAGGGCAAGTTTTTTAGAGCTTAGATCAACTCCTCCGGGCCGAGAGGAAGCTCAAGAGCGTCCCGCTCCTCTGCAGATAGCCTTGGGGTAGAGACCGTGGATAAAATTTCGTTTTATTTCTTTTTCGCCCACCTGTAGTTCAGAGGAGTATAATTTCTCAAAGTACAGCCTGAACCCCTCTCTAATCCCTTCTTGAGATGTCACAATCATCCCATTATTCCCTTTTATGGCAGCAATAGTATTCTTCCCATTCTGGCTTTTCAACAAATCTGCCAATTTTTTCATTGATACATACAGCCCCAGAACATCCCTTTGCCTATTGTCTTGCGTTTTCAAGACAATACCTCCTAAGGCATTCCTGTGCATCTAGCCACAGTATCCCACTCTCTTCTGTGGGATTATGCACAAAATTATGTTCCAAATCCGTTACCTTTCCCTCTATTAGTTGGGGGGCTTCCGCCTTCCTTCTTTTGTAGAACATGATTTGATCCCGGATCAACCCCCTCAAATACGTCTTCAGTGCATCCCATACTATCCTAACATCCTGCCCTCCCAAATTTCTATTGAAAAACAAAATAAATTTTTTACTTTTAAGTCTTTAACATCCTTTACAAGGTTTAACCAAAATGGCTTAACCTTATAATAGGTAATGCCCGATGTTTTATACCCCCTACTGTAAACCGAACTGGGGAGTGATCTGAGAGACCCATGGCCTCTATTGCTACTCCCTTCACTAACTCGCTTCCATACTCGTTTGCCAGGACCAAGTCAATCCTGGAGAGGGATGCACATGTCTTAGAGTAACAGGTATAGGCTCTTTTTTCAGGGTGCCTCTCTCTCCAAATATCCCTATATCCTAATTCCAAGATTAACCTGCCAAATATTGTAATTGTTTGTTTGGCCATTATTACACCCTGTTGCCTCACTTTTAATCTATCCAAACCTTCATTTATTACATGGCTAAAATCCCCTAATAGATAAATAGGTTCTCCTTGGTACATCCCCAGCTGGTCTACAATATTTACTATTTCTTCCACTGGTGCGGCAGGCGTGAGGTAAATACCAACCAGTATCATATTTATACCATTGAAGGAGGCATGCAAGAAAATATATCTGCCTAACGGGTCAATCTTTACCATGTGTTCCACAAAGCATACCCTTTTACTAATCATAATACTCACTCCACGTGCGTATGATGAAAAGGTAGTGTGATAATAATGGCTTAACCATGGTTTATACATTCTCTTGGTATTCTCACCGAAAAGATGCGTTTCTGGTAGGCGAATCACCTCTGGCTGATGAGCAACACAGGTCAAAGACGGCTTTCCTCTTTAATCTATCGTCAAGGCCTCGTACATTCCATGATAGCACCTTTATCATAAGGGTTCAGAGATGGAATAACTCATACTATGCCCCATGAAATATCTCTGATGTTCCACCCAATCGTCAACCGCCAGGGCAACCCCTCCCCCCAACCTCCCCCTATCCCGCTCCTGTTGTCCAGAGTAATGTAACCCTAATCCTGGAGCACTGTCGTAGCTGGGGCAGATGTGCCCACCTGAGAGCCTCAGATTTTTAAGACCCTCTGCACCCAATCATTTGCTTCTTTTACATCTTCAAAAAAATGGGCTTTACCTTCATATAGTACCTTAAGCTTAGCTGGGTAGAACAATGAGAATGCAATCCCCTTTTCTCTTAACCTTTTTTTAAGGCTGGCATAGCTAACTTGCTTTCTCTGGGAAAACCATGATCGGGGAGTTGTTAAATTTCAGGTTTCCCATAGACCTTGCCGCCTTCAGAATGTTATCCCTCGGTGACAACAGTCGCACCAGGATATTTCTAGGGTGGGCCCCCCGCCGGATGAGCGTCGGCTGGCACCCTATGGAATACCCCGGTGCGGATCCCCTGAGGGAAGGTGGCCTTCATCCAGTCTGGAACAAACTTAGTGGTATCTTCTCCTTCTGGAAACCCCACTATTTGAAGATTGTTTCTTCTTGAACGGTTTTCCAGATCCAGCAATTTATGCTGGGTTTCCAGATTCCTCTATTCTAGTTCTTTATCCCTTTTTTTAAGATCCACTACAGAGTCCTCCGCCTTCCCCACACACTCCTCCACCACACGAGTGTTTAAACTAGAGACCTGGGGGGAGGGCAATTACACTTGTGCAGGGCAAATAGACGGTGTACATAGAGAGCTGGGAAGGGTCATAGTCCATGGGGGAGGAAGGGGGGCTGGAATGAGATTGGGGAATAAGGACAAAAGGAATACGGACAGGGAAAACCATATAAAGTGTATGTACACAAATGCCAGAAGCCTCACAAACAAAATGGAGGAACTGGAACTCTTGATGTTGGAACGGAAATATGATATAGTGGGTATCAGCGAGACATGGCTGGACAGTAGCTATGACTGGGCTGTTACTATAGATGGTTATAGTCTTTTTAGAAAGGATCGTATAAATAAAAAAGGGGGAGGGGTTTGTTTATATGTGAATTCTTGCCTCAAGCCCGTCCTGCGAGATGACATCAGTAACGCAAATGTGGAGTCCCTATGGGTGGAGATAAGGGGAGGGAAAAATAAAAATAAAATATTACTAGGGGTTTGTTATAAGGCTCCAAATATAATGGAGGCCGCAGAGGAAATGCTGATAAGTGAAATGGATGCGGCTTCAAAGCACAGGGAAGTACTTATCATGGGGGACTTCAATTACCCTGATATTGACTGGGGGGCAGAAACCTGCAGGTCCTTCAAAGGTAGCAGGTTCTTGTCAACAACAAAAGACAATTACCTGTCGCAACTAGTCCTGGAGCCAACAAGAGGGGGGGCACTGCTGGACCTTATCCTTACCAACAGACCTGATAGGGTATCAAAACTACAGGTTGGGGGGAACCTGGGGAATAGTGATCATAACATCATTGATTTTGTATTACGCTTTACTAAGAGCGTTAGTGAAGGGGCAACCAACACTCTAAACTTCAGGAGGGCAAATTTTCAGCAACTAAGGGAAGAACTTAAAGGCATAGACTGGGATAATGCTCTCAAGGACAAAAGCCCCCCCCAAAAATGGGACTTTTTCTCATATATTCTGAAAAAGTCCTGTGAGAAACACATACCTTATGGGAAAAAGCATAAAAGGAACAAGAAAAACCCTATGTGGCTAACTAGTCTTGTAAGGAAAGCAATAAGCGAGAAAGATAAAGCGTTTAAGGTGCTAAAACGTGAAGGTAGCGATGAGGCATTACAGGATTATAGAGAGAAAAATAAATCCTGTAAAAAGCAGATAAAGGCCGCAAAAATAGAGACTGAGAGAAATATTGCCAGGGAGAGCAAAAATAATCCCAAATTATTTTTCAAGTATATAAATGATAAGAAACTAAAAACAGAGAGTGTGGGTCCCCTTAGAAATAACATGGGGGTCATGGTGGAAGGAGACGAGGAAAGGGCCAATCTACTGAATGTCGCCTTCTCAACTGTCTGTCTTTACCCAGGAAAATCCCCTGGTGGAAGACACAATGAGGAATAATGTTAATTCTTTTTATAATGTCAACAGTTTAACCCAGGAAGAGGTACGGCGCCGCCTCGCAACCACTAAGATAGATAAATCACCGGGGCCAGATGGCCCCGGGTTCTGCATGAATTATGTACGGTGATAGACAGACCGTTATTTTTAATATTTGAAGATTCACTGAGGACTGGTTATGTTCCACAGGAATGGCGCATAGCAAATGTGGTACCAATATACAAAAAAGGATCAAATAGCGATCCTGGAAACTACAGACCCGTAAGTCTAACTGCTGTGGTGGGGAAAATATTTGAGGGGTTTATTAGAGATGCTATCCTGGAGTATCTCACTGTGCACAACCTTATAACCCAGCGTCAGCATGGGTTTATGAGAGATCGGTCCTGTCAGACTAATCTGATTGGTTTCTACGAGGAGGTAAGTTCAAGACTGGATCTGGGGGACGCTGTGGATGTTGTATATCTGGACTTCTCAAAGGCATTTGACACCGTGCCACATAAAAGGTTGGTATATAAAATGAGACTGCTGGGAATAGGAGAAAATCTGTGTATCTGGGTAAGTAATTGGCTTAGTGATAGAAAACAGAGGGTGGTCATTAATGGCACATTCTCAGATTGGGTTGATGTTACCAGTGAAGTGCCACAGGGGTCAGTATTGGGGCCACTTCTTTTTAATATTTTTATTAATGACCTTGTAGTGGGTTTACACAGTCAAGTTTCAATATTTGCAGATGATACTAAGCTGTGTAAAGTAATAAATACTGAGGTTGATAGTTTAGCATTACAGAGGGATTTGTGGAAGCTTGAGGCATGGGCAGAGAAATGGTTGATGAGGTTTAATGTAGATAAATGTAAAGTTATGCACTTGGGCCATGGAAACAAAAAGTATAATTATGTTCTAAACGGTCAATTACTTAGTAAAACTGAAGCTGAAAAGGACTTGGGCGTATTGGTGGATGGTAAACTTAATTTTAGTGACCAGAGCCAGGCGGCTGCTGCTAAAGCAAATAAAATAATGGGATGTATCAAGAGAGGAATAGATTCTCATGATAAAGACATAGTTTTGCCCTTATACAAATCCCTGGTCAGACCACACATGGAATATTGTGTACAGTTTTGGGCACCAGTGTATAAAAAGGATATAATAGAGCTGGAACGAGTGCAGAGGAGAGCAACCAGGATTATTAGGGGAATGGGGGGATTAGAATACACTGACAGATTACAAAATTTGGGATTATTCAGTTTAGAAAAAAGACGACTGAGGGGAGACCTCATTACAATGTACAAATACCTGAACGGACAGTACAAGGATCTCTCCAAAGATCTTTTTATACCTAGGCCTGTGACCAGGACAAGGGGGCATCCTCTACGCCTAGAGGAGAGGCGATTTTACCATCACCATAGACAAAGGTTCTTTACTGTAAGAGCAGTGAGACTATGGAACTCTCTGCCGCAGGAGGTTGTTATGGCCGACTCTATGTACATGTTCAAGAGAGGCCTGGATGACTTTCTGGAGAGAAAAAATATCACGGGTTATGGGGATAAAACATTTATTTAATTCTTGAAGGTTGGACTTGATGGACTTGCGTCTCCTTCCAGCCTTATATACTATGATACTATGATACTATGATACCTCTTCAGTTCTAACCCTGAGCTTCTTTATATCTTCCCTGATGAAACCCATTTCACCTTTTAATCCTCCTATCTCTTTTAACACGTTTCCCACTGCTGTGAGACACTGCGTTATCTGAATTGAGATATCTTTTAATGAGATATTCACGTCCCCCTCGTCACTCCCTCCCATACTATCCTCAATACCTGATTAATCCATGGCCTCATCCTTGGCTGTCTGCATTGCAGCTTCACCCTTATATCTCTCTCCATTTTTATTTCCCCTGTTCTGGGGAGCGCTAGGAGATTGTAAGAATTTTTCCATTTTGCCGTCTTTTTACTTTCCTCCAGGCGAGGTAAACCTTGCATCATGTTCTGGCTGCATTGTCTGGCCAGAATGCTCAGCAACCATAACTTAACTGACATGCTCAGTTCAATTGTGGTTGCTGAGTGTTCGGGCCAGACGTTCTATCGAGTCCACTTTGCACTGTGAGTTGGACGCATCAAACTCACTCATGGGCAATAGGCCTAAGGTATAGTCCCAACTCAGCAAATAATTGTTATTGTTTGTGTCATGAAATATTGAAAAATTTTATATATTTTCATTTAAACCCTTAAGGACCATGGCATTTTTGCTTTTTGTGTTTCCCCTGTCTTTCAAAAGCCATTACCTCTTTTATTTTTCATACCTTGATACCTAGATCATAAGATTTGTTGTTGGTGAATAACGTGCACTAATACGTAGATAATAAAAGTGCTGTTATCTGTGAAGAGCAGACAATACACAGTTTCCTTGATTTTAAAGGTGCTGTTGTCCTTGAATATGCACACGATAATACATAGATCATAAAACTACTGTTGTCCAGGAATAGTGCACACTAATACCATGATTATAAAAGGGCTGTTGTCAGAGAATAGCTTTCAGTAATACCTTGATTGTAAAAGTTCTGTCACAGTTTAGTTTGGTACTGCAGGTCTTTTAAAATGAGAAAATCAGGAATTAAGGGACAGGGACATGGCAGTGATGATGATACTGGTGGTAATGGAGATGATGCCGCAAGGAGATGACATGTTCCTTCTCTATTTGTTCCAATTTCCTATGGTGCACGTAGGCACCAGGATGTGCAGAATGTACTGGTAGGTCCCAATAGGCCACAAAAAGTTGAGCCTTTGGTCAATCACAAACAGGGAATCAACTTCTTGGGGATTCTATTTACCAAGCTCATCCTCAGGAAGTGCAGAGTCCTCCACTTCACTGCCCTTCAGTGAAGCAAAGCAGCCTCAGCCACAAGTCAGGTATAGTCAGTCATGCTGTACGATGAATCTCCTAGCTGGGATTCCGTGGCCCATTCACCTGCTCCAGTAGTAAAGATAGTATAATTTTTTAAGAATTCTTATTGAAGGATGAGAGTGTGAAACGCAACTGCCAATGGCTGTGGCTTTTTGTTATGTGCAGACTGAGAGGAAAGGCAGAGGTGAGTGCTGGGTGGTGGAAGAAGCGAAGGGTGATGATGAAGTCCTCGACCTAGCAAAGAGGTTGTGGTCAGGAAACCATGGACAGCAGGCAGAAAGCACAAAGGGACCAAGGTGCAGTGTTCGGCATGTAAGAATGTTGTTGACTGCTACTGGCTGCGCCAAGGTACCCAGGAAACAGATGCCATCCCACATGGTGTCGGTTGCATGTAATTTTTCTCTCACGAAATCCAGAAGATAGGACGTGTCATTTACATGCTGTGCCACCAGTCCATAAAGCGTGGCAAAAACAATGCGAGCGCCATACGCATTACCAGGCACCTGCAGAGTAAACATGAGTTGCAGTGGCTGAGAAATCATAAAAGCCTAGAAACACCTAAGGCTTCCCCTGTTACTGTTCTTCTCCTGTTGCACTACCATCTCCAAGCCTGTTTACCAGGGGCGTAGTTTGAGGGGGTGCAGAGGGTGAGATCGCAACCGGGCCCAGACTAGTACTATAAAACATACATTATAGTCAGGGGGCTTGGCACAGACCTTGTACTGGGGCCCATCAGCTTCAAGTTATGCCACTGCTGTCCACGCCATTTATTCAGCTCTCCATTCCACAAATAATGGAGAGAGAGCAAAAGTTTGGCCCATCACATGCATAAGTACTGGTCCTAATTAGGAGTGTTACCATTGCTGGTCTTTGAAATGCTCCTGTTTAAGCTGGTGGAGATCTGATGGTGGTAGCTGTAGCACAGAATGAAGTTCCCAGCCGCCGCTACTTTTCCCAGCATACAGTCCCTACCCTGCACCAAGAAGTTGCTGACGAAATCACTCCAAAGTGCTATCAGAACAAAGGTTCACCTCACAACTGACACATGAACCAATAAGCACGGGCAGAGACACTACATCTCCTGCTCACTAGGTTAATGTAGTAGTGGCTGGTCCTGAAGCTGGTTACCTCCAGTTGCCTACTCCTTTTTCTCCACTTCCTCCTCCCCTTTTTCTTTATCCAGTGAGCACAGAGCCAACACCACCACCTATATCAAAGCCATGGGGAAACAGCAGTCGGCCGAGCAAAAATTCACCTGTCTGGGTGACCACATGCCACCAGGGAGCTGTGGATTGGGACCTAGCAACAGACAAATAAATGGTTGCTGCTACTGATCCTCAGGCCCAGCAAGGTGGTGTATAACACTGGCCAGAACCTTGTAGAAGCTTTGGGCAAACCAAGTTGATGCACATCCCATGTATTGTGTATATGCAAAGACGTTCTGGCCAGACGTTCTGGAGCTGCTGCTTGAAGTGCATTGCATGTGATCTCATTTTTGGCATTCATTTTTTGCAGGAACTTTGGCCGGCCCACTCACCCAAACATATTGTGGGCATATATTTTATATTATTTCAATTTCTGTGTACATTGATCTACCATAGTTCTATTGCAACTTATGTAACAAGTGTTGCTTTGGTAAACAAGAAGTAGTTATTTGTGACCCTATATCTGTTGTATGAATTTACAAGGGGGATATCCACTTCAGGGAAAACAGAGACTTAGGGGCAGATTTATCAAGCAGTCTGAAAGTCAGAATATTTCTAGTTGCCCATGGCAGCTCAGCTTTCATTTTACCAGTGCTCATGAATATTTTAAAGGGGAGCTGTGATTGGTTGTCATGGGCAACTAGAAATATTCTGACTTTCAGACAGATTGATAAATCTGCCCCTAAGTCTCTGTTTTCCCTGAAGTGGATATCCCCCTTGTAAAATCATACAACAGATATAGGGTCACAAATAACCAAAGCAACACTTGTTACACTTGTGGACTATGGACATTACTTCTTTATCCCTAAGGCCCAGCCCCACTGAAGGTTTCTGTATAATACTGTGTGACACAAATAAAGCATCTCACACCTGCCTTACTTTTGAAGGCATCAGTTTGCAGAGGTTGAGTTATTATACCATATGATTGATTTCTTCTTCTGAGCTCACCTCTGACTTTTATCAGTTATTAGAGAATTGCGCCGGGATTTTGGCACATGCGATCGTATTGTGGTGCATTGGTGCCGGCTTTCACATGACAGAAATCGGGGGGCTTGGCCGTCGGAAAGCCCGACGGATTTGGAAGAACCGCGGAATTTAAAAAAAATTTTGTGTCACACAAATTGCACTCACATACACTGAGACGGAGAAGGTGAATTCCGTCTGGCTTCAGCGCAGCAGCGCCACCTAGTGGACATCAGGCGCACGACCTTAGTGAATCCCGGCAGAACCCGAATCAACGTCTGAGAACGCGCCGCTGGATTGCGACTGGACCTGGTAAGTAAATCTGCCCCAGTGAGTTCATAGATTTTTTGAATATTTGTCTTACCTGTGTTGTTGGTCCAGGGTTTGAGTTAGTTGCTCTTCTGAGCCGACCCGAAGGCCGCACCTAAGTGACAGGTCTCAGACTCTGCTGTTTAGCTCCAAGAATTTACACATTGTTATAGTGTCACTACCAACCCAGGTTACTCTAAGCCTTCTCCCGACCGGGTCTGGTTATTGATGCAGTGGTGGAAATATTGGGGGTCATTTACTAAGGGCCCGATTCGCGTTTTCCCGACGTGTTACCCGAATATTTCCGATTTGCGCCGATTGTACCTTAATTGCCCCGGGATTTTGGCGCACGCGATCGGATTGTGGTGCATCGGCGCTGGCATGCACGCGACGGAAATCGGGGGGCGTGGCCCAACGAAAACCCGACGGATTCGGAAAAACCGCCGCATTTAAGAAAAAAAATGTGTCGCGAAAATTACACTTACCTTCACCAGGTATAGGCTGGTGAATTTCAGGGCATTCCAGCGCGCCTCCGGGGAACTTCAGCGCAGCAGCGCCACCTGGTGGACGGCGGAGGAACTACCTTAGTGAATCCCGGCCGGACCCGAATCCACCGCAGAGAACGCGCCGCTGGATCGCGAACGGACCGGCTAAGTAAATCTGTCCCATTGTGTTGTGATCGGGTCTCATATAGCAGACACTGATGGTTGTATTTTGATTTTGGACGAATGGTTAGGTAGGGAGGGATAGTGAGGAGTCCCAAGCCTTGAAGAGTGAGTAGGGGCTTGGGGCTGCCCCAAGCTTTGAAGAGTGAGTAGGGCTTGGGGTTATACTTTGTACTGGTACACATGTGGCAGTGCCCATAGACCTAGTTCCTTTTTGGTAGGGACGTTAGAGAGAGATAGAGTCGATGCAGCACGCTGAGGAAGCACAAGGCCCTTTGCTTCTTTGCGTACACATTATTTTATATATATATATATATATATATATATATATATATACACATATATAAGTATTGATCTTCTGTGGGTTGCTAATAGTTGGGAGTTGTGTAGTGAAGTCATCAGCCATCATTTGTTTCATTAGTTATTATACCACCATACTGGCTGATGTATAAAATATTTCTCCAGCAAGAAGCAGAAGTCAAATATTCCTGCTGGAATAATGGATTACCAAAAAGGAATGTAAGATATAGTAGGTTGTAAATCATGAGATCTGTGTGGAGGATCCTTTAGAGTGTCCGCTTAGCTAAAAGAGCTTGATAGAAAGAGACGGGCAAAATGAGACAGATCAAAGTTGTTGTTGTGGAAAGTAGTTTGAAAAAAAAAAAGAGAGGAAGATTTTGTTTTTTTCCTCCCTGAAACAAAGAAGAAAAGATGGCACAGAGCAGTGCCCTCTTAGACTCCACCCCCTTTATCATCAGAAGGGTGCTTTAATGGAGTCAGGAGAGACTTGTTATAATTGTGGTGCCCCCCAGATCATCCCCACAGCATGGCACCAGTCACGCCCCTCTATCTTTGTTTAAGGCAAAAGTCACTCCCCACCATGCTTTGGTGGCGGCCATCTTAAAACAGCATACCTATGGCCGAGCCCTGTGGCCATTTTACAGTCATGTGGAGGGGTGTGGAGATGACATGATGGAATTTGAAGGCTGATAGCAATTTGGTGGGAAAGCAGGGGGAAAGAAAGAACGGTGTTCAGGTGTTATAGAGAGAATTCTGGAACTGAATAGTGCTGTTTGTTTGTTTCATGGTTATAGAAACCCCCTGTGATTGGAAAAATTATTCAGACAAGGCAGTTGGTGGTAGAAGAAGTGATTTTAAAATAACATCTGTAAAAAGGTATTCCCTTGTATTACTTTGCATTACCCCTGAGACTTGTAGTCCGACGGGGGGGACAGAGGGGGGATGCAGTGATAAGACAAGGATGGCAGCATTCCAGCCCATAGCAAAGTGTTATATTGTCTTGCCAGATAGAAGGTCAAAGGGGGAGACTTTGAGATTCTCCTCCCCCCAAGCAGCAGTGAAGAGAAAGATTAGAGAAAAACTCAACAAAGCTAATTACATTTCCCGAATATTCCCGATTTGCGCCGATTGTACCTTAATTGCCCCGGGATTTTGGCGCACGCGATCGGATTGTGGTGCATCGGCGCTGGCATGCACGCGACGGAAATCGGGGGGCGTGGCCCAACGAAAACCCGACGGATTCGGAAAAACCGCCGCATTTAAGAAAAAAAATGTGTCGCGAAAATTACACTTACCTTCACCAGGTATAGGCTGGTGAATTTCAGGGCATTCCAGCGCGCCTCCGGGGAACTTCAGCGCAGCAGCGCCACCTGGTGGACGGCGGAGGAACTACCTTAGTGAATCCCGGCCGGACCCGAATCCACCGCAGAGAACGCGCCGCTGGATCGCGAACGGACCGGCTAAGTAAATCTGTCCCATTGTGTTGTGATCGGGTCTCATATAGCAGACACTGATGGTTGTATTTTGATTTTGGACGAATGGTTAGGTAGGGAGGGATAGTGAGGAGTCCCAAGCCTTGAAGAGTGAGTAGGGGCTTGGGGCTGCCCCAAGCTTTGAAGAGTGAGTAGGGCTTGGGGTTATACTTTGTACTGGTACACATGTGGCAGTGCCCATAGACCTAGTTCCTTTTTGGTAGGGACGTTAGAGAGAGATAGAGTCGATGCAGCACGCTGAGGAAGCACAAGGCCCTCATAAGTCGTGGAAAGACGTCATGAGGTTTCCGGAAACTGAAACTGATTGTACATTGAGCAGCTGCTATCAAATTCTTTGTAAAGAGGACAAAAAGAGTTAAAGCTTGTCTGGTTTAAAGTCTTTGTTTAAGAAGTCCTCCTGGAGGCAGAGATAAGGAAGACATTCAAGGAGATTTACTGCAAGAGAATCTTACTGACCATGGCCATGTCCGTGTGATTCTTTGCGTACACATTATTTTATATATATATATATATATATATATATATATATATATATATATATATATATATATACACACATATATAAGTATTGATCTTCTGTGGGTTGCTAATAGTTGGGAGTTGTGTAGTGAAGTCATCAGCCATCATTTGTTTCATTAGTTATTATACCACCATACTGGCTGATGTATAAAATATTTCTCCAGCAAGAAGCAGAAGTCAAATATTCCTGCTGGAATAATGGATTACCAAAAAGGAATGTAAGATATAGTAGGTTGTAAATCATGAGATCTGTGTGGAGGATCCTTTAGAGTGTCCGCTTAGCTAAAAGAGCTTGATAGAAAGAGACGGGCAAAATGAGACAGATCAAAGTTGTTGTTGTGGAAAGTAGTTTGAAAAAAAAAAAGAGAGGAAGATTTTGTTTTTTTCCTCCCTGAAACAAAGAAGAAAAGATGGCACAGAGCAGTGCCCTCTTAGACTCCACCCCCTTTATCATCAGAAGGGTGCTTTAATGGAGTCAGGAGAGACTTGTTATAATTGTGGTGCCCCCCAGATCATCCCCACAGCATGGCACCAGTCACGCCCCTCTATCTTTGTTTAAGGCAAAAGTCACTCCCCACCATGCTTTGGTGGTGGCCATCTTAAAACAGCATACCTATGGCCGAGCCCTGTGGCCATTTTACAGTCATGTGGAGGGGTGTGGAGATGACATGATGGAATTTGAAGGCTGATAGCAATTTGGTGGGAAAGCAGGGGGAAAGAAAGAACGGTGTTCAGGTGTTATAGAGAGAATTCTGGAACTGAATAGTGCTGTTTGTTTGTTTCATGGTTATAGAAACCCCCTGTGATTGGAAAAATTATTCAGACAAGGCAGTTGGTGGTAGAAGAAGTGATTTTAAAATAACATCTGTAAAAAGGTATTCCCTTGTATTACTTTGCATTACCCCTGAGACTTGTAGTCCGACGGGGGGGGACAGAGGGGGGATGCAGTGATAAGACAAGGATGGCAGCATTCCAGCCCATAGCAAAGTGTTATATTGTCTTGCCAGATAGAAGGTCAAAGGGGGAGACTTTGAGATTCTCCTCCCCCCAAGCAGCAGTGAAGAGAAAGATTAGAGAAAAACTCAACAAAGCTAATTACATTTCATCAAGTTATTGGTAACTAGTGACATTAGAAACTATTTGTGAGAAGTTAATTTGTTTTACTTTGTGAGCAAGTGTTGAGTACTAAAAGATTGTGGTTTATTGTTTTCTAATATTAATCTCTGTGGAGTTATGTCCCTGAATAATCTGCACTCCAGTTAAAATTCTCTTATCCACAAATGTAGGACAATTCCACATATATCTGCAGAAGTTAAAATTCATTGTCTCAAGAAGGAAAGTGTATCCATTAGCATTGAGGATTTTCTGTTTGCAGAAGTAGTGTTTCATGATTAAAGAGCAAGTAGTTGCAGCCAGTGTCACACATGTTGGCTAAAATTCTGTACCTTTTGTCTTTTGCATGTGGATTTGTATTTGTTTTCAGACATTAAGGGCAATAATATGTGTGGAAAGTCTTGCCACTAGGTGGCTAGGGTTCTTCAAGTGTACATACAGTAGTTATACTCTCAAAGAGTAGAACAGTAGTCTAGATGTTTTGTTTTTATATGTTTATGACCTAGCCACCTGACCTGATTTAAAACCTGATCAAAACTGATATTTTCCCTTTTGTATTTTTTACCCAGAGAGCTGATTCAAGATCAAGGTTCTTATGTTATGTATAACCACTGTTTTTCCCTAGGTTTATTGTAGAGACAGTTTAGAGCTCAGAAATATCAGTAGAACTCCATATAGATAATTCTAAAAAGACCAACATTTAGAAGTACTGTCTCGAAGCCAAGGACAGTAAAGGAAAATGATAAAGGCTCATAGCTTATTATTTAGTAAGATGATAACATCTAGTGTTTGAGCAGATAGTGGAAGCTTATTCATTATTATATTTCTTGGTTAGAACCTCTCTGATTGTTAGCAAATTACAGTTTACAGTTACACTATAATATTTTAGCTGTGTGCTCATAAGTGCAGCCCAAAAACGTAAACAGCCTGGTACTAATGTTTACAATATGTCTTCTTTTTATTTCTGAGCAAGTTTTGTCCTTTTATATACATCCAGTTGACATACTGCCTTTGGAGCAAGGAGAATATCCAGGTATTTGGTTAAATTTAATTAACTTTTTTCCTCTCATGGAGGACCATGATTATGTGGCCCATATGGGCAGGAGACGGTGGGATTTTCTCATGTCAAAGATTCAGTACCCTGACCTTGTACTCTTTGTGGATGGTTCCAGGTAATATTATGAGGGTAAATGTTATTAACATGTTATATGCTGTCATTGCACAACACGACAAGGAACCAAGTATAAGAAACAGAAGCACTTCCATTACATATTACACTAGTGGAACAGAACTGAAAGTATTGATAGAAGTATGGCCCTTAGCTTAGGGTAAGACAGATAGCATGTACACAGATTCCAGGTACGTTTGGAACAGCTCATGTTAGCAGCCCTATGTGAAAAGTCAGAGCTTTCATCACACCAGCAGGTGAAGACTTGATTGAGATACTTATGGAGAGACTACTCGAACTAACATAAAAAACTATTGTTAAGACAAAGGCAAACACTAAGATGAACAGAAACACAAGGGAATGACCAAGCAGATAGAGCAGCCAAGGAAGCTGTCAGGACGTCTGTACCCTTAGTCCCCACCATGAATGTGTTGCCAGCTGAGGAAACCTCTACCGTGGTAAGTCCTAACATGCTACAGGTCCTGCAGAGACAAGTGTTGAAAGAAGAACGAGAAGATGCAGCAAGAAGAAGGTGCCAGTCTGATCTGTGGACAATGAACTCTATACAACCTAATGTGACCCAGGTGACTTATGGTTATATCCAAGTTATATATTTAAAACATCCAGCTGCTCCAGTATTTGGTGTAGTGGCCTCTGTGTTACAGACGGTAAAGGTGCCACACCAGCACCACCACCACAAAATGGTCTACAGGTATGAGTGACCAGAAGTGCTCAAAAGGTACCCACTTCTCAAGAGAGGTTAAGATTTAGGAATAGATTGGGTAGTTCACGTCCCACCCCATCCACAAAGTAGCAGGAAGGTTGAGAGGTTGATTTGGACTCTGAAACGAAAGATCCAAAAGGCAATGGTGGAGAACAGGAAACGCGGGATTTAACAATTCAATTTGTGTCCCAAGACATGCACTCACATACACCGGGAGGAAGAAGGTGAACTCCAGCGGACCTGATCGGGGAAGCGACACATGCAGGAAATCAGACGCATGATCTTCATGAATAGCGGCAGATGGGCATTCTGGCGGACAACGCACAGCGGGGACCGCGTAAGTAAATGTGCCCCATTGAGTTGGACATATTATTTAATAGGTATAGTAGGAGAGTTATAGTATTGGAAAATTGGTTATCAAAACTATTTCCAGCTCTAAAAAGAATAAAAAATTGTAAAGAAATTTTCAGGAGCCCAGCATTCCATTTTGTTTGCTTGTTTCGTGAATCAGTTCTGGTTAGAACCAATTCAAGTGGGGGAGTTGAGGCATATATTTTATATTATTTCAATTTCTGTGTAGATTGATCTACCATAGTTCTATTACAACTTGTGTAACATGTGTTTCTTTGGTTAACAAGGGGTAGTTATTTATGACACCCTACAAGTGAGGTGTGATGTGGATAGGAACAGGAAAGCACAACATCTCCTGGAAGGGATGAGGCGGCAGTTGAGTTGTATCTTTTTACTATGCAAAGGAAGTAACCCTATCCATGTGGCCAATTTATGGCTTCCTCCAGGGTTGATTCAGTCTGCATACTAATTGGTCAACTGCAGCTGTGGGAAACTTTGTTTTAACCACTAAAATCCTTCGCATGTTAGGCAAAGTGAACAAATTGGTATAAGAAGAGAAGACTGTATAAGGTGTAGTTAGAAGGGAAAGAATGGAGGGTTGATTGCTATATAGAGCTGATTGAACAATATATATTAACACCATTGTCAATGTCTGGGGTCTCTGGGACTGAAATCCAATAAAGTAAGTTTTGTCTCTAGAAAAAGAACAGAGGTTGTCTGTTCTGGATTAGTACCTGGTTGAGTGGTATAAAGTGGACTGCTAACGATACATCATCGATCATTATCAAATTCATAAATCTATCAAAACACATATGTGATGTACCAACTAGGTGGAAGTACATATGGTAGGAAGGGTATGTCAGCAGCGGCAGGTAATCGTGGATTTCCAACTCCAGAATGCTTGGGTGAGGTGAAGTAGTTGTTCAGTGCTGCACCGCTTGAAATATGCAACCAATATGGCCAGTCTCTACGCCATTGTCAATCTCTACAATTCTCATCTTTTGACTGCACTTCAGGCTATGAAGGAGCTAGTAATTGTAGCACACGAGGAAGAAGAGGAAGAACAGGTGCCAGTTCACGCAAAGCTCACAGTGTAGATTCCCAGACCATGGTCTACAAACTGCACTGTATAGCTGGGGAACAGTTTTGGAGCAGACCGACATCACGGTGGCATGACTGGGGAGATGAAGAGGAGGACAAGGAGTAGGCACCTCCCATCGAGGACAGCTTGTCTTTGCCTCGAGGCAGCCTGGTAATCTCACTATTATGCCCCAGTTAATGCACAGTGACACACCGAGTTATCCAGATACTCAACAGTGCCAAATACTTGATGGCCACCCTGCTGGATCCATTTTATAGCATATCATCCTTCATTTCCATTTAAGTACTAGAGTGTGAGACTAGAATGAGGCAGTACACGCACACTTTGGTGTACACCAGAGCTTACATCCTACATTGAGAGCTTATCAGCTGCAGTGGAGGTGGAAGGAAGATGCAGAAGGAAGACCAACATGTTGACAAGGTGGAATGCCATGTTGACATCTGCTCAACCTTCACCACCATAAAATGGGGCACCTAGTACCAGGAGGCAGAATGTGGATGATTATCTGTTCACATGTCTCCTGTTACTGAAGGATTGGTCATCCCCTTTCAATTTCTGGGTGGGAAAATTGGACACTTGGTCAGAGCATGCCCTCCATGACTGTCCTGCCCTGTGGCTTATGTGCCATAGTAGGTGTTCAGCACCACCAATGGTGTCATCACTGACAAGAGGAGCGGCCTTTCTTCAGAAGATGTGGGCATCCTAACATTCCGACGTAACTTGGTTTTGCCAATGTTGGAATAAATTGCCCACCCACTAGAGGTGTCTCGGGAGTCACAGAATCCTCTCTTCCAGAATTGAGACAGCTTTGAATTACAGGAGAGAGGAGGTAGACACCAGAGAAGACAGAATGACTGGCACCACCTGAACACAGGCAAAGAGCAAAGTCCAGGTCCAACAGTAACAGCCATACGTTGGGACTGGCAAACAAAATAATACTGCTGCGGGGTGCACGTCCAAGCTTCACAGCAGAAGACTAATCCAGCATCCATAGAAAGAAAAAGCGGCACTCACCGATCACAAGCAGGAAAACTTTATTGTGGAACGAGTCAGGACAGGGGTGATGCATGCCACGGAAGGCGATGGGCCGCTTCGCGCTGAGAGCGCTTTCTCAAGCCTCGGACATTGCGAGATCTCGGGACGCAGGTAATATACCCGCCCCGAGCGCGCGTAGTCCTGGCAACGAGACACAAACATAAAAGCACACAGTATCATGAGTGCCGGCACGGGCACACAACAAGTACATAACAATCAATAATAACTAAACATGATACATAGTTTAAAAGTACGGCGCAGGAGTTGAGGCTTAGATGTGCAACATTTAAATACAAAGTATTTATATAAAGTAAATATAAAGTATGATATCCAGCCATAGGCGAAATGACAGTATATAAATGGGCAAAGAGAGGAGTGACAGACACGAGAGGATAAGTCAGAAAAACGTTAATAGGAACGGAGCACAAGGGGAAACAATCTTGTGAGTACATTACATAAGAAAATACATCCTGGGGCGTGCCCGGATGCTGAGGGAGCAGGACGTGTAGGTGACAGGCTCTGCTCTCCCGACCCGTTAAAGCACATCTGCCCGCAGCCTACCTCATCGTCATGGGCAACCGCCGCAAGCAAAAGGTGTCCGGCACCTCTCCGGACCGTTCGGGGACCCCGCAGACGGCCACACTGCCGGAGTTCTTTGCGAGGGGGACCAGGGCGTCCTCGGCCAAGATGGCGCCGGCACGCGCCACAGCTGCGCCTGACGCGGACTTCCCGGAGCTCCTGCCTGCGGGCGGGCGGGGAGCTCCGCAACAGACGCGGCCACTGCCACACTGGCCGGGCTCCACCACTACTCCCCAGCCTACAGGTACAGGGCAGGCAATTAGCTTGTCGGTGGGTCAGCATACAAAACAGGCTGGATCACACAGCCTTGCAAACCCCCAGACACCAGACACCATTACAGCGCCCTGCAGGAGGGCACACAGCGGGGAGGGGGGAGGGAGCACTGGGCTCGGGAAAATGCCTGCCCTGCAGTAATGTTGGAGACCCAAGAGGAGACACAAGCTGACCCTCAGCAGCTCCTAATAGATCTGCCCACCCCAGAAGGGCCTGTGGGTCTGCTGCCTAGTCCCAGCCCATCAGCTATGCTCTCAGCTAGTGCTTCCCCTGCTGCCCCCTTGCCACAGAGGCAGCCATTCTTGAGGCAGTCCCCACACCTGGTCCATGAAGAACCAGCCACAGACTACTTAGCCACTCCAAGGTATCCGCGCCCCGCTTCTCCCTCCCAATGCTGGCCATCATCATCAGGAAGCTCACCAGCCAGAGATCTATCACTACCACTCCCACCCGATTGTTGGTCTCATGTTAATCAGCTACCAACGAAGCTGGACTTTCAAACTCTGATTTCAGAAGTAAGGGAGACCTGCAAATCAGCTATAGCTGAGATTCGCCAAAACGTACAACTGGCAGCCCAACTGGTAGATGCACTTGAAGATGACTATGCTACTGCTCGTAAAGCTATTAATGTACTTCAGAAACGCGTTATGTCCCAGGAAGAGACAATACAAGAACTACAATCCCATGTGGAAGACCTGGACAACAGAGGCAGGCGGCACAACATAAGGGTTCGGGGAGTCCCGGAATCAACGGGCCAGGAGGACAGACTCTCAACACTGAACCGCTCCCCGACACAACAGACTCATCGACTGGCAGTGGGCTTTAGAAAATTAATTCACCTATTCGACTTGTATGACATGTGGAGAGTGGACAACCCTACAGCCAAAGCCTACACCTTTTTCTCCCACCCACACAATACCTACACCCGCATTGATTATTTTCTCGGAGATATATCTATCTTGAGAACCTTGCAGCAATCCACCATAGGTCCAATAACATGGTCTGATCACGCCCCCATCATGCTTGAGCTCGATTTTACTACTCCCATTCACCGCCCACTACACTGGAGGCTCAATGAGACTCTGATTTCTAACCCAACGACGCGCGCAGAGCTAAACCAATGCCTACTGAACTACTTTGGGGATAACACCCTCACTGCCCCATCCCATATCATCCTATGGGAGGCCCATAAGACAGTGATAAGGGGGGACTGTATCTCTGTAGCTGCATGTAAACAGAAAATGGTTCATGCCACCCGCCAGAAATGCGAGAGGGATTTACAGTTCTAGCAGCGTGCCTGCTTTCTAAACCCTCTTTGCGCCTACTGAGACGGGTGGTAGATAATAGGGCCAGCCTAAGCGAGCTCTTACTTATGGGGAGCGAGAAGCTACTCCGTTATTCCCGTAGACGATTCTACGAATTCGGCAACAAGGCTCATACGTTGCTAGCAAACCACAAACAGTTAACAGCAACCCTTACGGCATTAAAGATGCCGATTACGACCCAAAGGTAGTGGCTCGCATCTTTGAAGATTACTACAGTACACTATACTCCCTCCCCCCCACGGCCAACCCTGACTCCCCAGGGGCGACGGAGGGTCTATCCCAATATCTGAATGAATGTAATTTGCCCACCCTTTCGGGGGAGGCGTTGGACTGCCTGAACCAGGAAATCACCCCTGAGGAACTATCGGAGGTGATGCAAGCCTTGCCCACGGGCAAAGCTCCAGGCCCCGACAGGTTTACCTACACCTACTACAAAACCTATAGTGAAATCTTGATACCCCACATGGTCGAGCTGTTCAACGCTTTCCTCGGAAGCACTCCCATCCCACCCACTATGCTTTGCTCCTACATTACAGTACTCCCCAAACCCGGTAAAGACCCTTTGACATGCGCGAGCTACCGCCCCATAGCCCTACTTAACACGGACTTAAAAATTTTTACCAAACTACTAGCCGATAGATTGAACCAGTGGCTTCCACACTTGGTTCACAAGGACCAAGTTGGATTTACTAGATACCGCCAGGCGGGAGATAACACACGAAGGGCCGCGGACCTTCTGGAGGTTATCAGACACCAAGGAACGGAGGCGCTTTTTCTCAGCCTAGACGCAGAGAAAGCGTTTGATAGACTAGACTGGACCTTCACCACTCTGCAACGGTTTGGATTCACGGGTCCCTTCCTCCAAGCCTTACGGCAGCTGTACTCTACCCCCACAGCGGCGGTTCGCCTTCCCCACGCACATTCATCCTTCTTCCCCATCAGAAATGGCACGCGCCAGGGCTGTCCACTCTCACCATTGTTATATGTCTTAAGCATCGAACCCCTAGCAGCATACATAAGGGCTAACCCAGATATTTGCGGCATTAGGGTCCGCAACACTCAATTCAAAATCTCTCTATTCGCAGATGATGTCCTGCTCACTCTTGCCAACCACGTGATCACCCTACCAAACTTACATGCGACGTTGGACCGCTATAGTCGTTTCTCAGGGTATAAAATTAATAACACCAAGACGGAGGCACTGCCGCTTAATATCCCCCCAGGGCAGCTACGGGCTTTACAGGACACATTCCCCTATACATGGAAATTTTCCTCCTTAAAATATCTAGGGATTCACCTCACCCCTAGCTATGGTGCCCTTTTTGGAGCCAACTTTACGCCTCTTTTTAAGGAAATTACATCTCTGTTAGCCAGATGGAAGCCACTACATGTGTCTCTCCTGGGGCGAGTTGCTGCAGTGAAAATGACAATTTTACCCAAACTGTTATATCTATTTGAAACTCTGCCGGTTAGGGTGCCTATGGCATGGTTGGCGGGATTACAGTCCAGATGTCTGGACTATGTTTGGAATGGGCGAAGACATAGGATCCCAAAGTCGGTCATGACCGCTGGATCCACTAACGGAGGCCTAGCCCTGCCTGACCTAAAGTTATACTATTTCTCCATCCACCTCTGTCACATAGCTTCCTGAACCACTCTCCCGGCCTACAATAGGTGGACAGAGGTGGAAAAGCTGTGGCTGGCGCCGTATCATCCAGCGACCTTGATTTGGGGTCCCCTGCATGATACACCACCATCCACCCTCTTGGGCCCTATGCAATTCACTAGAGACATATGGTTCAAATGCAGAGTTCGATTCCAATTAGACACCCTTAGGTCGCAACTCACCCCAGTACTTTTCACCCCACACCTCCCAGACAGTGTGACTTCGGGAGGATTTAAACCCTGGATAGAGGCCAAATTATTCCAGATTAAGGACTACACAGACGCTCACACCAGACTGATCCTTCCCTCGCCACCCTAGTAGAGAGGTTCCTAACTCTTTCAGGGGGCCTCTTTCAGTATGGACAAATCAAACACTATATATTATCTCATATGGGTCCGGGGGAGATCCCACGCCCATCTCCATTTGAGCTCCTATGTGCCTCAGGGCCTTCTTCCAAGGGTCTAATTTCCAACATTTATAGTATTATAAACTCCCCGGCGGGACCCACTCAGCCTACACATACGTACATGGCCAAATGGGAAACATGGTTGAATAGGAACTTTTCTATGGAACAATGGCAGATTATCTGGTCAAACGCTAAAAAGGCCTCCATAAACTCCCTTTATAAGGAGAACCAGGTAAAACTCCTTATGCTATGGTACCACACCCCTGAACTGTTGCACAGAATTAACCCAAATATCTCAAATACCTTCTGGCGATGTAACAGGGAGGTGGGCTCTGTGTACCATATTTTCTGGTCATGTTCGGCGTTAGTTAACTATTGGAATATGATTGAACATCTCCTGCAGGAGGTCCTGGGAACCAGTGTCCCCGTGGATCCGGCAGTATATCTACTTAATTTACCCCCTACAAACATCAAGGGCCCAAAAGCCAGGCAGCTCCTCCACGTCCTAACGGCAGCCAAATGTTTGATTTCTCTATTCTGGAAGAGAACGGCCCGCCCTCTTCTACAGATTTGTATGACCGAATTAAGGATATGGGGTCGATGGAACAACTGACTTCTCAATTGAACAACAAATTGGATCGTTTTGAATCTGTTTGGTCCTCATGGGACATTCACTGCATGACTGATAGTCAAGGCTCTTAGGCCGACTGCTCCAAATTTTTCGCACAGTCTACTAATTGTGCGTAGAGCTAACATGACAGGATTGTTGTTTAGTTTTTCCTTGTATGTCTTTTATATGGTAATAAGGCTTATAACGTCTACAATTTAATGCACCTTTCAATAGATAGGTCTATAGCCCATGTTTGGGCAGATGTTTCTGCCTGTGATTGTTAAAGATAAAACAAAATAAATAAATAAATAAAGAGTTGATCAAAAAAAAAAAAAAAAAAAAAGAAAATACATCCTAGGTGCAACGTAGAATCGAAAACGGCAAACTAGATGTAATTGTACATATTGCTGGCAGGGTACATAAATCATAGAAAGACGCTAGGGTCCTTCCTATCATTCAAGCCCATAGGCCCTAGCGCAGTGATGGGTAACCTATGACACGCGTGTCAGTGCTGACCTACATGACCAGGTGCAGGCTGAGAGATTGCACTGAGCTTCCGGCACTCCTCCCTCCTCCTCCCCCGGGCCGGCCCTTCCCCATGTGTGAGCTTTGCCTAGTGTCTCCAGTCAGCACAGGTATCAGCATGGGGCACAGCAGGAGAAGTGACCCGGCCATACACCCAGGAGGCTCCTCTGCAGCTCCTGATAGTTGTGGTGGGGGGAAGATGGCATCACAGTCAGAGGTCACATCGCTGCTGCCTTGTGTGATGTCCCAGCAGCTGCCACCTCTACACTGACCATCTCCACAGCAGGGGCAAGGGAGGACAACCACTCTCATCATATAGTAAGTAAGGTCAGTGCACTGTATGATAGAAGACAGTCATCAGGGCTTGTGTGTCAGTTTTGTGATGTACAAGCCCAGACATTGCGAATCTCTTGCTCCTCACACCTTCTCCATGCCAAGAGGGCATGAGGGAGATGCAGACAGCGGCCTGCGCCCTCGCTATAACCTGTGAACTTTCATGACAGAAAGTTCACAGGTTACTAAGCATTTCCACACCTGTCTGATTGTAACCAATCTATTACAATGTGCGATTTGCACATAGTAATAGATGATTGGGAAAATCCCCATATACTGCCATAATGTAGTATGGCAGTACATGGTAGGATCAATCAGACAACCTACGGTTAAAGTACCCTAGAAGTTAAATAGTATACATATTTGTTATTTAAACTATAAATATCACAAAATTATGTTTTTTTTGTCAAGGTGACACACCACCCGAGTTATGCTCGGTTTTTTGGCGAATTTTGACACACCAAGCTCAAAAGGTTGCCCATCACTGCCAAAGCTCATTATACTTCAAGATAAGTCTAGGCGCAAGGCGGAGCAGAGCTTTTGAGCGATTACCCCCTTGGGGGTCAATTTCAACTTTCTCGAGACCCACAAATCTAAGAGCCTCAGGATTCCACCCATGACTATCCCTGACATGACTAATGAGGCGGGGACATCCTTTACCTGTATGGATCGAGTGGCAGTGTTCGCGGAATCTAGTGAACAGGTTCCTGATGGTCCACCCAATATAGAAATACTGACATGAGCATAACACCACATAAACAACAAACGTAGATCGACAATTAAGAAAGGAAATCACTACATGTCGCTTGTCGAGGGCTTGTGCCTCGAAGCGATCGGGATCACTATTTAACCTTTTTAAACAAAGAAACTGACTAAACGGTAACCCTTCCTTGGTGTGATAACTATCAAAGTGTAATAGGGCGTTGGTGGCTGTGGGCTTTCTGAAGGCAGTAGTGTTAAGTCTATCTGCTACCTAAACATTAAGGAATTCCAACGTTTTGCCCCCAAACACAGCGGTAAACCGCATATTCGTGGTGTTCTGCTCATTCAGAAAGGAAACAAAATTAAGGATTTCATTCTCAGTACCTGGCCAAACCATAAAAATGTTGTCCACATATTGAAAAAAAAGTCACAATATGCTTGACGAACATTTATTCTCGAAACACAGCCAAAAAAATATTGGCAAATGTGCACGCAACAGGCGTGCCCATTGCCATGCTGGTATTTTGAATGAACCTCTTCCCGTCAAACATAAAGGCATTGGGGGAGATTTACTTACCCGGTCCGTTCGCAATCCAGCGGCGCGTTCTCTGCGCTGGATTCGGGTCCGGGCGGGATTTATGATGGTAGTTCCTCCGCTGAAGTCCGCTGGAATGCCTTGAAATAGACCGGCCTATCCTGGATAAAGGTGAGTGAAATTTTCGCGACACAATTTTTTTTTTAAATGCGGCGGTTTTTCCAAATCCGTCGGGTTTTCGTTCGGCCACGCCCCCGATTTCCGTCGCGTGCATGCCGATGCGCCACAATCCGATTGCGCGCGTCAAAATCCCGGGGCAATTCAGGTACAATCGGCGCAAATCGGAAATATTCGGGTAACACGTCGGGAAAACGCGAATTGTGCCCTTAGTAAATGACCCCCATTATGTTTAAGTATGAAGTTTATCCCCTCACAAACAAACTGAATATATTCCTCGTTTTTATGGACACCGAGGAGGACGGAGCGAACGCTGTCGACACCCAGATCCTGGGGGATCCGGGTGTAGAGGCTTCCGACGTTCACAGAAGCCAAGTTGTAGTTCTCTTGCCAACATATTAGAATTTAGAGCTGTAAGAAAGGCATTCGTGTCCCTAAGGTAAGAAGGGATGTCTGTCAGTAGGGGACGTAACAGCCAGTCGATATATTTAGATAATGGTTCCGTCAAAGACCCTATCCCCGCCACAATGGGGCGACCAGGGGGGTCCAATAAGGTCTTGTGGACCTTGGGAAGAAAATACCATACCGGGTGTCTGGGATGAGGAGGAAACAATTTCTCAGCAGTCTTCTCAGAAAGAATCTTTTTTCTACACTCCACCTAAGGAAAGTACGGAATTTATAGGTCGGGTTGTGGTTTAATCTACTAAGTATTAGTGTCACCCAATTGCCTTGTGGCTACTTGAATATAGTAGTTGTGTGTCATGAGCACCACCTTTCCCCCCTTATCTGCAGGTTTTATAACAACATCCTTCAAAGAACTAAGCCAAACAAGGGCTTTATTTTCACCTACATAAAGATTAGAAGGAAAACTGGGGTAAATTAAGGCTTTAACGTCATCAAGAACTTTCTGGTGAAAAATGTCGATAGAGGAACCTGCAGACAAAGGGGGGCAAAAGGTGGATGGAAGGCCACCTCTAAACCTCTCTACTTCAACGACCTCAGCTGGGGAATCCAGAGGATCAACCAGATCCAAAAGTGTGGACACATTATGGACATCAGCAGGGTCCTGTAAAGAAGGAGGAAGAAAGCCTAAAGGGCCGACAGTGCAAGGAATTTCACAAACATTATCGGGCACAGATTTAGTCTCTCTATTATGAAAGAATTTTTTCAAATTCAATTTATGAGTCGCTTTAAACAGATCAATTTCGAATTGAACTGGGTCAAATTTGTTAGTGATGGCATAGTTTAGTCCTTTAGAGAGCAAGGAGATACAGTCAGGGTTGAGGGGTATGTTAGTCAAGTTAATGATGTTAGTGGGGGTTGGGCTGTCACCTGGTTCTATCGTCGCCAGGAGACTTGTTTTAGTTTCTGACTCGGCCAGCGGCCTCTTCTTCTGCCCCTTTCCCCCTCTCCTGATTTGTGTTCTAAAGGGACAATGGTATTATTAGATGAGGGTTCCATTGAGGTGCTTGTTCCGGGTTGAGCATCCTTCTGTGTAGGTTTTTTCTGTATTTCGTCAGATGCTCTGGAGTCCGATTGTGTTGTCCAGAATTCTGTGCTTCTTGGTCTATTCTTTTATCGTTTCTTTTTAAATTGTTGCTTCCTTTCTGGTTGCCAACCTAAGACCATGCTATTGTCGAAATCTGATTTATCTCTTAGGAATTTATCCCGTTTTTTATCTTTCACCTCGACTTGTATTATAATCAATCTCTTTTCTAATTTCTTGAAAAAAGAGGATGCTTGACTCTCAGATAGTCGGGTTTTTAACTCCATCTTGGCTTTGCACAATTTAACTGTAATACTGGTGTATTCTTGTTCATTGCGTGTAAGTACTAGACGCATGATATTCAGAGAGTGATGTAGATGCAAAGCATGCCATTCATTCATGAAGGTTGGGTCATCTTTATATTGTGCTGCCTCCTTATACACTCGAAGTCCTCGTGGGACTCGGGTGCACTCATCATACAATTTGAGAGAGTGATTTGTCCAAAACAATCGGATTCTTTTTCAGCCAAAGAAGAGAGGAGGCTTCCGTCTTATGAGGACCTATAATCACAGATCCGGATCTGTGGACCCCCCCATGTAGAGGCTTTTATAGCCTTCACACAAACTCCTGACTGCTGATGCTACGGGAGGTATGGGGGCTGGAGGAGGGGCATCAATCCGGACGGACAGCCAAAGAGACCAAGCTGTCTCTTTGTACCAAGTATGGAATAATGGAAAGAACCAGTCATAGGTAAAAGTCAAAGGAAAAGTCTGAAATAAGCAGCTTTATACAGTGCAGCTGTATAGTATACATATATATAGCACAATTTAGTCCTCCCCATTTGAAAAAAGTTAATAAAACCATTAAGTCATTAACCCATAAGCACTGCAGTCCTTTTCAATACATTTTTCTGTTCCCATATTCCAAGAGCCATAACATTTTTATTTTTCCAGAGTTGTAGGAGGTCATGTTATCTGTGGTACACATTGTGCTTTTTAGTATCAGTATTTAATATTCCATACACTACACTGGGAAACTGGAAAAAAAACATTCCAAATGTAGTACAAATGTCAAAAAAATGCAATTTTTCATTTTCTTAAGGGCTTCATATTTCCTGATTTCACTGTGTATCCCAAATGACACTTCTCCTTCATTTTTTTGACTCTGTTCGATCACATAGATACCAAATTCATATAGTTTTGTATCACGAGTGCCCCTTCAACCCACGGCCTGGGTCGCAGGCGCACCTGTGCCCGTCTCCGCTCCCCAGGACCCCCGAAGTCGATCTTACCTTCCCTCGATCCTGCTCCAGTGGCCCAATAATTGATGTTGGCGGCTGAAAATACTGTTAAATATCCAGCCCCTCTCCGTGTCCCCTTCCGAATCTTTGTGCCTCATAGCCAATGAAATAGTTACCCATGCACTGTGTTTATATTGCGATTTCCTGTTGTGACCCGGTTCCATTACCGACTTTGATCCGGTGCTGCCTGTCTTGACCTACCACTACGTCCCTGACTCTGATGCTGTGCTGCCTGTCTTGACCTCCTGCCTGTCCCCAACCATGGTTTTGCCTTCCAGTGGGTCCACTCCCCTGGTTCCTGACAGTAAGAATCAGGCTTGGATCCCACCAAGGTTCCGTGGCCTGGCAGATCTTACAACCATCGTAGCCCAGCAGTCCCAGCAGATTTCCGTAAAACTCAGACAAGTTACCACCATGTTGCAGCAATTGATGGCAGCAGCGTCAAGTTTCTGCGGCTCCTCCTGCTACTCTGGTTGGCCGGTCACAGCTAATGTTACCTCCTTCTTCGCTAAATTCCTGTCTGTCTTTGAGGAACCTGTACAGGCGTCTTCTGCTGATACCGCATTGCTGAACCTGCATCAAGAGGACTTGTTTGTCAACTATTATGCTGTACAGTTCCGTTTTAAAAAGGAACTTTCAGGACTGATTAAAGATGTCGGCCATATCTTCTCCGCTGTCCTCCAAGCCTCTGGTGGGTCTCCCCGCTCCATATATGGACTTTGTCAATGTCTTCTCTGCCTCCACACCTTCTATACGACTGCCCCATAGACCTGTTTCCAGGCACGTCTCCTCCACAGGGTCGTGTATATCCACTTTCAGTGCCGTGGCTATGTCTGGCTATGTAAAGGAGAATATGCAGAGGGGGTTAATTGTGGCCAAAAACGATGGGTCACGCGTCACTCAAACTGCTACACTTTGCCATAGATCATGGAACTTTTCCTACATGGAGCCAAGGTCTTTACCAGACTAGACCTACATGGGGCAAATAACTTCATCCGCATCTGCGAAGATGATGAGTGGAAGACCGCCTTCAATACTCATGATGGACATTTAGAGTACCTTGTCATGCCGTTTGAACTCTGTAACGCTCCAGCAGTCTTTTAGGAGTTTGTCAACGACATTTACAAAGAATTGCTATTTACCTGTGTCGTGGTCTACCTCAATGATATCCTGGTGTTCTCTAAGGACCTTGAGTCCCACTGGTCCCACGTATGGCAAGTCCTTAGACATCTAAGGGCCAATCGTATTTATGCAAAAGCGGTGAAGTGACAGTTTCATCAGAAGAGCTTTTCATTCCTCGGGTACATTATCTCCGACAAGGGCCTACAGATGGATCCAACTGTTGTCTGTGGTTCTTTGGTGGCCTCACCCAGTAGGACTTTTTGCTATACCAAGATTCCTGGGCTTTGCCAATTACTACCAGCAATTTACACCACACTTCTCCTCTTTGGTATCTCCTATTGTGGTGCTGACCAAGAAGAATGCCAATCCTAAACTCTGGCCTCCGGCGGCTGAAGGAGCTTTCGCTAAGCTGAAGTCTGCCTTTGCCTCTGCTCCGGTTCTCACGCGACCTGATACAGAGAAGCCATTCCAGCTGGAGACTGATGCCTCCTCCTCGGGAACTGGAGTGGTGCTCACCCAGAAAGGGCCCAAGGGCCGATGTCTCACCTGTGGGTTCTTTTACAAGACTTTCTCCTCTGCCGAGAGTAATTACTCCATAGGAGATATCATTAGGGAGGAACCAGATCCTCAGCATGTCATTTCTCCTGAGCAACTGGTTGTTGCGGCTCCAGTGGACCTTCATCAGCTTCCTCCTGGCAACACCTACATTTGACCTGTCTTTGGAAGGGGACACTAAATTGGGGACATTTCTCACGTGTGGCTGGGCCTGGGGTGAAACATTTTATCACCCTCATTTTCTGTTTCTACTGGTGGCCTGACCTGGACAGGATTTTGTGGGCTCCTGCACTTCTTGTGCCCTTCCTCTGGTAATAAAGATGTCCCATTTTGTTCCTCTGCCAGGCCTGTCATCAGATCCACACCTTGCCAGCCTGTTCTTCCTGTACATCTTTCGGCTCCATGGACTACCTTTGCACATAGTCTCAGACCGTGGGGCCCAGGTTGTTTCCAAATTCTGGCGGTCGTTCTGTAGTCAACTACAAGTTAAGTTGGATTTCTCTTCCGCACATCATCCTCAGTCTAATGGGCAAGTTGAGAGGGTTAATAATAAACTGGGCTGCTCTCTCCGCCATTTTGTCTCCGCCCGACAGGACGACTGGTCCACTCTCTTGCCATGGGTGGAATTGTCCTACAACTCTCTGGACTCCGAATCTGACGGCTACGCTCCATTTTTCATTGTGTATTGACAACATCCCTGTCCATCTCTCCCTCTTGTTGAGACTTGCTGCTGCTGATGTTCCTGCCATGGAAGAATTGGTCCGAGATCTCAGATCCTTCTGGGAGCAAACATGTCAGTCTTTACTCCGGGCATCTGCTTGCACCAAAACCCAGGGGCAAAAGAAGTGCAGGTCTCCTCCAGTCTTCTCCCCAGGTGACAAAGTATGGCTGTCTTCTAGGTACGTTCATTCGAAGATTCCCAGCTATAAACTTGGTCCTTGATTCCTGGGTCAATTTGAAGTACTGAAGCGCATCAATACTGTGGCATATAAGCTTCACCTTCCTTCCTCCATGCGCATCACGAACTCCTTCCTCCCCTCTCTTGAAGCTAGTCATCCTGAATCGCTTCTCTCGGCAAGTGCCTCCTCCTACCCCTCCTACCCTCAATGTCTTTGAGGTAAAGGAGGTCCGGGATATAAAGACAGTTAGGGGGAAGTGGTTCTTCCTTGTCGAATGGAAGGGGTTCGGAGAGATCCTGGGAGCCCGAGGATAACATCTTGGACCGTGGCCTTGTGCAAAAATTCCTCCAGACCAAGAAGAGAGGGAGGCCGAAGGGAAGGGGTACTGTGATGGGCGCCCCTGCAACCCATGTTCCGCTTTGCGGCTGGCTCTGGTGAAAACTGGGTACTACTTTCCTAACATTTTGTTAATAACCTTGAATTGCAACTTTTAATTAATTTAAATTAAGAATTTTTTTATTTCTGTTAAAAGCTTCCACACCTGATGATATTTTGTGACACAGGGATACCTGACATGTTTTTTAAAAATTTTATTTACATTTTTTTAATAATGTTTTTCAGTCCGTTACAGTGTTTGAACCCTATTGCACTGCCTCTACTAGAGTCTAGTACAATGGGGACATTTTATCACAGCTTGCACTAAATGTCAGATGATTAAAGACCTATAGACCCTTTGGGAGGCCACAATCTTTTTCCAGCCCAGGGTCCAAAATAGTTTTATCATTAATTTACTGGGAGGCCCGCAAAACTTTTCCAGTCAGGGCCCCCAAAATTCTCAGTGGTGACCATGGTGAGGTTTGAGAGTTTCATATCAACTGTGAAAAAACTGATAATGGGATAGTTTGACTCGATTATTACAAACTCATCTCACCCGCTGTATGATTTGGGTACAGGACAAAAGAGTTTAATCAGTAACAGGTTTAGACAACTAAAATTTAGAAAATTACTAATTCCCACAGCGATTGTAGCTTATAACAAAGCGCTGCAAAGATGTGAACTTCGAGAATTGTTCTAATGTGTATAATTATCCATAAAGGAATTTTTTTCCCATGTACTTTTCAATGTTGCAACTGTTGTAACCATTGCATTTATTACAGTACATTTGTCTTATCTTTTGGATAATTGTTCTCCTATATACAGTAAGGGTATGTTTTTAACTAAATTTCCCTTTGAGAAAAATTTAAGTCTACAGTACTTCTTAGAAACTTGTAAGGTGGTATAAAATTTAGAGTTTGTTTACACTGGATTGCCTGTTCAATGCGTTTGATTAGCTGTCTTCAAGCTAACCAGATGTCTCTCCAGGGCCAACAATATTGCAATGGGCTGTTAGGCATTCTGTGATGAATAACAGAATTAGAATTAAAGAATTCTGACATAGTTTCATCTATTTGAGTTCTTACAGTCAGGTCTTTGAGTAAGGCCTCGTTCAATCAACAGAAAGAACTCAATGCTTGAGCAGCAAGAAGAAAGCAGCTAGTAGAACTAATGGTACAAAATTTGCAATGAATATATCTGACGTGTGCTAAATTGGGTAGTGTGAAATCTTTAGCTGGCAGCAGGGCGATTCTAGAATAGGAGCCACAGGCTTCAGAGAAATACAAACAGGGGAGTAACTTACAATTTACAGCCCCCCGCCAGCAAGTTACTCTCCTGGGCCAGAATGCTCCACCCAGAACCAGCCAGCACCAGGAGACCACCAGCAACCGGGCCAGCACCTGGAGGCCACCTCAGAAAAGCCTGCTAAGGTGACTAGCCCCTTTCCTAACCCCCACTTCTGGATGACTGCTTACTGAGGCCCACTGTATGCCCTGCATAACGGGGCTGGAAGAGCCATATACCCAGCAGGTTGATTCATTGCCCTGGTGATACATCATCTACTACCACACATAAGTGGCTGGCCACTTGAGACTCCCTTGAAGCCAGAGCTGGACTCTAAGACCTGGCCTTCTTTGAGAAAACATCCCTTCAAGCTCCTGTCAACCCCCCTTATCCATGGTTGATCTTCAGAAACTCCCTGTCACCTGTGACAGACTTTGCCAGGTGACCCCAGTGAGTGCCGACCCACCAGTGGCACCCCTCTATGCTGTACTCTCTCTGAGGACTATACTGCATTACGCATCCACAGCTACCCCCTCCCTCCAATACCATTTGTGGAGCTGCTGCTGGACCTGCAGCTCTGGGTACCCACAGGTCATCCGGGCCAGGCCTTACACTCCTCCCTGCCGTAAATAATTTGTTTTCCATCACTTTGAGGCAGTGTCACTAAATTATGTGGACTGCTCCACATAGGACCCCCATATGTGTTGATATCTTGTTGGAATGCCACTTCCCACCCTGGTTCTCAACCACTGCTAATGGAGCCTGGCCGTGAAGCGGCTAAAGCTGCTGAGAAGCTGGAGTGCTTCAAAAGGCCAGGAAGCATCTGTCTCTATCTCCTGTGACCAGATGACTGGGTCGCCTAAACAGCCTTAGGCTCCTAATTTAGAAAAACAAAATGTTCTTCTGGCAATTGAGCAGTGCCAATGGCCCTTACCGCAAGGATTGATGAGGATAAGGTGGACATTGCTCTGATTAGGCAAGATGCCCAATGTGGGGGACCTGGAAGACCATCAAATCCCACTAGCGAATACCTTGCAGCAGGCGACTGCTCGAATGGAAAGGCTGCACCAGAACATCGAAGAGCAAGAAATAGGCCTGCACAGATGTAACGTCTGCTGAGTGGGCCTACCTGAGCACTTGGAGGGTCTAGATCCTGTTAATCTCCTGGGAAAACTGCTGATATCTACCTACTGGCGTGATAGCTTCTCCTCCTCCTTTGTGGTTAAACTGGCGCACCACATTCTCCCTAAGCCTCCTGCACCTGGTCCTCCACCAACTCCTCGACTATAGGGACTGAGATGCCATTCTACGCTTGTCCAGAGAACAGGGTAACGAAAGAGTGGACATTGCAGAGGTCATAGTGTTCCCGAATTTCTCTATTAAGGTGCAGAAGAAGTAGACACAGTACGTGCATGTAAAAAAATGCCTACTGGAGTCCAACTTGAAATACACCATGCTCTACCCTGCTAGAATCCGCATTTAGATGGGGATCAAGTACTGTTCTTCGATACCCGGGAAGAGTTCTCAGTGCAGCTGGATACACAGTGCAGCAGGTTGATGGGGAGAGCTTACCCTCTAACTGGGAATCTTGGAGAGTGTAGTGCGCATGCCATGGCTTTTACAGGGCCTGCATGGCTGACGTCTTTGCTAGCATAGGCAAGGGCCTCCGGGACCTCGGCTCCTCCAGCTTCCAAAATGTAAAAAAGAAAAAATAATTTTCAGCTCACTGACTTGTGACTGTGGCACTTGCCAACCATGAGAACAAGACTGGAACAGGAGAAAAAATTTGCATTCTGCACCAGATATGGATTAAAAACATTTGTCATTTATTCATAATTCCATTTAAAAAAAGGTACAAAAAATAAACATGTTTGCAGCAATGCTTCCCTATTAACGTTGGGGTTTGGTTGTAATGAAGAAAAAAACCTACGCATAATGGGGGTATAAAACGCCCTTACTCATGGCAAATCACTCATGCGGTATCTGTACAACTTGATACCATGGTATATGATGGCCTGATTATTGTTGGTGTAGTGTACACTCTTATAACATATTGTTGTTGTTAGCTAATACAGTGTCTGATCAGATAAGATTGAACCCAGTCTACTGGACCTATAGGCTGCTACAACACCACCCAGTACAGACTACCCTCGTTGAATTGCAACACTTTTTGTAGCCTAAACAAGTTTACTGTCAAGCTATTCAGCTCTCCACTTGGACGAGCTTCTTTAGTTAATTGTTTTTGTTGTTGTTACGTTTTATCGCTGCTGTAATGTACAATTTCGGGGGATGTCATTGAATGTGTCTTGGAACGTGACGGGAATGGGGAACGTTAGGAGGCCCGATATGATGTTCGCGTTTGCTAGACGCCATTTCCTGCACCTGATCTGCTTTAAAGAAACCCACTTCACCCCTCAATCCACACACCTATTGAGCAAGCCCTAGGTACAGTGGGCAGCGCATGCTACCCACACATCACACTCCAGAGGAGTATCTATACTCATCCCTTGCTCATTACGATGGGAATTGGAGACGGTCAGGAAAGACCCCGAGGGTAGATATATTTTCATACTTGCGTGGGGCAACTGTAAATCGCTAGTTATGTTGGGTATATATGTTCCTCCATCCTCCTCACCTGATGTTCTTTATGAAGCTGCTGGTTTCACTGCCTCTTACCCTAATGCAACTTTTTTATGTATGGGTAATTTCAATGCCATGCTGAATGGTGCCCCCAGCTGCTAGTATCTCCCCTCTGTCCAACCTCCTTGATGAAATAGCATGGTGTGATTTATGGCGGAATCTAGATCACAAATAGATTATGTATGTGGCAACACACTGGCCCATACCTGGCTAACTAGCATTACCCACTTACCCCAAGGTATATTGAACCACTCACCAATTCTGGCAGTTCTTCAATTCAGGAGCAGAGATTAGCTCTGGACTCCCCTTTTACTTTGACAGAGCTGCAAGAGGACCTAGCAGATATGGCAAAATGGAAGGTGGCGAGCCCTGATGGCCTCCCAGTGGAGGTCCTGCTACAGTACAAGCACACTTGCTCCCAACTCTACTACGAGTGCTACAACTCCTTCGATAGAGGATCACTTCCACAGTCATTTCATGAGGCCAATATTGTCCTAATCCTATATCTCACTTAAACTCGGACTACAAACTCCTTACAAAATACTAGCTGGCAGGCTGAACTCAGTGATCTCATCCCTGGTACACCAAGACCAAGCTGGCTTTATGCTGAACCTTAGCACCTCATATAATCTGCGCCATGCGCAGATCCTCTCTCTCATTGGAGTAGCAGAGGGAGAGGATTGGGTCTTGGCATCACTAGATGCTGCCAAGGCCTTTGATTCTGTCGAGTGGCCATATTTACTGGAAGTACTTGAACAATTGTGGTACTTCCCAAATGCCTATATATCCTACAACACGGATAAGTACCAATCCTTAGGTCCTATTTCCACACCCTAGACACCATAGTGATCCCCTTCTTATGGGGCCCCTCTAGTACAAAGTTCCAACTAGCCAAACTTCAGCGTCCCAAGACCCAATCAGGGATGGCTCTCCCTGACTTCCTACTATATTATGTCGCAGGACAATTAAAATTTCTTGGCAAATGGCTGGGGCACACTACACCTCATCCTGCTGAACTATATCTAGCCCACCAACTGGGACTGTCCACTCTATGGCTGGTCTTGGAGTCCTCTAGTCAGTTTGGAGGGAAACTGGTCCCTGCCCATCATACAGCAAGTAAGGTATGGAAAGCCGCTAAATTAGTTACCCCACCCAATGGCATTATTGCTCAAATCCCTTTATGGGACAACAATACTATCCCACATCTGAAAGATCTGCAGGAGAGATAGTTCTGGGCAGAATTGTGAAGTTGGGAGACCTGTACAAGGGGGATACCCTCATGTCCTTTGCCAAACACCAAGAGAAACATTTACGTGAGTCGGACTTTCTGCTGTTTTTGGGATTTACAAACTTTTGACAGGTATTTAACAGGGGTCTGCGCTGGGATTGTGTCGCACGTGATCGGCTTTTGGCGCAGCAATTTTCAACACAAATTTTGGGGCGTGCCGTAGGACGATCTGACTGATTCGGACTGAGGGCAGGATTTAACTTTCAAATTGTGTCGCAAGAAAATGCACTTACACGTGCCAGAAGGTGAACTCCGGAGGACCTGAGTGGGGAAGCGACACATGCAGGATATCAGGCGCACAGGTGTCATGGGTGCTCCTGTGACTCATGAGCTGGGTCGCAGGTGCACCCGTGCTCCTACATGAGCACTCGGACCCCCTGCCACTATGCTTACATCTCCGCATTGTCAAGATGGTTGCGGCGGTCTAGCGCGAGCATCCCACCCTCCTAGGATGCACACGCGCCATATTCTGGAGATTTAAAGGGCCAGTGCTTTTCCTATGTCCTCTGCGATTATAGTGATTTCCCGTTGTGACATCGATTCTGTCCCAGCCTTTCGCTACGTCCTTGATTCTGATTCTGTGCTGCCTGCCTGTCCCTGACCACGAGTTTTCCTGACAATTCTGTACTTCACATTGGCCACCACCGCCTGTGGAACTGCCAAGTCGGTCCAGAGGATCATCTACCCCTAATCCTGACAGTAAGATCTGCCCATGGATCTCGCCAAGGTTCTGCTACCTGAAATGGCTGACCTTACCGCCATCGTGGTCCAGCAGTCTCAACAGATTGTCGTGCAAGGACAGCAACTTGGACATCTCACCGCCACCCTGCAGCAATTGTCTACCTAGCAGCAGCGTCCAGTATCAATGGTAACTCCCATTTCTACTCAATCAAGGAAAGGGAGGAGGAACTCCGGCTCAAAAGTAAACTTCAATCCAGGTAGGTAAAATCGAAGAGACTTTTATTGAAGATATACAAACAACATGATAAAACGGATTGGCATGGGTAGCGGGAAGGGTCTCTGGAATGCCTACGCGTTTCGGATAAACTCTGTATCCTTATTCATGGCTAGTGAAGGTCAGAATGACTAACTATATATATGGACATCAGAAGGGTCACACCCGCACCGAGGGCCAATCAGCTCGAAGGTGAGGGAGTGATCCGGAAACATTAAAACTTTTGTTTAAACCATTGGGAACCCGAGTTTCCAGGCAAAAAATCCAGTATGTTTCCCTGTTGAACATCTTCTTTTTCCGGTCACCTCCACGCGGCGAACTGGAGATCCTTTCTATGCCCAGGCACGAAAAGGAACTGCAGTCACCACCATGGACGGTGCGAAAATGTTTTGATGCCATGGAAACGTTAACTATATATTTGTATCTATATAGAATCATCTGTCTGTAATAGGGGTAAGTATTTTTTAATGATCTTTACAATTTGTGGATATTGGTCACTGTACGAGGTGGAGAAGGTAATGTGGGCATCAGATTTAGTGGTGTTATGACTCTTATTTTTTCTTTTTTTTACTGGTCTGTAACAGATCAGTTCTGGGAATGTTATCAACTATGTTAGACGCCCTATGAAGCATCCATGATGGATAACCTCGTTGCTGTAAGTCTTTTTGTACTCGCTGACTGGTAGTCAAGAAATCGGAGGGATTTGTACAATTACGTTTAAACCTAATCAGTTCACCAACTGGGATGTTTTTGATGACATGTGGGGGGTGACATGAGGTGGCTTCCAGAATGGAGTTAGTGGAAGTGGGTTTTACATATGGAGTGATTTTAACCATATCACCACTCCAAAGCGAAATGTCCAGAAAATGCATAGTATGGGAGTTCAAAGACCAGGTAAATTTAAGGTTCATATTAATATTTTTTATGAATCTGACAAAGTCCTCAGCTTGATCCTCCGCTCCCTCCCATACCAAGAGCAGGTCATCTATATAACGACCATACCACTTGATATGGGAGAGAAACGGGTTATCGGCTGAAAACAGAAAATCCTCTTCCCATGCAGCCATGTAGATATTGGCCATGGAGGGCGAACATTTGCCCCCCATGGCCGCACCACACCGCTGCAAAAAAAAAGGTATTGTCAAAGGAAAAGTAATTCCTAGAAAGTAAGAACTCCATAGACATCAAGATGAATTCTCTTACTGCATCCTCATAGGGACTATACATTTCCAAAAAACGTGCAAGACATTTTAAAGCTGTATTGTGTATCAAAGAAGGGTATAAACCCACAACATCACAGGTCAGCCAGTAGTACGATCCACTCCAAGGGAATATTTCTTTATTTGTGGAATATCCAGTCATTCCCATATATCACTCCTTCCCAAAAATTCATAAAGAAATATTCCCACCCCCACTAAGGCCGATAGTGGCAGGTATTGGCTCACTTACCGAAAATCTCAGTCGGTGGGTTGATCATCACTTGCAGCCCTTGGTGAGATCCATTCCGGGGTACATCCGTGATACCAAACATGTGGTGTCACTACTTGATGGATTCCCTTGGAGTGGATCGTACTACTGGCTGACCTGTGATGTTGTGGGTTTATACCCTTCTTTGATACACGATACAGCTTTAAAATGTCTTGCACGTTTTTTGGAAATGTATAGTCCCTATGAGGATGCAGTAAGAGAATTCATCTTGATGTCTATGGAGTTCTTACTTTCTAGGAATTACTTTTCCTTTGACAATACCTTTTTTTTTGCAGCGGTGTGGTGCGGCCATGGGGGGCAAATGTTCGCCCTCCATGGCCAATATCTACATGGCTGCATGGGAAGAGGATTTTCTGTTTTCAGCCGATAACCCGTTTCTCTCCCATATCAAGTGGTATGGTCGTTATATAGATGACCTGCTCTTGGTATGGGAGGGAGCGGAGGATCAAGCTGAGGACTTTGTCAGATTCATAAATAATAATAATATGAACCTTAAATTTACCTGGTCTTTGAACTCCCATACTGGACATTTTGCTTTGGAGTGGTGATATGGTTAAAATCACTCCATATGTAAAACCCACTTCCACTAACTCCATTCTGGAAGCCACCTCATGTCACCCCCCCCCCCCCACATCTCATCAAAAAAATCCCAGTTGGCTGAATTGATTAGGTTTAAATGTAATTGTACAAATCCCTCCGATTTCTTGACTACCAGTCAGCGAGTACAAAAAGACTTACAGCAACGAGGTTTCCATCATGGATGCTTCATAGGGCGTCTAACATAGTTGATAACATTCCCAGAACTGATCTGTTACAGACCAGTAAAAAGAGAAAAAATAAGAGTCATAACACCACTAAATCTGATGCCCACATTACCTTCTCCACCTCGTACAGTGACCAATATCCACAAATTGTAAAGATCATTAAAAAATACTTACCCCTATTACAGACAGATGATTCTATCCCCAGTTTTTCCAGCAACAGTATTCGATTTGTTTCCAAAAAGGCACCTACATTAGGAAATATTCTGTCACCTAGCCTATTTACTTCAAAAAATGACATCAAAAGGAACCACTGGTTTTCCACAACAGGTTTTTTCAAATGTGGCCATAATAAATGCACTTGTTGCAATCATGCTACTCCAGCACGGTTTTTTCAGTCTATGTGTACACAGCATTAGTACAATATTCATAGTTACATAAACTGTAATACGAAATATGTTGTATACATTATATACTGTGAAACCTGCAGAGTCCGATACGTAGGTTGTACGAGCGGTGCCCTAAAAACACGCATCAGGAGACATCTCTCTGACGCTAAAAACAAAGATATAGTTAACGTTTCCATGGCATCAAAACATTTTCGCACCGTCCATGGTGGTGACTGCAGTTCCTTTTCGTGCCTGGGCATAGAAAGGATCTCCAGTTCGCCGCGTGGAGGTGACCGGAAAAAGAAGATGTTCAACAGGGAAACATACTGGATTTTTTGTCTGGAAACTCGGGTTCCCAATGGTTTAAACAAACGTTTGGATGTAATCTGTCAGATATAAACTGCAATGAATTTATCATCATGTAATCAACATGTATTTTGCTCTCTTTACAATATGATGCATAACTATGTTCTTATCTTAAAAATTTATGTGATGGTTTATAAACAAGTTTTGTAAACAAGTTTGTTAACAAGTTTGTTAACAAGTTTTAATGTTTCCGGATCACTCCCTCACCTTCGAGCTGATTGGCCCTCGGTGCGGGTGTGACCCTTCTGATGTCCATATATATAGTTAGTCATTCTGACCTTCACTAGCCATGAATAACGATGCAAAGTTTATCCGAAACACGTAGGCATTCCAGGGACCCTTCCCGCTACCCATGCCAATCCGTTTTATCATGTTGTTTGTATATCTTCAATAAAAGTCTCTTCGATTTTAGCTACCTGGATTGAAGTTTACTTTTGAGCCGGAGTTCCTCCTCCCTTTCCTTGATTGAGTGCCTCTTGTGAAGCGGGCGATATCCGAGCTTGAGTTCACTTCTACACTAATCCACTGCGTCCCAGGTGAGCTGACAGAACTGTTTCTTTGTATTTCCCATTTCTACTGCTACGTTGTCTACTGATGAGCCCAGGCTGCGTCTTTACATGCCCTACAAATATTATGGTGAGAAGTTATGCAGGGGCTTCATAACCCAGTGCACCCTACATATCAAACTGATGTCTTCACAGTTTGCCAGAGAACGGGCTAAGGTGGCGTTCGTGATCAGCCTTCTTTCTGGGAAAGCCCTGGCATGGGCTACCCCCTTTGGGACAGGAATCATCTGGTCACGGCTACTCTCACCGCATTCCTAACTCAATTCCGGTCCATCTTTAAGGGACCTTGCCCCGGCGTCTTCTGCTGAGACCGCTTTGCTGAACCTGCAGCAAGGGGACTCCTCTGTTGGTGACTACGTGGTCCAGTTCCGTACTTTAGCCTCCGAGCTGGATTGGAATGAGGCGGCCTTGCTTGCTACTTTTAAAAAAGGACTGTCTGATTAGATCAAAGACGGCCTGTTTGCTAGGGACCTGCCATCTAAGCTGAGTGATCTCATCTCTCTAGCTACACAGATTGACATCCGGTTGACTGAGTGCTCTGAGTAGCAAAATCTGGAACAACTGCAAGTCAAGACCTGACGACTGTCCCACTTGGCTCCAGTCTTCCAAAGACCACCTCAGCCATCTTCCGTGTCTGCTGCAGAGGAGCCAATGCAGGTGGATTGAGTTCATCTGACCTCCAAAGAGCGTACCAGATGAAGACAGGAGAACCTCTGCTTTTATTGTGCCAGCCTGGCGCACTTTCTTGAGAGTTGTCCCGTCCGTCCTCAGCATCCAGGAAATGCACGCACCCAGGGAGTAAAGCTTCTCCATGTTTTAATATTGTCATTCTGCTCAGCTCTGGCACAGGTAGCCAGGTCCAGATTCCTGCCTTCTTGGATTCCAGCTCTGCAGGAAACTTCATGGATTCTACCCTGGGCTCCCAGCATAATTTCCCTGTGGTCCGTCGTGAGAAACCCCTGGTCATTTCCACTGTCAGTGGCCAAATCCTCTCTGATCCGGTACCGCACTAAGCCTCTGCTCCTGCAATTTGGAGAACTACACAAGGAGAGATTGTCTTTTTATGTGCTACCCCGATCCAAGTCTTCTAGTCTGTTGGGTCTTCTGTGGTTGCAGCTCCAGGCACCTGTGCTTAACTGGACTGGGTCGATTCTTTGTTGGGGACCAGAGTGCCAGTCTCATTGTATCGTGGTTCCTCATCCTGTGTCCATCCTGGTCTCTTCAGTGTCCACCAAGTCTCTAATGGGCCTCCCAGCCTCTTACGAGGACTTTGCTGATGTCTTTTGTGAGAAGCAAGCAGAGACTCTGCCGCCACACCGTCCCTATGACGGTCCAAAAGACTTGATGCTGGGCGCATCTTCTCCACGGGGGCGTGTGTATCCCCTATCTGTTACTGAAATAACGGCCATGTCGGCCTATGTAAAGGAGGACCTGCAGACGCACTTTATACACAAGTCTTCATCCCCTGCTGGTGCGAGATTCGTCTTCAAGAAGGATGGTTCTCTCTGTCCTTGCATCGATTACCGTGGTCTCAATAAGGTCACGGTGAAAAACCCACTACCCCTGATCACGGAACTGTTTGATCGTCTACGTGGTGCTAAGGTTTTCACCAAGTTGAACCTATGAGGGGCATATAACCTCAACCACTTACGTGAAGCGATGAATGGAAAAACGCCTTCAATACTCGAGATGGGCACTTCGAATACCTTGTTATGCCCTTTGGACTCTAACACACCAGTGGTGTTCCATGAGTTTGTCAACAACATATTTAGAGACTTACTTTATACCTGTGTCGTGCTCTATCTAGACTACATCCTGGTGTTCTCGCCGGACATTGAGTCCCATTGGGCCCATGTACAGCAAGTTCTCATTTGAAGATTCCCAGTTATAAACTTGGTTCTCGTTTCCTGGGTCACGGGTGCTCCTATGACCCAAGAGCCGAGTTGCAGACGCACCCCTACTCCGTTACGATGGCTCCGGCGGCTTCAAGATATTTAAAGGGCCAGCGCGCTGATAATTGGTGCTGGCTGGCTTCCACTTTTGGATAAATTCTCAGCCCCTTCCTGTCTTCCCTGCCGGATCTTTGTGCCATTGAGAAAGCTTTTCCTATGTCCTCTGTGTTTATAGTGATTTGCCGTTGTGACCTCTTTTCTGTGCCTGTCCTGACCTTCCACTAAGTCCCTGACTCTGATTGTGTGCTGCTAGTCTCGACCTCCTGCCTGTGTCCGACCAATAATTTGTCTGACGATTCTGTACTTCGCCTTGGCCGCCACCGCGGACAAAGTGGCGCCTGTGGTACGACCTGATGGTACCACGCCGCAGCAAGTCCAACCCGCTTTGCGGCGGGCTCTGGCGACAACCGGGTACCACTTAGACTATGGTCCCAGGTGTCGGCTTACGTCATTGTCCGCTGTGGTCCAGAGGATCTGGACCTGACAACGATCTTAGTGAATCGCAGCAGAATACATTATAGAATACATTCTAGAAAGCTAGCGTCCCGTTATGTGAATTTGTGATATGCACATTTTTAATGGATTTTTGTGAGTATGATGAATTGGAATAAATTTTAACCTTGTTGGAACATACCACACCATCTGCCTGCATATTTTCTTCCAGTTACAATATAATAAAGAAGGAGAATGAGAGTGCGATGGTGCTAGTCTGAATGGTGACATACTTTCAGCAGGAGAAATTGAAGATTGGTGCTGTTCATCGAAGTTTTAAGATAAAATAAGAGGGAGAAGAAGAATCCTTGGAGCTCCGGTCTTAGTGAAAATATTTTTCTCTGTTTTGTGGACTTTTTCAAAGACTGTGTGGACCGGTCTTATACCGTGAGTAGCTCCTTAAAGGAAACCTACCACTTAAAAGTGGTAGGTTTAGACACACATACATGGCACCAGCTCAGTGTGAGCTGGTGCCAGAGCATATTTTTGTTAAGGGAACAAAGCCCCTCTGTTAGAATTATAAGTTATATTAACTTATAACTCGGCGCACCGCACTTGGGCTCGGCGCACCATGCGCGCACCCGTGCGTGCGCCGGATTGTGAAGTGCAGGAGAGCCGGTGACGTCACCGAGCTCTCCGGCACACGCGCGCCTGCGCAACTTAGCAGGGGGAAACAGGCCGTGCTAAGTTGCGCAGGCGCAAACACAACTGTGTTTTTGTGCTATTTGTAAAGAATACATTATTGTTGGACAATGCACTGCCAGTGAACTCTGCAGACCGAATAAGTAAATGTGCCCGGATATCACACATCTCCAGTTTTATACATACCTGCAGTTCCGTGACGCCCTCTCGGCGCAGTTCCGTGACCCCAACATACACATATTCTCCTACCCTCTGATAGGGGTAGTTAGGTCGCAGGGTCCAGCTGGGCTATTCCACAGATTGACAGTTCTCATAGTAAAAAAGCCCTGTAACCTCTAGTAATTAAACATTGATTTCTCCAGAGGGAGATAGTGCCTTCACGTCTTTTGATTTGATTTAATCTGAAAAAACTTACCACCTTATTTTTTGTATGGACCATTCATATATTTATATAAATGAATCATGGCCCCTCGTAGTCGTCTCTTTTCCAGACTACATAAATCTAGTTGTTTTAATCTTTCCTCATAACTGAGACATTTTTGTTGCTCTTTGTTGAACCCTCTCGAGCTCCACGGCATCCTTTTTATGGACCGGTACCCAGAACTGAACAGCATATTCGAGGTGAGGCCAAACCAATGCCTTCTACATGCCTATCCCAAGAGTCCACACCACTTTTGATACATGACAAGATCTTGCTGGGTTTAGAGGCAGCTGATTGACATTGCATGCTGCTATTTGATTTATGATCTACTAGTACCCCCAGGTCCTTCTCAACAAGAGACTCTCCCAGATTTACTCCCCCAAGGACATATGTTGCCTGTGTATTATTAGCCCCCAGGTGCATAACCTTACATTTATCCACATTGAGCCTCATTTGCCAAGTGGATGACCAAACACTCAGTTTGTCCAAGTCACCCTGCAGCCTATGAATATCCTACATAGATTGTATTACACTACACAGCTTGGTGTCATATGAAAAATAGAACAGTGCTATTAATTCCTACCATTATATCATTAATAATTTTTTCCCTCAATGGGAGTTAAGCTTACAGGTCTTTAATTGCCTGGCGAAGTTCTAGAGCCTTTTTTAAATATTGGCACAATATTTGCCTTGCGCCAGTCACTTGGCACCACACCAGACATTACGGAATCCCTGAAGATGTTAGACAGCGGTACAGCAATAACAGAACTGAGTTCTTTAAGAACTCTGGGGTGTAACCCATCTTGTCCAGGAGCCTTGTACACATTGATTTTATTTAGCTTAGTATTACAGTATACATGACCTGCACTGGCACCGCCCACATCAGATGTTCTTTATTCTATTGTATAAACAGAGCTAAAAAAAGCCATTTAGTATCTCCGCCTTCTGTTGGTCTTCAGTCATCGATCCGCTATTTTCAGAATGGAGTCCAACCTGCTCTGACCCATTTTTTTGCATTGATATACTTTAAAAGAATCTTTGGGATTTGTTATGCTATCTTTGGCCACCTGTCTTTCATTTTGTATTTTGGCTGATTTTATTATCTTCTTACAGATTTTGGTAAGTTTTGTGTAAGTATTGAAAGCCTCAGGTGACCTGTCAGATTTATATTTTTTGAATGCCCTCTTTTTATCATTAATTTCCCTTTTAACTGTAGCTGTAAGCCACGCGGGGTGTAATCTAGCCCGTCTATATTTGTTACCTGTTGGATTAAATTTAGATGTACAATGACCCAGGATATATTTGAATTTCTCCCATTTAACATGAGTACCATCATGTGACAGTATCTGATCCCAGTCCGGTAGTGCAGCCCTGAATTTCTGGAAATTAGCCTTCTTAAAATTCAATGTTTTCAATTTTTTTGGTGTCACTTTTTGCAACTTTTGATGGCGTTTTCATAGCTACCATTTTGAGGACTGTACAGCCTTTTCATCACTTTTTATTGTATTTTGTATATTTTTCAAAATGGCAAAAAAGTGGCATTTTTGACTTTGGGTGCTATTTTCCATTAGGGGTTAACACAAAGAATAACCGTTATTATATCAGACATTTGTGGACACGGTGATACCTAACATGTTTATGATTTTTACTGCTTATTTATATGTATATCAGTTCTAGGGGAAGGGGGGTATTTACATTTTTAGATATTTTGATTATTTTTTTTAACTTTTTTTCAGACCGGTACTTTAACCCTAGGTTGTCTGACTGATCCTACCATATTGTGCAGTATGGCAGTATATGTGGATTTTCCACATCAGTTTCTATGAAAGTGACTGGTGTTTTTAGGGGCAGCCCTATAGTGCAGTCATTTTTTGGTGCTGTATAGTAATGTGCAGTTTTTTCACAGCTGGTATATATTTCCATATGTGGTGTATTCATTACTGCAATATTATTAGTATTGTACAGGTATGTGGGTATATATATATATATATATATATATATATATATATATATATATATATATGTGCAACTGTATTTCAGTATTTCAGTGTTTCTTATATATGGTGTGTATTTGTATGTGTAGCGTAAATATAGCGTTTGTAGAGCATATATGGTGCTGTGTTAATATGTGTTTATGCATGTTATTGTGTATGTGTGCATATGTCTGTGGAGTATATATATGAAATATGTGTATTTTAAAGTATAATGTACAAGATAGGGCCAGCAGCGAGTGTTTAGGTATATGGGAGCCCATATATGGGGCCCACTGGAGTCTTGTTACGCCACTGGTCGCACTGGCCAACAGTGGTCCCCCGGTACCTGCGCTACGGCAGGGGCCTCCATCCCGATCTGAGGCCCCTGCCAGCGAGTGACAACACAGGTACTATATAAGCCGCGCGGCTTCTTCTTGTCAATTCCACTGTCGCAGGGTCCAGTCTAAGAGACGCGGGAGTGCTGCTAAAGGTAAGTGAATTTTATTATTTTTAACTAGCAGACTATATATATTATAGGGGGGCACAGTAGTAAGGGATTACATTGAAGTAATAAATATAATTAATGGCCACTAGGAGATATATACAGTATAATAAGGGGGCACTATATGTAATAAGGGGGGGGGGGACTGCACATATATACAGGAAAGGAGTAGTAATGTGTTGTGTCCATACATACAGGATAGGAGTAGTAGTTCTGTGCTAATATATACAGGATAAGAGTAGTAGTACTGTGCTAATATATACAGGATAGGAGTAGTAGTACTGTGCTAATATATACAGGATAGGAGTAGTAGTACTGTGCTAATATATACAGGATAGGAGTAGTAGTACTGTGCTAATATATACAGGATAGGAGTAGTAGTGTGCTGTTTCCATATATACAGGATAGGAGTGGTAGTACTGTGATAATATATACAGTAAAGGAGTGGTAGTACTGTGCTAATATTTACAGGATAGGAGTGGTACTACTGTGCTAATATATACAGGATAGGAGTGGTAGCACTGTGCTAATATATACAGGATAGGAGTAGTAGTACTGTGCTAAAAAAAAACAGGATAGGAGTAGTAGTACTGTGCTAATATATACAGGATAGGAGTAGTAGTACTGTGCTAATATATACAGGATAGGAGTAGTAGTACTGTGCTGTGCCAATAAATACTTGAATAGTAGTATTTATTAGGACTTTTATATAAATATTTGATAAGCAGGGCAGTAAATATAAGGAAAGCATTGGAAATGATATATTATGTAATTAATTGGAATTAATGCCCAATTTAATTTATTAGGTTTATCATATTATTTACTCAGGGGGGGGGGATTGTAAAACACTAAGGAGCTCAAAGTAATATTTCATTTATGGAGAGAGCACAGTATGTTTTTTGTTATGGGGGTATATTTGGTATTGGTGGGGGGGGGGCACAGTGCGGTCTGTTGTGTTGTGAGTGGTAAATATTATTTAGGAGCACAGAGTAGGACGTTGTTATCCAAGTGACATTATGCTGTAGTGACGGTGAAATCTTTAGTTGCACAGTGTGGAGATGTGTCACACAGAGATGAAGATATCTGGTGGAAAATTCTCCAGTGATAAGGAAAAAAAGGGAGAAGTCATCTTGAGGTACTGAATCCCACTTTTGAGTCTGATAACTGTAATTACTGACTAACCTAGACTATTCCTATAATGTCAGTGCCTTGTCTTCTTATGTGCTGCAGAAAACATACAAAGGAGTTGAAGTGTTATAGTTAGTTATTTTTATTGGGAAGTTAGTGCTAAGCAAACTGCAGCCGCCGTGAACTCCTGTGAAATAACAAATATTTCTAGGCAGCGGTATGGTGGGCCCCCAGAATCAATTTCTCTGGTGGGCCCCAGGCAACCCAGTCCGACCCTGTTCCCAAACGTTTCCCGGACACTGACATTTTGGACAATCTCCGCATTGTTAGAAATCCAACAATGCATCCCCTCTTGTGGGGTCTTCTACAAGCTGCACCATAAAATTATGTTGTAGAAAGTTGATAAAATGTCTCCCCTTCACAAATAAAGAAGGGCCCTGACCCCAATTTACATTTGGAAAGTTAAAGTCTCCCATTATCACTACTGTCCCCTCCTGTGCAGCCCGCTCCATTTGTTTATATAGGTGACCCTCTATTTCCTCATAGATGTAAAAGGATCTATAAATTACACCAAAACACCACTTGGCTTTTAATTTCAACCCAAAAAATGTCAGCCTCCTCACACTCTTCTGAGACCACTGCCTAATTCTCAATCACTCTTCTGAAAGAGTGTAAAACCTTGAATATTAACATCCCCCAATCATGTGCTGCATTGAGCCATGTCTCTGCTACACCAACAACATTTAACTGTTCCTCTAATACCAGAGCCTCAAGCTCCCCCATTTTGCCTGTGATACTTCTGGCATTTGTGAACATACACTTTCATTTTCCACAGTTATATACCTGATTTATAGTAATTTTACTGGCACATATATCCTCACTATTGTTTTGTAACTTGTGGGTCTCCTTATCCACTGCCCTAGTCCCCCGTAGACCGCCCACATCACCACCCACCAACATAACCTGTCTAACCCTTTTGTGTCTTCCTTTTCCTCCTCCCCCGATCCTAGTCTAAATACTCCGCCACCCCTGCTAGGATCTTCTCCCCCAACACAGCAGCCCCCCTTCCATTTAGGTGCAAGTTATCTGCAGAAAACAGCTTGTACCCTAATGAAAAGTCAGCCCAGTGCTCTAGGAACCGAAATCCCTCTGTTCTACACCAGGATCTAAGCCATGCATTTAACTCATTGAGTTAATTATTAATACCTTGGAGGTTAATTAAAAATACCTTGAAGGTCCTTCCCTTAAGCTTTGAGCCTAATTCTTTAAAACTATTCTACAGGCTCCGCCACCTACCATTTATCTACCCTTTCCACACATGCCGAACCCTGGCAACAGGGAAAAAGAAAACCATTCAATTTAGGCTGTCTTGGCGACAAATTATTCTATCCGTCTTCCTGATTATAGAGTTCCCTACAACCACTAGCTGTCTTAGCTTACTTGCACTCCCATCCACCCTACTACTAGCTGGTGTGCTTCCCCGGCTGTTAGGGAGAGCAGGATCCGCTATAGCTGTCATTTCAGAACAGACTTCCTTATATCATTACACAATTTTGTAATTTTGCTTGCATGTTCAGAGTCATAATTGGCCTTCCTTTTCTTGGACCCCTTTCAATTCCCTCTATTTACAGTAATCTAGCTACCCACCTGGTCCTACTGGCTTTCTTCTCCACTATCCCGCTTATATATTATAATATTGCTTGCTCAGTCAGCAGTATACTCCTCTCAAGATTGTCGATTCCTCACAGACGTGCAATATATTCTTTCAGATCTCTAACATGAAAAAGTGTTTTTCCAGTAGAAAAATATGGGCACATCTGTTACAGAGGTATTCACCCTGGAACTCTGGCTCCAGCATTGTATACATATATATATAACATTATATATATATAAGAGATATAAAATGTAGATTACTGTTCTATGTGGACTCCTCTTTTTCGAACTCCGCTTGTTTTAACTCCACCTATGTTCACAAGCCATGTAGAAACACAAGCCAAAATGAACAAGCTCAAAACTGAGTTGCTACACCTTAATTTATCAGCTGAGCAAACTAATCCCTCCTCCCAATTAGCAGACCAGGCAAAGGAAGGGAAAAAAAGCTATTTAAATTGTGACTTTAAGAAAATGCCTTTGCTATTACCTATCCACTGAATCCACAATCACCCAAACCACAGATTCACTCTTAGCACACACAAACCACTTGTTTTATCTCCACTTATGTTCACAAGCCACTTAGAAACACAAGCCAAAATTAGCAAGAATTTATGTGTGTGGTATATATACTTCTGGTATGAAGGCTCAATTCGGAACATCAGTAATATCTGGGACATATGTATACCTGTACCAAAAGTTAAACCATTAATTATTGACTACTAGCTGATACCATTAATTATAAAAAGTTATTGAGATGAAATAAAGTTTTTTCTTTGTAGTGAACTAAAGATTAAGAGATGTCATAAAAACATGTAGTTTTCACAAATTCAACAGCATGAGAAATAGCTTCCCAGTACACTGCGTCAAATTAAATAATAAAGAATGCCACCATTTTTTTTTAAGAAAACAAGCTGTAAAAGTTATGGTTTTTGAAGTGGGGGGAGGGGAGGGGGGGAATGCAAAAAGTAAAAGATGTTTTCTTGAAAGGCTGAATTACATTTTATTACATACCTGGATACCATGCTGGCAGACACTAGTGATAATATAGAAGTCATTGGCAGTACAAACAGGACATGACTCTTCTGTCTCCCACAGAAAATGAAATATACAGCCATCACAGGTTCCTTCTGAACAATTACTGTAAGACATTATATTAACTCTTTTAGTATTTTTATATTGTGTAAAATTAATTTTATTTAGAAAGGGCTCCAAAGTAGTTTATTTTCACTAGGAGCGATAACTTGCTTCAGATATCCGTGAAAAACATGGATAATATATTGCCAAGATCTTAGAGGGAACATGTCAGCACATTTTTCACAAATATAGCTAGTGACAGGTTTCCAGAGAGCCATATTAATTAAATGACACCCTTCTTTCAGCTAAAAATTGTTTACCTGGTATTCCCATAAAATCATTTGTTATCTTACATGGCATAGAACTGCAAGTCAGAGAGGGTGGGTCCTGCCCATGTTGGTGAATGCCTCCTTCTCAACATTAAGCACTTTATATCATGTGACCAGGTTAATGTCATCTAAGGTCCTTTATCCATTAACATTGCAGAAGCATAATTTTGAATTAATTTTTCGCACCTGGATTTGAGGATCCTCTGCCATTCTTCCTTGCAAAGACTCTCTAATTCCCTCAGGTTGGATGGTGAACATTGCTGGACACTCATTTTCGAGTCTCTCCAGAGATGCTCAGTTGGGTTTACGTGTTGTTCTGCAGACATTGCTTTATTATTTTGCTGTGTGCATAACCCCTTCAGGACGTAGCCAGTTTGTACATTGAGGCTCAGCCCTTTTGCTCAAAAATGTGACCAGTGTCTCTTCCTGCGGTAATAACTTTTCAACACTTTTACATATCCCTGTGATTTTGAGACTGTTTTTCTTGAGACATTGTAGCTCATGTTAGTAGTATAATTTCACTGATCAGTTACTTTTTTTTTTGGGGGGGGGGGGGTAAAAATTCAATAATTTAGGAGAAATTTGAAAAAAATTACAGTTTTCAAAGTTTCAATGTTTTTTGTAGAAACCTTCTATTTATTTCCATAATTTGTTTTATGTTTCCGGGGTTTTTTTTTTACAAATGTGAAAAGTTTCAAGTTTTAGTAGCAAAAAATTTGAAATTTGTGGTGACCAATTCAGTTTGGAAGTGTCCTAGTAGAAGCCCATAAGAACTGACACTATTTTGTAAATTACACCTCTCCATGAATTAATCCAGATGTATAGTAAGCATTTTAACCCTACAGGTGGACCCCAAATAAAAAACATAATGGATAGTGCACTGTAAAAATATCCATTATGTCATATTGAGCCCAGCTCCTTCCATGGGAGACAAACACCCAAAAAATAATGATGTGTGTTCACCAGTGTACGGGAATACCACTTATGGGGCAATACTCTACAGGTTGGCCACATGGCAGGGCTAAGCAGGGACAGTGCCACTTGTGTCATGATGTATAAGCTGTGCATAGTACTTCGGAGTAAAATCTGCATCTAGGGGCCCATGGATGTGTAAAAAATGCAGAATCATTCTTTCATACATAGGGGATATTGCTCGTGCGCAGGTGTATGATGGCCCCACTGCTGCTCAAAAATAAACACAGCTGGCGACTTTTCACGTGTGAAAAGTCACCAGCTGCAGCGAGTGTGCAGGCGTGGGGACAGTAATGCCCTCCGCTCGGCCATTCTTCGTTGTTTTCTAGATCTCTGCTTGCTGTCCTTCTATAGGAAGATTCTATGTTAGCTTCCAGTGGACCATGGTCACACAGGTGCACAGCTCATTCGTATTGTAGAATAAGTAGAACTGTGGGTTATAACAAGTCATGAACCTGTGTGATCATAATCAGATTTGTATCCACTGGAACTAAACATAGAAGCTTTTGATAGAATGACAGCAAGCAGAGATCTAGAAAACCATGAGATATTAATATAGAAAGTATATTGGAAAATTGTAAAACTTTACATTATACAAACAATAATATTTATTTGCTGAAATGGGAACACCCCTTTGGAAGCTGCAGAAATTCTTTTGTAACCTTGACCAGATCTGTACCTTGCCTGAATTCTGTCTCTGACCTCATTTGGCAGTTCCTTAGACCTCATGATTTTCATGTGCTGTTACATGTACTATGAGCTGTGAGGTCTTATATAGTCAGGTGTTTGCCTTTCCTAATCAAGTCCAATCAGTATAATTAAACACAGCTAAAATGAAGAAGTAGAACCATCTCCAGGAGGACCAGAAGGAAATGAACAGCATGTGAGTTAAATATGAATTTCACCACAGAAGGTCTGAAAACTTATGACCATGTGATATTCCTGTTTAATAAATTAGCAAAAATATCCACGTATTTTTCTTTTAAGACAGGTTGCATAGAGTACATTAATGAGTAGAAAAAATAACTTTTTTGATCTTACCATTTGGCTGCTATGAAACAAAGAGTGAAAAAAATAAAATACTTTTGCTACCCACTGTATGTATCACCTAAAATCAGAGCATGCCACCATGGACTTGCACTCCTTCCAAAAATGTGATGGATGTATGCTGTGATTTTAGGTGATCAGATCCATACATAAAGTAGATTTTGCAAATCTTAGTGGGCAAATGAACTTATGGTAATGAAATTACCCTGGTCACATGACATGAAATTCTGAATGGCAAGAAGTAGCCATGGGATGAGGGGAGGAGCCGCTGTCACTGACTGTATTTGTGAAAAATGTGGTGGTAGGTGTTCTCCTTAAGGAGACAATGCCAATTAAGGCCACCTTAAAGGCGTGTGGAGACTTAAAGCCAAAATGCTCCACTAGGGAATTCTGGGAAGAATGCAAATAAGTTTTCCAAGGTGTTTAATGAAAAGCAATATCTCCTTTTGCTACCTTGAAAGGGAGCCCCCTTAACATCAAGTATGACTTACAAGAAGTCTAAAAATATGATATGGGATTAAGCCAAACCAGTATATCTATTCCATAAGGAACAGACTCCCAACTGTAGACAGCACTGTTTCGACCTGATTGGGTCTCCTCAGTACAGCGTAGGGAACTGATTTGGCTATGTGAGAGGCTATTGACTAGGGACAGACAGTAGGTGTTCTCCTTAAGGAGACAATGCCAATTAAGGCCACCTTAAAGGCGTGTGGAGACTTAAAGACTTAAAGAATTCCCTAGTGGAGCATTATGGCTTTAAGTCTCCACACGCCTTTAAGGTGGCCTTAATCTGCCCGGACCTGCTGGAGCTCTACGAGAAGATGGTAGTGGAGGGTAGGATGCCGCCGTCCCTGAGGCAGGGACTGATCACGGTCTTGTACAAGCACAAGGGAGAGAGATGCGACCTGAGGAACTGGCATCCCATCTCTCTGCTCAACGTGGACTACAAGATCCTGGCCAAGGTGCTCCCCAACAGGCTGAAGGGAGTCATCGGAGAGATCGTCCACCCGGACCAGACCTGCGGCGTTCCGGGCCGCCGGATCGCGGACAACCTGGCCCTGGTGAGGGACACCTTGCACTACGTCGGAAGCCGCCGCGTCCGCGCGGCCCTGGCCAGCCTGGACGAGGAGAAGGCCTTCGACCGCGTCTCTCACCGCTTCATGAGGCAGGCCCTGCGCAGGTTCGGGTTGGGTAAGACGTTCTGCTCTTATGTTGACCTAATGTACCTTGATATCCACAGCTCGGTGCTGGTGAACGGCTGGAAGACTGACCCCTTCCCTGTGCTTTCGGGGGTCAGGCAAGGCTGCCCTCTTTCACCCCTTCTTTTTGTTTGCGTTATAGAGCTGTTCGCAGAGTCTATCCGGCAGAACCAAGGGATCAGAGGGATCACCGCACCGGGACCCGGACGCGACGAGGTCAAGTGCTCGCTGTACATGGACGACGTGACCGTCTTCTGCTCCGACCGGAGCTCGGTGACGGCGCTCGTCCAGACCTGCGAGGAGTTCGGACAGGCTTCGGGGGCAAAAGACAACTGGGGGAAGTCGGAGGCCATGCTTTTCGGAGACTGGCAGCTTGCTTCTTCTGCCCCCTTCCCCTTCACCATTCAGCAGGACTTCATGAAGGTTCTGGGAGTTTGGTTCGGGAAGGAAGGTGCAGCCCTGAAGACCTGGCAAGAACGCTTGGCCAAAGTCAACACCAGAGTCACCCTGTGGAGCCTCAGACAGCTCTCCTTGGAGGGGAAGACGCTCGTCCTGCGTAACGAGGTGCTGCCCGTACTCCAGTACGCGGCTCAGGCGTGGCGGCCCCCGGCCCCCGTCTGCAAGGCCGTTACCAGGACCGTTTTTCATTTTGTTTGGGGCTCAAAGATGGACCGGGTCAAGCGAGCGGTCATGTTCAAGGAGCCAAGCAAGGGGGGCAAAGGTGTCCCCTACATCTCCACTTTGCTCTGGATCTTCTGAAGAACTCTGCAAGATCTGCGGGAAAGTCCATGTCCCGCTTTTTCCTCTTGCCCCTCTGGAGGGGGCTCGGCTGGGACAAGTGGGACAGCTCCATCCCTTACAACTGGGCCAGGCCGTCCGCTTCATAAGGGAGCACCAACTGGAGTGACTCAAGCCCGACATGTGGAAACCAAAGACCGTGCACAAGCTCATCCGAACAAAAGATTTGTTGGAATTTGTCCCAGGAGTCACCAAGGACACGGCCCAGGTGGTCTGGGCCAACGTGTCCTGGTCCAGACTGCTCAACAGGCACAAAAACATCTCGTGGATGGCCATCCAAGGGGGGCTGCCCCTGCGGGCCTTCACCTATGCCCATAGACTGAGCAACACCCCCTATTGCCCTAGGTGCCCCTGGTCGGAGGAGACTCCCCTGCATCTGTTTTGGGGGTGCCCCTATGCTCAGAGCCTGTTGGACATCCTGGAGCCCCATTTCCAAGACTCTGTGCCAAGGAGCTCCATGACGCACCATGCGGTGCTTTATGGGCTGTTCCAGGGCACTCATGCCATCAAGGATATCCAGGCCGCCTGGCTCCCTATAAATTGCTATAAAGACGCTATCTGATATGCCATGAGACTCCTCACTTGGCACAAGACAGTCTTGACAACACCTGATTGCTACAGACTTGTCCTCATCAGCCTGCTGGATTACACACTAGCAGGGAGACAACAACAAGAAAGAGAAGAAGTATACCAAGCAGCAATGACAATGCTGCAGTGCCTAAGCAAGAGTCAAGGTCTTATCTGTGAGGACACAGTAAGAGCAAGACAGGCTAACGCCTAATTGGATTTGGGCCCCCTGCTGTGAGCTAGGATCGCCTCCCCTGGCGCCCACCGCCTCCCTCAGGGAGAATCCAGGCAAAAGTCGCTTTTTTGGACTTTGCAAGACATCTACGCTTCGCACAAGTTCAGGGCTTTTGTATGAAATGCTGGACTTTGCTTAGATTAGGTGTGTTAGGAACTGCAGGCTGTGTTTGTCTGGCAAATGCCAGAAACACTCAATTTTCACTAGATTTGGACTTTTACAGGGGATTCTGGGGCACACATACATTATGCAAATGGTCAAACCAGGAAGTGGACTTTTGCTAGGTTCCCTTCCTTGTTTTTCCCCCTTCTGTGTCTGTCTTTCAATAAAGTTTTGAGCAAGTGTTACCCCCACCTCTTCCCCTTCCACCCCGCACCCTTTTCCGTTTTTACACTTTGTCGTCGCCGTAAGTGAGATGCAATGCGTGTTTAGTTAGGTCAATTGAGCGAGCTGTGTGCTAGTATAGTGTTTTCATGGCATAGTTGAGGATTAAATTCTTGTGTGCTGTCAACACTAGGTATGAATCTTAATTTATTATATATGTTATGTCATGGTCTGTGCTGTGACATAGTATATACTGTATGTCTGTGCAAATGTATGTAATTCTGACTTATGCTCATTCAATAAAGCTGTGTACAGTTTGGAGTCTGTTCCTTATGGAATAGATATACTGGTTTGGCTTAATCCCACATCATATTTTTAGACTTCTTGTAAGTCATACTTGATGTTAAGGGGGCTGCTTTTCAAGGTAGCAAAAGGAGGTATTGTTTTCTATTAAACACCTTGTAAAACTTATTTGCATTCTTCCCAGAATTTCTTAGTGGAGCATTTTGGCTTTAAGTCTCCACATGCCTTTAAGGTGGCCTTAAATGGCATTGTCTCCTTAACCCCTTAACACTCAGCGTCCGATATATCGGACGCTGAGCTCAGTGACTTAGCGCTCAGCGTCCGATATATCGGACGCTGAGCCGATGCCGGTTCAGCTCAAGATTTGAGCCGAACCGGCATCTGGAAACACGGGGTGCCGGCTGTGACTGATAGCCGGCACCCCAGTGTAACACCCGCGATCGGAGTTGTCTCTGATCGCGGGTGATTAACCCGTTAAATGCCGCTGTCATCGCGACCGCGGCATCTATCATGCATATGGGGTGTCTTTCCCCCACGATCGCCCCCCCCGAATCATTTTCGGGGGGCACCGATCACTGCTACGGTATCACTGGGGTCCGATCTGGACCCCAGTGTTACCTGCAGGAACTGCCGGTAAGATGGCGTCTATGACGTCATCTTACTGGCAGAGTGCCACCCTATGCAAGTGCATAGGCTGACACTGATAATGCCCTGCAATACATAAGTATTGCAGGGTATTATTATGAACAAGCAATCAGATGATTGCTTGTTCATTTCCCATGGTGGAAAAAGTGAAAAAGTAAAAAAAAAAATTATTCAATAAAAAAATAAAGTAATAAATCACCAAAAATGCCCAAAAGCCCCAAAACATATAAAGAGACATATAACTAAAAAAAAAGTCTAAATCATAACACAAACCCCACATATATAGTATCACCGCGTCCGTAACAACCCGTAGAATAAAAATAAATAATTATTGAACCCGCACGATGAACGCCGTAAAAGAAAACTGTTATAAACCCTCCAAAAATTATGATTTTTACCTATTCAATCCCACAAAAAATGCTATAAAAAGTGATCAAAAAAACATATGTACTCTAGAATGATACTGGTGCAAAGTACAACATGTCCCGCAAAAAACAAGCCATCAACCAGCTCCGTAGCCAAAAACGTAACAAAGTTATGCCACTTGGAAGATGGCAATACAAAAATGATATATTTTTCCCCACAATAGGGTTTTATTTTACAAATTTAGTAAAATGCAAGAAAATATATTCGTGTCTGGTATCGCCGTTATCGTATCGACCCATAGAATAAAGATAATATGATTATTAGTCTATACGGTGAACACCACAAAAAAAAAAAGTAAAAAAAACAGTAGAGAATTGATGCTTTTCTACTCCTGCTCTCAAAAAGAAGTTCCTAAATTTTCAACAATAGGTGATACCAACCCCAAAATGGTAACATTGGAAAAAGCATCTCATCCCGCAAAAAAAATGCCGTCACATGGCCCAAATAGCGCAAAAGCGAAAATTTTACAGCCTTCAAAAGAGGCCAATGAGGAAAGTAAAATCCTGGCAGCTGCAGGGTGCTCCTTCCCTTCTGCGCCTCACTGTGCGCCCATAAAACAAGTCACGGCCACATGTGGGGGGTCTCTGCACTCGGGAGAAATTGTAGAACAAATTGTATGGTGGGTTTTGTATTTTTATCTTTTGGAAATGTGTAAATTTTAGGGCTAAATGAACGTATAACCGGCACAATTTGACTATTCTAAATTTCGCCTCCATTTTGATGTAATTACTATGAAGATCTCAAGGGGTTAACAATCTTCGTAAAATCTGTTTCTGATAGCTTGAGGGGTGCAGATTTGAAATTGGGTTGGTTATATGGGGGGTTTTGATTCTAAATATGAAAATTTTCATTCAAAACTGTATTTATCCCAAAAATAGTCAATTCTGAAAATCCAGAAAAGCGATATTCGATTTGTAAGCCGCGTGACATCAAAATAAATTATCCAGACATTTCAAAAATGGTGAAAATGTAAAGTAGACATATGGGAAATGTTATTCAGCAATTTATTTAGGTGGTAAATCTATCTGCCTGAAAACGCAATGATTTCAAATTTCAAAAATGGCAAATTTTTCAGAAAATTCATCAAGTTTTGCGTTTATTTACAAAAAAAAAGAAAATATATCAGCCAAAATTTACCACTAAAATGAAGTACAACATGTGGGGAAAAAACAATCTCAGAATCGTTTTGATAAGTAACAGTGTTCAAAAGTTATAACCATATAAAGCGACGCATGTCAGAATCCAAAAAATGGGACTGAGCCTTAAGCTGTAAAATGGCTGTGTCCTTAAGGGGTTAAGGAGAACACCTACTGTCTGTCCCTAGTCAATAGCCTCTCACATAGCCAAATCAGTTCCCTACGCTGTGCTGAGGAGACCCAATCAGGTCGAAACAGTGCTGTCTACAGTTGGGAGTCTGTTCCTTATGGAATAGATATCCTGGTTTGGCTTAATCCCACATCATATTTTTAGACTTCTAGTAAGTCATACTTGATGTTAAGGGGGCTGCCTTTCAAGGTAGCAAAAGGAGGTATTGTTTTCCATTTAACACCTTGGAAAACTTATTTACATTCTTCCCTGAAAAATGTGGTGACAGGTTTCCCTTAAAGGGAGACTACATTTTTGTCAAATATAAATAAATAGTGTACAAAGTAACAAAGTATGATCCAGCCTACTGGTTTTCTTCCTTATTGACCAGTTCCTTATTAACCAGTTCGCTCTGCATGGAGAGGGCTCACGGACCGAGCCCTCTCCATAGCCGGTAAGTCTTTGCTGCGTATTGCTAGCACCGATCGCAGGTGTTATCACAGCGATGGCTGCCGGCAAAGCTGACGGCAGCCTCAAAGAGATAGCGGCGCCGCTATCTTACCTGGGATCCCCACTCCCCGTGACATCTTCGGGGAGCGGCGATCCGTCTCCATGGTAGCCTCGGGTCTTCAGGTGATAGCACATTGTAATGAATGAGGAGGAAAATCCCCATATACTGCCATACTGTAGTATGGCAGTATATGATAGGATCGATCAGACAACCTAGGGTTAAAGTACCCTAGGGAGTCTGAAAAATAGTAAAAATTAAAAAAAGTTAAAAGAAAAAAAATTATAATAAAAAAACCCTAAAATTTCAAATCACCCCCCTTTCCCTGGAACTGACATAAATATAAATAAACAGTAAAAATCATAAACACATTAGGTATCGACGCGTCCGAAAATGCCCGATCTATCAAAATATGATAACGTTTTTTCAATGCGTTTAACCCCGTAACGGAAAATAGCGCCCAAAGTCGAAAAAATCTATAAAAAGTGATCAAAAGGTTGTACAGTCCTAAAGCACATGGCATGGAATATTTAATACCATCACTATGAAGTGCAATTTGTTACACAGAAAACAAGCCATCACACAGCTCTTTCTGTGTAAAAATAAAAAAGTTATAGATTTTTGAAGGTGGGGAGTGAAAAATGGACATGAAAAAACAGGAAAGGCCATCTGCTGTGATTAACAACTTAAACTTATAGCTCTCTAATTTTGCAAAGACAATGGTTTAATACCCTCAATAAATGTTTCATGTGCAAATTACTTCAGAATTCTGGTGTAGACAATTTGATGAGCCTCCCCTTATTTGTGTAATTCACTCCACATTAAATTGTCTTTATTTGACAGCTGTTGAGAATAAGAAATTGCAAAAGGGGTTGACCACTTTACCTCATGTTTATGTGTAAGTGTAGGGGGGCAGGATATTAGGTAATTTACCATTGTGCATTTATAAAAAAATCTGCACTGCTTTCTTCATACGTGAAGTGAAGCCTCCTGTTTTTAACTCATCAGCCAGACATTTCTGTCCATAAAATGGCTGCAGATGAAGGGTTATGTGATCTCTAACTGTGTATGAACAATTGTCAGTTAGAGATCACATGACCCTCCATCTGGAGCCATTGGACAGGAATGTCTGTGTGCCACCCACATTTACACAAGCAACAAAAAACATGAGGCAAAATGGCCAACCCCTTTAAGTCTCCAAGCGGAAGTAGAGGATAGATTATGATTTTCGAGGCTGATAACATTTATGGAGGTGTGGTGAGGCCATGTAATGACATCCATGGAGGTGAATAGAACCTTTTGTAGTAGACATTTGATCAGAAATATCAGAGAATATAAAAAGGAAAAAAAAATGGGGGCATCCCAAGGAAGGGGTCTTCACTAACAAAAGCAAGTGTTAGGACTGTGCAAAGAAACAATAGTGGGTATCACAAGTATACAATAGTTTAACCCCTTCCCGCCGCAGCCCTTTTTCGTTTTTGCGTTTTCATTTTTCACTCCCCACATTCTAAAATCTATAACTTTTTTATTTTTCCATGTACAGAGCTGTGTGATAGCTTATTTTCTGCGTAACAAATTACACTTCAAAATTGTGGTATTTAATATTCCATGCCGTGTACTGGGAAGCGGGAAAAAAAATCCAAATGCAGCGAAATTGGTAAAAAAACGCATTTGTGCCGTATTCTTGTGGGCTTGGATTCTACGGATTTCACTGTGCGCCCCAAATGACATGTCTAGTTTATTCTTTGGGTCGGTACGATTACGTGGATACCAAATTTGTATAGGTTTTATAATGTTTTCATACATTTAAAAAAAATGAAAACCTCCTGTACAAAATTTTTTGGGGGGATTTTGCCATCTTCTGGCGCTAATAACTTTTTCATACTTTGGTGTATGGAGCTGTGGGTGGTGCCGTTTTTTGCGGATTTTGATGATGTTTACAATGTTATTATTTTTAGGACTGTATGCCTTTGATCACTTTTTATAGAATTTTTTATTTCTTTTCAAAATGGCAAAAAAGTGCCATTTTCGACTTTGGGCGAGATTTTCCGTTACGGGGTTAAACGCAGTGAAAAACCGTTACTACATACAGTATGGCAGTATATGTGTATTTTACTACTCTTACATTACAATGTAATGAATGGGTTAACCCGAAGTAGCTTCGGGTCTTTGTGAGACCCAAAGCTACCATGGCGACGCATCGCAGCTCCCCGATGACGTCACAGGGAGCGACGATCCTCACGATCCCACGCACCATCATCCTTTTGAAGCCTTTGCCGGCGGCGATCTGCAGGAAAACACCCGCGATCGGTGCCGGCACATATGGAGAGTGTTGACATCAATACACAAACACTTGTATTATAAATAAATATTTTTACTTACAACAAAACAAACTTGTATTTATTTATATTATTTATATTTGTCTTAACAGTTTTATATTAAAAGCCTTGCAAATGCATAAATCAAAGTAAAAATTGTTTAGGTAGTGATGCAGGTAAATTATTGTTAGTATAGAAATATAAAATCTACAAAATACATTGAGATATATCATATACGTTGTGAACAGAAAATATAAACATAACAATACACAAGACAGGACCGGAGGTCAGGTCAGTTCACTCAATGTAATTTACATGTTATATCTCCTCCATAGAGTGTGTGGGGCTACATGCTGGAGACCAGAAAGAACCCAAATGACCAGGAATCGTAGGAGAGGTGGGGAGTTGCTCTGAAGCTAGCAAGTCACTAAGGTCAAAATAAAGAGCTGCCAGACACAGAGGCCCACATGCACATTTGTAATGCAGTGTCTGGCAGAATTGCGTTGCACGCCCTATGTTAAGGTACAACAAAAAGAAGTTGGTGCATTCTGTGCAGGAAGTGCCAGATTCATGAAGAAAGTGTGCCACAATTCATGAATCTGGCACACCCTGCAAACTTCACAAGCCAGTTTGCACTGTTTTTGCTAAATCTGGGCCATTGGGACACATTTACTAAGGGTCCGCATGGCACATTTTCGTCGGGTTTCCCGACTATTTCCAATTTGGGCCACATGTAAGTGGGGTTTTTGGCGCACATGATCAGATTTAGGCACGGACTTGCATGGGACACAAATCGGGGGGCATGGCCGATGGACAACCCGACTGATTCGGACTAAGCACGGGATTTACAATTCAAATTGTGTCACATGCACTCACATACACCGGGAATAAGAAGGTGTAAATCTGCCCCATTGTGTGCAGCCACTGCAGACCAAGGTGCATTCAGACCAGTCTAAAGATTGGGATCTCTCTCAGCTTGGTTTGCAGCATACCATGATACATGATAACGGGTCCCATTCTCAGATTAGTCTCACTCATTTAAAGGGAACCTGACACCACATTTTTCACAAATACAGCTAGTAGCAGGTTCCTATAGAGTCCTAGTAACTATCTGACCCCCTTCTTTTAGCTAAAAATAGTTTCCCTCAGAACCCCATAAAATCAGAGTTATAAACTTGCCTAGTATCTATGCAACTCTGGAGTGAGTCGAGGGTCGTGGCCTAATGTCATGTGAAGAGGGTGACATCATCACAGGTCCTTTAGCCACTTAACATTAAACTGTATCCCATGTACATATCTGACCGCATTAAAAAAAATCACAGCAGCCTACCCAGACTTCTACTCCTCTCCAGGTAGGCTGCTGTGATTTCATGAGATATATGCTTGGTGTACATTTTTCTAATGCTCGAAGGCTAAAGGACTAGCAATGATGTCATCCTGGTCACATGACATTACAGCTGCATAAAGAGATGTAGAGGAGCTGCTTGATTCAGCCCGAGGAGGCCACGCCCACCTGGACTCATTGTTTTCATGCTTAGATACCAGGTAAAATGATAAAGTTAAATATATGGGAATCTGAGGGAGCTGAGGGTGGCAAGTATATGAGGGTATTTGGAGAGTATGTTCCAAGTCGCTCTAACCTTGGGGTTGGACCAATATATCTCTGAATCGCTGTGATTCCCCAAAGATCAGCCAAGGTTGCCAAAGCTTTAGGAATTTTTCTGAAGTACCCGAGGTATCTGCCACAATCTCCTCCATTCTAAAGAGGTGTAGCAGTTCTTGGGCCCATTCTGAAATGGAGGGTGACACGGGTGAACGCCACCTTCTGGAAATGACCGTTCAGGCTGCTATAAGCGAGAATCTCAACAAGTTGTTTTTTTGTTTCTTTACTGACCCAGGTAGAATGGAAAGGAGGGCCACCTCTGGGGTCATAGTGACTCTAGTTCCTGTGAGATCGCTTGTAGCTTCAAGTATTTGGTCCCAAAAAGGAGAAATTCCATGGCATGACCAACATATATGTAGGAAGTCACCCCTGTCCAGTCCACATCTCCAGCACGTGTCCGGGGCTGAGGGGTATATTGAATGCAGGAAGGCAGGAACTCTGTACCACCTGGACAGAATTTTGTAATTTCTTTTTTGAGCGGAGCATGCTACTGACAGTTTGTGGGTATACAAAAATGACTTTTCCCAATCTTCTGGGGAGATAGAGACTCCCAGATCCCTTTCCCAGCTTGTCACATAGGGTAAGTTTGAGGTATCGGACTCTTTAATCAGGAGACCGTAGATTTGGGATGTGCAATGTTCCGGAGGGGATGCTGATCGGAAGAGGTTCTCAAAGGGCTTGAGAGGGGTATTGAAAGCTGCAGCATGACCTGGCTGTTTGAGGAAAGAGTCTAGTTGAGCACTCTCAAGCCATGGATGTTCACAGATGCGGATAGGTCTGCTACTTCATTATACGCCGGGATTGGGTCTTCACCCACTATATTGTACATACATAGGTCTGCATGTGCTGAGTGTCCTAGGAAGTTAAGTCTGTAGAGGGCCGGGGGGGGGGGGGGGTGAGAGTCCGGGTTTCTGAATAAAGGTGTGAGTGGACTAAATGCCCTGGATAATATTGAGTGTTGAGTGAGTGAGTTTTAAGGTTTGGGCCAAAAATAGAGTCTGAGGTTCTATTTCAACATTCTGGGAGGAAACCCAAGGTAGCAGTTTCATGGGTATCGTTGAGCTGTATTGCTCCAGGCGGACCCACTGTTTGGAGGCTATGTGATAGTGCCAGTCTATTGATCGGGTTAGGATGGATGCCTGGTGGTATAGCTCAAAGTCAGGAAGCCCCGTGCCTCCGGCAGACTTGGGGCGTATCAAGTATCTTCATCCAATCTGAGGCCGGGTAGCGCCCCAAATGAAGCGTAGTATCGCTGTTTTGATTGACTTGAAGAATGTGGCAGGGGGGACTAGTGGGACACCCTGAAATATGTAGAGGAAGCGGGCCAGTATGTCAATCTTAATGGCGTTGATCCTGCCGAACCAGGAAAGGCTCTTCCTATCATATGCCGCTAAGTCTTTTATGGTACACTCCAGAAGGGGTAAATAGTTGAGGTTATACAATTTGGTTAGGTCTGAGGGTACCTGGACCCCTAAATACTTGATGGATGATGGAGGCCAACGGAAGGGGAAGTGTTCCTTAATGAATTGGACCTCATCAACAGGGAGAGAGACATTCAGGGCCTCAGATTTGTTGAAATTAATTTTAAAGTTGCTCAGGTGGCTATAGGTCTCGAATTCCTTAAGGAGTGAGGGGTGGGAGATTCTGGGCTGGGAGATGTATAGTAGTAAGTCATCTGCGAAGAGGGCCGTCTTGTAGTGTCTGTGGCCTATCCGGGCACTGTGGATGCTGCGATTGTTCCTGACAGCAAGAGGGCACCCTTGGCGCGTACCGTTGTTTATTTGAATAGGACTGGAGAAGAATCCTTTAGCCCTAACTCTGGCCGTTGGGTGGTCAAGGCCATGACTCTCCCGAGGAATTTAGGGCCTATACCAAGTTGGGTTAGGGCAGCCAACATAAGGCCCCATTGGACCCTGTTGAATGCCTTTTCGGCATCAATGGATAAAAACCCTAAGGGAGTAGATCTTTTCCTAGCGTGATCCATCAGGAGGAAGGTCTTGGTTAAGTTGTTCCTAACTTCCCTGCCTCTAATAAAACCCATTTGATCTGTGTGTATTACTTTCGGGAGGTTTGGGGCCAAGCGATCTGCTAGAATTTTGTATAGCTTCAAATCAATATTTAATACGGATATGGGCCTATAGCTTGCTGGCAATAAAGGGTCCTTGTCTGGCTTCAAAATTACGCTTATATTAGCCTCCAAGGATTGGGGATGAAATGCAGCCGCTTGGGAGATTGAGTTAAACACTCTCATCAGGAACGGGGAAATGGAGTTCCGAAAGTATTTAGAGAAAGCAGTCGAGAAGCCGTCAGGGCCTGGGCTTTTCCCCGCCGGGGAGTTCTTAATTGCCTCGCTAACCTCTTGCTCACTAAAATCGGCCTCTAGTGTCTCGTTGCCTCACTGTCGAGTTGGGGTAGTGCCGTGTCATTTACATGTTCCTCAATTCTTCTTGTCAAGGATGCTGAGTCCAGATCAGCAAATTGGCCTTTTATGTTGTAAAGTCGGGAGTAGTTCGGCACTAATGTCAATCGAGTTGTGCATGATGGCGTCTGTCACAGATTTGATGCGCGGGATATGCTTTGCACCAATCTTGGATGTAGAAGGCATGCTAGTGACTGGCCACATTTATTAGAGTGCTCGCATGAGCGACTTTTAAACCGTGTGTGCTGGTGCGTCGACTTCCGATCTAAAAGGGCCCGGATCTCGTCTCTGACCACTACCAGGTATGTCAGGACTTCTGGAGTCTGTTTAGCTTTGTGACGGGATTCAAGAGTGTGTAGGAGCTGTAACAAAGAGTTGAGTTTGGCCATATTTTTTTTCTTTAACCGGACACCATGATCAGTAAAACGGCTGCGTAGTTCACATTTAAGCGCCTCCCATTTTAGGGGCAAGATTCAAGGCTTAGCTCTGGGGATCGTGTGAAGAAGTCTATGGTCTGACTAATTTCTTGTACACAAAGGGCGTCCTTGAACAAATGATCATTAAGGCGCCAGGTCCATGGCCTTCTAGAAATGGAAGGGATGGTCACGCGCAGGTAGATCGGGCGTGATCTGAAAGGACAATGTTACCAATAGTCGCCACTGGTTCCCAAGTTAGGGATCTTTTCTGGAATAGGAAATAGTCAATACGGCTATAGGAGTCGTGGGCTGGGGAGTATCAGTGGGGTGGAGAATCCTCCAGACGTCAACTAGCTGAAGGTTGTGTAGGTCCCTTCTAAGGGACCCCATATGTCTAGTGGAGGTATGTGTCTTGCCTGATGAGGTGTCTCTAGCTACATCTTCGGCATGTTGCGGATCGGGTTGACCGATTACTGGGAGGGGCTGGTGAGGAACCAGCGATCATGGTCCACATTGGCACTAATGACAAAGTAAGAGGTAGGTGGAAGGTCCTTAAAAATGATTTCAGGGATTTAGGCCATAAACTCAGGGCAAGGACCTCAAAGGTAGTTTTCTCCTAAATACTACCTGTACCACGTGCCACACCAGAAAGGCAGAGGGAGATCAGGGAGGTAAATAAGTGGCTCAAAAGTTGGCATAGGAAGGAGGGTTTTGGGTTCATGGAGAACTGGGCTGACTTTTCTGTCGGCTACTGGCTCTACAGTAGGGATGGGCTGCACCTCAATGGGGAGGGTGCAGCTGTTTTGGGGGAAAAAATGGCTAGAAGGTTGGAGGATTGTTTAAACTAGAGACCTGGGGGGAGGGCAACTACACTTGTGCAGGGCAAATAGACAGTGTAGAGAGCTGGGAAGAGTCATAGTCCATGGGGGAGGAAGGGGGGCTGGAATGAGATTGGGGAATGAGAACAAAAGGAATAAGGACAGGGAAAAGCATATAAAGTGTATGTACACAAATGCCAGAAGTCTCACAAACAAAATGGAGGAACTGGAACTCTTGATGTTGGAACGGAAATATGATATAGTGGGTATCAGCGAGACATGGCTGGACAGTAGCTTTGACTGGGCTGTTACTATAGATGGTTATAGTCTTTTTAGAAAGGATCGTATAAATAAAAAAGGGGGAGGGGTTTATTTATATGTGAATTCTTGCCTCAAGCCTGTCTTGCGAGATGACATCAGTAACGCAAATGCAAATGTGGAGTCCCTATGGGTGGAGATAAGGGGAGGGAAAAAGAATAATAAAATATTACTAGGGGTTTGTTATAAGGCTCCAAATATATTGGAGGCAGCAGAGGAAATGCTGATAAGTGAAATGGATTCGGTTTCAAAGCATGGTGAAGTACTTATCATGGGGGACTTCAATTACCCAGATATTGACTGGGGGGCAGAAACATGCAGGTCCTTCAAAGGCAGCAGGTTCTTGTCAACAACAAAAGACAATTACCTGTCGCAAATAGTTCTGGAGCCAACAAGAGGGGGGGCACTGCTGGACCTTATCCTAACCAACAGACCTGATAGGGTATCAAAACTACAGGTTGGGGGGAGCCTGGGGAATAGTGATCATAATATCATTGATTTTGTATTACGCTTTACTAAGAATGTTAGGGAAGGGGCAACCAACACTCTAAACTTCAGGCAAATTTTCAGCAACTAAGAGAAGACCTTAAAGGCATAGACTGGGATAATGTTCTCAAAGACAAAAGCCCCCCCCCAAAAATGGGACTTTTTCTCATATATTCTAAAAAAGTCCTGTGAGAAACACATACCTTATGGGAAAAAGAATAAGAGGAACAAGAAACAGCCAATGTGGCTAACTAGTCTTGTAAGGAAAGCAATAAGCTAGAAAGATAAGACGTTTAAGGTGCTAAAACGTGAAGGTAGCGATGAGGCATTACAGGATTATAGAGAGAAAAATAAATCCTGTAAAAAGCAGATAAAGGCTGCAAAAAGAGAAACTGAGAGAAATATTGCCAGGGAGAGCAAAAATAATCACAAGTTATTTTTCAAGTATATAAATGATAAGAAATTAAAAACAGAGAGTGTGGGTCCCCATAGAAATAACATGGGGGTCATGGTGGAAGGAGATGAGGAAAGGGCCAATCTACTGAATGTCGCCTTCTCAACTGTCTTTACCCAGGAAAATCCCCTGGTGGAAGACACAATGAGGAATAATGTAAATTCTTTTTGTAATGTCAACAGTTTAACCCAGGAAGAGGTATGGCGCCGCCTCGCAACCACTAAGATAGATAAATCACCAGGGCCAGATGGCATACACCCCCGGGTTCTGCATGAACTATGTACCATGATAGACCGTTATTTTTAATATTTGAAGATTCACTGAGGACTGGTTATGTTCCACGGGACTGGCGCATAGCAAATGTGGTACCAATATACAAAAAAGGATCAAATAGCGATCCTGGAAACTACAGACCAGTGAGTCTAACTTCTGTGGTGGGGAAAATATTTGAGGGGTTTGTTAGAGATGCTATCCTCAAGTATCTCACTGTGCACAACCTTATAACCCAGCGTCAGCATGGGTTTATGAGAGATCGGTCCTGTCAGACTAATCTGATTGGTTTCTACGAGGAGGTAAGTTCAAGACTGGATCTGGGGGACGCTGTGGATGTTGTAGATCTGGACTTTTCAAAGGCATTTGACACCGTGCCACATAAAAGGTTGGTATATAAAATGATACTACTGGGAATAGGAGAAAATCTGTGTATTTGGGTAAATAATTGGCTTAGTGATAGAAAACAGAGGGTCGTCATTAATGGCACATTCTCAGATTGGGTTGACGTTACCAGTGGAGTGCCACAGGGGTCAGTATTGGGGCCACTTCTTTTTAATATTTTTATTAATGACCTTGTAGTGGGTTTACACAGTCAAGTTTCAATATTTGCAGATGATACTAAGCTGTGTAAAGTAATAAATACTGAGTTCGATAGTTTAGCATTACAGAGGGAATTGTGGAAGCTTGAGGAGTGGGCAGAGAAATGGTTGATGAGGTTTAATGTAGATAAATGTAAAGTTATGCACTTGGGCCCTGGAAACAAAAAGTATAATTATGTTCTAAACGGTCAATTACTTGGTAAAACTGGAGCTGAAAAGGACTTGGGGGTATTGGTGGATGGTAAACTTAATTTTAGTGACCAGAGCCAGGCGGCTGCTGCTAAAGCAAATAAAATTATGGGATGTATCAAGAGAGGAATAGATTCTCATGATAAAGACATAGTTTTGCCCTTATACAAATCCCTGGTCAGACCACACATGGAATATTGTGTACAGTTTTGGGCACCAGTGTATAAAAAGGATATAGTAGAGCTGGAACGGGTGCAGAGGAGAGCAACCAGGATTATTAGGGGAATGGAGGGATTAGAATACACTGACAGATTACAAAATTTGGGATGAGGGGAGACCTCATTACAATGTACAAATACCTGAACGGACAGTACAAGGATCTCTCCAAAGATCCTTTTATACCTAGGCCTGTGACCAGGACAAGGGGGCATCCTCTACGCCTAGAGGAGAGGCGATTCTACCATAACCATAGACAAAGGTTCTTTACTGTAAGAGCAGTGAGACTATGGAACTCACAGGTTATGGGGATAAAACATTTCTTTAATTCTTAAAGGTTGGACTTGATGGACTTGCGTCTTTTTCCAGCCTTATATACTATGATACTATCTAGAGGGAAATTTAAATCCCCACCCAAGATCAGCATCCCCTCCACGAACCCCGCCAGCTCAGAAAGAATCTTCCGACAGCTAGAAATCGGTAAACGATTGGGTAAGTACAAATTTGCAAACGTGAACAACTGGTCAAAGATCTTCATCTTTACGAATGCGTACCTGCCGCCTTCATCCATCCGCTCGCCCAGGACGTGTGGGAGGGATTTGTGGACTGCAATCGAAACCACTTTTGAGCGTGAAGCCGGATTGGAGCTGTGAAACCAAGAGTTGAAGTAGCGGTCTCTGATCACCGGGAGGTGGCCTGTTTTGAAGTGAGTCTCCTGCAAGAAAAGAATCTTAACTCCCTGTCTGTGCATGCTGTACAACACCTAGGATCTTTTTTGGGGTTGTTCAGGCCCCTAGCATTCAGTGAACCCAATTTCAATGTTTCCATGGTGAGTCAATAAGCTGAACCCGGGTCGGGTTTCCACTCCGGGTGAGACGGGGGGGCACAAGGAGAGGGGGGAAGACAAGTACTCACTCATGCCAAGGGCAGGAAGACTAAAGAAGCTGAATGAGAGGGGAAAGAGTGTTTGGGGGGAAAGGTTATGAAAAGTAGAAGGAAGATACAAGAACATATCGGGGTTTCAGCCCTGAAACTAGAGGGGTCGTTTTAAGTATGTATACAGGCCAGCCGTATACACTAACCCACTCGGGAAATAACCTATCCAAGGAGGGAGCCTTCTCCTAAAGCCCCTGTAGCTATATGGTAAGAACTGAAAACAATGTCAACAGGAAAAACCCAGCACAATAAAAAAGACACCTTGTGGTGTGATTGTCTTTGATATGGTCCACACATGCAAATGGATACAAAACCATTGTAGTTGAGTGAGGAACGGCAGGTTTAGCCTTGTTCTTCCGCTTGAGGCGCCTCCTGGCGGCGACCTTCTGCGTGGTCCCCCTTGGCCGTTGCCGGCAACTCCCCCTGGTGGATGTTGTGGGCGAGGGGGGGCGACCACGGTCTCTCAGGATCGGCAGAACCGGCCAATCTGTAAGGATCGGAGGTGGGATGTTCAGGGCGGCTGCCACAGATTGGACGTCCAAGGGATGTCTAATGAAGTGTGTGATGCCAGCCTGATGAATTTAAAGACAGAAGGGAAATCCCCAGGTGTAGGGTATATTTCTTTGGCAGAGTTGATCCAGAAATGGACGTAGTACCTTCCGTTTGAGGAGAGTCAATCTAGATAAATCTGGGAGAAGCTGTAGCGAAGCACCTTGGTAATACGTTTCCTGGGTCTGGCTTTGTTCATGATGGCCTATTTTAACTGGTAACGGTGTACTTGGCAGATGACGTCTCGGGGAGGACCATTTGCTTCAGGTTGGGCTTAAGAGCTCTGTGAGCTCTATCTAATTCCAGTGGAGTATCTTCAGAAACTTCAAGAATAGAGTTGAAGATCTTTTGGTGGACAGTGTGCCGGTTAGCAGACTCAACCGATTCCGGGAGGCCGTGAATATGGATATTATTCCTTCTGCATCTATTTTCTGCATCATCAAATTGATCCGATAGGTATTGGAGCTGTAAAGAGTGGTTAGCTAGAGTGGTGGAGTGAGATTCTAGTTGTTCTCGCACCGTATTCTGAGCAGCCTCTATAGCTTCAGTCCTGGCCTGTAGTTGTTGGACCTCTTCTCTTAGTACAGTAATCTCGGCACTGTAGGAGTGTTGCAATCTTGACACATAGCATTCCATGTCTTCCTTGGTGGGAATAGCTCTCAGATGGGTTTTGAAATTACATAACTCTGACAGGCCTTCTATGAGTTGAGTAAACAAGGAGTTCTGATGCATGTCTGATGTGAGAGACATGGGGACTTGGATTGAAGAAGCACTTTCTTGACTAAGTTCAGAGGGCTGAGGAGAGGACACTACGGCAGGAGATTGAGTTGCCAGGAACCAGTGTGGAGAGAGAGCTGGTGAGTGGAGTTGCAGAGCTGTAGGTGGGATCTCCCACGGGTGTGATGCCCTGGATGACTGAGTCTGCTGGTTCAGGAGGTATGGCCCACGCTGTGGCATCTGGCGCATGGACGGGGGATGTGGCAGGAGGGACTCCGGGTCCAGGCTTGGAGGGACCAGGTTTGTGGCGCCGAGGTTGGAGGATCAGCAGGACTGTAGGCTGTGTTGGGCATTCCTCGGGGACAGGTTGCCGAGCGTCTCAGGAAAGCCGGAGCATCCGCAGGGCCGTCCAGCACGTCTTCTGCCCTGGTTACACATGGCTGCATGGGGGTCTCCCGGGAATCTGCCGTGTCCCCCTGGAAGCTCACTGACCTGTGTGTTCCCTCCGCTGGGAGCTGCTCAGCTGTTGTGGTTGCTCCCTGTGGTGTTGCGGGAGCCTCATGCGCCACGGCCATGATAGCTGGGGAGACTGTTGGCGCCACATGTGAGGATGATCCACCAACGACTGGAGGTATATCCGGAGGGTCTGAAGGCTAGTGTGGAGCCTGGTGCGGGGATCTGCGTCTCGATCCTGGAGCCGCCATTGCTGAGGTCTCCTGCACTGTTGTGGGCCGGGGCTGTAGGTAGCAGCCGATATCTTTTGGGAGACCCGGATTGTGGGGACTGCTGGTGGCTTGGTAATCCTCATTTTCCTAGGACCCATGTGTGGGTGCAATTTTGGGTGCTGGGTCGACTTATAGCTAGTAGGAGCCTAGGGAAGAGATGGAGTTAGTGTGTCCTGCGTCCGTTCGCCTCCATGGCCAGGCCAGGACTGCTGCTAATTGTCCTCTACTACTGGCTGAGTTGGTCTATCTTTACAACAATACAACTCATTGCTATACCAGATAAACTCCTTTTCATCTTATGTTGGCGAGAAGTGAACACCTGCTGGCTGATATGGTCCTGGACTTTCCGGCTCCCAATTCTCAGACTCTTTTTCCCTGGACTTAGTCAAGGAATACCAGTGTTGTCTTACTAATGCCAGAGAGATTGGGGACTTGGGCGTCGATAAGGACTAATATAAACAGAAGCAGGACTTTGCCCTTTAACCCCTTAAGGACGCAGCCATTTTATAGCTTAAGGCTCAGCCCCATTTTTTGTATTCTGACTTGCACTGCTTTATATGGTTATAACTTTCAAACACTGTTACTTATCAAAATGATTCTGAGATTGTTTTTTCCCCACATGTTGTACTTCATTTTAGTGGTAAATTTTGGCTGAGTTTTGCGTTTATTTACAAAAAAAAAATTATGAATTTTTTAAAAAATTTGCCATTTTCGAAATTCTAAATCATTGCTTTTTCAGGCAGATAGATTTACCACCCAAATAAATTGACGAATAACATTTCCCATATGTCTAAGTTTACATTTTCATAATTTTTGAAATGTCTGGACGCAGCTTACAAATCGAATATCGCTTTTCCGAAATTTACAAATTTTGCATCAAAAACCCCTATATAATCAACCCATTTTCAAATCTGCACAACTCAAACTATCAGAAACCACTTTTTAGGAAGATTGTTAACCCCTTGAGATCTTCATAGTAATTGAATAAAAATGGAGGTGAAATTTAGAATGGTCAAATTTTGTCTGTTATACGTTCATTTAGCCCTAAAATTTACACATTTCCAAAAGGTAAAAAGAGAAAACCCACCATAAAATTTGTACTACAATTTCTCCCTAGTACAGAGAACCCCACATGTGGCCGTGACTTGTTGTGGCCGTGACAGTGAGGCGCAGGAGGATGCATCTGCATCTGCCAGGATTTTAGTTTCCTCATTGGCCCCTTTTGTAGGCTATAAAATTTTAGCTTTTGTGTTATTGGGGCCATGTGATGGCATTTTTTTGCGAGATGGGATGCTTTTTCCAGTGTTACCATTTTGGGGTTGGTATCCCCTATTGTTGAAAATTTAGGAACTTTATTATTTTTGAGGGCAGGAGTAGAAAAGCATCAATTCTGTACTGGATTTTTTACTTTTTTTTGGTGTTCACCGTAAAGCCTAATAATCATGTTATCTTTATTCTATGGGCTGATACGATTACGGGGATGCCATACATGAATATATTTTCTTACGTTTTACTAAATTTGTCAAACAAAACCCTAATGTGGGAAAAATCTATAATTTTTGCATTGCCGTCTTCCAAGTGGCATAACATTGTTAGTTTTTTGGCTACGGAGCTGGTTGATGGCTTGATTTTTTGTGAGACATGTTGTACTTCGCAACAGGGTCATTTTGGAGTAGATATGTTGTTTTGATTCCTTTTCATTGCATTTTTTGTGGGATTAAAGAGGTAAAAATAATTATTTTTGGAGGGTTTAGAACAGTTTTTTTGCTGTGCGGGTTCAATAATTATTTACTGTTATTCTACGGGTTGTTACGGATGCGGTGATACCATATTTGTGGGGTTTGTGTTATGATTTTGATTTTTTTTTGCATTATATGTCGCTTTATATGTTATGGGGCTTATGGGCATTTTTATTGATTTCTTACTTGTGTGCCTGTAGGGAGAGGGGGGAGGGAGGGGGTCAGTGTGTCAGCAGGGGGGGTCATAGTGTCAGAGGGGGGGTTTCAGTGTGTCCTGAGGGGGGGTTCAGTGTGTCCGCAGGGGGATGAGGGGGTCAGTGTGTCCGCAGGTGGAAGGGGGGGTGGTCAGTGTGTCCGCAGGTGGAAGGGGGGTAGTCAGTGTGTCCGTAGGGGGGGCAGTGTGGCTGCCTGCACAGTACAGCAAGTGAAATTCACATGCTACACGAACCTAGACACAGAGCTGGTATCACAATGTGAGGGGGAAGTGATAGGCACTAATTTCTCTGCTACCAAATTCAGGATGGAAGGAGCAGAGGGGCCCGCTAGGCTCTGACGCCCAGGGTCCATCTTAAACCTGGAGCCAGCCCTGTGTGAGGGGGAGTGCTGCTAAGGGCACAGTATGAGACTGCTACAATATGACTGGTGCATAATATGTGTGGGAGTTATTTGAGCACAAACAAATTGAAAGGGCACTAATGGAGGGAGCACAATACCAGGGGCAAGCTGCTTTGAGGTCCTCAAAATGAGAGGGACCTGGTGGGATCACACTATGAGGGGGAGTGCTGGAAGGGGCACAGCATGAGACGCCTACAATAAAAGGGGTTGATTTTATAGGGTAGGAGGCCATGGATAACAAATATAGTAAGATTTCCACAGTCAAGGTGCCTGGAGCAAGTGCCCCAGGTTTATTATGCTTGATTTTGATGGTAGATTTGGTTTAAATTAGTTTTACATTATTTTACTCTTCTGTGACACTATAAAGAATAACCTACCTTGGTACTGACAAAGTGCCTACACCAGATTTTTGTGGATTACAGCGTAGGCGGATTGTGGTAGCACGACCAGTAGGACAGGATTGTGTAACTTCTTTGGACCTGTAAGTTTAAGAAGATAATATTTATTTGAGCTACATTAACTCTTCAATAAACAGACACAATGAAAACATATAGGGGCAGCTTTATCAAGCTGTCTAAATGTCAGAATATTCTTAGTTGCCCATGGCAACCAATCACAGCTCCCCATCAACCTCTAGGCGCACATAGACGTGCTATAACGTCCTGCTTCTGGCACCGGCTCACAAACGGAGCCGGCACTAAAAGCAGTGGCTGTCAGCTGTCTATCACAGCTGACACCATTCGATAACACCCCCAGTCGGTGCAGACTCAGTTTGCGGATGTTAACCCCTTACACGCCGCGGTTAAGCATGACTGCAGTGTGTAAGGGTCCGGGGCTGCCGATCTTCCCGGCAATCAGACCCCTTCCGGGTCTGACTGTAAACTGTCTGCGCATGCGTCTCAGACAGTTTACACTGCACTATAATGAAAAATTATTTAAGAGCAGTGTACTGGATTTGATCCAGCAGAGCATGACTAGTTCAAGTTCAAGTTTGAAGAAGTAAAAAAAAGTTAAAAACACTAAAAAAAAAAATTATAATAAATAAAATATAAATAAAAATATAAGTCCCTAAAATGTCACTTTTCCATAAAAACACTTAATAAAGTATAAAAAACACAAAAAACCCACATATTTGGTATTGCCGCATCCATAACAATCTTTATAATAAAACAGAATTGTTACTGGACTCGCATGGTAAACTCTGAAAAAAAAAAAAGTTCGGAAAAAGATACCCGTATATACTCGAGTATAAGTCGAGGCCTCTAATTTTACCACAAAAACCTGGGAAAACCTATTGACTCTGAAGTAAAGAGCGCTCTTTACTTCAGTGGGAGTGCCCGCTCTTCACACAACCCCTTGCGCTGCAGCAGTCACAGCACTGCACCTCATCCTAGTTTCCCATATACCTAGCAATCCGTGGCTGATGAAGGTCTGAATTAAGACCGAAACGTTGCACAAACTGTTATTGGATTGCTTTTCCTCATTAAACACTGGAATGAAGAATAAAATATACCAAAAACAAGGAGTGCCAAGTTTTTCCTTACTTAGTTCTGAGTAGAATGGGCTTCAGCCCTAATTTTATTAGAAATGTCCAGTTGTTATACAAGGGTCCAAAAGCAAGAATTAAAGTTAATGGGCTGGTTTCCAATGCCTTTGAACTGGAGAGAGGGATGCGACAGGGCTGTCCGCTCTCTCCGTTTTTGTTCGCGCTCACAATAGAACCTTTAGCGGCCCTACTTAGAAACACCACAGAATTGCAGGGATTTGCAGGTGGAAATAGGGAGGAACGTGTCTCCCTTTATGCTAACGACCTGTTGATATATCTTGGCGACACAGATAGGTCCCACACAGGAGCAATAGATATAATTAATACTTTTGGATCATATTCAGGATTCAGTATTAACTGGAACAAATCAGTCCTACTTCCTCTTGATCCTATCCCGGGGGACCCTCATACTCTGGGTTCTCTACAGGTGGAATCTAAGATCAAATACTTAGGGGTAATGGTAACTAAGCAACCAAAGGATTATATATAGGACAACTTGGAACCGCTTACTACATTTTTTGACTAATATTTAGATGTGGTGTAAATTACCTCTCTCCCCAATAGGCAGAGGCAATTTAGTTAAAATGGTCCTAATGCCGCAGCTTTTCTATATCCTACACAATTCTCCGGTCTGGATAGCGCAGCCATATTTCCACAAAATTCAAGGGCTGTTTCGCAAATTGATTTGGAAGGGACAGCAGGCGCGAATTAGCTTAGATACGCTTCAGCGGAGTAAAACAGATGGTGGGCTTGCTATTCCTAGTCCATGGTTATACTTTTTGGCCTCGCAGATTCAGCATAGGGGTAGGAAGGAGGGAGTTAATTCAGCTGGCAGACTGATTATGTCTTGGACCGGGTTCCCCACCCCAGCACACACCCTAGAAGCCAGCTTTGGAAGTGGTCAGTTAAGTAAGAACTGGTATTAATGGAGAAGATATGGACCAAGGTGAAAGCTTTTCTGGGAGTCCCCAAATATACCCCCTTTAGCCCTATATGGAGAAACCCTGCTTTACCCGAAATTTTCAGCTTAGAAGGTTTTTCACCATGGGAAAATAAAGGTGTCATTACTATAGAGGATCTATGCTCTAATGGTATGTGTAAAACATTTAAGGACTTGAGTAACACCCATCAACTACCACAGGCATGATTCTACCAATACCTCCAGTTGCGACATGCATATGACACTCAAAACCGTGCAAGTCCAATAACACTAGGGCCTTGTGGAGCCCTTAATAGAGCCCTTAATAGAGCATTGGGGATTCAGAGGTCCCTATATCAAGTAAGAAAATTGATAGCTGCACACTGGATTAGGCCACAACCTCCATCTGTGAGGGACTATAAAAGTAGGGTTAATAATGTGCTCACCATGGTATATGGCTCTTACTTGAAAAGAAACTCCATAGCTGAATTCGAAAAAATTTGGGGGAAATGGATGAATACGCCAGGTCTGCCTTCGCAACGGCTACTACAAATAAGGATGAGTACGCAATACCCTCTTTCTCTAGCCTCATAGACAAGTTAGATAACTTGCTGCTATGGTAAACTTAGAAGGAGTAACATTCTTGGGCGCATATGTCCTACCCTTGGGAGCTGACTGTGGGGGTTGGATATTCTGTTTGTTACTGCATTTTGTTAGTTTAATGATCCACGCTTTGGAAGATATTTCTTGGGTCTGTTGTAATTCAGATTTGTGGAATAATGTAGGCCATGCTTGGCTGATTTTACTCATGCTGCCCTATGACTGAATGTAATGTAAAGGTTTTGTTTGTATGTGTTTATGCTATAAAATCAATAAAAATAAGTTTGATTTAAAAAAAACAATACTGCCCCCTATGTGCAAGAATATAACTACTATAATACTGCTCCCTATGTACAAGAATATAACTACTATAAACCTGCGCACTTGCTGAGGTGTTGTGTGTGGTGAGTGCTCCTGAGTCTCCTTATGTCTAGAGCTAGCCCAGGGCGGGGCCACCCTGGGTGGGGAAGTTCCTCATGCAAGGCCCAGGCTCCAACGCCTTCTCTGGGAAATAACTCCCAGACACTCAAACTAATGGATGAAAATCCTAAAGTCTCCAATAAAGTAAGTCATGTCAGCGGCTCCAGTCCAGCCAGAAGTAGTCAAGTAAAGAATGTAGATGTGGTGAAGAAAGAAGCAGTAGTAAGTTCCAGATTTATGAAGTCTCCTACCAGTTTGAATGTACAGCAGAAACCAGTAAGTGGGAACACAATGTTGGGTCATCCAGAACAGAGGACCCGAGGAAGGCTTCAGCCCAGGCCTCAGGTGTGCCATGTACACATCCATTATCCAGGCAGAGGAGAACATCTCTGGAGAAGCAGACCTTGCTGGAGAACCTGCAACAGCCTGTGCTGATCCGGTCTGAGCGCACAAGGTATGGGAGTGGAGGCAGCAAAAATTTTGCAAAGTCTGTGGAGGCCGAGACAAAACTAGCAGGGAGGCCTCAAGCTGCAACAAGTGCTGTTACTGGACAGTGTCATCCCCCAGCAGTAAAAGTCGCACCGCGCCAGAACCCAAGAGTGGCACAAAAGCCAGGACCCAGCAGAGTGCCATTACCTACCACCTGTAAGCAACCTGCAGCACCTCCCTGTACAGCGGCTGAGCGTGCACCTTTGGTCCTCCTGGCTGATCAGATCCCAGCACTGGTAAAGAGACTGGGAAACCTGAAGGAACAAAAACTGCTGCTACAAAAAACATTGAATGTGTCTACAAGCTCAAGGCAGCAAACCTGAGAGACATGAGATGTTAGATAAGAAGTTCACTACCCTGGCCAAGCAGCTCGCTGACAATGTCACCCAGACTGGAGCTGTCCTGGAGCAAATGGGTCCCCTAGCAGAGACCTATAAGAACCAGGAGCGCTTCAAGGCCCAGAGACATCATGGAGGAGCATCTAATCCTACAACCTGTGCTGATGGTGTCCAGCGGACCCAGGGGAAACCTATACTTGAACATGTGACTTTCCCATACCAGCAAGGGGATCTCAAAGATGAAGCCACAAATCAGCAACCACCCACAGGAGAGGCACCAGAAGTCCCAGCAACCTGCAAAAGGATCACAGCCATCCCTCTGATGTTACTAGAGCAGAGCAAACACCACACGTTCCAGCATTCAGCTTGGAACATCGATATCTGCCTGATGGTAACGGTGGAGAACAAGCACCACAAGTCCCAAATGACGGCTCACTGCAGGAGGACTGTGGACATGATCCTGAAGGTAACACTGTGGCATCTGAGCAATATAATCAGGACTCTGCTGTGACTGATTGTACTGACATTGATGAGACATCAGTGCCTATTACCTATGCCCCTATTGTCTGTGATACTGCTACCCCTATTGTCTGTGATACTGCGGCTCCCAATGTTGGTGATATTGCTGATGCATCTGCGTCTGCTCCTGTTACTAATGTTGATACCATTGTGTGTGATAATGTTCCAACAGGGGAAGGGCAGTCTGGGTGGGATGTTGGTTCAGAGTGGGGAGGGGGTAGTACAGTGTGATGATCAGGACTTCCTCCCTCTAGTTGCTGAGGTAGCAGGCCCTCAGAGTGCAGGAGCCCAGCAGCTCCCACAGCGCCCCCAGACACAGCAGGGTACTCACCAGTCTTCTTCTAGCAACTCCTGGAGCCGTGGTGCACCATCTTTTTCGTCCGGCTCACATTACATTGGTCAGGCATTTAAGAGGAGGAATGTAGTGAGATTTAGGCACAGAGGGGCCAAGGAGGACCTACCTGACAAGCGGTTTGTGGTCAGATCGTTATCGTGAATCTTCTGGAATGAGTCTATTCCCCAGCAGGATATCGTCATCTGGCTTAAGAGACACTGTGACCTCATGTCAGAGCTCAATAAGACCCGGAATGATGATGGTATCTGGACAGGAGGGTGGAAGGTACTGGTGAAGTTACAACAATACAACAACATAACCCAGCATCTGCCCAACTTCTTCATTAGTCGGGAGAAGGGAGTGTGCTTCTATCCAGGTCAGCCCCGTAGATGCTTCAAATGCGGTAGAGTCGGTCACATCGCCAGTAACTGCACTCTGGTCAAGTGTAGCCTGTGTGGGGACATTGGTCAAGTGGGTCAGAACATCAGATGTAACTTGTGCAGTGAGATTAGGACAGGGATTGTCCTAATGCCTGGCACAACATCTGTAAGACCTTCCCTAATGAAGACCTATTGGCAGTGGCAGATGACCTGGGGGAGGAGGAGGCCTCGTTATTAGGGTCAGATCAGGCTGCCTCACAACCTCAGCAGGCCCAAGAGTCAAGTGATGACATACTAACACTAGACCAGCCTCAGGCCAAAACCACAGAGGGGAATATGGGGGTTGTCGAGCAGGTTTCACCACCCTCAGTGCTGATTCCCTCTCCAGCCGCAACATCTGCTAACAAGAGGAGGAAAAAAGATAAGTCCACCCGTAAGCCTGAGGGTGAGTGGACCACAGTTCGAAAGTCATCTAAGACCAGAATGGACAGTGGAACAGACATGACCATAACAGTGAATAGATTCAGTGTCCTCTCAGAGTCAGACGCAGAGGAGGAACTAGAGAAGGAACTGCAGAGGATGGTGGCAGAATATGATGAGGACACCGATGGTGACCCCCCCTCAAAATGGAGACCCCGTATGGTAGGGCTAGAGTCTAAATCAAATATGGAGACGAGTGGTCAAGAGGAGGGATCTGATCCAGTTTTATGATGATGGGGATGCTCTCACTGCTTTTTGTTATAGCTCTAATGGCAAACTTTATTCTGAAAATAATATCTAGCAGTGTCAACAGCATTAGGGCAAGAAGGACAAGACATGTGGTGTATGAACATCTACATTATCTTGATGCCGATGTCTTTTTCCTACAGGAGACTCATTTCAATAGTTTTGGTTTGTTAAAAGAAGCAGAGAGAGAATGGGCCGTCCATCTGGTCATTGTCTGTGGACCAGGGGTCTCCATACTGTTTAATACCCACAATGTCACCATCCATAGACTAACCGAGGTGTCAATTGGAAGATGTTTGGTGCTGGAGGTTACTGTCCGAGGTAGGAGGCTCCGGCTTATCAACATATATGGTCCACAGATAATGACTGACATAGTCAATCTATTTAATGACATGAAGCCCTTTTTATTTACATCTCTCCCAGTCATCATGGCGGGCAACTTTAACGCCGCTAAGACATTGAGTGACAGACCCACCGGTAGACCTCTTGCAAGGGACTCTAAGGTCTTAAATGATATCACACAGTCAGGTTTATCTGATGTCTTTGTGCAGGGTGGTAGGACACCCAAATTTACCTACTCCTGTGCTGGGTGGTATAGTAGAATAGACTTGGCACTGGTGAGTCCCACGGAGGTAATTAGGGATAGAAGTGAGAAGTCTGTCCTATACTCGGATCACATGGCCCGATACTTCTGTAATACAGAGCAGTCAGATATAGGAAGAGGCTTGTGGAGAATAAATTCTACCCTATTAGAAGAAGTTTCTGTCCAGGAGCAAGTCCACTCTCTTATACAGGGTGAATTGGAAAGAGTGTATTTCTATAATCATATATCTGGTGGGAGGATGTCAAGGAGGAGATCCGGTTCCTCTTAAAGAGACTGTCAATAAAAAAGGGTAAGAGTAAGTATAGCCAGTATCTCAAGCTGTGCAAAGAATAGGAATCACTCTATTCGGAGGGTGGGGATGAAAAACAAAAGATAGACCGACTGAAATCTGAGATAAAGCTTTATCGGTACAGTCAGTACACGTCCCTGGTTCTGAAACGGGACTAGGGGACCTTAGGGGCCACCGATCCCTATGAGAACTGCAGAGAACGTGTAGCTAAGAAATCAATAACAGGTCTCACTGACTCCCAGGGTGTTTTGCAAGAATCTCAGGAGGGTATCCTGGGGTTGGTGAGATCGTACTATGCCGAGTTATTTCAGAAGAAGGTTTTGGATAAAGACAAAATGGCTCAATTCTTGGATTCAACTCCAGGACCTGACACTAAAGATTTGGATTTCTCTCCGTTGACAGCAGGAATAACAGAGGAGGAGGTTAAAGATCAATAAGTTACATCTGAAGAAGGCACCAGGTCCAGATGGGATAACGGCTGAATTCTATAAGAACTTCAGAGACCTCTTGGCTCCAATCCTTGTGGATGTGTTTACCAATTGTCTAGAAAATCACCTGATGCCTCCATCCATGAGAGTGTCCTCCCTCCAAAGATAAGTAGCCTAGTGACATCAAGAACTGGAGACCGATTGCCCTCTTGAATGTTTATAGGAAAGTTCTGGCAAAAATCCTCTTTTCTAGATTAGTCTGTGTGTCCCCGGCACTGTTGGCAGGCTCTCAGTATGGTACAGTAAAAGGGCGGAACATCTCTGGAGCAGTCATCTCCATAAGAGAGATGTATGAGAGATGTAAAGTCCAGAGGTGTGGGAGATATGTTGTAGGTCTGGACCAGGCTAAAGCCTTTGACAGGGTTGATCACGATTATCTATGGGCAACTTTGTCAAAGTACGGTATTCGGGGACAATTTATAGATTGGCTCAGAACTTTGTATAGAGAGGCGAAAAGCTTTCCTCTGATCAATAGTTGGCAGAGTGACACTGCAGTGAGTCCACTGCTGTATGTCTTTGGCATAGATATATTTCTTCAGTCACTGCAGCTGTGTGATTTTTGGGGGGTGCCGGTCCCCCATTGCTTGCCTTTGAAGGTACGTGGATGATTTGACTATGGTGATATCTGAGCCTTGTGAGGTGGAGATGCTGTCCTCAGCCATCAGAAGCTACTCGGAGGCCTCTGGGTCTCTGGTCAACCTTGAGAAGAGTCAAGCTTTCTGGACATTGGATACTGCTCCTGACTTTGATCCACCGCAGTTTTCCAAGGCCTCCACCCAAATAAAAATTCTTGGGGTCAAATTTGGAAGGGAAGAGAATGCCCAATTAAATTGGGAGGAGGAGTTGGAAACCGAAAATACAAAGGTTCAGCAATGGAAGAACTGGAGGCTGACCTATAGAGAAAGGGTTGCTATGTTGAAGACTTACCTGGTCCCTGTCTTCTGGTACATCTCTGTTGTCTTTCCTTTGCCAGAATCTTTCTCTACCAGGCTCTTTAGCCTGTTCTTTCAACCTTTATGGGGGAACAGGTTGAACCCAATAAAAAGAGGGATAACCTACACGCACGGAGAGAGGGTGGACTGGATATGTTAAATCCTAGTGTTTTCTTTGACTCTGTTTCTAAAAGTTAATTTTGGAAGCCTGGTCTCAAATAACGGTCTCCTGTGGGTAAGTAGTGTCAGGGACTGGATATTGCCTTTTGCAGAGTCTTGGGTGCAAGGAGGCAGTCTTAAGAGGGGTCGGTTTACTCCTGGCTTCCTCCCTCAGTATATAGAGTATGGTCTTAAGTGTTTCAGGATGTGGAAGCTGGAAAAATCATATATAGCGAATACCATCAGGAGAGACATCTACCACCGGATATGTAAAGCTCAGAGACTGTACAACGACCATCGTACAGAAAAGCCTATGGTTCCTCAATGGAAAACGACATGCATGACATCGCTTGGTTATCATTACAAGGAAAGTTATTTGTAAGAGGAAACCTGAAATTCATCAGTGTGGCATATAGTAAATGTCCTCTGGGGTGTCCACAGGAGGAGACTATGGAGCATTTCATCAGTGAGTGTCAGGGAGGGCGGGAATTATGGAGGGAAGTAGATAATAGCTTGAACATCACAAGGCTGCAATCCCTTCAATACGCAGATATAATATATGGCGTCCCCTCTCCTGATGGTAGTATAGATCCTGGAAACATGTACCTGATAATAAGTGTGATCAAATACTACCACTGGCATGCCAGAACCCGGGTGTCCCTGCACAGTGAGGCATTCCAACACATGAGCATAGTGACCCAAGTCATGTCAGAACTAAGGTGGATAAAATCATTAGAAATCAGGAAAAATCAGGGAAATTGGAAACTGTGGAGACCTATTTCTGGTGTGTAAGGGTTCTGAATTGATTTGAATTTTTTTTTCCAGCATCTATGGACTTTATAAGTTACATTTATTTTAAGTTTTTTTGTTCGAATAATTATTGTATTTACAGAAGAATGGAAATTTTTGCTTTAATATTTTGTTTAATTGTATTTTGTTGGTTTTTACAATAGAAATTGCCCCTATGTACAAGAATATAACTACTACCCTGTTTCCCCGAAAAGAAGACAGTGGGGCACATTTACTTACCCGGTCCTGTCGCGATCCAGCAGCGCGTTTTCTGTCGAGGATTCAGGTCTTCCAGCGGTTCACTAAGGTAGTGCGCCCGGAGTTCACCATCCTATCCTGGGTGCATTTAAGCGCGTGTCAAGCGACACTTTTTTTTTATTCTGTGGTTTTTCCGAATCCGGCCACGCCCCCGATTTCCGTTGCATTCATGCCGGTGCCGATGCGCCACAATCCGATCGCATGCGCCAAAATCCCAGGGCAATTCAGGGAAAAATGGCGCAAATCTGTAATACTCGGTAAACCCGACGAAAAATAGCAATTCGGGTCCTTAGTAAATGACCCCCAGTGTCTTATATTAAGCAGCACAACAGTTAGTGATTTAATTCCATGAATTCTTCCCTATGCCACTACCTTCTGTAGCATCTAAAAGATTTCCATATACTAATGTATGGTGTGTACGGAGCTGCTGCAATGACGGCCACTAGGTCTTATTTTCAGACCTACTCCGACCAGCGGTGACAGCTCAGTGAGCGCTGGCGGCTCACAGAATATGACGTGTAAACTCACTACAAGGTCATTAAGAAAAATATTAAAAAGAAGTGGCCCCAATACTGACCCATGTGGCACTCCACTGATAAAGTCAACCCAATCTGAGAATGTGCCATTAATGACGACCCTCTGTTTTCTATCACTAAGCCAATTACTTACCCAAATACACAGATTTTTCCCTAGTCCCAGCAGTCTCATTTTATATACCAACCTATTAGGCGGCACAGTGTCAAATGCCTTTGAAAAGTCCACATCTACAACTTCCACAGCGTCCCCCAGGTCCGGTCTGGAACTTACCTCCTCGTAGAAACCAATCAGATTAGTCTGACAGGACCCATCTCTCATAAACCCATGCTGACGCTGGGTTATAAGGTTATGCACAGTGAGATACTCCAGGATAGCATCTCTAACAAACCCCTCAAATATTTTCCCCAGAAGTCAGACTCACAGGTCTGTAGTTTCCGGGATCGCTTTTTGATCTTTTTTTGTATATTGGTACCACATTTGCTATACGCCAGTCCTGTGGAACATAACCTGTCCTCAGTGAATCTTCAAATATTAAATAGAACGGTTTGTCTATCACGGTACATGCAGAACCCGGGGGTGTATGCCATCTGGCCCCGATGATTTATCTTAGTGGTTGTTAGGGGGGGCCGTACCTCTTCCTGGGTTAAACTGTTGACACTGCAAAGAGAATTTACATTATTCTTCATTGTGTCTTCCACCAGGGGATTTTCCTGGGTAAAGACAGTCGAGAAAGCGACATTAAGTAGATTGGCTCTTTCCTCATCTCCTTCCACCATGACCCCCATGTTATTCATAAGAGGGCCCACACTCTCCGTTTTTAGTTTCTTATCAGTTATATACTTGAAAAATAATTTGGGATTATTTTTGCTCTCCCTGGGAATATTTCTCTCAGGCTCTATTTTTGTGGCCTTTATCTGCTTTTTACTGGATTTATTTTTCTCTCTATAATCCTGTAATGCCTCATTGCTACCTTCACGTTTTAGCACCTTAAACGTCTTATCTTTCTAGCTTATTGCTTTCCTTTGAAGCCCCATCCATTTCACTAATCAACATTTCCTCTGCTGCCTCCATTATATTTGGAGCCTTATAACAAACCCCTAGTAATATTTTATTATTCTTTTTCCCTCCCCTTATCTCCACCCATAGGGACTCCGCATTTGCATTTGCGTCACTGATGTCATCTCACAGGACAGGCTTGAGGCAAGAATTCAAATATAAACAAACCCCTCCCTCTTTTTATTTATATGATCATTTCTAAAAAGACTATAACCATCTATAGTAACAGCCCAGTCATAGCTTCTGTCCAACCATGTTTTGCTGATACCCACTATATCATATTTGCGCTCCAACATTAAGAGTTCCCGTTCCCCCATTTTGTTTGTGAGGCTTCTGGCATTTGTGTACATACACTTTATATGGGTTTCCCTATCCCTATTCCTTTTGTTCTTATTCCCCGACCTTAATCCAGCCCCCCTTCCTCCCCCATGGACTATGACTCTTCCCAGCTCTCTATCTACACTGTCTATTTGCCCTGCACAAGTATAGTTGCCCTCCCCCCAGGTCTCTAGTTTAAACACTCCTCTAACCTTCTAGACATTTTTCCCCCAAAAACAGCTGCACCCTCCCGATTGAGGTGCAGCCCATCCCTACTGTAGAGCCTTTAGCCGACAGAAAAGTCAGCCCAGTTCTCCTTGAAACCAAAGTCCTCCTTCCTACACCAACTTTTGAGCCACTTATTTAGCTCCCTGATCTCCCTCTGCCTTTCTGGTGTGGCATGTGGTACAGGTAGTATTTTGGAGAAAACTACTTTTGAGGTCCTTGCCCTGAGCTTATGGCCTAAATTCCTGAAATCATTTTAAGGACCTTCCACCTACCTCTTACTTTGTCATTAGTGCCAATGTGGACCATGACCGCTGGTTCCTCACTAGCCCCTCCAAGTAATTTGTCAACCCAATCCGCAACATGCCAAACCCGAGCACCCGGCAAACAACACACTGTATGCACGGTCTTTGTACCAGATTGTCCTAACTGTTCCCCTAATAATCGAATCTCCCACTACCAGCACTTGTCTGACCTTGCCTTTGCTCCCATTACCCTTCTTACTGGAGAAGACAGTCCCCTGGTTGCTAGAGGCCACGTCTTGCTGCAGCATTGCTACCCCAGAGCTGATATCCCCCTCATCCACCAGCCTGGCAAACTTATTGGGGTGCACCAGATCAGGACTAGAATCCCTGCAACTCCCTCTACCCCGCCTTCTACATGTTACCCAACTAGCTTCCCCCTCATTCTGCACCTCCATACTTCCATCCCCATACCCATCCTCCCCAGAGAGTTTGTGCTCCAGGAGTAGCAGCCTTCGCTCCATATTGTCAATTGCCCGCAGCCTTGAAACTTGCTCATTTAGATCCAGAATCTGGGCTTCCAGATGAGAAATTTTCACATATCCCATACAGCAGTATTCCCCCCTCGAACGGCTGGAGTCCATTATTCTAATGGGAATTACAAGAGAAATATGGAAGAAAAGAAGAATTTACAGTCAAAGTAAAACAAAATACAGCAGTTACCTGCTAAATTCCCTCAAACTTAAGTCCCCTAATCCTAAATCCCACTTTGGACACTCACACACTTAGGATCAATGTGCACTCACCACAAAGCTCGCACTCTCGCTTTTCTGAATGCTCTTTAAAAGGTTATTGCCACACAAATCCGCTGTGCTCACTGCAACAAGATCTGGCTGGTCACGTGCAGGCAGCATGTCTTTAACTTGTCCCTAAAATCCCTTTTTAACACTTTAAGGACACAGTCTAAAATGGCCTTCAGGACACAAGCCTATTTTTCAGACCTGACATGTATCATTTTGTTTGATAATAACTTCAGAACACATTAACTTATCTATGTTATTTTGAGATTTAGTTTTTTTCATGACACATTGGGGCTTATTTAGTAAGTTTGTTAACCCTTTCGGCTTGAGAGAGATACATTTTTCTCAGACGCCATCAAAATAAGCGGACGCCAATTAAATCTTAGCCGGGGGTTATGATGACCACTGTCAGCCATGTCATGATTCAGCCATTTTATGTAAACTGCTGGCTTGTTTTCCAGCTTCTCCTTGACACTTGTTAGAGATAGTTGTCCTTCAGCCTGTTTGGGTGTAAACTGCTTTTGGGGCACATAGCAGGGCACAGAACAGAGTGAGCACCATTTGGTTATTTTCCTGAAACAGTTTTAGGCCACCATCATTCATTTACAAAGACTCTGGGGAATGGTAACAGTTAAAAACCCCATCAAGTGACCCCATTTTGGAAACTACAACCCTGAAGGAATTTATTAAGGCGTATATAGACCTTTTCTACCCCCTCTGTGCTTCACAATAATTTAAATAATATAGAAGTAAAATTTTGAAAAAATTTATTCAAAGTTGAAGGTATACTGAACCAGCATGGTTACCACAGCATCTTGCTGTGTTACACTAATGTGTCACACTGTGCCACTATAATCTATCTGGTTTGCGTTTAGTTGGACCATCATTTATTTTTCAACAGGACAATGACCCCAAACACACATCCAGGCTGTGTAAGGGCTATTTGACCAAGAAGGAGAGTGATGGGGTGCGACGCCAGATGACCTGGCCTCCACAGTAACCAGACCTGAACCCAATTGAGATGGTTTGGGGTGAACTGGACCACAGAGTGAAGGCAAAGGCCCAACAAGCTGTCACACTTGTGGGGACAAGTGTATGGAAAAGTCTCTATTGGAAGTCTGTGGACCCTTTGGACCACCTTGGGGGATGATGGTACTAGCCGCAACCCGGGACTGGAGTCTAAGTGCCCCCTGGTCTTTGCCAGAGCCCCCGCAAAGCGGGATGGTCTTGCTGCGGCGGGGTGCCACGGGTGCGACTAGGCCCGCAGTGGCAGCCAAGATAGGGAAGCAGGAAACAGGAACCACAGGATAGCAGAGGAATAGATCACCTGAGTAGGAACCACAGGATGGCACAGGAACCACATGGATGGACCACCAGAGCTGGACACAAGAACAACCCTTAGGATGGCAGGACCTCAGGAAGACCACTGGAATGCAGGACCATCACAGGAATGCAGGACCACCACAGGAATGAAGGACCGCCACAGGAATGGAGGACCGCCACAGGGATACAGGAACGCCACAGGGATACAGGAAACCCAGGAACATTGAAGAACCCTGGAGTACAGACACACAGAGGAATCCTGGAAACGCTGGAATAATGACTTGAAGATTTGGCAGAGAGTGAAAGGAGGTTCCGGATTATAAGAGCGACCCGGATAAGCCAGTGTCAATTAGAAGGACACTGGCCCTTCAAGGCATGAAGAACCGGCGCGTGCGTGCCCTAGAAGCAAGTGCTCTCAGCCTGGACAGGACCACAGCCCAGAACCTGGAGGGGTAAGATTGAACTGGGGGAACGGGGACAATGCGCCACACAGGAGGGCACGGGTGTACCCGCAATCTGTACTGAGGATCGCGGGTACGGCCATGACACAAGTGCTACGCCTCTATGGGAACTCCTTCAAGACTGTTGGAAGACCATTTCTGGTGACTACCTCTTGAAGCTCATCATGAGAATGCGAAGAGTTCGCAAAGCAGTAAACAAAACAAAAGGTAGCTACTAGAGATGAGCGAGCACTAAAATGCTCGGGTACTCGTTATTCGAGACGAACTTTTCCCGATGCTCGAGTGCTCGTCTCGAATAACGAGCCCCATTGAAGTCAATGGGAGACTCAAGCATTTTTCAAGGGGACCAAGGATCTGCACAGGGAAGCTTGGCCAAGCACCTGGGAACCTCAGAAAAGGATGGAAACACCACGGAAATGGACAGGAAACAGCAGGGGCAGCATGCATGGATGCCTCTGAGGCTGCTTAATCGCACCATTATGCCAAAAGTATGGGCAACAGCATGGCAATGACAAAGTGACCGAATGAGGCTAGATAGCATCTGAAACATCCAATAATTGACCCTGACACTATAGGGGACTATGCAGAGGCAGCGGTAGCAGCGGCAGGCTAGAGAGTGTCTTGGCAACATACCCCAAATGGACTCAGGCTTAAAACCAATGGGTGGCAGAGAGGAACCAAAGGAGGTGAGCAAGAAGCGCTCAAATAATATCGGTAAATGATAAAAGTTTGCCAGTATATTTTGTGGATTACACAGCAGGGTGGCGACAAAGTTAACAAGTTTGATGAGGAAGCCATGAAAACAACCCAAAATTCTCCCTGACACAGCTCGTTTGATAAGGGGACCATGTATGGAGGCAGTGAACTAGTAGTAGATTAAAGGTGCTGCAGTTAAAACTATGTTAGTTGGATCTTGGGATGGAGCTGGCGCTCCGCTGCCAGGCGAGCTTTCGCCAATCCAAGCCCCTGTCTCTAGGCTACTCCCCAAACAGCACTTCTAAGAACCTTTTGTATAATATCAAGTGTAGTAGCATTCTTATAAGTTTCTTATAAGGCGGGTGAGGGGAATGTAAACAGATGCGCAAGAAGCGCTGAAATAATATTGGTAAATGATAAAAGTTTGCCAGTATATTTTGTGGATTACACAGCAGGGTGGCGACAAAGTTAACATGGAAGCCATGAAAACAATCCAAAATTCTGCCTAACACAGCTCGTTTGATAAGGGGACCATGTATGGAGGCAGCTATATGGACTACTTTTGGAGGCAGCTATGGCGATGACGTGTGGAGGTAGCAATGGAGACGACGTGTGGAGGCTGCTATGGAGACAATTTAATTTGGATAGTGCCTGTATGTGGCAGTCCAAAAAAGTTTTCAAACCAGAGGAGCAGGTAGCTGGTCCTCCAAAAAGATTAAATAAATTGAGTGCCTGTATGTGGCAGTCCAAAAAAGTTTTCAAACCAGAGGAGCAGGTAGCTGGTCCTCCAAAAAGATTAAATAAATTGTGTGCCTGTATGTGGCAGTCCAAAAAAGTTTTCAAACCAGAGGAGCAGGTAGTTGGCCCTCCAGAAAAATTAAATACATAGAGTACTATAGCCAGAGCCAGTTGGCCCTGGCAAAAAATAGCCAGTTTCCTCTGCTTTAGTGTACAAAGAGGAGGAGAAGGAGGACAATGAGGAGGAGGAGTGCATACATTATTCAGGTTGAGCTTCTTTCACCTGGTGGAGAATGGAAATGCGGAGAAATCCAGGCTTTATTCATCTTGATAAGCGTCAGCCTGTCAGCGCTGTCAGTCGACAGGCGTGTACGCTTATCGGTGATGATGCCACCAGCTGCACTGAAAACCCGATCGGACAACACGCTAGCGGCAGGGCAGGCAAGAACCTCCAAGGCGTACAGCGCCAGTTCGTGCCACATGTCCAGCTTTGAAACCCAGTAGTTGTAGGGAGCTGTGTGATCATTTAGGACGATGCTATGGTCAGCTACATACTCCCTCACCATCTTTCTGTAAAGATCAGCCCTACTCTGCCGAGACTGGGGACAGGTGACAGTGTCTTGCTGGGGTGACATAAAACTGGCAAAGGCCTTGTAAAGCGTACCCCTGCCAGTGCTGGACAAGCTGCCTGGTCGCCTACTCTCCCTCGCTACTTGTCCCGCAGAAGTACGCCCTCTGCCGCTAGCGCTGTCAGAAGGGAAATACTGTTTCAGCTTGTGCACCAGGGCCTGCTGGTATTCATGCATTCTCACACTCCTTTCCTCTCCAGGGATGAGAGTGGAAAGATTTTGCTTGTACCGTGGGTCCAGGAGAGTGAATACCCAGTAATCGGTGCTGGAATAAATTCTTTGAACGCGAGGGTCACGGGATAGGCAGCTTAGCATGAAATCTGCCATATGCGCCAGAGTCCCAACGCGCAAGAATTCACTCCCCTCACTGGCCTGACTGTCCATTTCCTCCTCCTCCAACACCTCCATACACGCTGAACAGTGAAGGACTGAACAATGGTCCCCTCTTCTGTCTCGCCAACATTCTCCTCCTCTTCCTCCTCATCCTCCTCCACCTCCTCCGATATGCGCTGAGAAACAGACCTAAGGGTGCTTTGGCTATCAACAAGGGAATCTACTTCCCCCATCTCTTGTGACGAGCGCAAAGCTTCCGACTTCATGCTGACCAGAGAGTTTTTCAACAGGCCAAGCAGCGGGATGGTGAGGCTGATGATGGCGGCATCGCCACTGACCATCTGTGTTGACTCCTCAAAGTTACTCAGCACCTGACAGATATCAGACATCCACGTCCACTCCTCATTGTAGACTTGAGGAAGCCGACTGACCTGACTACCAGTTCTGGTGGAAGTTGACATCTGGCAGTCTACAATCGCTCTGCGCTGCTGGTAAACTCTGGATAACATGGTTAGTGTTGAATTCCACCTCGTGGGCACGTCGCACAACAGTCGGTGAGCGGGCAGTTGGAGGCGGCGCTGCGCTGCCCTGAGAGTGGCAGCATCTGTGCTGGACTTCCTGAAATGCGCACAGATGCGACGCACCTTCGTGAGCAAATCAGACAGATTGGGGTATGTCTTGAGGAAACGCTGAACTATGAGATTTAACACATGGGCCAGGCATGGCACATGTGTCAGTCTGCCGATTTGCAGAGCTGCCACCAGGTTACGGCCGTTGTCACACACAACCATGCCTGGCTTCAGGTTCAGCGGTGCCAGTTACAGATCAGTCTGCGCCGTGATGCCCTGTAATAACTCTTGGGCGGTGTGCCTTTTATCGCCTAGGCTCAGCAGTTTGAGCACCGCCTGCTGTCGCTTAGCGATGGCACTGCTGCTGTGCCTAGAGCTACCGACTGATGGCGCCATGCCTACGGATGGTAATTCAGAGGAGGAGGTGGAGGAGGGGTGGGAGGAGGAGGAGGCATAGTAGGCCTTTGAGACCTGGACCGAGGTAGGCCCCGCAATCCTCGGCGTCGGCAGTATATGAGCAGCCCCAGGGTCAGACTCGGTCCCAGCCTCCACCAAGTTAACCCAATGTGCCGTCAGCGATATATAGTGGCCCTGCCCGGCAGCACTCGTCCACGTGTCCGTGGTCAGGTGGACCTTGTCAGAAACGGCGTTGGTCAGGGCACGGAGGATGTTCTCCGACACGTGCTTGTGCAGGGCTGGGACGGCACATCGGGAAAAGTAGTGGCGGCTGGGGACCGAATACCGAGGGGCGGCCGCCGCCATGAGGTTTCGAAAGGCCTCGGTTTCTACCAGCCTATAGGGCAGCATCTCCAGGCTAAGCAACTTGGAGATGTGGACGTTGAGGGCTTGGGCGTGTGGGTGGGTTGCGCTATACCTCCTTTTGCGCTCCAGCATCTGGGGTATGGAGAGCTGAACGCTGGTGGATGCTGTGGAGGATCGTGGAGGCGAAGATGGGGTTTTCGCATGGGAGGTGTTTGGGCCGTGGTCCTGGGCAGGGGGCTGACTAGCAGATGACACAGGGGAAGGAGCAGTGGTGTGCCCGGCCGGAAGTGAACGGGCTGGTGCCATTGAGTGGGGTGTTTAGCATTCAGATGCCTGCGCATACTGGTGGTAGTTAAGCTAGTAGTGGTGGAACCCCTGCTGATCCTGGTTTGGCAAAGGTTGCACACCACAGTCCGTCGGTCATCCGGTGTTTCTTTAAAGAACCTCCAGACTTCTGAAAATCTAGCCCTCGCCACGGGAGCTTGACTACGGGCAACATTTGGCGCTGATGCACCAGCTCTGGCCCTGCCTCTCCGTCTGGCCCCACCACTGCCTCTTACAACCTGTTCTGCTATAGGACTCGCCTCCGTCTCAGAAGCACTGTGTTCACCCGGCCTATCAACCCAGCTTGGGTCTGTCACCTCATCATCCTCCGATCCCTCAGTCTGCTCCCGCCTCGGACTTCCTGCCCTGACAACAACTTCACCACTGTCTGACAACCGTGTCTCCTCATCGTCCGACACCTCTATACACACTTCTTCCACTACGTGAATAATGTCATCATCACCCACAGACTGCGACTGGTGGAAAACCTGGGCATCGGAAAATAGCTCAGCAGCAGCAGGACAAGTGTTTTGTGACTGTGGGAAGGGTCCAGAAAACAGTTCCTCAGAGTATGCCGGTTCAAATGCCAAATTTTGGTGGGAGGGGGCACACTGGGGGGAAGGAGGCTGAGGTGGAGGAGTGCCGATTTCAGTGACATGGGTGGACTGTGTGGAAGACTGACTGGTGGACAAATGGCTAGAAGCATTGTCCGCAATCCACAACATCACCTCTTCGCACTGTTCTGGCCTCAACAGTGCTCTACCACGAGTCCCAGTAACTTGAGACATGATGAACCTAGGGAGTGTACCTCTGCGGCGTTCCCCTGCTCCCCCATCAGCAGGTGGTGTCTCACCCCGCCCAGGACCACGGCCTCTGACCCCTGCAGTAGTTGGACGCCCACGTCCACGCCCTCGTCCTCTACCCCTAGCCCTCGGGTTAAACATTTTCCAAATTAAAGTGTAAACTTGGAAAAAAAAATTTTGTGTTTATTTTTTTTATTTTTTTATTTTTTTTAACAAAACGATGCTATCCTATTGCTATGGCTAGTTTCTAACCTACACTGACAGCACACAACTGGATTTTGTGCTTTGCAAGATGAGTTTGAGCTATAAAATGAAATAAAGGTAAAAAAAAAAAAAAAATCAGCAGACTCTGCCTAATTCTACTCAAACCCCTAATAAATTGTCCCACTTCGGTGTTTGAGGTGGATATGCGTGTCACTAAGAGCTAAACACAACGGTCGCAGGTCTCCCAGCAAATTCCTCACAGTATGGTACTAGCTGCACTACTAGTGCCAGCAAGCCCAGCCACAAGCAAACAAAAAAAAGGAAAATATAACGCTATTGTAGGCCTAAGTAAGCTGTTGGGGTTCTCCTATGGCTATTTTGTAGCCTACAATGAGAGCACACTGCTTTGCAAGATGAGTTTGAGCTATAAAATAAAATACAGCTAAAAAAAAAAAAAAATCAGCAAACTCTGCCTAATTCTACTCAAACCCCTAATAAATTGTCCCACTTCGGTGTTTGAGGTGGATATGCGTGTCACTAAGAGCTTTACACAACGGTCGCAGGTCTCCCAGCAAATTCCTCACAGTATGGTACTAGCTGCACTACTAGTGCCAGCAAGCCCAGCCACAAGCAAACAAAAAAAAGGAAAATATAACGCTATTGTAGGCCTAAGTAAGCCGTTGGGGTTCTCCTATGGCTATTTTGTAGCCTACAATGAGAGCACACTGCTTTGCAAGTAGAGTTTGAGCTATAAAATGAAATACAGCTAAAAAAAAAAAATCAGCAGACTCTGCCTAATTCTACTCAAACCCCTAATAAATTGTCCCACTTCGGTGTTTGAGGTGGATATGTGTGTCACTAAGAGCTAAACACAACGGTAGCAAGTCCCCCTGCAAATTCCTCACAATATGGTACTAGCTGCACTACTAGTGCCAGCAAGCCCAGCCACAAGCAAATAAAAAAAAAAAAAAGTATAACGTTATTGTAGCCCTAAGAAGGGCTGTTGGGTTCTTGTAGAATCACTCCTGCCTAACACTATTCTAATAGAACACCCTAACGCTTTCCCTGACCAGCAGCAGCTCTCTCCCTAGCGGCATCCAGACACAGAATGATCCGAGCAGCGCAGGCAGGGGCTAGTCTATTCCAGGGTCACCTGATCTGGCCAGCCAACCACTGCTATCGACGTGTAAGGGTACCACGTCATGCTGGGTGGAGTGCAGAGTCTCTTGGCTTGTGATTGGCTCGGTTTCTGGCCGCCAAAAAGCAAAACGGCGGGAGATGCCATTTTCTCGAGCGGGCGAAGTATTCGTCCGAGCAACGAGCAGTTTCGAATACGCTAATGCTCGAACGAGCATCAAGCTCGGACGAGTATGTTCGCTCATCTCTAGTAGCTACTTTGAAGAACCAAGAATATAAGACATATTTTCAGTTGTTTCACACTGTTTTGTTAAGTATATAATTCCACATGTGCTAGTTCATAGTTTTAACCTCTTATCACCAACACTAGATTTCAGTTCAATGACCAGACTCGATTTTTCAAATCTGACATGTCTCACGATAATGGGACATAACTTCGGAACGCTTTAACATATCCAGGTGATTTTGAGAATGTTTTCTCGTGACACATTGTACTTCATGTAAGTTGTAAAATTTAAGTGATAAGTTTTGCGTTTCGTTCTGAAAAAAAGTGAAAACTTGGCAAAAGTTTGTAAAAATTCTTCATTTTCCAAGTTTGAAATTAGAGATGAGCGAGCACTAAAATGCTCGGGTACTCGTTATTCGAGACGAACTTTTCCCGATGCTCGAGTGCTCGTCTCGAATAACGAGCCCCATTGAAGTCAATGGGAGACTCGAGCATTTTTCAAGGGTACCAAGGCTCTGCACAGGGAAGCTTGGCCAAACACCTGGGAACCTCAGAAAAGGATGGAAAAACCACGGAAATGGACAGGAAACAGCAGGGGCAGCATGCATGGATGCCTCTGAGGCTGCTTAATCGCACCATTATGCAAAAATTATGGGCAACAGCATGGCCATGACAGAGTGACCGAATGAGGCTAGATAGCATCTAAAACATGCAATAATTGACCCTGACACTATAGGGGACGGCATGCAGAGGCAGCGTCAGCAGTGGCAGGCTAGAGAGTCTCATGGCGACATACCCTAAATGGACTCAGGTTTCACCAAAGGAGGTGAAATGATTTCCTATGAGAACAAAAGGTTGACGGTATATTTAGTCGATAACACAGCATGGTGGCGACATAGTGACCAAGTTCCATAACGTATCTGGTGAAACATCCGAAAAATGAGCCTGACACAGCTCTTTTGATAAGGGGATGACATAAGGAGGCAGCCATGGAGACGACTTCCATGATTAAGAGCGACAGTATGGGGCATTCATATTGCGCTGCTATGATTGCAACTTCAGGTCTCCAGCATGGCGGCGACAGATGGGCCAAGTTCCACTATCTGGTGAAACACCTGAAAATTCTGCCTGACACAGCTCGTTTGATAAGGGGATGATATGCTGCATATCCTCTCGTGCTCCAGCGTCTGGGGTATAGAGAGTTGAAATGAGACATTGGTGGACGCTGTGGAGGATCGTGGAGGCAAAATGGACAGGAAACAGCAATTGCAGCATGCATGGATGCCTCTGAGGCTGCCTAATCTTGGGATGGAGCTGGTGGTCCACTGCCAGGCGAGATTTCGCCTGTACAAGCCCCTGTCTCTCGGCTCCTCCCCACCCAAAATGGGCCTGGGGGCCAGAAGCGTTTACTTTGAAAAAATTATAATTTTCAAAGCAGGCCGGGTCGTTTGAATATTTCACCTAGGAATAATGGAATAGCATAGTGGTTCTATTTTTAATTGTTTTTACGGAAATGGTTCCATGATTAAGAGCGACAGTATGGGGCATCCATATTGCGCTGCTATGATTGCAACTTCAGGTCTCCAGCATGGCGGCGACAGATGGGCCGAGTTCCACTATGTATCTGGTGAAACACCTGAAAATTCTGCCTGACACAGCTCGTTTGATAAGGGGACGATGTATGGAGGCAGTGAACTAGTAGTAGATTAAAGGTACTGCAGTTAAAACTATGTTAGTTGGATCTTGAGATGGAGCTGGCGCTCCGCTGCCAGGCGAGCTTTCGCCAATCCAAGCCCCTGTCTCTAGGCTACTCTCCAAACAGCACTTCTAAGAACCTTTTGTATAAGATCAAGTGTAGTAGCGTTCTTATAAGTTTAGGATATGGCGGGTGAGGGGAATGTAAACAGATGCGCAAGAAGCGCTGAAATAATATCGGTAAATGATAAAAATTTGCCAGTATATTTTGTGGATTACACAGCAGGGTTGCGACAAAGTTAACAAGTTTGATGTGGAATCCATGAAAACAACCCAAAATTCTGCCTGACACAGTTCGTTTGATAAGGAGACCATGTATGGAGGCAGCTATATGGACGACTTTTGGAGGCAGCTATGGCGATGACGTGTGGAGGTAGCAATGGAGACAACGTGTGGAGCCAGCTAAAGAGACGACATGTGGAGGCTGCTATGGAGACAATTTAATTTGGATAGTGCCTGTATGTGGCAGTCCAAAAAAGTTTTCAAACCAGAGGAGCAGGTAGGTGGTCCTCCAGAAAAATTTAATTAATTGTGTGCCTGTATGTGGCAGTCCAAAAAAGTTTTCAAACCAGAGGAGCAGGTAGGTGGTCCTCCAAAAAAAATTAAATACATAGAGTACTATAGCTAGAGCCAGTTGGCCCTGGCAAAAAATAGCCAGTTTCCTATGCTTTAGTGTACAAAGAGGAGGAGAAGGAGGACAATGAGGAGGATAATGCATACATTATTCAGGTTGAGCTTCTTTCACCTGGTGGAGAATGAAAATTCAGAGAAATCCAGGCTTTATTCATCTTGATAAGCGTCAGCCTGTCAGCGCTGTCAGTCGACAGGCGTGTACGCTTATCGGTGATGATGCCACCACTGCACTGAAAACCCGCTCGGACAACACGCTAGCGGCAGGGCAGGCAAGAACCTCCAAGGCGTACAGCGCCAGTTCGTGCCACATGTCCAGCTTTGAAACCCAGTAGTTGTAGGGATCTGTGTGATCATTTAGGACGATGGTATGGTCAGCTACGTACTCCCTCACCATCTTTCTGTAAAGATCAGCCCTACTCTGCCGAGACTGGGGACAGGTGACAGTGTCTTGCTGGGGTGACATAAAACTGGCAAAGGCCTTGTAAAGCGTACCCCTGCCAGTGCTGGAAAAGCTGCCTGCTCGCCTACTCTCCCTCGCTACTTGTCCCGCAGAAGTATGCCCTCTGCCGCCAGCGCTGTCAGAAGGGAAATACTGTTTCAGCTTGTGCACCAGGGCCTGCTGGTATTCATGCATTCTCACACTCCTTTCCTCTCCAGGGATGAGAGTGGAAAGATTTTGCTTGTACCGTGGGTCCAGGAGAGTGAATACCCAGTAATCGGTGCTGGAATAAATTCTTTGAACGCGAGGGTCACGGGATAGGCAGCATAGCATGAAATCTGCCATATGCGCCAGAGTCCCAACGTGCAAGAATTCACTCCCCTCACTGGCCTGACTGCCCATTTCCTCCTCCTCCAACTCTTCCAACTCCTCTTCCTCTGCCCATACACGCTGAACAGTGAAGGACTGAACAATGGTCCCCTCTTCTGTCTCGCCAACATTCTCCTCCTCTTCCTCCTCATCCTCCTCCACCTCCTCCGATATGCGCTGAGAAACAGACCTAAGGGTGCTTTGGCAATCAACAAGGGAATCTTCTTCCCCCATCTCTTGTGACGAGCGCAAAGCTTCCGACTTCATGCTGACCAGAGAGTTTTTCAACAGGCCAAGCAGCGGGATGACTCCTCAAAGTTACTCAGCACCTGACAGATATCAGACATCCACGTCCACTCCTCATTGTAGACTTGAGGAAGCTGACTGACCTGACTACCAGTTCTGGTGGAAGTTGACATCTGGCAGTCTACAATCGCTCTGCGCTGCTGGTAAACTGTGGATAACATGGTTAATGTTGAATTCCACCTCGTGGGCACGTCGCACAACAGTTGGTGAACGGGCAGTTGGAGGCGGCGCTGCACTGCCCTGAGAGTGGCAGCATCTGTGCTGGACTTCCTGAAATGCGCACAGATGCGGCGCATCTTCGTGAGCAAATCAGACAGATTGGGGTATGTCTTGAGGAAACGCTGAACTATGAGATTTAACACATGGGCCAGGCATGGCACATGTGTCAGTCTGCCGAGTTGCAGAGCCGCCACCAGGTTACGGCCGTTGTCACACACAACCATGCCTGGCTTCAGGTTCAGCGGTGCCAGCCACAGATCAGTCTGCGCCGTGATGCCCTGCAATAGCTCTTGGGCGGTGTGCCTTTTATCGCCTAGGCTCAGCAGTTTGAGCACCGCCTGCTGTCGCTTAGCGACGGCACTGCTGCTGTGCCTAGAGCTACCGACTGATGGCGCCATGCCCACGGATGGTAATTCGGAGGAGGAGGTGGAGGAGGGGTGGGAGGAGGAGGAGGCATAGTAGGCCTTTGAGACCTGGACCGAGGTAGGCTCCGCAATCCTTGGCGTCGGCAGTATATGAGCAGCCCCAGGGTCAGACTCGGTCCCAGCCTCCACCAAGTTAACCCAATGTGCCGTCAGCGATATATAGTGGCCCTGCCACGTTGGTCAGGGCACGGATGATGTTCTCTGACACGTGCTTGTGCAGGGCTGGGACGGCACATCGGGAAAAGTAGTGGCGGCTGGGGACTGAATACCGAGGGGCGGCCGCCGCCATGAGGTTTCGAAAGGCCTCGTTCTCTACCAGTCTATAGGGCAGCATCTCCAGGCTAAGCAACTTGGAGATGTGGACGTTGAGGGCTTGGGCGTGTGGGTGGGTTGCGCTATACTTCCTTTTGCGCTCCAGCGTCTGGGGTATGGAGAGCTGAACGCTGGTGGATGCTGTGGAGGATCGTGGAGGCGAAGATGGGGTTTTCGCATGGGAGGTGTTTGGGCCGTGGTCCTGGGCAGGGGGCTGACTAGCAGATGACATAGGGGAAGGAGCAGTGGTGTGCCCGGCCGGAGGTGAACGGGCTGGTGCCATTGAGTGGGGTGTTTAGCATTCATATGCCTGCGCATACTGGTGGTAGTTAAGCTAGTAGTGGTGGAACCCCTGCTGATCCTGGTTTGGCAAAGGTTGCACACCACAGTCCGTCGGTCATCCGGTGTTTCTTTAAAGAACCTCCAGACTTCTGAAAATCTAGCCCTCGCCACGAGAGCTTGACTACGGGCAACATTTGGCGCTGATGCACCAGCTCTGGCCCTGCCTCTCCGTCTGGCCCCACCACTGCCTCTTACAACCTGTTCTGCTATAGGACTCGCCTCCGTCTCAGAAGCACTGTGTTCACCCGGCCTATCAACCCAGCTTGGGTCTGTCACCTCATCATCCTCCGATCCCTCAGTCTGCTCCCGCCTCGGACTTCCTGCCCTGACAACAACTTCACCACTGTCTGACAACCGTGTCTCCTCATCGTCCGACACCTCTATACACACTTCTTCCACTACGTGAATAATGTCATCATCACCCACAGACTGCGACTGGTGGAAAACCTGGGCATCGGAAAATAGCTCAGCAGCAGCAGGACAAGTGGTTTGTGACTGTGGGAAGGGTCCAGAAAACAGTTCCTCAGAGTATGCCGGTTCAAATGCCAAATTTTGCTGGAAGGGGGCAGACTGGGGGGAAGGAGGCTGAGGTGGAGGAGCTGGAGGAGTGCTGATTTCGGTGACATGGGTGGACTGCGTGGAAGACTGACTGGTGGACAAATGGCTAGAAGCATTGTCCGCAATCCACGACATCACCTCTTCGCACTGTTCTGGCCTCAACAGTGCTCTACCACGAGTCCCAGTAACTTGAGACATGATGAACCTAGGGAGTGTAGCTCTGCGGCGTTCTCCTGCTCCCTCATCAGCAGGTGGTGTCTCACCCCGCCCAGGTGATGTGTTTTTTTTTTAAACAAAACAATGCTATCCTATTGCTATGGCTAGTTTCTAACCTACACTGACAGCACACAACTGGATTTTGTGCTGTGCCAGATGACTTTGAGTTATAAGATAAATAAACGTAAAAAATAAATAAATCAGCAAAATAAATAAATCAGTGCCTAATTCAAATCAAACCCCTAATAAATTGTCCCACTTCGGTGTTTGAGGTGGATATGTGTGTCACTAAGAGCTAAACACAACGGTCGCAAGTCTCCCAGCAAATTCCTCACAATATGGTACTAGCTGCACTACTAATGCCAGCAAGCCCAGCCACAAGGAAACCCAAAAAAAAGGAAAATATAACGCTATTGTAGGCCTAAATAAGCCGTTGGGGTTCTCCTATGGCTATTTTCTAGCCCACACTCAAAGCACACTGCTTTGGTAGATTACTGTGAGTTCTAAAAAGAAATAAACGTAAAAATAAATAAATCAGCAGACTCGGCGTAATTCAAATCAAACCCCTAATAAATTGTCCCACTTCGGTGTTTGAGGTGGATATGTGTGTCACTAAGAGCTAAACACAGCGGTCGCAAGTCCCCCTGCAAATTCCTCACAATATGGTACTAGCTGCACTACTAATGCCAGCAAGCCCAGCCACAAGCAAACCAAAAAAAAAGGAAAATATAACGCTATTGTAGGCCTAAATAAGCTGTTGGGGTTCTCCTATGGCTATTTTCTAGCCCACACTCAAAGCACACTGCTTTGGCAGATTACTGTGAGTTCTAAAAAGAAATAAACGTAAAAAAAAATAAATCAGCAGACTCGGCGTAATTCAAATCAAACCCCTAATAAATTGTCCCACTTCGGTGTTTGAGGTGGATATGTGCGTCACTAAGAGCTAAACACAAGTCTCCCTGCAAATTCCTCACAATATGGTACTAGCTGCACTACTAATGCCAGCAAGCCCAGCCACAAGCAAACCAAAAAAAAAGGAAAATATAACGCTATTGTAGGCCTAAATAAGCTGTTGGGGTTCTCCTATGGCTATTTTCTAGCCCACACTCAAAGCACACTGCTTTGGCAGATTACTGTGAGTTCTAAAAAGAAATAAACGTAAAAAAAAATAAATCAGCAGACTCTGCCTAATTCAAATCAAACCCCTAATAAATTGTCCCACTTCGGTGTTTGGGGTGGATATGTGTGTCACTAAGAGCTAAATACAACGGTCGCAAGTCCCCCTGCAAATTCCTCACAATATGGTACTAGCTGCACTACTAATGCCAACAAGCCCAGCCACAAGCAAACCAAAAAAAAAGGAAAATATAACGCTATTGTAGGCCTAAATAAGCCGTTGGGGTTCTCCTATGGCTATTTTCTAGCCCACACTCAAAGCACACTGCTTTGGCAGATTACTGTGAGTTCTAAAAAGAAATAAATGTAAAAAAAAATAAATCAGCAGACTCGGCGTAATTCAAATCAAACCCCTAATAAATTGTCCCACTTCGGTGTTTGAGGTGGATATGTGTGTCACTAAGAGCTAAACACAAGTCTCCCTGCAAATTACTCACAATATGGTACTAGCTGCACTACTAATAGCAGCAAGCCCAGCCACAAGCAAACCAAAAAAAAGGAAAATAAAACGTTATTGTAGCCCTAAGAAGGACTGTTGGGTTCTTGTAGAATCACTCCTGCCTAACACTATTCTAATAGAACACCCTAACGCTTTCCCTGACCAGCAGCAGCTCTCTCCCTAGCGGCATCCATACAGAGAATGACGCGAGCAGCGCGGGCAGGGGCTAGTGTATTCCAGGGTCACCTGATCAGGCCAGCCAACCACTGCTATCGACGTGTAAGGGTACCACGTCATGCTGGGTGGAGTGCAGAGTCTCCTGGCTTGTGATTGGCTCTGTTTCTGGCCGCCAAAAAGCAAAAAGGGCGGGAGATGCCATTTTCTCGAGCTGGCGAAATACTTGTCCGAGCAACGAGCAGTTTCGAGTACGCTAATGCTCGAACGAGTATCAAGCTCGGACGAGTATGTTCGCTCATCTCTATTTGAAATGTTCTGCTTTCCAGATAGAAAATAAAACTACCCAAAAAGCTTGATAATTAACATTTACGGAATGTCTTCTTTATGTTGGGATGATATTTTATGCGTCCTGTCATTTTTCTAGGATGTTATGAGGTGCAGAACTTTAGGTGCAGTTTTTCTTATTTTCATGAAAATTGCCCAAACTCACATTTTGAGTGACAACTCAGCTTTAAAGTGACTTTGAAAGGCCTAAATAATAGTAAAACCCCATAAATTACCACACTATAAAAAGTTCACCCCTCAACATATGTAAAACAACTTCTATTGAGTTTATTTACCCTTTAAGTGTTTCACATGGGTTAAAACAATATGGACCTGCGATTTAGAAACTTTTGAATTTTTTTGGAAAATACATTAAATTAGGCCCAAACTGACAGTTTCATAATAAATTAAATGATGAAACGCTCTGCAACGTTTGATGCCCAATTTCTCCCGAGTGTACCGATACCCCATATTTGGTAGTAAACTGATGCATGGGCGCACAGCCGAGCATAGGATCAAAGCAGCGCTATTCACAGCAAATTTGTACTGTCACATTGTACAAGCTATAAATTTTTTTTTTTTGTTAATGTGAACATATGAGGGATAATTATTTACGGGATGAGATACAATGTATAGATAATTCATTTTGGTGGTCTATAGCTTATTCATGAGATTTTATTAACTATTTCAAGGGGGACACAAACAAAATCATCAATTTTTATTTTGTTTTTTTTTTCCCCACTCACTGTAACGTAAAAATAATATTTTATCTTAAGTCTCTGGTTCACTACGATTGCAGTGATCTCATTTATACAGCTTTTCTTATCTTTGCTCAATTTTACTGAGCAAAACCAATATTGGAGAAATTTGCATTGTTTTTACTATCAACAACTTTTTTCTGTTGTCAGATCTGGTTGAGGGCTTATTTTTTGCAAAAAGAGTTGTTCTATTCAGTCGTATCATATTAGGGAACGTAGCTTTTTTTGATCACTTTTTATTACTTTTTTTGTGATGGTGTTTGATGAAAAATTGTATATCATGGGAATTGTTTTTTTTTTTTTTACGTCATTCACCGAGCGGGTTCAATATTGATTTAGATTTATTAATACGGACGTGGTGATACCAAATAGGTACATTTTTGGGGGGTTTTATATACTTTATTTACATTATATGTGTAACTGGGGAGACTATGGGACTTTTATTTTATTTATTTAATTATTTAATTTTTTTTTTTTTTAACTTTTTTACATTTTCCATCCTTTGGCTTGAACAAGCGATCATCCGATCGCTTGTTCAAGTCTTTACACTGCAATACACTTGTATTGCAGTGTATAGTGTAAGTAACTGAGCATGCTGAGCATCTTGGTCAAGAAAGTTGCTCCCTGTGACTTCACCGGGGGAAGGGGCGGTGCTTGGTTGCCATGACAGCCTCAGGTCTTCCGAAGACCCAAGGCTGTCTGGTTTCAACCTTTTCATTACAATGTGCGGAGGAAAATCCCCATATACTGCCATACTATGGTATGGCAGTTTATGGTAGGATCAATCAGACAGCCTATGGTTAACCCCTTACCGACATGTGACGTAATAGTACGTCACATGTCGGTTCCCAGTACATGGAGAGGGCTCGCGGGCCGAGCCCTCTCCATAGCCGGTAAGTCTTTGCTGCATATTGCAGCAAAGGCTTACCGGTAAAACCCGCGAACGGCGCCGCCATCTTTCCGTGGATCGCCGCTCCCCGTGATGTCATCGGGGAGCGGAGATCTGTCGCCATGGTAGCTACGGGTCTCACGAAGAACCGAAGCTACTTCGGGTTAACCCATTCATTACAATGTGCTGTCAGCACATTGTAATGTATGAGTAGTAAAATCCCCATATACTGCCATACTGTAGTATGGCAGTATATGAGGATTGTACAGACACCCTAGGGTTAAAGTACCCTAGGGAGTCTGAAAAATAGTAAAAATAAAAAAAAGTTAAAATAAAAAAATTATAATAAAAAAAACTAAAAATTCAAATCACCCCCCTTTCCATAGAAATGATATAAATATAAATAAACAGTAAAAATCATAAACACATTAGGTATTGCCGTGTCCGAAAATGCTCGATCTATCAAAATATGATAACGGTTTTTCACTGCGTTTAACCCCGTAATGGAAAATCGCGCCCAAATGGCACTTTTTTGCCATTTATAAAAAAAATTAAAAATTCTATAAAAAGTGATCAAAAGGTCGTACAGTCCTAAAAATGATAACATTGTAAACGTCATCAAAATCCGCAAAAACAGACACCACCCACAGCTCCATACACCAAAGTATGAAAAAGTTATTAGCGCCAGAAGATGGCAAAATCATTTTGTACAGGAGGTTTTAATTTTTTTAAATGTATGAAAACATTATAAAACCTATACAAATTTGGTATCCCCATAATCGTACCAACCCAAAGAATAAAGTAGACATGTCATTTGGGGTGCACAGTGAAATCCGTAAAATCCAAGCCCACAAGAATACGTCACAAATGAGTTTTTTTACCAATTTTACTGCATTTGGAATTTTTTTCCCGCTTCCCGGTACACGGCATGGAATATTAAATACCACCATTTTGAAGTGTAATTTGTTACGCAGAAAATAAGCCATCACACAGCTCTGTACATGAAAAATTTAAAAGTGACAGATTTTTGAATGTGGGGAGTGAAAAATGAAAACGCAAAATCGAAAAAGGGCCACGGCGGGAAGGGGTTAAAGTACCCTAAGGGGTCTGAAAAATAGTAAATTTAAAAAAATTATATTAAAAAAAACAAAAAATTCTGAACACCCCTCTTTCCTTAGGAGTCATCTACAAAAACAAAATCCAAATAAACAGTAAAAATCATAAACAAGTTAGCTATCGCTGCATTCCAAAATGTTCAATTTATCAAAATAGAATAGTGGTTTTTTTTTAAGTGTTTAACCCAGTAACGGAAAATAGCCCTTAACCCCTTACAGCTTAAGGCTCAACCCCATTTTTTGGATTCTGACTTGCGTCGCTTTATATGGTTATAACTGTTGAACACTGTTACTTATCAAAGCGATTCTGAGATTGTTTTTTCCCCACATGTTGTACTTCATTTTAGTGGTGAATGTTGGCTTATAAGTTTTGCGTTTATTTTCCAAAAAAAGAAAAAATTAGGATTTTTTTGAAAAATGTCACTTTTTTGAAATTCGAAATCATTACATTTTCAGGTAGATAGATTTACCACCTAAATAAGATGCTGAATAACATTTCCCATATGTCTACTTTACATTTATATAATTTTTGAAATGTCTGGATAATATATTTTGATGTTGCACGGCTTACAAATCGAATAGCGATTTTCCGTATTTTCCGAATTTACTCTTTTGCGGATAAATACTGTTTTGAATGAAATTTTACATATTTAGCATCAAAACCCCCTATATATTCAACCCATTTTCAAATCTGAACCCCTCAAACTATCAAAACAGCTTTTAGGAAGATCGTTAACCACTTGAGATCTTCATAGTAATTGAATCAAAATGGAGGTGAAATTTAGAAAGTTCAAATTGTGCTGGTTATATGTTCATTTAGCCCTAAAATTTACACATTTCCAAAAGATAAAAATAGAAAACCCACCATACAATTTGTTTTGCAATCCCTCCCAAGTACAGAGACCCCCCACATGTGGACGTTCCTTGTTTTATGGGTGCACAGCGAGGCGCATAAGGGAAGGAGCACCCAGCAGCTGCCAGGATTTTAGTTTTCTCGTTGCCTATTTTTGTAGGCTATAAAATTTTAGCTTTTTCCTTATTGGGGCCATGTGATAGCATTTCTTTTGCGGGATGAGTTGTCCAGTGTTGCCATTTTGGGGTTGATATCACCCATTGTTGAAAATTTAGGAACTCGTTTTTAAGGGCAGGAGTAGAATATTCTGTACTGGACTTTTGACTTTTTTTTTTCCATGTTCACTGTTTAGCCTAATAATCATTTTATCTTTATTCTTTGAGTCGATACGATTACGTGGATACCAGACTTGAATATATTTTCTTACATTTTACTAAATTTGTCAAATAAAACCGTAATGATGGAAAAAATCTATCATTTTTGCATAGCCGTGTTCTAAGTGGCATAACATTGTTACTTTTTTGGCTACGGAGCTGGTTGATGGCTTGCTTTTTTGCGGAACATGTTGTACTTTGCACCAGTATCATTCTGGAGGTCATATGTTTTTTAGATCACTTTTTATTGCATTTTTTGAAAGATTAAATAGTTACAAATTATAATTTTTGGCGGGTTTTCAACAGTTTCAACGGCGTTATGTTATGGGGCTTATGGGCATTTTTATTGACTCATTACTTTATTTTTTATTGAATAAAATTTTTTTTTACTTTTTCCACCATGCAACATGAACAAGCAATCATCAATCAATCATGATAATACTCTGCAATACTGATGTATTGCAGGGTATTAGCAGTGTCAGCCTATGCACATGCAGTTCCTGCAGGCACCTCTGGGGTCCCGATCGGACAAAGTTCCAGCTGTTGTAACACACCACCTTGTCATGATTGAGGTTCAGCAGCAGAAACCAGTCATCTGTCTGCTCCTGGATCCCAGTCCACAGCTCCTCAGTGGTGTGTGGTCTTTTGTCCAGACAGACAAGCTTCACTGCGGTCCTCTGCTGATTTCTCATGGTCTTGGTGAAACCGGTAATGCAGGCAATATGGGAGGGAGACAACTGGAAGGAAGGGTTATGACCATTAATAATGGGCGATGGCAGAATGTGAGATGAAGCGTGCCCAGTATGCAATGTCCCTGTCCATCTTTACTCCCCATCCCCATGTCAGTTGAAATGGTCTGCCGAGAAAAGTAATGATGTCTGGGAATTACAAAATGTGTGCCAAATACCACCATAAAATCTAAAGATATCCATCTCTACCAGCCTGAATGGTAAAAATTCATAGACTAGATTTTGACCATGGTCCAAACTTTCTTTCAATTATTTGAGGGTTAGAAAGAAAAATGGATGGAGTGGACAGGCTTAGTGATGGTGACAGTGGTACTGCTAGGTGGCGTTACATCCACCCTTTGCGGGGAGACAGGTTTCCTTGTCATTCAGAAGGAGGTGGTAGAGGCTGAGCCAACCAAAACAGCAGGGTAAGCCATTTTTTTGGTGTCTCATCCACTGCAGCTAATGTTTACTTTGCAGATGTCTGGTTATATATGAGGTGCTTCCATTCTTTAAACTTTGGCACCGCACTCAAATGACATGTGTCATCTGCCTCCTTTACTATGAGAAAAAAAAATGCCACGCTGCGGTCACCCTTTGGGCCAACCATTGTGTACAAAGTCCACAGGTGGGGTAGGCAATAAGATGCAATGTCATGGTTACAGGATGACTGCTGCACCTTGGTACCCTTTTGCATCTTCTGATAGATGCTAGGAGCTTCTTGACCACCACCTCTTCGTCATAGCTATCACCTTTAATTCATGTTGGGTCTAGGACCTCATCATCACCCCCTGGCATTTTCCACCACTGAGCCCTCACTGCTGTCCTCCTACTTGGTCTGCTCAATGCAGAAAGCCCAAGCAGTAGGCAGTTCAGTTTCATCATTATTGTAGATCTCATGTGATCCATAGTTTACAACCTCATCCTCCAACACAAGTTGCGAATAAGCCCCTTATATGTGTGTCCCCCTTGTAGTGAGTCTGATCAACTCCCCTGCAGGAAACTACACATATGCTCAGGTAATTGTGCAGCAGTAGATTCTGCCTGGATAGGCAAGGGTTAAAGGAATGTTAATGTTATCATCCAATTATGTTCCACTTTTGTAACTGGAGTGTGATTGGAGGAGGAGACCACCTGACTAGGGAGAAACTAAAGCCTTAGTCAGGGGAGGAGTTAGCTCTCTTATGACCCAGCTTCTGACCGAGGAGCATGATCTCTTAGAGCAGTGATGGCTAACCTAGGGCACTGGTGCCAGAGGTGACACTCAGAGCCCTTTCTATGGGTACTCGGGCCATCACCAGAGATGACTCCAGGTATCTTCCTGCAGTCCCAGACAGCCCAGAACTTGCTGTGCACAGAGCTATTTTAAAGTGACAGCACTACCTGGGACTATTTTCTGCTTTATTGGTGTCCTCAGGGTGCTGGTATCAATGAAAACTGTGACAGAGAAGGGAGTATAAATCACAAATAAAATTTTTGTGTTGGCACTTTGCGATAAATAAGCGGGACTTTGTTGTAGTTTGGGCACTCGGTCTCTAAAAGGTTTGCCATCACTGTCTTAGAGCACCTGCTCTTACTACAGGCCTCCTAGGCCTCAGCTCTCACTACAGAAATACTCAGGATTAAAAGCTGCAGCTTCCAGCATTGGACACAGCTGCATCCCAGACTGACCCTGCATCCAGGCTGGAGACCCAACTGCTGAGGTTCCTCTCCAAAATCACTCCAGTACTGAACTTGTACAGAATCGTTTGGTGCGTTGTTACCGTTGGTTCAAATACAGAACTGTAAGTTACTTTTATGCACAACATTGTCTCCGTCTGGTCCCTGCTATGGCTGTATCACCACCAAGGGCGCCCCATCCATCTACCAGGGACACATACTACAGACCATACCTCCCAACTTTTGCAGAGGAGAAAGAGGGACAAAATGGCGGCGCGCGAAGCGCGCCACATCGATTTTTTTACCCACAGAAGCCACACCCTAGTCACGCCCCCTAACCACACCCCCTGGCCACACCACTGCTCATACCTCCAATGCATCCACTGACACCAATGTATATATATATATATATATATATATATATATATATATATGCTGATTAACCCCACTGGCACCAATGTATATTTATGTATATAATTGGGGGGCATATTCCACTCCCCCTAAACAACGAGCGTGTCCCCCCCTAGACAACGAACATGTCCCCCCCCCTAGACAACGAGCATGCCCCCCTAGACAACCAGCATGCCCCCCCCCATGGTTGCGTGCCCTTTTTTGTGTGTTTGTGTCTTCCAGGACCGTACCTGCTGTGGACTACTTCGGATTCGAAGGATTACGTCGATAACCAACATTTCTAACAAATAAAATGGTCAACGAGGGTGTGTCTGCCTTCTTTGTTCAATATTTGTTAAAAACGGTGTGATTTATTTTTTTGCGACACTCTTCATAGTTTGCCATAGTAGTGGTGCCGGCTAGATGACGGTGCACATTACTAAGGGCTGGCCTTAGTGTTTGTCTTAATTTTTTTGGCAAATTCACACTAACGCCCATACCATTACCCCGGTACCCACCGTGGTTCCGGGAAGAGCCGGGTACAAAGCAGTACCTGACCGTCTATAGATGGTCAGGTAGTGGGGCGGCTGCAGGCTGTTATTGTTGCGCTGGAATAGCCCCCTAACAGTGGCCTATCCCAGCTCAGTAATGGCAGGCTGCTGCTGCTTTTTTGTAGCTGGCTGATTTGAAAAATAGGGGGCACCCCATGCCATTTATTCTTCAAATTTTTGACAAAAATATGCGTGGGGTCCCCCCTTAAAATGGCATGGGGTGCCCCCTATTGTTCTAATCAGCCAGATACAAAAAAGCAGCAGCAGCCTGCCATTACTGAGCTGGGATAGCCCACTGTTAGGGGGCTATTCCAGCGCAACAATAACAGCCTGCAGCCGCCCCACTACCTGACCATCTATAGACGGTCAGGTACTGGTTTGTGCCCGGCTCTTCCCGGAACCCCTGGTGGCGGTGGGTACCGGGGTAATGGTATGGGCAAAACTAAGGCCAGCCCTTAGTAATGAGCACCGTCATCTAGCCGGCACCACTACTATGGCAAACTATGAAGAGTGTCGTAAAAAAATAAATCACACCGTTTTTAACAAATATAAATTTAATTGAACAAAGAACGCAGACACACCCTCAATGACCATTTTATTTGTTAGAAATGTCGGTCATCGACGTAATCCTTCGAATCCGAAGTAGTCCACAGCATGCACAGTCCTGGAAGACACAAATAACACACACTGTGGCGGATGCACTGAATTATTGTGACATGCACCCGCTCAATAAGATGTCCCCAAAATGGTATTAATGTAAATGTCATCTCATACCGCAAAAATGACACCTTAAAGAGGACCTGTCACCCAGAAATTCGGCACTTGATGTTACTAAAGTAATCAGCTCCTAGTGCTAAACCAAACGCAGCGTTGTTACACAGAAACCTCTGATAACGCTAACTAACACTGCCGCGCTGTACACTACAAACGCCGGACCGCTCTCAAAGCGGCAAATTCATGAGGGGGTGGGATTGTGGGCATGACACGCAGCAGCCACCGCCAGCCTATGGAACGAGCGGGGCGGTCAGGGGAAGTGGGACCGCCCCCTCATGAATACATCGGACCCCTTTGAGAGCGGTCTGGCGTTTCTAGGGTACAGCGCAGCGGTGTTTGTTATCAGAGGTTTCCGGTAACGCTATCAGTGTAGCACCGCTGCGTCTGTCTTAGCACTAGGAGTTGCTTACTTTAGTAACATCGCTGGGCGCGTTCACACAGTGCGTTTTGCCTGCGTTTTCATTGCGTTTGAAATGCATTACAACAGCTGAGGAGGCGATTTGTCTAATTACATTACTGTTTACGCTTGTTAACAAATGCGTTGACATTGCCCTTATAGTGTGCGTTCTGTAAACGGAAATGTTAACAGTAATGTAATTAGGCAAACCGCCTCCTCAACTGATGTAATGCGTTTCATGTGATCGCGCCCTCCTAGTGCTGTTTTTCAGGGTGACAGGTCCTCTTTACACAGCTCCGCACACCGAAGTATAGAAAAGTTATTGGCCCCAAAGTATGGCAAAATGAAGAATTTTTTTTCTACACAAGATTTACATTTAAAAAAAAAAATCTAAACCACAATAATTCTTCTATAAACGTGGTGTCTCTGTGATTGTACCGACCAAAGAATAAAGCAGAGGTGTCATGTGGGGCGCACAGTGAAATCTGTAGAAACAGGGCACAAAAGAAAATGGCGCAAATGTGTTTTTTCACCAATATCGCTGCATTTGGATTTTTCCCCCGCTTCCCTGTACACGGCGCGGAATATACAATACCGTTACTAGAGAGGACAATGTGTTACACAGAAAACAAGCCGCACACAGCTCTGCACATGGAAAAATAACAGGTTATGGAAGATTGAAAGTGGGGAATGAAAAACGGAAACACAAAAATAAATAAGGGCCTGGTGGTTAAGGGGTTAAGTCACATCTAGTAAAATAAAAGCAGAATAGCAGGCACTGGGGGGGGTCCTATTTGGCAGGGGGTCTATGAGAGTTAAAGTATTTAACACTTGAGCTGCCTATGCAGACAGCAGTGACAGATACCTGACATCACGGCTGCTGCTCCAGCACACTCCTGGCTCTGCTCCATCATGTGCACTGTCTTCTGGGCTGTAAGAGGGGGGAGGAGGGGGAGGGGGCAGGGAACTGATATACACTTACAGATAAGACTATCCTGCTGGGAGACGTTCAGTGCAGCCTGTGCTCCATTCATAGAACAGCCCTGGGGGAGGACACTGGGCTCTGATTGGTCCCTGGGCTGGGGGCGTTGATGGGGGAGGTGCCGGGCTGTGCAGGAGATTCCACAGACCTGAACACAGCAGGAAGATGGATGAGGCGCTGGTGGCGGGACACGGAGCCGGGACAACCACAGGTAGTGCGGGGGAGGGAGGGACTAATCGGGACTTTATCTTAGCTGCCCGTTCCAGCGGGACAGGGGTTAAAAACCGGGACTGTCACGCTGAAATCGGGACGGTTGGGAGGTATGTACAGACTCTAAGGGCTGCCCCAGGGAGAACCAGTACATCAGCCTCTCCCTCTATATCATTTCTTGCCAACACCACCTGCTGGAGACCTGCCAGACCTGTAGGACAGCCCTCCGGCCCCCATACCAAGCACAGTGACACTAGCGTGCCTAGGCCGCAACCGCCAGCCACTCCGGTATTCTGGGCCCAGGCTGTCTCCAGGCCCCAAGAAAAGGCTGGGCCTCGGTGGGGGATGTTGCAGAAATCTTGCAACTATGTCTGCAACTGGGGCAGATGGATGGGCCATAGAATCCCAGTTACAAAAGTAATCATACAGCATGAGGCGACTCAGTTTTGAAAAGGGGTGAAGTAGGGGGGCTATGCACTTTTTTTGGTATCATTCTGTATTGCAGACAAGTTACATACAGAATGGGGGACACGCAGGTCCATCATAGAAAATTTTGAAAGAGGTGATGTGTCTCAGTACAAACATTTGGGCTTTCAATCTGAAGTCATACAAATATAAAAAACATGATATGTATTGTCACATCGCAAAGAACAGGGTAATTGAGAGAAGAGGGAGCATATATCCAGTTATGTAACACTAGACATTATAGTATGAATATTACCAGCAATCATTGGGGGTAGGGAGAGATTAACTTGGAAGGCACACTCTTCCATCGAGTGTGCTCAGTCTGCTAAGAGTTATCCATCCTAGGGGTATTAAGAGGGATAGAATCAAGCTACTAATAAGTTAAGAATGCAGGAGATTGTTTAAACAGTCAGCCACGGGCCATGCTTGTATTATGGGAGTTCATCTAATCTATACAAAAGAGATATTTCTTTGAACCAGTTGGATATCCGAGGGGCCAAGGATTTCCACAACCTGTGGAAGCACGCTTCTATTAGCATGTATCCCATTAAGGAATGCTTGGCTTTAGACACTGAGATTGATCCTGCTGGTCTCCTGCTACCTTTCTCTAAACAATGGCCTGTCAAATCAATTTACATACCTGGAACCAAAAAAGCTGTAATATCGAACATCCGCACCAGATGTGATTCATATTGCCTGGCACACTTAAACAACAAAAGCATCTGTCTGAGCTATTTGGGTAAACTGCATAGAACTTGACAGGTACCCAATGCTATTTGGAGAGCTATTTGGAGAGCAGGCTGTCAAAGGGGATGTAGAGAGATGTTCCTCTAAGCACACCCACAGTTTACCATTACCATGATGAAACAAGACCAAGATCCTGGCTGCAGCAGATGCCATAAAATATCTGTCTGTTAATCCAAATACCCCCTGGCGCTTTCCAAAGATTAATTATATTCTAGCTTTCCTGGGGCGTGATGATGCCCATAGAAACCTGTTCAAAAGGCCATTGTGCTTACTAAAAATGAGTTTTGGAATTGAAAGGAGTATCGTCATAAAGAGGTTTAGGAGTCATTTTAATGCACCCCACTCTTCCCACAGATGAGATCTTTTGCTGGCCCATTTAATATGAAACCAACCTGTTCAGCGTGGACTAGGGGGCCAACTAGGCGAGCAGCGATGAGTTTGGCGAAGATTTTCGTAGCAGAGTTAATTAGAGAGGTAGGTCTGTAGCTGGGACAAAGTTGTGGGGCTTTCAATGCTGTTCATGTGGACATGGAGAAAAGAGGGCAAGAATGGAGAATCGGCCGAGATGGAGTTAAAGACCTCTGGGGGGTGGGAGGGGGGGGGGTATTTCTTTAAAAAAGGATTTATAAAAAATCTGTTGTATAGGAATCTGGACCACGGCTCTTACCTGTAGGAAGAGCTTTGATGATATCATGGGTGTAAGGGGGCTCCTGAAAAGTTTTATTGTCATTAGATAAGGTGGAGAGTGTAGTATCCTGCATATATTGAGCAAATGATTGCATTGGTCAGGGAAGTGGGCAGGAGCTGGAAGGATGTGGAAGATTATAAAGAGTATTATAGTATGCGGTGAACGCTTCCACTATCTCCTCGGTCTTATGGACTTTCCTACCCTCCACAGTTTTCAACAATAAAATCATTCTCTCTAATATTAATGTTCTTTAATTTTTTGTACTATACTCACTGTACTCTCTCTGCTATGACATTGGGAATTTCCCCACTGTGGGACTAATAAAGGATTATCTTATGTTAAAACTTTACTAAAGGGCATTTGGAGATACAATGCACACAGTAGATATAGTGCATAAATGGTGGTCTCACTGGAGCCTACGTAAAGGAGAAAAATACAGAAAATGGTGTACAATTATACAGTATGCATATAGTCTGCTACCATTTATGGATCATCTCCACGGTAAAGAAAAAAAGAAAGGAATGTAGAAACATCAGGCATGTTTATAATCATACAGAGAGATGTTTACATCATCATGTGCAAAGTGTGCCGTACAACAATGGGTTCCAATATAATTTAGCACATGCCCTAGTAACGACAAACAAATTGAGACATAAACCGCACAAAGCACCCAAACACGCATCTGCACCATATTCCCACCCCAGGAACGCCTCTAATCGTGTACTCAGATGAGGGCGAGATAGACCCATACACACCACAGAGTGTGTGACTAAAATGGAATTTGGGGAACGCAGTTAAGGGAGAGCCAAGCCATTTGTCCCAGATGGCAACTAACCTCCTATCCTTCTTTCTATAAATAAATAACCACTTTTTGAGTGGTAGGGTGTTATACACTGCCTTAATCCAGTCACAGAGAGAGAGAGGGGGATGTGAAAAATCTAGCTACTGTCTTCCTAGCAGAATACAAAGTTTTGGTAATGAATGCAAGTTCTGTGGTGGATTGGAACAATTCAGGGTCTACCAGAAGGAGACAGAGCTTAGGGATAGCCACTCCCATTTTATCAAACAGAAATTTATGAACCTGCTCCCAGAACCCTCTAACCACATGTCAGGGCCATAATAAGTGAAAGAAGGTTCCTGAGGTCTCAGAGCACTTAGAACAAAGGTCCAGAAACCCAGGGTGAAATTTACTAACTCTATTAGTATTTAGGTGTGCTTGTCGGACACTTTCTGTCCTCCAAGCTTACGCAAAGAGAGAGCAAGATCCCTTTCCCACAGTAACCTTGCCAGTGTGGTTGTTTGTTTGATTTGAGTGGATAATAACTCTCTGTACAACTGGAAAATGTGGGCCCTACCTGGGGCTTCCAGGAGTTTGAGGGGAACAGGAAAGGAGTTTTCTACCAACTGATCAACAGGAATCTGTGCGTTTATAGCATGGCGGATATGAAGATATAAGATATAAGTTTGCCTGGCTTATTACCCTATAATAAAAGGGGCATGATCATAGAAGCCGTAACTTCTGCTGTTTAATCTCCAACAGGGCATTTATCTCTTGGCAAACTAGAGTCAGGTGTCGTAGTGTGTTGTTGTACAGTCATGGCCAAAAGTTTTGAGAATGATACAAATAATGGCAATTTGCATATACTCCAGAATGTTATAAAGAGTGATCAACTTAACAGCAATTAATTGCAAAGTCAATATTTGCCTAGAAAATTAACTTTTTCCCCCAGAACACATTTCAACTTTGCAGGACTGCCTTAAAAGGAGCAGCTAACATCGTTTCAGTGATTGCTCCAGTAACACAGGTGTGGGTGTTGATGAGGAAAGGGCTGGAGATCAATCTGTCATGATTAACTCCTTTCTGCTCGCCCGCTGACTTTAGACTTCAGCAGGTGCAGGTCCGGAGTCTGCAGTGACGTCTTTAGACGTCGCTGTAGTTTTGTGCTGCTCCCGCGCTAATCGCGGGAGCAGGACCCGGTCTCCGGGTGTCAGACGCACCCGGAGACCCTAGGGAGAAGGGAGATGCGGTTCGTTACCGCTTCTCCGATCCTCCCTGCATCGAACTTATTCAGCCATGTGACCGCCGGGTCTAAAGGGGTTAATCAGAGCTGCTGGGTCTAATTAGACCCAGTACAGCTCTGATCACCTGTCCCCAGTGACAGGTGGGCATTTACCCTGTAACTGAGGCCCTTATAGATGCTTCAGTTACAGGGTAAAACTTGGAATAGAAAAAAAAAAGTAAAAAGTAGAAAAAAAAAAAAAAAGTGAAAATGTCCCCCAGGGGTCTTTTATGACCTCATGGGGGACCTAAAGTAAAAACACACTAACACACACAAAAAATTAACCTGTTCACGCTCTGCATCCGATATATGGCATGGCAGCAGGCGTAGCGTGGAGGAGCAGGCGTAGCGTGGAGGAGTAGGCGTTCTGTGGAGGAGCAGGCATTCTGTGGAGGAGCAGGCGTAGCGTGGAGGAGCAGGTGTAGTGTGGAGGAGCAGGCGTTCTGTCGAGGAGCAGGCGTTCTGTCGGGGAGCAGGCATAGCATGGAGGAGTAAGCGTTCTGTGGAGGAGCAGGCGTTCTGTGGAGGAGTAGGAATTCTGTGGAGGAGTAAGCGTTGGGAGGGCGAGTAGGCGTTCTGTGGTGGAGCAGGGGTAGCGTGGAGGAGCAGGCGTAGTATGGAGGAGCAGGCGTAGCTTAGAGGAGCAGGCGTAGCGTGGAGGAGCAGGCGTGGCGTGGAGGAGCAGGCGTGGCGTGGAGGAGCAGGCGTGGCGTGGAGGAGCAGGCGTGGCGTGAAGGAGCAGGCGTGGCGTGAAGGAGCAGGCGTGGCGTGGAGGAGCAGGTGTAGCGTGGAGGAGCAGGTGTAGCGTGGAGGAGCAGGTGTAGCGTGGAGGAGCAGGTGTTCTGTGGAGGAGCAGGCGTTCTGTGGAGGAGCAGGCGTAGCGTGGAGGAGCAGGCGTTCTGTGGTGGAGTAGGCATAGCGTGGAGTAGTTGGCGTTTTGTGGAGGGGCAGGCGTTCTGTGGAGGGGCAGGCGTTCTGTTGGGGAGTAGGTGTTTTGTGGAGGTGTAGTAATAGCATGGGGGAGTAGGCATTGTGTGAAAGAGTAGGCATTCTGTGGTGGAGCAGGCGTAGCTTGGAGGAGTAGGCATTGTGTGGAGGGGCAGGCGTTGTGTGGAGGGGCAGGCATTGTGTGGAGGGGCAGGCATTGTGTGGAGGGGCAGGCATTGTTCTGTGTTGTTCTGCGTAGGTTGTGTACTACCCCCACCATGTCCCAGAAGTCATACACTGACTTGGAGGTATATAATTATATGGCCTCTGATATGGAGTCTGCTAGTGGGGACGAGTGTGGGGATGCTTGGTTGTGCACCTCTTTCTCAAAAAGCGACTCTGAGTAACCCCCGAGAAGGCGCTTTCGTAGTAGTGCTGAAGTGCCTAGGTACTAGGTAAGAGAGAGTTTGCATCATGATTCTTGGAGTGTTTGTCTCCCGTGGCAGGAGCTGGGCACCAGATGACATAATAGATATTTTGTAGTATCCATTATGCATCATCCTTGGGGTCCACCGGTGGGGTTAAAATGCTCACTACACCCCTAGATTAATTCATGGAGGGATGTAGTTTTCAAATAGGGTCAGTTCTCAGGGGTTCCTACTGTACTGATCCCTGAGGGCATGTATGGTGCCAAAAAAATGTAAATGTTGGTGCTCCAAATGCAATTCTCTTCTGAACCCTGCCTTGTCTTGTAGATTATTGGTATGTACCCGGGAGAACCTACATGATGATTTTTGGGGTGTTTGCCTCCAGTTGCATGAATTGGGTAAAATACTTTTGACACTACAATTACAAATTTAGAGAAATTGCAAAGCAAATTTTACTCGACACCATTCAGTTTGTGTTACATTTGAGCCAGGATCTTATGGGTTAAAATGCTCATACAACCCTAAATAAATTCTTAGAGGGTTGCTCTTTCCTATATTGGGGTCACTACACAGGGGTTTCTATTGTACTGGTACCTCAGGGGCACCCCAACACCAGTCTAGTGAAATGGGTGGTCCAAAAGCTAGATTTTGCTTGTCCCTTCTCCGGCCTGCTGTGTCCCCAGCCTGTAGACTATTGCTACACATGGGGCATTGCCATACCCGAAGTAACCCACTGAATGATTTATTGGGTGTTTATCCACAGTGGTAGTTGGGCTGAATACATTTCTTTCTACTTTGGCATATTTGAGAAAACAATGCAATTTTTACACTGCCCCCAGCATTTTGTATTACATTTGATCCAGCATCTCAGGGGTTGAAATGTTCATACAACCCTAGAAAAATTCTTTGAAGGGTGCCCTTTCCTAAAATGGGGTCACTACTAGGGGGGTTTGCACCCCAACACCAGTATAGTGGCAAGGGTGCTCCAAAAGCAAAATTTCGCTCCTTCCCTTCTCAGCCCTGCCGTGTGCCCAGCCTTTCAATTTTTGCCACATGTGTGGTATTGCCGTACTCGGAACAACCCAAAAAATTATTTTTGTGTTGTTTGTCTGAAGTGACATTAGTTGGACACAGTATATTAGGTGCTAAAATGACATTTTTGAGATTTTAAATTTTTAATATGCACCATTTACCTTGCATTAAATTTTGACCATCATGTTGGGGGTTAAAAAGCTCACCACACCCCAAGATAAATTCTTTGAGGGGTGTAGTTTCTAAAATGGTATAATTTCTTGGGGGTTTCTATTGCACTGGTACCTCACGGGCCCTGCGAACATGACATGACCCTCTAAATCCAAACTTATGAAAGCGGAGCTACAAAAGAAAAATTTCGCTCCTTCCCTTCCCAGCCCTGCCGTGTGCCCAGCCTTTCAATTTTTGCCACGTGTGTGGTACTGCCGTACTCGGAACAACCCAAAAAATTATTTTTGTGTTGTTTGTCTGAAGTGACATTAGTTGGACACAGTATATTAGGTGCTAAAATAACATTTTTGAGATAAAAACAAAATTTTTAATATGCACCATTTACTTTGCATTAAATTTTGACCATCATGTTGGGGGTTAAAAAGCTCACCACACCCAAGATAAATTCTTTGAGGGGTGTAGTTTCTAAAATGGTATAATTTCTTGGGGGTTTCTATTGCACTGGTACCTCACGGGCCCTGCGAACATGACATGACCCTCTAAATCCAAACTTATGAAAGCTGAGCTGCAAAAGAAAAATTTCGCTCCTCCCCTTTTCAGCGCTGCTGTGTGCCCAGCCTGTCAATTTTTTGGCACTTGTGTGGTATTGCCGTACTCAGGACGACCCGCAGAATGAGTTTTGGGGTGTTTGTCTAAAGTGGCATGGGTTGGGCACAGTATATTAGGTGCTAAAATGACATTTTTGAGATAAAAACGCAATTTTTAATATTTACTTTGCATTAAATTTTGACCATCATGTTGGGGGTTAAAATGCTTGACACAACCCCAGATAAATTCTTTGAGGGGTCTAGTTTCCAAAATTGTATAATTTCTCTGGGGTTTCTATTGCACTGGTACCTCATGGGCCCTGCGAACATGACATGGCACTCCAAATCCAAACAGGTGAAAATAGAGCTCCAAAAGCAAAATTTTGCTCCTTCCCTTCTCATCCCTGCTGTCTACCCAGCCTGTCAATTTTTGGCACATGTGTGGTATTGCCGTACTCAGGACGACCCGCAGAATGATTTTTGGGGTGTTTGTCTAAAGTGGCATTGGTGGGATACAATATATTAGGCAGTAAAATTACATTTTTGAGATAAAAACACATTTTTTTTTTTAATTTTAAAATATTTTATTGCAAAAACTAAAATTATTAACAATGTTTGCGATAGTGATACCATAACAACCATTTTTATATATCACTGAGCGTATACGTCATCCACATAAATAAACATTACATAAGTATCCTTTATATAATAGTACACTGCTAATTTGCTACCTAGTCTGAAACTAGTTAGTATACAAGCCCACCCCCATCACCTCCCACCCACCAAACGCCCCCCCCCCAAAACCCCCCCCCAAAAAAAACCCTTCCTTGCTCCTCCCTTCCCCACTCTCCTTCAACCCTACACCGCTTACTATCTACTCAATTATCTTATTCTTCATTTTAACCGAATACTTCCTTCTCAGGAAAATGTCTGTCATTCCATATCCTCCAAATTTGATCAAATCTTTGCATCTTCTTCCTACCCCTTTGATACATAGTTAACCTTTCCATTTGGAGTATTTTATAAGTTACACTTATCCACATTTCTTTTGTGGGCGGTTCTGCCAAAATCCAATTTTTAACAATACTGTATCTTTCTGTTAGAAGAAGTTTCTTCACTGCTATATTGTTGTTATATTTTTATATGTAATATGTAAATTATTATTTTCTAGGAGACCCAGAACACATATTTCAAATTTAAGGATATCTTCTATCTTATAGAGATCTTTTATCTCTTGTCCCACTCTCTCCCAGAATCCTCTTATTTTCCCACATAGCCAAAATACGTGTATATCATCTGCCATAATCAGCTGACATCTGTTACATCTAGAATCTCTCTGATAATAGAATTGAGCAAGTCTCTTGGGGGTATAATATAACCTAAAAGAAATAAAAAATTGCATCTTTTTGTGGCTTGGGGTTAGAGCAGCTTTTAGATGTTCCCTCTGAAACATGGCCCATTTGTCTCTCGCCTTCTCCGGTATTTCCTTAATCCATTTTTTATGGAGATTGTCAACGCTGATCTCCCTATAGTAATTGATCAGGCTTTTATAGATTTTAGCAATTTTAATTTTAGAAGATGTTGCTCCATATATTAATTTCAATACTAGTGGAGTCTCCACTATATTGCATTTATCCCCTCTTGCTTTAAGTGTCCTATATAGTTGGAGATAACTGTACCACATATTCTCTTCCAATCCGAATTCATCTCTCAACTTAGAGAAAGTTTTTATTCTTCCATCCTCGAGAATTTGTTTAATGTATCTTATACCATGTGCAATCCACTTCCTCGGGTACACTTCTGTCGGGATCTTTAAGATGTTATTTCCCCATAATGGCACAAACTCTAAGTAACCCTTTACCTGGCACAACTTCCTCATTTCCGCCCAAATCATATACATCAGTTTAACTGTCTCATTTGGATATTGTAACCTATAATTCCTCTCCATCCCCATTTCTAAGAGTTCAAATATATTATATTCTACATTATTAACCCCAAATAACGCTCTCAACGTTTGGATATGTGGATTTTTATCCCAATTAAATAAATATTGGGTCTGTGCTGCCAGATAATATAGTCTCATATCTGGGACTGCCATACCTCCATATTGGAGGGGCTGTTTGAGTACTTCTAATTTTATCCTGGGTTGTTTCCCGTGCCACACTAAGTCTCTGAATAAACTTTCAATTATTTTAAAGATTTTTTTTGGAATGTGTATAGGTGAGGCATAAAGTACACACAACACTGCCGGTAGGATTACCATCCTTAATAGCGCAATCCTCCCCATCATATTGAGCGAGATCGATTTCCATGTTTTTATTTTCCCCCTAAGTTTCTGTATCAGTGGGATAACGTTAAGTTTTATGTAGTCCGATGCCTTAGTGGAAAAGCATATCCCCAGGTACTTAACCCCTACGGGACTCAGCATCTTTTGGCCTAAAGGACGCGGACCCATTTTTCAAATCTGCCCTGTGTCACTATAAGTGGTTATAGTGTGGGAACGCTATGAGAAATCCAGGGGATTTTGAGATTGTTTTCTCGTGACACATTGTACTTCAAATTAGTTTAAAAATTTGGATGAAATCTTTTGCGTTTAGTTATGAAAAAAAACAAAATTTGGCAAAAAATTTGAAAAATTCAATATTTTCAACGTTCTAAATTCTCTACTTTTGATGCAGATAGTCATAGCACCCAAATAAATTCATAACTTACATTTCCCAAATGTCTGCTTTATGTTGGATGGTTTTTTTAAGATTCCACATATTTTACTAGAATGTTATGAGGCTCAGAATTTAGGTGCCATTTTTCACATTTTTTGTAAAATCACCAAAACCCGTATTTAGATGGACCTGCTCAACTTCTAATTGACACTGAGAGGCCTAAATAATAGCTAGACTCATAAATTACCCCATTGTGGAAACTACACCCCTCAACGTATGAAAAACCACTTTTAAGAAGTTTGTTTTTAGGCGTTTTATAGGGGTTTTATAGGGGTTAAAACAAAACGGAGGTGCAGTCTGCAAATTGTAATATTTTTTCACAATACACTCATTTTGGGTGGAAAATGAAACATTTACAATGGATTAAATGAAAAAAGGCTCCACAAAGTTTGATACCCAATTTCTCCCGAGTACACCGATACCCTATATGTGGTGGTAACCTGCTGTATGGGCGCACGGCCGGGCATAGGAGGGAAGGAGGCGCCATCCAGAGCAGATTTGCTATGTCACATTGTACAGGCTATAATTTTTTTCTTTTTTTTATTGTGCACCTATAGGGGCTTATTTCTTTTGCCACATGAGATGCACTTTTCTGGTATGTAATTTTGGGGCATCTATAGCTAATTGGTGAGATTTAATTAACTCTTTGTTGGTGGAGGAAATGAAAATCGTCAATTTTTAGGAACATTTTTATGTGTTTTTTTTTTGGCTGTTAACCATACCATAAAAATAGTATATTATTTTTATTCTATGAGTCGCCACGATTACAAAATACTTCATTTATATATATTTTTTATTTTTTCCCATTTTTACTGAATAAAAAGTAATTTGGCGAAATTGTTGTTAATTTTAGCATCACCGTCTTTCATATGCATAACTTTTTTATTTTTCACCTCACAAATCTGTTTAAGGGCTTATTTTTTGTGAGAATGATTGTTCTTTTTAGTGGTCTTATTTTAGATTGCGTAACTTTTTTAAATCACTTTTTTAGAGCATTTTTAAAGGGCATTAATAAAAAATCATCTTTTTTTCATAGAGAGTTTTTTGAGGTTGTTTTTTACGGGGTTCACTTTGCGGATCTAATAACGATTCTGTTTTATTATGCAGATTGTTACGGACGCAGAGATACCAAATATGTGGGGGTTTTGTGTATTTTATTCAATTGTACTGAATAAAAACTAATTTGGAGAAAATCTTATTCATTTTAGCATCGCCATCTTTTCATATGCATAACTTTTTTATTTTTTGGCTGACAAATCTGGTTAGGGGCTTATTTTTTGCGAGAACAGTTGTTCTTTTTAGTGGGCTTATTTTAGAATGCATAAAATTTTTTAAATCACTTTTTAGAGCATTTTTTATAGGGTACTAATTGAAAATTATCTTTTTTTCGGAACGTTTTTTGCGTTTTTTTTTCCTCCGGCGTTTACTGTTCGGGTCCAGTAATGATTCTGTTTTATTATGCAGATTGTTACGGACGCGGCAATACCAAACATGCGGGGGTTTTTTGTGTTTTTATGTTTTTTATACTTTATTAAGTGTTTTTATGGGAAAGTGACATTTTAGGGGCTTATATTTTTATGTATTTATTTTTTATTTATTATAATGTGTAGTGTTAAGTGTTTTTGCATAATTTTACTTCTACATACTTGAACTTAAACCAGTGATACTCTGATCTCTGGTTTAAGTTCAATACACTGCTCTACAATACTATTTTATTGTAGAGCAGTGTAAACTGTCTAAGCATGCTTGCGCATGCTCAGACAGTTTGCAGTCAGACCAGGAAGGGTTCTGGCTGCCATGGAAACCGGGCAGCTCCGGGGCACATGCCAGTCCTCGGAGCTGCCCAGGAGAGGATCGGATCCCCCGGTAAGCGGCACGGGGGATCCGATCCATAGGGGGAAGACCCTTACACGCCGCGTTCATGCTTGACCGCGGCGTGTAAGGGGTTAACACCCGCGATCGGAGGCGGCTCCGATCGCGGGTGTTAGCGCAGGCTGTCAGCTGTACTAGACAGCTGACAGCCGCTGCTTCTGGTACCGGCTCCGTTCGTGAGCCGGTGCCAGAAGCAGGACGTTATAGTGCGTCCTGGTGCGCTAAGTATCTAGCCACCGGGACGTACTATAACGTCCTGGTGCGCCTAGGGGTTAATTGTTTTACCCCCCTCTATTACAAGCACATCGTTTGGTTTGCATCCTGTATCATCTAGCGGAATATAGGCTGATTTTTTCCAATTTATACTCAATCCGGACATTTGACGAAATAAATGGAAGATCTCAAGCGTTCTTCTGACCGAGCTATGATTACCCAAATAAAGCAATAAATTGACGGCGTATAGAGAAATTTTTTCTTCGCTATTCCCTTGGATAAATCCTTCTATACTTGTGTCCTGCCGGATTCTAGATGCTAAAGGTTCAAGTGCAATTGCAAAAAGTAATGGTGAAAGGGGGCACCCTCGTCGTGTCCCCCGAACCTAGAGGTTCTCCCATTTAACAATATTCTAGCAATGGGGTCCCTATATAACAATTTCATCCATGCTAAGTAATTGGGCCCAAACTCCATAGCTTCTAAAGTTTGCCATAAGAATTGCCATTCGAGAGTATCAAACGCTTTTGTGGAATCCAGCATAAGAATAGATCTTTTGCCCATGTTAGATGACGCAAATTGGAGATTCAAGTATATTGTAGAAGCTCCAGGCATGAAGCCCCTTTGGTCTTCACGCACTAATGTTCTTATGCACTTTTTTAATCTTACTGCCCACAACTTCGCAAGAATTTTGTTATCCGTGTTTATTAGTGAGATGGATCTGTATGAGTCTACTTTTGCAGCATCTTTATCTGGCTTAGGAGCCAAAACGATTAGTGCCTCACGCATAGAGGGGGGCAAAATCTTTCCCACTCGTGCATCTTCCCATACCTGTATCATGCGTTCCACCAAAATATCACTATATTTATTGTAGAATTCAACTGGAATCCCGTCTGGCCCCAGGGCTTTCTCATGGGGCATTTGAGTCAATATTGTTGTAACTTCCTCCCTTTTTATGGGTGCTTCTAGCATCTCTCTCTCTCTATTGTTGATAACTTAGGTAGGTTTATTCCCTGTAGATATGCTCCGATATCATGTGCCGTCACCTCCAAACCAAAAGCGTAGGTTTCCTGGAAGTGCTCCACGAAACACGCCAAAATACCCTCTGTGTCATAAACCCTCCTACCTACATCTTTTTCTATAACATTTATGTGATTCCTATCCTTTTGATTTATTATCATGTTGGCCAACATCTTCCCTGGTCTGTTAGCCTCCGTGTGATATCTATGTGTCTGAAAAAATAATTTCCTTGGAGCTTGAATGTGATTTATATCATTATATCTACTCACTTCCCTTTCCCACTCTAACCTATTTTCCTCACTGGGACTTTCCCTATATAATTTTTCCTTATGCTTTACCTTACCCTCAATTTCATTTATTTTTTTTCATGTTTCTTCTATACCCTACAATCTCTGATTTGAATAAACCCCGAACATGTGATTTACTTGCGTCCCATAGTAAAGCCGTGCTTACTGTGCCCTCATTCATTCCAAAAAATTCTTTAATCTGCCTAGTCATTTTTGGTCATTTAAAATTTAACTTTTACTTAGTCACTTTAAAAAACAAACACTAAATGCAGTAAATAAACATTAAAAATCGGACACTCTTACCAGGTGGAGTATCGGGCTGCAGGATGGGTATTCTTGAGAGACCTAAGGGGGGAATGGTTTCTCTCCCTATATGCTTAGTTGTCCCTATTGCCCCAATTGCTCCCATCCTGACAAGGACCGTACCCACTAGCTCACTAGCCAAGGTATACCACTTAACGAAGGTGGACCCGACCCCTCTTCTGGGGAAATTTCCAGGAAGGCCTGCGTGTGACCTATATCCAGGATTCCTGGAATCCCAGATTTGACTGTTATCTTCTCCCCCTCCTGGACTTTTTGTCAGTCGTCATTAATCCCCCTGATGATTCGCCGTGAACGGTGATGAAACGCGTAGGGTAGGGAGGGACGGGGAGCACACTTTTTTGGCTATACCTTTAGGGCATAACAGTACACCGGTCTAGGGACGACTTGGGTACTGTCCTTGTCAGGACGGGAGCAATTGGGGCAATAGGGACAACTAAGCATATAGGGAGAGAAACCATTCCCCCCTTAGGTCTCTCAAGGTTACCCATCCTGCAGCCCGATACTCCACCTGGTAAGAGTGTCCGATTTTTAATGTTTATTTACAGCATTTAGTGTTTGTTTTTTAAAGTGACTAAGTAAAAGTTAAATTTTAAATGACCAAGTTCGATGCTTGTATATACATGTTACTGTGGTCCGGACAGAATTAGTGCATAGTGCCAGAGGGATTTGGCTATTTTCTGCCTAGTCATTTTATCAAAGTTATTCAAACTCTCCACCCAGATAGGAGCAATCCGAAAATGATATCCTAAAAATTTGTTTTTGGTTGTGATTACAGTGATACATGGAGTATGGTCCGATATTCCTCTAGTTCCATATTTCACTTTAATGACGTGATGTAACCCCATTGCATTTGTAAATGTCATATCTATCCTTGAAAAAACCTTATGTGTTTTAGAGTAACACGAGAACTCCTGCACCTCCGGATGTTTTATTCTCCATGCCTCTTGCCAACCCAGCTCTGTGCTTACGAGATGTAACCTAGTAGATCTATTATTCCCATTTATAGGTTTTGTTACTCTGTATACATCCCTGTTGGGATCCATGACTGCATTGAAATCCCCTATTACCAACAAAGGAGTATCCTCAATATTTAGCATAAATTCATGTAAATCATACAATACCTGTGGTGTAAAAGGTGGGGGTATATATACATTAGCGATAACCCCATTGCTACCCTGGATAGTACAATATAAAAATATATATCATCCCTCCATATCATTTTTCACAGATATTTCTTGAAATTTTACTCTCTTGTGGAACCCTATCAATACTCCACATGAGTATGATGAGTTACATGAATGATATACCGTACCAAACCATCTTTGTCTAGACAAAGACGCATTATCCCGGATTAAATGCGTCTCCTGTAGAGCTATAATGTCAGGGTTGTTTCTTTTTATAAGATCAAATACCTTTATTCGTTTAATTCTAGTCCCTAACCCACGGACATTCCATGATAATATTTTAATTTGGTGATTACTGTTCTTCATTTGGATACCATATTCGTCCCACTATATATATATAGCTCTTCATACAAGAGAGAAGAGAGGAGCAAAGAAACACCCAAAAAAACAAAAAAAAAACCCTGAATCAACCCATAGAGAAACTGATACCAATCAATTTCTCTTCTATACCTAGCATCCCTCCCCCCCCCCCCCCTAGAGCCGCGGCCAGCACATAGAGATTTACATATAATCAGCCCTTACTTATTGTACATTTTGGATTATCCATGCATGCACTTTATCAGGATCCTCAAAGAACAGCGACTTGTTATTCCAAACAATGCGCAGTTTTGCAGGAAAAAACAGAATATTGCACATTCTTATCTCTCAAATTTTTTTTAACCTCCGCAAAAGTCCTTCTTTTTTGCTGCGTCTCAAATGCAAAATCAGGAAACAATTTAATAGCATGTCCACTATATTCTATTTCCCCTTTCTGACGTGCTAATTGTAATATCTTGTCCCTATCCCGGGACAGTAACATTTTTATCAAAAAAATCCTAGAGTTTCCGCCCTCAGGTGGAGTTTTAGCTGGGACTCTATCGACGCCAACTCTAAATTTTCTTTGCCAAATGTGCCTAAGACCTATTCCTATTCTAGACCTATTCTCTAGATCCAGCAGTTTGATTTTATTACTTTTAGTTAAGCTCTCCATCTCTTTAACCTCTTCCCTTAAGCGGTGTACTGAGTCCTCCAGGTCAGATATCCTGCTCTCAGCATGTTCGATCCTAGAATCCTGTTTTTGCATATCCGTTCTAATAAGGACCAGTTCCTCTTTAAATTCCCCTATCTGCTTTACTAGGTCCACCACTGCACCATTGCCTTTTAATATGTCTGCCATAATCTCATTTAATAACAGTGTACCCTCCAGTGTTTGTCCTGCTAATTCTTTAAAGACCTCATCAGGGGCTTCCCGGGGTATATCCTGTCCCTCTATGCCAACTCCTTGATCCGTCTCTATTTGTCGCCTCTTTCTGCTCTTCTCCCCAGCCTGTATTTGGTTACAGTGCTCTATCGTGGATTCCATACCTGTATCCTGCTGACTGTTATTTTTCTTTACCGTCTCATCTAGATATTTATTAGATTTAGGTGTCAGAGCAAACTTATCAAGCTTGGCTGCTGTTGTTTCTCGTAATTTATCATATCTATTTACATTCTTTGGAGTTTTATTAGGAGAGGGGTTAGGAGACACAACCGGCCCCTTGGATTTTTTCATATTAGCCTTCGTCAACACACATGCAAATCTCGCAGTAGATATTACCCTCGTGTTATGTTTTTAAGACAAGATAGATAAACACTTTTAAGCTCTCAATGTCAACACACACTACACAACTCTATTCCAACGTTAACTAGAAATGTCCCAGCTCCGTCCAAGGAATGTAGCGCACTGAGATTGCAACTGCATAGGTCACCGACCCGACACTAGGATTGATTTATGCACTTTTTGTTGCTTATGTCCAACCCTGTTTGATTTAATGTCCAAGCACATGGCTCCGGTGAACATACACAAAAAATACAGAGAAAGGGCAATACGCTCTAAAATATATCCGAGAAGAATGTTGAGTGGCTAAGGAGACGAGTAGGAAAGTCAACAATAAGGAGATATTTCAACACACTTATCTCTTCCTGGTCGAGGAGATGAATGTCACAGTTCTCCCGCGCCGCCAATATGGTCTTCTGTCATAAATCCTAATCGCTCCTCTGCTTCGTTCTCCGAGGTCCAGATAAGCAACGCGCCTCCACTCCTCAGTCCGGAAAAGCCTCCCCGCCTCCGATGTCGGACGCTGAACAGTTCTCCTGCACTGCAGTGTGGACTTGGTACGTCTTCAATCCCACGGACCTCTAGAATCTTGGGACAGGAAAGCTCCAGCGGATATTTGTGATCCCCACAGGCACTTAGCAGTCTGTGTTCGGGATCCGGCATCGATGCTCGGTTTCGCTGACCATTCCACGTAGCATGGCTTGCTTTAGCCTGCTAAGGATTTTTGCACCTGCCACGGCTCCAAGGGAGAAAGAGCGGCGTGACGTCACGTCCGCTCACATGCTCCTCCCGTTCCCCAATGTGAAAAAAAAAAACACATTTTTTACTCTGCACCATTTACTTTGCATTAGATTTTGGCCAGCATGTTGGGGGTTAAAATGCTCACCCCCAACCCCAGATACGTTCTTTGAGGGGTCAAGTTTCCTAAATGGTGACATCTTTGGGAGTTTTCTATTATACTGTTACTTCGGGGGCTCTTCAAGTACACTGTGGCACCACAAAACATTTGCAGTCAAATTGGCCTTCCAAAAACCCAATGGTACAAACTCTGTTCTGGACATCGCTATACGACTAAAGAGCAGTTGACATCCACATGTCTGGTATTACCGTACTCGGAAGAAGCAGGGCAAAAATTTTGGGATGTATATTTACCTCAAATTCCTTCTGAATGTGTGCATTTTAGGGCTAAATTAAAATAATCTTATTCAAAAATTGAAATTTCAAAATTTTCAATCCATTTTGAAAAAAAATGGAAATGTAAAACAAATTATGGAAATAAAAATAAGACCAATGGCAAAAGGTTTCTACAAAAAAAAAATTTGTGGTATGACTTTTTGTCTAAAAAGTATAACATTTGAAATTTGGAAATTGTCCTTTTTTTCAAATTTTTCGTAAATTATTGAATTTTTACTCCCGAAAAAAAGAAACTGATCACCAAATGATAATACTAACATAAACTACAATATCTCACGAGAAAATAATCTCAAAATCACAAGGATATCTTAAAGTGTTCAAAAGTTATTACCATAGGAAGAGAAACCGGTCAAATTTTAAGAAAAAGGTCTGAGCATTAACTTAAAAACAGGCTGCGTCATTAAGGAGTTAAGTAAGAATCACACCACTGGACACTTTAACCCCTTAAGGACGCAGCCATTTTGTAGCTTAAGGCTCAGTCACATTTTTTGTATTCTTTTTATGGTTATAACTTTTGAACTCTATTACTTAGCAAAGCGATTCTGAGATTGTTTTTTCTTCACATGTTGTACTTCATATTAGTGGTAAATTATGGCTGATAAGTGTGGTGTTTATTTACAAAAAAAAAAAGAAAAATTATGAATTTTTTGAAAAATTTGCCATTTATGAAATTCTAAATCATTGCGTTTTCAGGCAGATAGATTTACCACCTGAACAACTTGCTGAATAACATTTCCCATATGTCTACTTTACATTTTCATAGTTTTTGAAATGTCTGGATAATTTATTTTGATGTCACGCGGCTTACGCTTTTCCGTATTTTCAGAATTTACTATTTTGGGGATAAATACTGTTTTGAATGAAATTTTACATATTTAGCATTAAAACCACCCTATATAACCAACCCGTTTTCAAATATGCCCCCCTCAAACTATCAGAAACAGCTTTTAGGAAGATTGTTAACCCTTGAGATCTTCATAGTAATTGAATCAAAATGGAGGTGAAATTTAGAACGGTCAAATTGTGTCGGTTATAAGTTCATTTAGCCCTAAAATTTACACATTTCCAAAAGAGAAAAAGAGAAAACCCACCATACAATTTGTTTAGCAATTTCTCCCAAGTACAGAGACCCCCCACATGTGGCCGTTACTTGTTTTATGGGGCGCACAGCGAGGCGCAGAAGGGAAGAAGCGCCCTGCAGCCGCCAGGATTTTAGTTTCCTCATTGGCCCATTTTTGCAGGCTATAAAATTTTCGCTTTTTCATTATTGGGGCCATGTATTGGGGAAGAATATCGCAGCTAGAAAGATTGCACCTCAGTCAACAATCTATCACATCATCAAGGAAATCAAGGAGAGAGGTTCCATTGTTGCCAAAAAGGCTCCAGGGCACCCAAGCTTGCTCAGGAATGGCAGCAGGCAGGTGTAAGTGCATCTGCACGCACTGTGAGGCTCTTGGAGCAAGGCCTGGCGTCAAGGAGGGCAGCAAAGAAGCCACTTCTCTCCAGAAAAAACATCAGGGACAGACTGATATTCTGTTAAAGGTACAGGGAGTGGACTGCTGAGGACTGGGGTAAAGTCATTTTCTCTGATGAATCCCCTTTCCGATTGTTTGGAACATCTGGAAAACAGCTTGTTTGGAGAAGACAAGTCTTGTCTCATGCCAACTGTAAAGCATCCTGCAACCATTCATGTGTGTGGTTGCTTCTCAGCCAAGGGAATCGGCTCTCTCACAGTCTTGCCTAAATGCACTTCCATGAATAAAGAATTGTATCAGAATGTCCTCCAAGAGCAACTTCTCCCAACCGTCCAAGAGCAGTTTGGTGATCAACAGTGCCTTTCCAGCATCTTAATCCTATTGAGAACTTGTGGTCAATCATCAAGAGGGGTGGACAAACAAAAACCAACAAATTGTGACAAAATGCTAGCATTGATTGTGCAAGAATGGACTGCTATCAGTCATTATTTGGTCCAGAATTTGATTGAGAGCTGCCAGGGAGAATTGCAGAGGTCCTGAAGAAGAAGGGTCAACACTGCAAATATTGACTTGCTGCATTAACTCATTCTAACTGTCAATAAAAGCTTTTGTTACTCATAATATGATTGTACTTGTATTTCTGTATGTGATAAAAACATCTAACACACATAAAAAACAGAGGGCAACAGATCATGTGAAAATATAATATTTGTGCCATTCTCAAAACTTTTAGCCATGACTGTAGTGCAGACTCCTGTAGTGTTCTTTTATGCTGTGCTTCCAGGGTATGAAGAGAGGAGGGATTGAAGTTTTTACTTCAGCCTGGAGCCATGCATAATTAGAATACCTCTCAAATTTGTTTTCAACATTTCCCACTTAAACGCCTCAGAAGTGGAGTCACCAGCGTGGGTTGCTCTGGATATACTGTTTCAGCTCGGTAAGACACAGGAAGTAGCGGCAGAGGGATTCATTTAGCTGCCAGTGAGAGGGCCTACGTTGGGCTGGGGTGAGAACGTACAGAAGACTGGGGCATGATCTGACATGTATATGGACCCAATGTTAGCATCCACTGCCACCGACAGGAGGTCTTGCTGGATAAAAATATGTTCTAATCTACTATAGGTGTTGTGTAGTGGAGAAAAAAACAGAATAGTCCATGTCTTCAGGATGCTGAATTCTCCACACATCACATATCTGTAGGAATGAAGATTTTTCCTGAGTCTGTTAATATTGCTATAAGATAGAATAGATACATAAAAGATCTGCCTGTAGGTCACCATAAAAAATCAGCGAACCCCTAGCAAAGGCATATAGGCAGTCAAGGACCAAATAAGAAAGCTAGTTTAGCCAATATTGGGTGCGTACAAATTCACTACAGTGAAAACAGAACCTTTTATGTCACATTTTAAGAAAATGTACCTGGCTTCCGCGTCTTTTTCTATCTCGAGAACCTTACAGTGTGGATCATTTATGCATGAAAATGGAGACTCCATAAAGTTTACCCAATGGATTTGTACAAAGGAAGGAGGTAGGGTAGTAACATTGGCACTTCAATGCAGTACCGTATGATGATATTAATTAAATTAGCACTAACGCGTTGTGCTGAATGATGCAGATATTACTGGAAACTGCCTTTTAAGAAAAGTTTTAAGCATTGGAGTCATCCAGTGCCCGATTAAAACGCTCAATATCAAGTCCATTGGACAGATCTAGGATTCAGATATTACTTTGACTGGTACTGTGGGTATCCAAAGGAGAGGTCACAGGCAATGCACTTTAGGTTCAAAAAAACCTATCTAGGAACCAGGCTGATTAAGTTCCAAAAATTGTTAGGTTTTATTAAATACATGGATGAGAGTATAAAACATGTAGAGTTAAAAAAATATATATACAACGCGTTTCGGCTTAGTGCTTAAAGGAAACCTAACACTTGTAGTGGCAGGTTTCCGATGGCAATACCGAGCACCAGCTCAGGGTGAGCTGGTGCCGGAGCTTATTTTAGTTAGTGTTTTAAACCGCGGTATCGCGGTTTAAAACACTTTTTAAACTTTATAGCCGGCGCAGGCAGGTACGCGCTCGGCGCTTACCGTGCGCGCGGCTACATAGGAAGTGAATGAGAGCCGCGCGCATGGTAAGCGCCGAGCGCGTACCTCCATGCGCCAGCTATAAAGTTTAAAAAGTGTTTTAAACCGCGATACCGCGGTTTAAAACACTAACTAAAATAAGCTCCGGCACCAGCTCACCCTGAGCTGGTGCTCGGTATTGCCATCGGAAACCTGCCACTTCAAGTGGTAGGTTTCCTTTAAGCCTTCATCAGGTATAAAGAAGTAAAAGTCCACAAGTGTTTATATACATGCATTTGACTGGTAATGTAAAGTAGTACTGTATGATGCTGTAAATGCAAATATTGATAATGCTTCTACTGTAACATAGTGCTCTATGATTAGATATTACTAACACAAACTAGTACTAAATGATGCAAATATTTCTAACACTGGTACTGTAACATAGAACTGTATGATGCAAAATTAAGTAACACTTGTACTGTAAGCGAGAACTGTATCATTCAGATATTAGACTGGTACGTTTACGTAGTACTGTATGTTGTAAATATTACTAACATTCCATGAATGATCAATAAATGATGAATATATCTGAATGATGGAGATATTACTAAGACAAGTACAATACCATAGTGTTGCATCATGCAGATTTACTCAGACTGGTAGTGTAAAGTGATAGTGTATGATGATGTAGTAAGACTGGTACGGTAACATTCTACCCTATGAAGCAAGTAGTACTAAAACTGGTACAGTAAGGTAGTACTGTATGGTCCTGTAAATGCAAATAGTTCTAAGATCAGTACTTACCACATCATACAATAATACCTTTGTATGATGTGGTAAATTCAAATATTACTAAAACATGTACCTTAGGTTAGTACTGTATGATGCTGTATAAATGCAAATATTACTAATAGTGGTACTGTAAGGTAGTATTGTATGCTTAAGATATTTATTATTAACACTGGTACTGTAATGTAGTACTGTTTATGCAGATATTAGTAAGACTGGTACGATAACAGGATACTGTATGATGCAAATAGTTCTAAGACTACTGGATGATGCAAATAATTCTAAGACTGGTACTCTAAAGTAGTATTGTATGATGCTGTAAATTCAAATATTACAAAGACTGGTACCATAAGTTTATACTGTATGATGATGTAAATGAAATTTATTAGTAATACTGGTACTGTATGTCTTAGATTGTAATGGAAAATCAAACTGGAGTCGAAAAGACAACATGGCTGCTCTTGAAATAATAAAAGACAGCTCATGTAACCTTATTTTCAACTATAGATAAAGCCAAATCAACATAGCTTAACTTCATGTAACACTCTGTTAAGTTTGACATATTCTGGGATGTGTCTATCTCCTGGGATACTTTCCAATGGAAATTTGCCACTTTCATGGGAAACTATACCATTAGGAGAATTATGAAAAACACATGTACATACACATGTGTTACCATGTCGTTTGCTGAAGCACACATGGGGTGTAAGACCTTGGACTATCACCTAGCGGTGGAGATAGGATTGACTTGTTGACTACTGTTCACGTTGGACGCCTGCGATAAACCTGATGATACCTGTTGATACCTGTCATTCTATTGCTTGGTGATAATCCTTTAAGACCCCTATCTGCCAGAAGTTCATCAATGAAGCTGGACAGTGTTGTAAGTTGATAAGCCCTTGAAGATTTTGAAGTAATTGTAAAAGGCACTGATAATGTGCAGGTTACCATGACACCTGGTGCAACTCAGTATCAGTACACCCCAGCCAATAATGTGTACTTACGTGAATAATTTAGGTTTTGGTTTTGCTAATCCTCATCGGATGTCTTGTGGTGGTGCTATTGAGGACTTATTGCGAGCCCTATCAAGCTCCCCCTAGTCCGAGAACAACCTAAGTCGAGGAGCAAGAGAGTAGGAAAGAGATCTATGGAGAATGAAGGAGAATGTGGCTGTACCTAGCTTGAGTACTGAACATGACAGAGTTTTGCCTGAAAAATGTACATTCCAGAAATGTCCTGGAAACTTGTTTGGTCGCTGTACCAACTCCTGTTGCAGTATGGACTCAACTGCTATGCATACAGTTAAATGATACAGAATTAACGGACAATGATTTACATATGCATGATATGCATGCAGACTGGATAAACCCTTACTATGCTTGTTTGAACTGCCCCACTTATAGTGATTTAGAGGAAAACATGGTCAAAATATCAACTGGGGCTATAACTGATGCAGAATTATGCTTTGAATTTGACATGTGACAAAACATACCTTCCAGCTTGTATTAAACTTTTTCAGCGCACACCTACACAAGCTACCAGTACAAACACCAGAATACACTGATGAGCAGGGACAAACCGCTGAACAAAAAGAACCCACAGATGCACACACCAAACCAAAGGCAGGGGTACAGACAAGTTTGCCAAAAATTTGTGATAGAAGATGACAATCCTTGTCAGTTCTAAGAGCCGGACGGCGAGTGCATTGTAACAGAACAATGACTGTCCCATCATTAGACTTCCACGTACCCTTGTCAGCAGGTTGGGTATTAGGTTGTAGTAATAACTGTAATAGAGAGAGTCATTGACTACTATTCATGTGGGAAGCCCGTGGTGAAACCTGTCGATACCTGTCAGTCTATTGCTTGGCGATAATCCGTGAATATCCCTACCTTCCAGAAGGTCATCAATGAAACTGGACAGTGTTGTAAGTTGATAAGCCCATGAAAATTTTGTGTGCCGGAGCTCATCAATGAAATTTGACAGTGTTGTAAGTAAAACCTTTTGATATTTAACTCTTTATATACTTTTATATTGCAATAAACCTTTTAAATATTGCTGACTGTAGTTTTTCTTATTCCATAACACAGAATCCAAAGAATCTGTCACTTTTTGCAAGACAGATATTATGAAAATAGGCACTGTAACGTAGTACATATGGCAATATAGCAGCCTAAGAGTAGCAAAATGGTATTTAGAATGCACCAAAAAGGGAAATTATTTCAAATTTCCACCTGTCCTTTATTCTCGCAGACTTTTCACCTTATTTTAGTGCCCTGAAAAAGGAAATCATTTGTTTTACTAACTCTATGCCTATCTGACTATTTCTTTTTCCTAGCTCTGTTTCCTATCTGTAATGGGGTTAGGCTATGTGACCCTGCCTCTTACACAGCAGTGTCACATTTCCATCCTGACCAATATGTGACCTGAGGGTTGAAATGGCTGCAGTTACTGCAGGGCTAAAAGCTGGATGACTGGATGATACAGTCACTTACTGTACATTCACATATTAATGTATAATGGCCTGCATGATTGGGACAATACAAATCAAGCCAGTTGCAGTTGGCCTCCTTGCTAGTTGGCAAGAGTGTGCATAGCTCTGTACGCTAATACTAGGAAATTTATCTACTCAACTGGATATGCTCTTCATTCCATCTAGTTCATTCATCTACTACCATATAGTGATATAAAGTGATATTACATCTGCCATATGCTGTGCCGGAGTTGAGAGGGTTAATGCTCTCAGTGTTTACATTGAAATGTTTTATTTGTAATTCTTCTTGCAAAATCCTCAGGTGCCCATTTATTGGTAAACCCAGACTACCTTGCAGTGAGCTCCTTCTAAAGTTTATAAAAAAAACTCTGTGCTTTTCCACTTCTTTCTGCAGCTGCTGTCTGCCTTCAGACAGATACCCCTATGCCAAACCAGTAGCCTTGTGTGCCTAATCATACAGTGCTAGATTGCTGCCTAAGCAACCTAAGCTACTATTCAGTCCCAAGCTACAGGAACAGGACTTAGACATCCTCCCAGACTATAGATCCAACAACCATTGCCTTGTGGAACCTGCAGGAAGGAACCTTTATTTTAACATGTTAATCAAATCTGCATTGGATTTTCTGCCGAATAAAGAAACTGCGAATTTATGTTCATCATTCCTGTCTCCACATGTGATCCCTACCAGCTCCACTACGTTGTGGCTTCCCCCTCACTGGCCCCTGACGGGTGTGGATGAGGCACGGACTAAGCCATCCATGATATGACTCTAGGCGGTGCTAGAAGCCAGCCACTCAGATAGCAGGGAATCCAGCTACCCCACAAAATTGTCAGGCCCCAATGGGCCTGGAAGTTGCACATGCTGAGACTTGGGAGAGATCACGTGCACAATCAGTCTCCCAAAATGTAAATATAAAATATACAGTTGATTTTACATATTATATTTATATTTTCTTCTAACAAAACCCACTCCAATAGTAGCATTAGGAGCATTCTGGACAGTACATGCTGAAAGTAGTCCCCCACTGTCCCTTAAGTAATATAGGGTCTACAATTTGGGTTGTCTCCCCACACAATATCACTTTCCAATTGCTTAAAATGCCATCTTGTGTATGAAGGGACAATAGGACTGGTATCACCATAATTATACATATGTATTCAAGCAAAATAACAGAGCATGAGAAGCAATTCTACTTTCTTGATATTCAGTGAGAAATACTGAAGTACTTGGTAAATATATCAGGTCTTCTGACAGAACCTCTTTAAATGATACATAAAGTGGTATTGAAAACAGCTAAAACCAGAAGTTTACATAAGACACTATAAAAAAAGACACATATGCACGTTTTTCATTATATTACATGAAATCAGAATAAACCTTTCCTGTTCAGGTCAGTTAGGATTACCAAACATTTTTATATTTACCAAATGCCAGCATCATGAGAGTGAAAAAGTTTACATACACTAAGATTACCACACCTCCAACAATTTAGAATAGCAAATATGATGTCATGTCTTCGTTCGAAAGAAACATGTTTTAATAAAAAAGCTGGCATATTTTTGCCTGGCAGCAAAATTATTAAAGGATAACAAAGCCAATGCTTTGGAGTGGTCATCAAAAAGCCCTGAGCTCAATCCTAATGAAAATTTATGGACAAAGCTGAAAAGGCAGATGCAAGCAAGGCAACCTACAGACCTGGCTCAGTTACAACAGTTGTGTCAAGAGGAATGGCTAAAAATTCCTACCAAATACCGTTAAAAGCTTGTCGAAAGATATCCAAAACGTTTGATCAAGTTTAAAGGGGTTGCAAATAATGGATATGGTTTTTGTAAGGAAAAGTTATACAATTCTCTAATATACTTTCTGTATCAAATTCTCATAGTTTTCAAGATCTCTGCATGCTGTCCTTCTTTAGAAAGCTTCAAGTGCATTGAAATCAGTCCATGGTCATGTGATGGACATGCAGGTGCACAAGCCGTTAGTATCACATGTCTCTGATTACTCTATGTGATAACAACGGTTTGCGCACCTGCGTGTCCATCACATGACCTTTAAGTGATTTAAGGTTCTTATTTTGCAGAAAGTAATATAAGCCATTCCATCTTCACTTGGGGCTTCTCCCTTATAATATTGATTTATTCTTTTCTGTTTGGTATTTTAGTGGAGCGAGACTTCTAATTTATTTGCCTAACGTGTGAATAGCCTGCAATGGGGATTTGCTTCCTCTTAAATGAGGGCACCGGACTAATTTTCCTTTACCTGCTAATTTATTGACCTCTGTTAACTCAGATTAGTGTACTGATGTATAACCTCTGTATGCTATTGTATCCATATTACTGCAAACAATTATGGATACAATAATAAACACATTTAAAAATGCCTTAAAACTTCTCTCTCTCTCTCTCTGTCATTTGGCAAATCTGGTTTCATGTCAGATAATGAGAAAAGCATACAAATGTGTTTTTTTTAATAAAGTGTATGTAAATTTCTGGATCCAGCTGTAGCATAGCAACTAAACTTCACTCACTATCTCAGTAAAAGCTAAGAATTAGAGACAGAAAAATGTTACAAATGCAGTATAAAATTCATATTTTGGCCATCAATAATATTAACCTTGATATGCATACCTTGCTTAGACAGAAGTTGATTTATGCTCTAAATATTAACTATGATTACAAGAATTACAATGATATAGTATAATGGTAAAATAAAGTACCTGTAATAGAATATTATATCTTTCAGTTCTTTATGTTCTCCTGGAAACAAATCCACTGGAGAAGTGATTTTTTCTAAAGTTGTTTCTGTTGTTACACCTAGTTAAAATAGAAGAACACAGAAGTACTGAAGCTAAACGTTTCTGTTGTGAAATAAATAGCAATACAATACTGTGCTTTAATAGAGCGTACTGATTTATGAAGACTCACCTATTAATTGGTCACCAAGAACTACAGGCTGTGAAGACATGAAAATATTTTGACCAGCTTCATCTGATGGTATGTTAATAGACTGGCATACATAGGAATTTAATGTTGTTGGCTCATTTTCTGATAGTCCAGTTTTTGAAACATTCTGACTACATGTAGCCAGTTTCCTTCCCTGAGAAAATTAGGAAATAACTTAAATACAATTCAAAAAAATGGTTAAAATTCTGTGAAATGCAATGGAATTGTCTTGTGTTTTTTCAACGGGTCCAACTGTAATAGCAAGTTCCATCAAAGTCATCTTGGAGGTTTGCTAAGAAATAACTTTTCTATTTTGTAGGATCAATCTTGATATGTTGCTGAATTTTGCTATGTAAAATCATGTGGGTGAGAGAACCGCTGATCTATTTCAGGCTATTAAAGAAATTGAGCTTTGTCATTAACCCCTTAAGGACGCAGCCATTTTGTAGCTTAAAGAGAACCCGTCATGCAAAATAACCCCCCTAAACTAAATATATTTTCATGAACTGCCATTAGAGAGCATTGCCTCTATCCCTTCATTGTCCCTCTACATGCCTGTAAACCTAAGCAATGAGGTCCTAAAGCTGTATGCAAATGACCTGTGAAATGTCCAATGAAGCATTAGCATATTCAAGCTGTCCACTCTATTCATGAGTGGGAGGCACAGCCACACCCCCAGTGCATGACTGACAGCCTGTATAATGATGTGAGGCTGTATAATGATGTGCTTCCTGGTGCAGGTGGCCACACCCCCTGCAGCCTGTGTGTGTGTGTTTAGGAGAGATACAGCAGCTCCAGGCAGCCATGTTACAGCAGAACATGTGAGATTCATGTGTAGCTGATGTCTGTGTCTCTCACCTGTATATTAGGAGGATGCAGCATGTCAGCAGATGACATAAACACACACTAGCCATGCTTTACTATACATTACACACAGACATGAGCAGGGGGAGGAGAGGGGAGGGGGAACAGGGGTGACATCACTGCCTCTGACCATGTGACCAGCCTCATTTATATGATAAAGAATAGATGATTTTACAATGAACAATGTATGAAATAACTAGATAAAGGCTGGGATGGGATCCATGTGAGCTGCTCCAACAGGTAGAGGTGACAGGATAAGTGACACAGACCTGATGACAGGTGTCCTTTAAGGCTCAGCCCGATTTTTTGGATTCTGACCTGCGTCGCTTTATATGGTTATAACTTTTGAACACTGTTACTTATCAAAACGATTCTGAGATAGTTTTTTCCCCACATGTTGTACTTCATTTTAGTGGTAAATTTTGGCTGATAAGTTTTGCGTTTATTTACAAAAAAAAAGAAAATATGATAAATTTTTTTAAAAATTTGCCATTTTCGAAATTCAAAATCATTGCGTTTTCAGGCAGATAGATTTACCACCTAAATAAGTTGCTGAATAACATTTCCCATTTGTCTACTTTACATTTTCATAATTTCTGAAATGATAATTTATTTTGATGTCACGCGGCTTACAAAAAGAATATCGCTTTTCCGGATTTTCAGAATTGACTATTTTGGGGAAAAATACAGTTTTGAATGATATTTTACATATTTAGCATCAAAACCCCCTATATAACCAACCCATTTTCAAATCTGCACCCCTCAAGCTATCAGAAACCGCTTTTACGAAGATTGTTAACCCCTTGAGATCTTCATAGTAATTGAATCAAAATGGAGGTGAAATTTAGAATGGTCAAATTGTTCCCTTATACGTTCATTTAGCACTAAAATTTACACATTTCCAAAATATAAAAAGAGAAAACCCACCATACAATTTGTTCTGCAATTTATCCTGAGTACAAAGACCCCCCACATGTGGCCATTACTTTTATGGGCGCACAGCGAGACGCAGAAGGTAAGGAGGGCGCTGCAGCTGCCAGGATTTTAGTTTCCTCATTGGCCCCTTTTGAAGGCTATAAAATTTTAGCTTTTTCGTTATTTGGGCCATGTGATGCCATTTTTTTTGCGCGATGAGATGCTTTTTCCATTGTTACCATTTTGGGGTTGGTATCACCTATTGTTGAAAATTGTGGAACTTTTTTTGAGGGCAGGAGTAGAAAAGCATCAATTCTGTACTGGATTTTTTACTCTTTTTTTTTTTGGTGTTCACCGTATAGACTAATAATCATGTTATCTCTATTCTATGGGTCGATACGATTACGGGGATACCAGACATGAATATATTTTCTTACGTTTTACCAAATTTGTCAAACAAAACCCTAATGTGGGGAAAAATCTATCATTTATGTATTGCCGTCTTCCAAGTGGCATAACATTGTTAATTTTTTGGCTACGGAGCTTGTTGATGGCTTATTTTTTGCGGGACATGTTGTACTTTACACCAGTATCATGTCGGAGTACACATGGTTTTTTGATCACATTTTATAGCATTTTTTGTGGGATTGAATAGCTAAAAATCATAATTTTTGGAAGGTTTATAGCAGTTTTTTTTACGGCGTTTATCGTGGGGGTTCAATAATGATTTACTTTTATTCTACGGGTTGTTACGGACGCGGTGATACTATATATGTGGGGTTTGTGTTATGATTTAGACTTTTTTTTTAGTTATATGTCTCTTTATATGTTTTGGGGGTTTTGGGCATTTTTAGTGATTTATTACTTTATTTTTTTATTGAATAACATTTTTTTTTTTACTTTTTCACTTTTATACCATGGGACATGAACAAGAAATCCTCTGATTGCTTGTTCATGATAATATTCTGCAATACTCATGTATTGCAGAGTATTATCAGTGTCAGCCTATACACTTGCATAGGCTGGCACTGTGCCAGTAAGATGACGTCACAGACGCCATCTTACCGGCAATTCTTGCAGGTAACTCTGGGGTCCAGATCGGACCCCAGAGTTGCTATAGCAACGATCGGCGCCCCCCGAAAACGGTTTAAATCTTTTGAGGGTGCGGTCACAAGTGGCGTTTAACGCAAACGTTTCAAGTCGGACAACAACAGCTGAAGAGAGATTTGCCTAATTAAACAGCTGTTAACATTAGCGCAATGTAGCGCAATGTAAATGTGTGAGTTAACACCGTGTTAACACATGTTTTGAAATGCATGCGTTAAACGCCACATGTGACTTCGCCCTGTAACTCAACAAATTCAGTGGCACAGGACTGGAAGTTTAATGATGTAGTACCAATATGCAAGAAAACAGTAATACCATGCTACTAAAGGAAATCAATAAGACTGTACAGGAGAGCCTTTTAAACATGTAATATTGTGAATGTTGAAGATTGTTAAAGAGCAGTGGGGTACTGATCGCGGTCGCAGGGACTGCGACTGTGACCGGGCCCATCGGAAGAAGGGGGGTGCGGGGCGGTCACTAAAACCTCTGTCTGTCATGGCCCGAGCCCCCCTGTTCTACTCGACCCGCTTCTGCCCTCTACCACAACTCCGCCGCTCGAACTTGGCCCGCTACAGCAAGCACCCCACCCAAACTCCGCCCGCTAACGCAAACCTCCCCATACCCCCTGCCCGAACTATGCCCGCTCTCACTGCCCCCCCTACTCCGGTCACTTCCGCCCTTCCCCGGAAGTTCGGATGCTACATTTACCCCCCCCCCCTGCTCATCTACCCTACCTCACCCCCCCTGGAACTCCGGCCACCCGAACGCCTGCCTGCTAGCACGGCCACCACTTTGGACAACCAAAGAGCAAGTAACATATGCATTTCTATATATGTATGTATATACATATTATATTGTATATTTATATGTGCATATATATATATATATATATATATATATATATATATAAAAAATACTTTTACTCCATGCTCCAAATCATTTGTCTCCTTTATTCTTTGGGTCAGTACAATCACAGTGATACCAGATTTATAGGTTTTATTGTGTTTTAATATTTTTCAATAATTAAAACAGTGGGGCATAATTATCAACTGTCTGAAAATCATAGCTCAGCTTTCATTTTACCAGTGCGCATGAATATTTTAAAAGGGGAGCTGTGATTGGTTGCCATGGGCAACTGGAAATATTCGGACTTTCAGACACTTGATAAATCTGCCCCAGTGTGTACAAAAAAGAAAATTGTTTTGCCATCTTCTGATGCTAATAACTTTTCATACTTTGGTGTACGGAATTGTGTCAGGTGTCATTTTTTGCTTAACTCCTTAACGCCGGACACGGCCCATTTTTTCAAATCTGCCCTGTGTCACTATAAATGGTTATAACTTCGAAACGCTTTAACATAGCCAAGTGATTTTAAAATAGTTTTCTCGTGACACTTTGTACTTCATGTTAGTTTAAAATTTTTGGTGGTATGTTTTGCATTTATTTATGAGAAAATCAGATATTTGGTGAAAATTTGGAAAAATTCTCGATTTTCGAAATTCAATATGTTCTACTTTTTCCACACATAGTCATAACAGCAAAAAAACTTAATAACTAACATTAACCGAATGTCTACTTTATGTGGACATGGTTTTTTATGCATACTCTTATTTTTGCAGGATGTTATGGGCCTTTGAACGTTAGGTGCGATTTTTCACATTTTCATAAAAACCGCAAAATACTGCTATTGAGGGACCTGCACAGGTTTCAAATCACTTTGAGAGGCCTAAATAAAAGTAAAACCCCATAAATTACCCCATTATAGAAACTACAACCCTCAATGTATGTAAAACATTTTTTATGAAGTTTGTTAACCCATTAATTGTTTTACAGGGGTTAAAACAAAATCGGATACAATTTTGAAAGTACATTTTTTTTGGCTAAATTAATGTGTTTTTCAAAAAATGTACAAATTCTCAGTGGATAAAATACCAAAACGCTCCACAAAATTTGATACCCAATCCCTACCGCGTATAACAATACCCCATATGTGGTGGTAACCTGCTGTATGGGCACACGCCAGGGCATTGAAGGGAAGCTGCACCATTCAGAGCAGATTATGCATTGTCACTTTTTATTGGCTATACAATCTTTATTTTTTTGGCAATTTGGACATATAAGGGCTTATTTTTTGCGACATGAGGTACACTTTACAAATACTTCATTTTAGTGGGTCATTGGCTTATTGATGAGATTTTATTAACTCTTGAATGTATGGGTGAAAAGAAAGTTGTTAATTTTGGTTTCCTTTCTTTTTGTATTTTTTGGGGGTCGTACACTAAAAATACTATATTATCTTTATTCTATAGGTCACTACGATTATGGTGATACCTCATTTATATAGTTTTTCATTTATTTTTCCAATTTTACTGGAAAAAAACTAATATAGAGGAAATCTCATTTGTTTTTGCATCGCCATCTTTTCAGAGACGTAACTTTAATATTTTTTGGTTGACAGAGCTAGTTTAGGGCTTATTTTTTACATGTTGAGTTGTCCTTTCAATTGATACGATTTTGGCGCACATAACTTTTTTGATCACTTTTTAGAACATTTTTGTGAAGAGATTTTATGAAAAATTTAAATTTTTGATGAGTTTTTCGGGTTTTGTTTTTACGGCGTTCACCTAGCGGGCCCAATAATGTTTCTGAGTTATTGTACGGATTGTTACAGACGCGACAATACCAAATATGTGGGGCTTTTTTGGCGATTTTGTGTTTTTTTCACTTTATTGCATGTGTATAGGGAATGTTTGTGTTTAGGGGACTTTAACTTTATTTAATTAATTCTTTTTATTAAAAAATGTTTTTATCAAATGTTTTTAACGTTTTTTTTTATCACATTTACAGGTAAGCTTGAACAAGCGATCCACTGATCGCTTGTTCAAGCTATTCTTCACCTTACACAGTGTAATACAGATGTATTACACTGTGTATTGTAACACATTGAGCATGCTGCGCATGCTCAGTGTGTTACAGCCGGGTCCTGCCAGAAGGACCCCCCCAGAAGGGTCCTGCCAGAAGGCTCACGGAGGAGGATCACGCAGCCCCGGGCACTAGCAGTCCCGGGGCTGCGATCGTAACCACGGACCCCCCCTCCCCCGGTAAGTGCCGCGGGGGGGGGTTCCGATTCTTGTGAAATGCCCCTAACACGCCACGGTCAGCGCGACCACGGCGTGTTAGGGGTTAACACCCGCGATCGGAGAAATCTCTGATCGCAGGTGTTAGAGGCGGGTGTCAGCTATAATATATAGCCGCCACCTGCAGCTTCTGGCCCCGGCTCCATTCAGGAGCCGGGGACGGAAGCTTGACGTAATAGTACTGCATTTTGCGGGAACACACCTCCCGCCATGCAGTACTATTACGTCAAATGTCGGGAAGGGGTTAATGAGCCGTTGTTTTCATTGCTACCATATTGAGGACTCTGCAACCTTTTGATAACTTTTTATTACATTTTTATGTGATGTACAATGGTGTAAAAGTGGCGTTTTGGACATTTGGCTTTTTTCTGCTAAGGGGTTCACCACCGGTATTAACCATTTTTATATTTTGATCAGGCATTTTGGGATGCACCGATGCCAAACATATTTGTCATTTTTACTGTTTATTTAGTTATATATCAGTTCTAAGGAAAGGGGGTTATTAGTATGTATTCTTATAATGGAGGTCTGCTCCGTAGCTCACATCGCTTGTACAGTGCTATATCTCCTCCTGCTCTCCTCCAGCCCCCTGTAAGCAGGGGAGGAGGGAACAATGGCAGCAAGCAGTGATTTGCAGCTATTGATGTTCAGGCTGCCGAGTGACATATTTGTACACATATGGACAATTAAATGACTGAGCAAGTACCCACAATGGTGGCTAGGAGTTGTTCAGTGGCATCCATCCCCATAGTTTTTAATAGCGACTGTTGAGCGCATACTGTACTCATCAGCAAGAAACATCATGAAAAAACATAGCAAGCTTTTGCGGCGTACACACTAAACATGTGCCAAAGATGTGATATAAAACTAGCCTTACACTAGATATATTTTCCATAGAAGCAGTATTATAGTTTTCTGTTCATAGAACAAAAGGTTGGGAAAATATACAGGTCCAACCTATAAGATGAACAATATGTTTTTTTCCCCATAAAAAGTGATACACATACATTCTATTGAAGCTAATCCATTTTTTTCCAATTACCCAAGGTTTAGAAATTGTCATTGTAGTCTAGTACGCTCATTCCCTTAACATGCTTGGTTGTTCTTTTCTGCTCCTGTTTTGCTTTGTCTATGTCCTCTTTATACACTGTTTCGCAAAAATTGTACACAATATTTCATGTGTGGTCTGACCAGTGGTTTTTATAAGGGAAAAACTATGTCCATATGATATTCTATGCCTCTCTTGCTACATCTCATCATTTGATTTGCCTTATAAGCAGCTGCCTGGCACAGGTCATTAAATTAAGCATACCATCCACCAATACCCCCTCAAGTCTTTTTCTGTTGCAGTACTTTTTGTACAAATGCGTAACCTTACATTTATCTACATAACATTTTAAATCTACAGTCATTTAACTGCCCAAACCTCCAAAATGTTACGCCTTTTAGAACATGGCGATGCAAAAACAAGCAATTTTCTCACCAAAGGAGATCTAAATAAATGGGGTGATGCTGTAATTGTGATGGAATTGAAATGGAACTTTTGAAGTGTCATTAATAAGGAATTGAATTTGGAGCTCCGTGAATCTATAAGGTGTGTTATACACCTTATTCCCCACATAAAACATCATTTACATAGTGACTCTACGTAAATTATAGTATTAATTTGTCCAAATCAGAGGCCCTAAATGTCTCTCTTCTGGAGGCATCCCACTTGGCGTCTGAATTTCCCTTCAAATGGCAAAGATCGCATATTCGTTACCTAGGGTTAGATATCCCAGCAGATCTCTCCCGTCTCTACAACGTTAAAGGACACCTGTCATTAGGTCTGTGTGACTATTTCTGTCACCTCTACCTGTTGGAGCAGCTCCCAAGGATTCCATCCCAGCCTTTATCTAGTCAATTCAAACATTAATCAGTGCAAAATCATATTTTCTGTATTATGTAAATGAGGCTGGTCACATGTTCAGAGGCAGTGATGTCACCCCTGTTATCCATCCCCTTTCCTCCCCCTGATCAGGTCTGTGTGTAAGGTATAGTAAAGCATTGCAAGTGTCTGTGCTTTACCTGCTGACATGCTGCATCCTCCTAATACACATGTGTGAGATCTGCTACACATGTACCTGACTTGTTCTGCTATAACATGGCTGCCTGGAGCTGTTGTATCTCTCCTATACACACAAAGGCTGCAGAGGGCACCAGCACCAGGAAGCACATGGAGGAGCCATTACACCATTATACCTCACATCATTAGACATGCTGTCAGTCAAGCACTGGGGGTGTGGCTGGACAGCTTGAATATGATAATGACTCATTGGACATCTCACAGGTCATTTGCATGCAGCTTTAGGACCTAATTGCTTAGATTTACAGGCATGTAGAGGGACAATGAAGGGATAGAGGCAATGCTTTCTAATGGCAGTTTATGAAAATATATTTAGTTTAGGGGGTTATTTTGCATGGGTTCTCTTTAACTACAAGACCCTCCTTGATTGCACAGTAAGGGACCTGGCCAGAAACTGTAATAGCCATCATAGTTTGGACATATTAACGTCCTTAAAATGGATGTGATGCCCCGACTCCTATACCTATACCAAACCCTTCCAATTCGCCCACTGGGATCCTTTTTTACTAGTCTCGGCTCTGTTTTACGGAGATTTGTAACGGGCGGGGGGCAAGCCGGATTAGCTATGCTACCCTGGACAGACATAAAACTGCAGGTGGGGTGAGCCTTCAAGTCCCCAAACTATACCACTCAGTGACCATTTTCATGCGCCTCATTGACTGGCACTATCATAGGGCATCCAAACAGTGGGTATCCCTCGTGAAAGACCTTACTCACCCCCACCTTCGTCTTACCCCATGGCTGCAGCCGATCCAACGATTTACAGGTTTAATACATTCCCTTTTCTCATCATATTTTTTCCAGGAGTGGGACAAGCTGGTGTCAGAGGACTCCTCGGCTAGGCTGAGGGGCCCTCTCACCCACATATTAAACAACCCAGCCTTTCCCTTCGGGTATGGGAAGAAGGAGATTTCTTTGTTGGGAGGAGGTGGCCGACACTTGTATGGGACAGGTAATGAAAGGGGGTTCCCTGCCCACTTGGGATTCCTTGCGGGCCTCCAACCCAGACGTCTCCCTGTCATGGTTAGAATACCAACAGTTGACATAATATGTCAACAGTGACTCAGATTCTAGATTTTGGGCTTCCCCAACTGTCCTAGAGGCCCTTATCGGACTACCATTCCCCCCAGCCCATGTGCTCTCCCAACTGTATGCTATCCTGCTTTCTGACTCCTCCCCAGGGAACCCAGGGTTTGTGGTGGCCTGGGAGACAGAGCTGTCAACTACCCTCAGTGGGATAAGGCCTTTCTATTCTCCCAAAAACTACCACTACCTTGCAGTGCACAGGAGAAGAACTATAAGATGTTATCGCAATGGTACAGGTGCCCCCTCACACTTCACAGAATTTACCCGGGAGTCTCAGAGGTTGCTGGAGGTGTGGTGCGGAGGTGGGATCCATCCTACACATCTGGTGGAGCTGCTCGGTGATCCAAGTCTTCTCTCAGTGTTGCCGGGCACCATCTCCTCCATCAAAAAGGCATCTTTCATCACTTCCTTGCAGCGGCGAGGATAGTGATCCCTCCTCAGTGGAGTGGATACAGGAGCTTCGACACATATGCAGGATGGAGGAGCTGGTGGCCGACGACTCACCGGATCCGGGTAGAGCAAATTCAGCCTGGATGTCATGGGAAGAATATCAGCTGATCCCTGCTTTTCAGGATCTATTTACCTAAACTTTGGGGAAATGTAGTTACAGAGTTGATCAGGAAGCCATCCTACATCACCCTGTCCCCTCCTTGTCTTTTTGTGGTTTGTCTTGTTCTGTTATGTCTGTCTCCCCCTGTCTGACTTAGTGTCTTGATGTACTAACAAAATGGGCGCAGGGAATTTTTATTACAGTTCCACACATCATTATAGTTCATTTTTATATGCTATCTCTTTGTGAAGTTTTGATGATGTTACGTTCAAGCACTGTTCACTCATTCTTTTGAAGTCTACTTTAGCCATGTGTATGTTATCTCTCAATAAACGTGGATTAACATAATAAATTATAGTATATACAGCACTCACAATTTATTAGGTGTCCTAATTTAGCCTTCTCCTAGTAGCATACAGCCACTAGTAATGAACAGGCACTACCCAGTGTCACGGGTGCCCCTGCAATCCACTTATCGGATTGCAGGCACACCTGTGGTATCACACCGCAACAAGACCATCCTGCTTTGCGGCGGGCTCTGGTGAAGACCGGGTGCCACTTAGATTCGAGTCCCAGTTGTCGGCTTGTGTCATTGTCCGTGGTGGTCCTGGGTGTTCTCTGATCCCGAGCCCTGACAGTAAGATCCGGCCATGGACCCCACCAAGGTGCCTCTTCCGAAACTGGCTTATCTTACCACTGTTGTGGTCCGGTAGTCCCAGCAGATTGCTTCGCAAGGACAAGTTAGGACAGCTAGGTCAAGTTACCACCATGCTGCAACAATTGCTTGTCACTCAGCGTCAGATTCCTGCAACTATTCCTGTGACTTCTCTTGCTACCCCAACTTGTCTTCCTTCCGCTGAACCAAGGCCGCTGAACCTGGGCTTTATTACCCAGTACTCCTTGCACATAGAACTCATGCAGTCTCAGTTTGTCACTCAAGGTGTCATTCTTTGTCAGACTCCTCTCCAGGAAGACCCTGGCCTGGGCTACTCCTCTTTGGGACAGAGGCGATCCGGTCATGGCTACGCACACAGCTTTCCTGGCAGAATTCCAGGCTGTGTTCAAAGAACCTGCACAAGCCTCCTCAGCCGAGACAGCACTGCTGAACCTGCACCAAGGGAACTCGTCTGTTGTACAGTTCATTTCTGCACCTTGGCCTCTGAACTCTCCTGGAATGATGCAGCTTTGTCAACGACCTTTACGAAAAGACTCTTTTCTCAAGTTAAGGACGAATTGGCCGCTCGTGATCTGCTGTCTACCCTGAGTGGTCTCATCACCTTAGACACTCAAATTCATGTGTAATTTATGGAGCATGCCGAGGAGTGACATCACAAGCTTCCTTAAGTCCATCCTTGATGTTTACCTTGCCTTCATAAGGAACGCTCTTTATAAGGAAAGACTGTCCTTCTGCGTGCTGCCACGCTCCACCACATCTCTCCTGCTGGGTCTCCCGTGGCTGCAACTCCAAGCAGCGGTCCTTAAATGGAAGATGGGAGAGGTCCTTCATTGATGACCAGAATGTTAGTCCTGCTGTATGGTGGCGCCTCTGCCTGTCCTGACTTTCTCGATGACTCCCAAGCACTTGGAGGGCCTACCTATGTGTTACCAGTACTTTGTCAATGTTTTTTTTCCAAAAGACAAGCAGAAACTTTGCCCCCGCACCATCCCTATGATTGTCCTGTGGACCTTCTGCCAGGTACCTCTCCCCCAAGAGGTCGTGTGTATCCACTTTCAGTTCCAGAGAGAGTATATTAAAGAGAACCTGCACAATGGCTTCTTATGCAAATCCTCCTCTATAGTTGGCGCAGGCTTCTTTTTTTTGTGACCAAGAAGGACGGCTCCCTCCTTCCTTGCATAGACTATTGTGGGCTTAAGAAGGTCATGGTTAAGAACCTGTACCTCCTGCAGTTGATGATGGAGCTCTTTGACTGTTTGCGTGGTTCCAAGGTGTTCTCCAAGCTGGATCTTCGTGGGGCCTACAATCTCATCCAGATCCGCAAGAGCGATGAATGGAAAACAGCGTTTATCATTCATGATGGACATTTCAAGTACCTTGTGATGCCATTTAGACTGTGTAATGCTCTGTCTTCCAAGAATTCGTTAATGACATCTTCAGGGATCTCCTATATATATGTATTCTCTCCGGGTGACAAGGTGTGGTTATCTTCCAGATATGTCCGGCTGAAGATACCTAACTATAAGCTTGGTCCAGGCTTACTAGCTCCCTTTGAGGTGATTAGTCGCATAAGGTGTATAAGCTCCACCTTTCTCCTACAATGCGCATACCGAGCTCTTTCCATGTCTCCCTCCTGAACCACTTCTCTCAGCAATCTCCTCCTCTTTCTCCAGAGACTGATTCCACAGATATCTACAAGGTTAAGGAGGCACTGGACATGAAAACCGTGAGAGATAAGCGGTTCTTCCTTGTTCCCTGGAAGGGGTTCTGGTCTGAGGAGAGATCCTGGGAGCCTGAAGAGAGTAATCTGGACTGTAGTCTCCTCCAAAGATTTCTTCAGACTAAGAAGATGAGGAGGCCAAAGGAAAGGGGGTACTGTCACGGATGCCCCTGCGATCCACGTATTGGATCGCAGGCACACCTGTGCCCCTCTCCGTGGCGGTGCCCAGTCCCTACAACACTCACCTTTCCACACTCCCGCTCCCATCCCAGGTGGGACTCTCAGATCTTAGTGCTATGTGCCTATGAAAAAGCTTCCTCCTGCGTTCCCTGTGCCTGCTCTGATCTCCCAATGTCGGCACACACTTCACAATGCCTGCGACCGACCGGGACACGGAGCCGATGCCGGGGCCACAATGTATCTAAGAGGACCTGCCGGATGGGGGGCGTCGGTATGTTAGTACACTTTTTTTTTTTCTTGACTCAAGTTTAAGCGAGTATATTAGGTATTTTGCACAGCAGAGTTTCAAAATATTTTATTGGTTGTGAAAATCTGAAAACGGTCATTTGTAGAATTTACAGCATTAGGAGGTCACATTCACTTAAATCAAAAGCTATTTCAATCCAAAACATTCTAACAGGCCAAGTTACATGTTATCATGGGAACCCTTCTTTGATATCAACTTCACAATTCTTACATCAATTGAATTTCAATTTGAATTGAAAATGAGTTTTTGGAGAGTTTCTGTGTGAATTTCTTTGCATGATGTCAGAATAGACTCCCATAGCTGTTGTTTTGATGTGAACAGCCTCCAACCTGCATAGATCTTTTGCTTGATGATAGGGATAGGGTTAGTGGGCCCAGACATACATAAAGACTAATTTTTAAACAGTCTTGTTTATTGATGAGTATTGTGCAACCCTGGATGGTACAGATGGATGGAGTAGTGGATGGTTGCTGGATAACCACCATGCCTCAACAAGGCTAGGACGTCAGAAAGGAGGTGGCAGAGTCATGTTTTGGGCCAGAATCATGGGGAGAGAGCTGGTAGGCCCCTTTAGGAGTCCTTGAAGTATGAAAATGACCATGTTTAACTTGGCAATGCTACACAGTGTACATCCTGTGCCATGTATGCTTTCCTTGAACAACCGTTCAAGGAGGAATACTGCTGTGTGGGATGTGTGAAAATTGCTCATCTGGAAGCCCAGATTCTGGATCTAAATGAACAAGTTTCAAGGCTTAGAGCATTTGACAATATACAGCGAAGTTTACTGCTCCTGGAGCACAAACTCTCTGGGAAGATGGGTGTAGGGATGGAACTATGGAGGTGCAGAGTGAGGGGGCAGCTAGTTGGGTAACATGTAGAAGGCGGGGTAGAGGGAAGAGTTGCAGGGAGTCTATTCCTGATCTGGTACACCCCAATAAGTTTGAAGATCTGGTGGATGAGAGGGATATCAGCTCAGGTGTTGCAATGCTGCAGCAGGACATGGCCTCTAGCAACCAGAGGACTGTCTGCTCCAGTAAGAAGGGCAAGGGGAGCACAGTCAAGGTCAGAAAGGTGCTAGTAGTGGGAGATTCTACAATCTGTCACAAAGACCATGCATACCGAACAGTGTGTTGTTTGCCGGGTGCTCAAGTTTGCCATGTTGCGGATTGAATTGACAGATTACCGGGAGGAGCTGGTGAGGAACCAGTGGTTATGGACTTGCACCAATGACCAGTGGTTTGCACCAATGACAAAGTAAGAGGTAGGTAGAAGGTCCTTAAAAATTATTTCAGGGATTTAGGCCATAAGCTCAGGGCAAGGACCTCAAAGGTATTTTTCTCAGAAATACTACCTGTACCACATGCCACACCAGAAAGGCAGTGGAAGATTAGGGAGGTAAATAAGTGGCTCAAAAGTTGGGGTAGGAAGAAGGGCTTTGGGTAAATGGGTTGACTTTGCTGTCGGCTACAGGCTCTACATTAAAGATGGGATGTACCTTAATGGGATGGGTGCAGCTGTTCTGGGGGGGGGGGGGTAGGGCTAGAAGGTTGGAAGAGTGTTTAAACTAGAGATTTGGGGGGAGGGCAACTACATTTGTGAAGGGCAAAAAGACTGGGAAGTGGGAATAGTCATGTTCCATGGGGGAGGAAGGGGGGCTGGATTAAGAACGGGGAATAAGAACAAAAGGAATAGGGATAAGGAAAACCATATAAAGTGCATGTACACAAATGCCAGAAGCCTCACAAACAAAATGGAGAAACTGGAACTCTTAATGTTGGAGTACAAATATGATGGGTATCAATAAGACATGGCTCGACAATAGCTATGATTGGGCTGTTACTATAGATGGTTATAGTCTTTTTAGAATTAATTGTATAAATAAAAAAGGGGGAGGGGTTTGTTTATAAGTGAAATCTTGCCACAAGCCTGACCTGCAAGATGACATTGGTGATGCAAAAGAAAAGAAAATGAGGAGTCCCTATGGGTGGAGATAAGGGGAGGGAAAAAGAATAATAAAATATTACTAGGTTTGTTATAAGGCTCCAAATATAATGTAGGCAGCAGAGGAAATGCTGATAAGTCAAATGGATGCCGCTTCTAAACAAAAGACAACAAAAGACAATTACCTGTCGCAACCAGCGAGCCAACAAGAGAGGAGGCACTGCTGGACCTTATCCTAACCAACTGACAGGGTATCCAAATTACAGGTTGGGGGGAACCTGGGTAATAGTGATCATAATATAATTGTTTTTCTATTACGCTTTACTAAGAGCGTTAGTGGATGGGCAACCAACACTCTAAACTTCAGGAGGGGAAATTTTCACCAACTAAGGGACCTTAGAGGCATAAACTGTGTAAGAGATTAGGTCCGGGATTGTCATCTCCTGGGGAAGACCAGCACAATTCACCAGCACAAGTAAATTCACTGCAACCCACTTTTATTCAGCAGTAAAACAAAATAAACAAACTTGCAAAAATAAAGCCTAAGCCTCTCCGACACTAACTACACTTCACCAGGTGCTGGCCTACTGCCAGGCACCCTAAAAACTCACAGGGGGTCATTTACTAATGGCCCGATTCGTGTTTTCCCGACGTGTTACCCGAATAATTCCGATTTGCGCCGATTGTACCTGAATTGCCCCGGGATTTTGGCGCACGCGATCGGATTATGGCGCATCGGCGCCGGTATGCGCGCAACGTAAATCGGGGGGCGTGGGCGAACGAAAACCCGACGGATTCGGAAAAACCGCCGCATTTAAAAACCGAAAATGTGTCACTCGGGACGCGCTTACCTTCACCTGGTCCAGCTCGGTGTATTCCGGAGCGTTCAGATGATTTTCAGCGCAGCAGCGCCACCTGGTGGACGGCGGAGGAACTACCTTCATAAATCCCGTCTGGACCCGAATCCTGTTCAGAGAATGCGCCGCTGGATCGCGAATGGGCCGGGTAAGTAAATCTGCCCCACAGTGTTAGTTTACTGCCACAGCTCCACAGGCCTTTGACGCAGCCTGTTTCGTCCCCAGGGTGGAGCCAATCTGGGAGGCCTGCACCAGGTAGTTAAACAGGACTTCCTTCTGGATGCAAATTAATCCTCATTAATGGCAAAACACCCAGCTTTCCCACATCCCTCCAGCAATACATTCATTCTATATCAAAATCTGCTACAGTGGCAGCTACCCTGCCACAACTGGGACAATGTTCTCAAAGACAAAAGCAACCCCCGCCCCCCCGAAAAAATATTATAAATATTCTAAAATAGGCCTGTGAGAAACACATATCATATGGGAAAAAGCACAAGAGGAACATGAAAAAGCCAACGTGGCCAACTAGTCTTGTAAGGAGAGCAATAAGCAAGAAAGATAAGGCATTTAAGGTGCTAAAACACGAAGGTAACGATGAGGCATTACAGGATTAGAGAGAAAAATGAATCCTGTAAGCAGATAAAGGCCTCAAAAATAGAAACTGAGAAATATTGCCGGGGAGAGCCAAAATAATCCCAAATTATTTTTCAAGTATATAAATGATAAGAAACTAAAAACGGAGAGTGTGGGCACTCTAGGGAATAACAAGGGGGTCAAGGTGGAAGGAGATGAGGAAAGGGCCAAAGACAGCCTTTTTGACTGTCTTTAACCAAGAAAATCTCCTGATGGATGACACGATGAGGAATTATGTGAATTATCTTTGGAATGTTAACAGTTTAACCCAGGAAGAGGTAAGGCACCGCCTCACAGCCACTAAGATAGACAAATCACTGGGCCCAGATGGCATACATCCCCGGGTTCTACATGAACTATGTACCGTGATAGACAGACCTGTATTTTTAATATTTGAAGATTCCCTGAGGACTGGTTATATTCCACAGGACTGGCGCATAGCAAAATACCAATATACAAAAAAGGATCAAAAAGAGCAACCAAGATTATTAGGGGAATGGGGGGACTAGAAAACAATGACAGATTACGAAAATTGGGATTATTCAGTTTAGAAATATAGACGACTGAGGGGAAACCTCATTTCAATGTACAAATACCTAAACGGGCAGTAAAGGATCTCTCCAAAGATCTTTTTATATCTAGAGGGGGCATCCTCTACGCCTAGAGGAGAAGCATTTCTACCATCAACATAGACAAAGGTTCTTTACTTTAAGAGCAGTGAGACCATGGAACTCTCTGCCTCAGGAGGTTGTCATGGTGGACTCTATGTACATGTTCAAATGAGGCCTGGAGAGGAAAAATATCACGGGTTATGGGGAAAATCATTTATTTAATTCTTAAAGGTTGGACTTGATGGACTTGTGTCTTTTTCCACTCTTATATACTATGAAACTATGAGGTACTTATAAGGACAACCATTTCAGATTTCCACCTGTCCCTAATAATTGGAGACTCTACTACACACCACTTTGCCCTGGCAAGGGCGATTGTTGCTGTCCCTGCCTAGTGTATTGACCATAAGGCGAGTAGCAAGCTCTCCTTAGCTATCTCCTGTGTGTAATGGCATGTGGACATGTGACCCTGCTCTAATACTGCAAAGAGATTGGAGACCGCCATACCTGTAAAAATTCGGTACAGACCCAAACTGTGAGGTTTGGGTCCACTAATAGCTAACATTTCACCTCTAAGAGAGCTATCAAATGTAAATTTTACATTTTATAATACAACACATCAAATTTATAACAAAAATCATTTCAAAATCAGAGAATGAAAAAAAATCAAGTACTCTAAACAATCAAACAAATTTATACAATAGTTAGACAGATTTTAGTTAAACAGTGTTTGGGTTTTAAAACTGTAAAAAATAAAATTCTAAAATTATTTAGCATAAAAAATATACTGGAAAGTGCTGGGTAGGCAACCCCAAAACAATACTATTCTTCTGACTATTTTAACCCAAAAAATTTCGATAAAGATCTGGAGTGGAGTACATAGAGATTGGTAATGCAGAACGAGAACTTGTAGGTGGCATTGTCAGCATCTGACTGGATTACTGTTGTGCATGCTACTTAGCCACATTTACACGGTGTGTAGTAAAGGACATATATAGCCTTTGGTCATAATTACAAATCCAGACAGTGGCCTGATACTGACATGCTTATAAAAGGCTGAGACAGCTTTGGAAGAGTTATAATGATGGCTTTCTGTGTGTGTTCAGGCAGTACATAGAAATTAGAAAAAGTGCAGGATATTGCGATATCGTTTGGACTTATAGTAGTAAATTACAGTTTAAATATTCTCACCTTGTCAGGTAATGATAGGGTATGTTATACAATCTGTATGATGTCAGATGCAGCTCGTTGGAAGTAACCGATATTCCTTGGAGTGGAAGGATAAAGCATAAAGTATATGACACACAATTAGCTATTTAAAGAACAACAGAATCGCTGATTGGTCAATTAACAAAGTGAGTATTCAACATGACACATTGTGCAAAGTAAACTAAATTATATAATACAAGAATCTGTATGTAGAATAAAAAGTGCATAATTAAAGAATATATTGTAATGGACAACATACATAGTGTAAAGTGACATAGTGCGCACAAAAACAAAGGCAAGTCCCGCCCAACTGTGTGCTAACCTGACCCACATCTTTTCCATTCATTCATAAATTCAGATTGTCCAGTTGGAACCACCTGTTGAAGGGCGACTAGTATGGCAGATAACCGGAAGTGGGATGTGCACCCACTAGACGACCGGAAATGGCAAGTGTGCAGGCAAATTCGAACTGCCCGGCAATGAGTGCACAGGCGTATTATGGACTGAAGAATTAGCGGTGGTCATCTTGGATCAGGGCAACTCTATGTTTCTAGGACCAACCACAAGGATTTACAAGGTAACTATAATAATACTGATGGTATAAGTGCACGTAGACTCCCGATCGCCCATCAATTGTCTAGAAAGGAGATACAGTACCGAGAACCCAATACGTGTAGTCGCCACATGGGATGAGAATCCCACCTCATATTGCTGCCATGAAGGTCAATAGATTTGACATAGGGCTGGATTAGAAATGGAGCATTATTGGATAGGAGACGTGGATGTGATACGGTCCATCTGATGGGGGTCTTGATACATGTCTTGAAATTTGTAAAGTTAAAGACAAAATGTATTAGCTGGTTAAAGGGATTCTCCCGATTAGTTACAGTATAGACGGGAAAAACAAGGGAAATTGCAGGAAGTCTCAGGTGTCAACAGTCAGTCATGTGTTCACAGTACTCTAGATGATACTTATAATATTGTATTCAATGTTCAGACCATGTGGTTGCAAGGTATTGAGGCGATGTATCCATTTTAGTTCACATTTTCTTAATAAATGTGCCCTATCGCCACCTCTTTTTAAAGGGAACCTGTCACCAGGAGACCCATTTTTAGCACTCCCCCAGTCCCCACAGAGCATAGTACATACACTGCCAAAGTGTTTTTGTATTAAAAATTTACAGTTTTACAGAAAAAAATAAATGTTATATTGTACCTTTCATTAGCATCTGCTGTGTGACTAGGCAGTTGCCAATTGGGAGGGGCTGGAAAGGAGCAGTGTCCCCCCCCCACCCTTGGGAAACATGTGACCTTTTCAAATATATGAATAACTCCCCTCACTCGGGATTGGCTGTAGAAGAGCAGGGGGCGTCGCTAAGCCAAGTGATGGGTGTTTTCATATATTTGAAAAGGTCACATGGAGAATCTGTTCCCCAAGGACGGGGGGAGGGGGGGAACTGCTCCTTTCCAGCTCCTCCCAAAAGGCAACTGCCTAGTCACACAGCAGATGCTAATGAAAGGTACAATATAACAGATCTTTTTTTCTGTAAAACCAATTTCTAATACAAAAACATTTTGGCAGTGTATGTACCATGCTCTGTGGGGACTGGGGGAGGGCTAAAAATGGGTCTCCTGGTGACAGGTTCCCTTTAAGGGAAGAATGTGATCGATTAAAGTAAAACATAATTGAGATTCATTGTGTCCTTTTTCAAAAAAATGTCAGCTGACTGGTAGGTCTTGTCTTTTCTGATGAGTGGTGTATCTATGGTGTGTGATCCTAACTTTAAATTCATTGGTGGTCTCACCAATGTATTTTAATTCACACAAACAGCTGAGCATGTAGATTACATAATCACTGTTGCAAGTGAGATAATGGGGCTTATTTACTAAGGGTCCCGCGGAGCGCACTTTCGTCGGACATCCCGACAATTTCCACTTTTTAATTTACCATTAAGGGACTCTGTTGGTCTTTAAATAGCTGGTTGTGTGTCATACACCTTATGCTTGAAAAAGGTTTAGCATTACACCAAAATGTCGATTTGATGAAATAAAGACTCACACTCTTACACACATTCTCTGGCTGCCTGCCTCTTCACTGAGCATATCTACCTATCTATATATACCTTTAGTACAGCACAACACATAAAGGGACAACTTGTGATTGATCTGTAGATTGTGTCTGTGTGGAAAGGGGAATCAACTGTGAGCAGAGAGAGGAGAGGGGGTGTCTCTCTCCCTCCATAGTCAGCTCCTCAGTGAAGATGGAATGTGCCTAGCAACAGCTATCTAAGGAGTCACAAACAACAGGGAGAAGGCTGCAGAATACAAGAAGAAGGAACAAGATCCGGGTAACTAATGCAATTGCAAAAGCACTTAAAATTACCTGTCCTACAACATATCAAATGTTTTTTTAAATGATGGTGACTCTTTAACCCCTTACCGACATGTGATGTAATAATACGTCACATGTTGGGTGCAAGTGCATGGAGAGGGCTCACGGGCTGAGCCCTCTCCGTAGCCGGTAAGTTTTTGCTGCATATTGCAGCAAAGGCTTACTGGTAACACCCGCGATGGATGCGGTTTCAAAAAGATGGCGTTGCCATCTTGCTTAGGATCGTTGCTCCCCGTAATGTTATTGTACGTTATCTTCCAAAGACCCGAGGATGCATCAGGTTAACCTATTCATTACAATGTGCTACCAGCACATTGTAATGAATGAGGAGTAAAATCCCCATACACTGCCATACTGTATGGCAGTATATGATAGGATCGTACAGACAACCTAGGGTTAAAGTACCCAAAGGTGTCTGAAAAATAGTAAAAGTAAAAATAAAATAAAAGTAGAAAAAAATGATAATAAAAAAACCTAAAAACTCAAATCACCTCCTTTCCCTAGAAGGATCTATCAAAATATAATAACGGTTTTTCACTGAGTTTAACCCCGTAATGGAAAATCGCGCCCAAAGTCTTTTTTTTTTGCCATTTTTTTTCCATTTAAAAAAAAAAGAATTATATTAAAAGTGATTAAAATGTCGTACAGGCATACAAATTATAACATTGTAAACATCATCAAAAGTCGCAAAAAATGACACCTCCCAAGGATCTATATACCAAAGTATAAAAAAAGTTATTGGCAAAATCCCCCAAAAATTTGGTATCCCCATAATTTTACTGACCCAAAGAATAAAGTAGACATGTCATTTGGGGCGTACAGTGAAATCCATAAAATTCAAGCCCACAAGAATACGGCACAAATGCGTTTTTTTTCCCAATTTCACTGCATTTGGAATTTTTTTCCCACTTCCGAGTACACGGCATGGAATATTAAATACCTCCATTTTGAAGTGTAACTTGTTATGCAGAAAATAAGCCATAACATAGCTCTGTACATGGAAAAATAAAAAAGTTATAGATTTTTGAAGGTGGGGAGTGAAAAATGAAAATGCAAAAATGAAAAAGGGCAGCGGCGGGAAGGGGTTAAAACTAGTTCCAAAGTTTGTTCACTGTGTGTGAACCTCAAAAAGTTGAATAACTATGGAAGTCTGTAGGGGTCAATCTTTACGATCAAGTGTTGTAGAGGCTGGCAGCAGCCATCTTCTTGGTTTGCTTATGCCCATAATGACTAATGAAGTTTTTCTATGAAAGCCTGTATGTACTTTTCACGGTAAGTATAATTAGGGAATGATGGTGGCCATATTTATGTTGGTTTATTTTTGTACTGGTTAAAACTGTCAAAGTGACAATATTTCTACGGAGGATATATAGATGATCTGTTTCTAATTTGGGAGGGGGATGCTAAATCTTTACAACATATGTTAAACCAAACAACATAGGGAATCAAGTTTATACTCAGTTTCAGCTGCAAACAAATTAAGTTCTAGGATCTCCAAGGAACTTAATAATCCTTAATTATATTTCAAGGGTACCCTTTTCTTTAAATATGGAGCTCAAAATCTCAGACTGTTCCTTAAAATCTTTGGTTTTTGCACAGTTTTTTCAGATCCTTAAAGGGGTTTTCCCACAAAGACAAGTTAGGCCCCTCCATGGGATAGGGCCTAACTTACTGATCAGTGGGAGTCTCAGCGCTGAGACCCCACGGGATCACGACAACGAAGGGTCCGAGGGACCCCTTGCTGCTCCTCAGACTAATGGAGCAGACGGCCGCGGATGACCGTTCTGCTCCATTAATCTCTATGGAGGTGACGGAGATCTCCGTCTGAGTGTAATCTGTAACTGATAGAGACAAATTGTCATCAGTGAGGGGTAGGATAAAGACCAGGACAGGCCAGGCCAGCACAAAGGTAGAAGGTCTAAGCTACGACTGAGTTATTCGGGAAGTGATGTCTATATCTCCCTTATGGCAGCCCTGGAGTGGAATACATTTTTTGCACGGTATAGTAACATGCAACAGGAGACTCTAATAGAGAACTGCAGCTTCCACAGTTTGGACACAGCTCCATCTCAATTATCCCAACCTGCATCTACTACCAGGCTGGTGCTTTTTATTCTTTAGGACCACTCTCCATGACCACTCCAGTACCAGAATCCGAATCTGCTGTTGAATTGTTTAGGTCTGTTGCCTTCTACCTGTTGTTCAATAAAGAACCGTGAGTTCTCCTTCTGATCCCTGGATATGGTTGTCACGGGCTTCCCCATCCGTTACCCAGCGACCTATCTTACAGACACTCAGGGGTTTCCCCAGGGAGATCCAGTACATGAGTCTCTCCCTCCATATTTCTTGCACACACCACCTGCTGGAGACCTACCAGGCTGTAGGAAAGCCCTAGGCCACAATCGCCAACCACTCCAGTATTCTGAGCTGTGAAGACTTAGTAATGGTTGTCATCTGTAAGATAGCCAATATTACTAAGGCTAGCACCAATAACCCAAATAATTACCCCGACACCCACCACCACCAGCTGTTCCAGGCAAAACCGGGTACTGGCAGGAATAGGCCAAGATGCTCAGGCCTTGCTGTGGCAGCAAGCTGGTTTTGGCTGGAGGAGGAAAATTAGGGGAATACAGCACAATTGTATTCCCATTTATGTGGCTCCCCATATTTTTGCAATAGTAAAGTTTTTAATATAGATCATTAAATAAAACAGTAGAGTCATACAGTGTGCGTGGGCAGAACGCACAGATCCAAAGATGAAAAGGATGCAGCAGTGATCACCAGAGCATGGGAGGTAAGTAATGAGATATATTCTTTTTTATTGAGAGGGCTAAGGTGACAATAGGGGGAGGATGCTACGGAACATCTCATTAGTGAGAATGCTGCCCCCTTTGCTAAATCCAGTAGGAATATATTAGGTTATATTTTAGTATTTGGGTTCTCCATGCAGTGTCATCGATGTTGACAATCAGAACTTACCCAACATTGCCCAAATCTGTGCCTGTTACAAAAGGTGTGGAGGATATATAAACAACTAATGGAGATATGCCCCTGGACTGGGTTCAGCCCATCTAGGGGAGTTATATTTGTTAGAGGATATGAGGGTGGATGGGGTATTTACAACAGCTATATGATGGATCTGTATTAAAAATGTTTCCAGTAGCTGGAAGAGGAGTTTGAGATTCCCAGGTCTATGTTTTTTCATTACCTGCAGCTGCGGCATATTATATAGGCCCAAGGATCGGAGGGGAAAAGTTATTAAAGGGAACCTGTCACCAGGGCCCTAATTTTCACTAAAGACAGACTGTAAAAGCCCATGACACCTGCATTGCAAAAATGTCTCTCTGCCCTTGCATTTGCATTTCAATATAATTGTGTTTTACAACTTATTCTTGCATCCTGACAAAATCCTGGGGTAGTCACAGAAGCTGGACTTTGGTTTGGATGCATTTCAAAAAACAACATGTGACATGTCTGAACTGCAGGCTGCCTCTATCTTTGTGCTCCTGTACAGCTTGTCCCTCCCCCACTGATGTCAGCTCACCAGGCTGTGACCTCTGAGAAGGAGCAGGAGGTGGAGCTGTACAGGAGGAGTCAGTAACACAGACAAGTCACATGTTGTTTTTTGAAATGCATCCAAACCAAAGTGCAGCCCCTGGGACTCCCCCAGGACTTTGTCAGGATGCAAGGTAAGTTATTACACACAATTATATTGTAATGCAAATACTTAAAAAAGGCAGAAAGGCATATTTGCACTGTAGGTGTAATTAGCTTCTGCAACCTGTCTTTAGTGAAAATGAGGTCTCTGGTGACAGGTTCCCTTTAAAATGCTGTTATATTGCATGACATTATCCTTTTACACAGCTATTCCTGAAATGTATGCATTAATCAATTTGTATTTGGCTGTTTGAATAAAAGTTACCGGATTTAAAAAAAAAATAAAAAACAAAGATTTTTGTGAAAATCTGGAAATTTAAGCCCCGTCACATTGCAATAAAACATTTTGAAAATTATGAAAACATGAAGCAGGCATATGAAAAATTTTGGTTAGTAACTAAATTGGCTGGTACAACTGTCTGAGAAGGAGATTAATTAGAATATTGAAAACGATACAATACAAAATCATAGCAAAATTAAAATTTTTTAGTTTTCTAAAAAAAAATAATCTTAAAATCACTTTAGTAAGTTAAAGTGCTCATAAGTTATAACCAAACCAAGGACCGCATGTCAGATTACAAAAAATTCAAACAACCGCCTTTTCCCTAGACCTGATAGAATAATAAATGAACAGTAAAAATCATAAACATGTAAAGTATCCCCGGGTCTAAAAATGTCTTATCAAAATATAATAATGGTTATTCCTGAAGCAGAAGATGTAGAAATGAACATTTTTTTTTTGTACAGAAGGTTTTAATTATTTTAAATGTATTAACCCCTTCCCGACATTTGACGTAATAGTACTGCATCGCGGGAGGTGCGTTCCCGCAAAATGCAGTACTATTACGTCAAGCTTCTGGCGCCGGCTCCTGAACGGAGCCGGCGCCAGAAGCTGCGGGTGTCGGCTATATATTATAGCTGACACCCGCCTCTAACACCCGCGATCGGAGATTTCTCCGATCGCGGGTGTTAACCCCTAACACGCCGCGGTCGCGCTGACCGCGGCGTGTTAGAGGCATTTAAAGATAATCAAACCTGAATCGGACCTCCCGCGGCGCTTACCGGGGGGGTCCGCTGCTCCGATCGCAGCCCCGGGACTGCCGGTGCCCGGGGCTGCGAGATCTTGATCCGGAAGCCGGGTCCCTGCCTTCTGGCAGGACCCGGCTGTAAGACACTGGGCATGCGCAGCATGCTCAGTGTCTTACATTACACAGTGCAATACATCTGTATTGCACTGTGTAACCTGTAAAAAAGCTTGAACAAGTGATCAGAAGATCACTTGTTCAAGCTTAGATGTCATTAACTGTAAAAAAAAGTAAAAATAAATAAATAAAGGTTTTTTACAATAAAAATAAATAATAAAAGAAAGTGAAAGTCCCCCCAAACACCACATTTCCCTTTACACAAGTAATAAAGTATAAAAAACACTAAATCACGAAAAAAACCCACTTATTTGGTATCGCTGCGTCCGTAACAATCTGTACAATAAATCCTAATCATAATCGGACCCGCACGGTGAACGTGGTAAAAAAAAACAAACCAAAAACTTGCCAAAAATTTAAACTTTTTATCAAATTGCTTTACAAAAAATGTTCTAAAAAGTGATCCGAAAAAGTTACATGCACCAAAATGATACCAATATAAAGAGCAACTTGTCACGCAAAAAATAAGCTTACAACCAGCTCCGTAAACCAAAAAATACTATAGTTATGCTGCTATAAAAATGGCAATACTAAAACAAATGCAATTTTTTCTATTCTAGTTTTCCTTCAATAAAATTGGACAAATAAAAATAAAACTATATAAATGAGGTATCACCGTAATCGTAGTGATCCGTAGAATAAAGATAATATATTATTGTTATGCTACAGGGAACACCCCCCCCAAAAAAAATGCTAAAAATACAAAACAAGAATTGATGATTTTATTTTCCTCCACACGTAAAAAGTTAATAAAATTGCTTCAATAAGCTAAAAACCCACTAAAATTAAGGTTTTTTTACAGTGCATCTCGTCTCGCAAAAAATAAGCTCTTATTTGTCTAAATTGCTTAAAAAAATAAATAAAGATTGTATAGCCTATTCCCAATGAGCGTTGTTATAGAACGGTGCGGCGGGTAGTGACTTGCCAACACCGGTCAGGGTAAGACGGCGGCTGTTCACTGATCGGGGTAAGATGGCGGCTGTTCCTGACAGCCATCCATCCTGCCCCATGGACCAGAAGGGTTACGTTCCCCCCACACACCCCCAGTTTATTATCGCTGCTATTGGCTCATCAATTCAGACGAGCCAATAGCAGCGAATTTACTTATGATGTCAGTAATACTGGTCACCATGTCTGTAGACACGGTGATCGGGGCAGGGTGGCGGCTGTTCCTGACAGCCACCAATTTTGCCTTGTGGTCCAGAGGGGTTTTGTTGCCCCCCTCTGTCCATGTTTGCCGCTATTGGCTGGTCGATTTGGTCCAGCCAAAAGCAGCAGTATTCGTCACAATGGGCATCGCTAAGGTGAATAAGAGCAACACTTGGCAATAATTTCCTTACTAAAACGAAGAAAAGTGCTGGCCGTGCACATTGTTCAGATGATGCTGTACAACTCTTACGAGCTGTTCCAATGTGCATGTCCTGCCGTATCATTTCTCCGTTTTCAAGAGGAAGATATTAGGAAACTAATATTGGGACAAGAAGGATGGGGCCCCAGTACCTCTGGTTTAGATGTTCCTGTGTTTTGCCAGGACAGCATTTTCCCGGTGAATTCTGCTGCTTCTAATGGTAGGACTCAATAAAGAGTCTGTTCCAAAAGAGAAGTTAGGATGGACACTACATACTAAGGATGGACACTACATACTACTAAGAGACCTGCGACAACTCCAGAGTGACAAAAGTTTAGTTGGTCCCTTGATATATACTACCTCCTTATACACTAGACATTCACAATTCACGCCCAACCTATTGTGAATTAATTTTGGTAAAATGAATAATTGTAACAACTGTTAGGTCCCGTTGCTCCCTATACCCCTCCATTATTTCATAAGGGGCGCCACATAACGGGCACTGAACTTTCCAGAAATAATTGAAATTTCCATCTTGGACTCCATTGCACATCATATTTGGAAACCATCTATATGTTCAAAATGCTCATTTCACCACGTGTATTACACTACACCACATATTACACCTTGCTATATTCCCCCAAGGGGTGTACATAATAAGGGTCACTTTTCGTGTTTTCCTCTGTTTGTACCACTACGGCTCTCCAAATGTATCCTGACACATGTGAAGGATTTCTTGCAAATTTGGCCTCTAAAAGACAAACATCCCTCTTTTCCTCTACTGTGCGCCCATAATGCATTTTATATGCACATGTGGGGTACTTCTACACTCGGGAGAAATAGTTTTACACCTTTTTTGGGGTTATTTAATATATTATCCCTTGTGGCTTACATAAATTAGGGGTAAAGTGACATTTATAGGAAAATTTTCACCTTTTTAATGATTCGGGCCTAATTGGATCATTCACCTGTAGGGGCAAATACATATATTACACATTGCAAAATTCTCTAAGGGGTGTGCATTCAAAGATTAGGGTCACTTTTCGGATTCTTCTCTGTTTTATACCACTAGGGTTCTCCAAATGCATGTCAAACATTTCTGTCAAATTTGGCTTCTAAAAGGCAAACATTCCCCTTTCCTTTTACTGTGCGCCCATACAACATTTTATATACACATGTGGGGTACTTCTACACTTGAGAGAAATAGGTTTACACATTTTGGGGGGTTATTACATTTTTTTATCCCTTGTGGCTATATAAAATTAGGAGTAAAATGACCTTTATAGGAAAATGTTCACCTTTTATCTATTTAAGTCCTAATTAAATCAAACACCTTTACGGACAAATACACATATTACACCTTGTTAAATTCTCTAAGGGGTGTGCTTTCCAAAATGGTGACACTTGTTGGGGTTCCCCTCTGTTTTGGTACCACTACGGCTCTCTAAATGCATCCTGACACATGTAAAGGATGTCTGTCAAATTTGGCTTCTAAAAGGCCAACGCCCCTCTTTCCCTTCTGAGCTTCACTGCGTACCCATACAACATTTGATTTGCATGTGTGGGGCAATTTTATACTCGGAAGAAATGCTAGTACACATTTTTTGGGGTTGTTTCATCTTTAATGCCTTATGGGATACAAAAATTAGCCGTAAAAGTGACTTTTTTGGGAAAATGTTCACCTTTTTCCTTTTAGGGACCTAATTGAAGCAAACACCTGTAGAGGAAAATACACATATCACACCTTGCTGAATTCTCCAAAGGGTGCACTTTCCAAAATGGTGACACTTGTTGGGGTTCCCCTCTGTTTTGGTACCACTAGGGCTCTCCAAATGCATCCTGACACATGTAAAGGATGATTGTCAAATCGGGCTTCTAAAAGGCCAAAGCCCCTCTTTCCCTTCTGAGCCCTACTGTGTACCCATACAACACTTTATATGCAAAAGTGGTGCAGTTCTGTGCTTAGGAGAAATAGTTTTATACATTTATGGGGTTGTTTCATCTTTTATCCCTTGTGGCTTACAAAAATTTGGGGTAAAAGTGACTTTTTTGAGAAAATTTTCACCTTTTTTCACTTTTGGGGCCTAATTGAATCAAACACCTGTTGGGGAAAATACACAAATTACACGTTGCTAAACTCTCCAAGGGGTGTACTTTCCAAAATGGTGTCTCTTGTTGGGGCTTTCCTCTGTTTTGGTACCATTATGGCTCTCCAAATGCATCCTGACACATGAAAACTTTTTCAGCCATATTTGCCCTGCAAAAACGAAACAATGCTCTTTCCATTCCAAGTGCCCCCATGTGCCCGTACAGCAGGGTACAGTGACAAAATGGGTATTGGCATACTCAGGAGGAATTGCCCTCAACATTGTAAAATGCATTTTCCTTTTTAACCCATTGTGAAGGTGCAAATTTTAGTGTTCAATGAATCTATAGTGAGATAAAATTACATTTCTCTAATTTCACTTTCATTTATCTTTCACCCTCATGAAACGCTCAAAGGGTTAACAAAATTCCCAAAGGTTGTTTTGAATATTTTGAGGGGTGTAGTTTCTAAAATGGTGTAATTTGTGGGGGTTTTCTGTCATGTAGGCCTTATAAAGTCACTTCTAACTAAATTGACCCTCCAAAAGTAGGTTTTGATGATTTTCGTGAAAATCTGAAAAATTGCACCTAAAGTTATAAGCCTCCTAACATCCTAAATAAAGGAAAAGATGTTTGAAAAATGATGCCAAGTTAAAGCAGACATATGGAAAATGTTAGTTATCAAGTTATTTTAGTGATATGACCAACTTTCCAAAAAGTAGAAAATTTTGAATTTGGAAAACATTGTTTTTCTCAAAATTTTTGCCAAATTTCCATTTATTTCATAAATAAATACTAAATATATTGATTAAATTTCTCAACCAGCATGAAGTACAATGTGTCACGAAAAAACTATCTCAAAATCAACTGGATATGTTAAAGCGTTCCAAAGTTATAACCACTTAAATAGACACATGTCAGATTTTAAAAAATGGGCCGTGTCAGGAAGGTGAAAAGTGGCTTCAGCGTTAAGGGGTTAAAACACAATAAAACCTATGTAAATTTGATATCTCTGTACCGAGCCAAAGAATAAAAGAGAGGTGTCATTTGGAGCAAACAGTGAAACCTGTAAAAACGAAGACCATAAGAAATAGCCTAAATGCATTTTTTCACTTCCAGTACATGGCATTGGAATATTAAATATTGTAACTTTAAAATACAATTTGCTACACAGCTTAAAAGTTTTTTGAAGGTGGGGAGTGAAAAATTGAAAAAAACCAAAACAAAAAAGGGCCAAGATGTTAGTAGTTAGGATACAAACTGGCGGTGTCTTGAAGGGGTTAAATAAGGATTAAGTATGATTACCAATACCGTAACAAACCTGGTTCCCACAAAGGCTGATACTGAACTGATGATAAAACTTGATCCCCTTGGTTGTAAAACTCGGATTACCAGTAAATGTTGTGATATTCTGAAGTAAGGAAAAATCATACTGCAGTTTCTTTCCTCCCAATGATAATGTAAAGTGGCAATCATTAAAGCATAAGGAGTGAACCTAAAATAAATAGATCACAATCAATGAACAATACAAGAAACAAAGAGTTATTCATTGACAAAACATGGATCTAGTATGTAGTGGCTCCTGGAGGCTGGTGCCTTTAGAACAATCAAGATGGCAGCAATTACACTTCTGCGTATTAAGTACATACAGATACATGCAGGAGGTAGCTGTAGCTATTAAAATCAGGTGAACGGAGACTTGATGGACCAATGCTTTTGTTCAACCTAATCTTCTATTTCTTATATATATGAACTGGCTTTCTATAAGTTCAGTGCCCATTCCAACAATTGTGAAACCATGTATTTATTGTATTTTAAATTTTACACCCCACTCTAACTTTGGTTGCTGCACAAGTACGACAGTCATCATAAATTTAAAGACGGTGCCTGGGAAAATGGAGTTGAATGGATCCTTCAGGGGCTGGTCTTTGATCATTAACATAGGAGAGCCCTATGAGCCCTATGATCGGACACAGCTGTGTTCATGGACCATTACCTGTTCAAAAGATCATTTGTTTATTTGAAGCCTAACTTTCACTTAATTGATAATTAAGGTATGGAAACTTCCCTCCAATGTATATATTAAAATTACCTTCCCACTTTGCATATTAGGTGCAGATTTTCCATACAGTATTTTCATATGGTAAATCTGCAGTATAGAACAAAAGCACTGTGGTGTAAGGGATTTCTGATAATCCCATAAACCCATTGCTAGAAAATTCTGCAACAGTTTCCTTATTCAGAGAAAATAAGTGACATGTCACTTATAATTCCATGTCACAGTACAGAAATGTGATGCAGAGGTTTTACTCAGCCCCCTGCCATAGAAATCGGTGCATTATAGGAATCAAAAATCAAATGATTTTGGCTAGTTTTGTATGCATGTATAAAGGTTGTGGACTTACCACTAGGGTAAATTTTGCTATCTTTCTGCAACCTTTGCTAAGATTCCTTGGCCTAGTAATGACTCACAGACTACTTGACCCTTTGTGGCCCACAGCAACCATGGTTTCCAGCTCTCCAAAGAACTACAATCAGCAAGATGGAGGGGCGGGACCAGCCTCCTGTCACCCCATCACAAGCGCATGGTGCTGACCAATAAGACCATATTGATCTATTTATCTCATATCTAATATCATATCTATCTCTCTCATATCATATGATATGATATATCTCATATCTATCTATCTCCTATATATATCTATCTAGCTATGTATATACTATCTATCTAGCTAGCTCAAATCTATCTATGTATATCCTATCTATCTATCTATCTCATATCTATCTATCTCATATCTATCTATCTCATATCTATCTATCTCCTATATATATCTATCTATCTATCTAGCTATGTATATACTATCTATCTAGCTCAAATCTATCTATCTATCTATCTATCTATCTATCTATCTATCTATATCCTATCTCATATCTATCTATCTATCTATCTATCCATCTATCTATGTATATCCTATCTATATAGCTCATATCTATCTATCTACATCCTATCTATCTATCTAATCTATCTATCTATCTATCTATCTATCTATCTATCTAGCTCATATCTATCTATCCATCTATCTATGTATGTATATCCTATCTATATATACATTAGTTAGAGCTTCTGTCAACACATGACTGAGTACATTTAATTCCCTAATATGCAGATTTTCTAAACAGGCTACCGGGGCATGGAGTAGCCGGAGCTGTGGCTACACTGTACGGCTACTCCACGCCCCAGTAGCCTCTTTGATCCTCCTACCAGATATCTTCCACAGGCGGGACCAGCCTCCTGTCACCCCATCACAAGCGCATGGTGCTGACCAATAAGACCATATTGATCTATTTATCTCATATCTAATATCATATCTATCTCTCTCATATCATATGATATGATATATCTCATATCTATCTATCTCCTATATATATCTATCTAGCTATGTATATACTATCTATCTAGCTAGCTCAAATCTATCTATGTATATCCTATCTATCTATCTATCTCATATCTATCTATCTCATATCTATCTATCTCATATCTATCTATCTCCTATATATATCTATCTATCTATCTAGCTATGTATATACTATCTATCTAGCTCAAATCTATCTATCTATCTATCTATCTATCTATCTATCTATATCCTATCTATCTATCTATCTATCCATCTATCTATGTATATCCTATCTATATAGCTCATATCTATCTATCTACATCCTATCTATCTATCTAATCTATCTATCTATCTATCTAGCTCATATCTATCTATCCATCTATCTATGTATGTATATCCTATCTATATATACATTAGTTAGAGCTTCTGTCAACACATGACTGAGTACATTTAATTCCCTAATATGCAGATTTTCTAAACAGGCTACCGGGGCATGGAGTAGCCGGAGCTGTGGCTACACTGTACGGCTACTCCACGCCCCAGTAGCCTCTTTGATCCTCCTACCAGATATCTTCCACAGGCTTTGCGGACGAGGGTGCGCAGCTCATCGTAGCTGTGCGTGAAGATGTCTGGTAGGAGGTTTAAAGAGGCTACTATGGCGTAGAGTAGCCGCGCCGTGTAGCCTCAGCTACATCTCCGATTCTGTTAGGCATCCATTCACAATCCATACATCATATTAAAAGGGAGATTCTTCTGTTTAAAATTACATAAAAATGACATTATGTTTCTGTGTGTCAGGTTTCAGGAGATATGACCGGTTGAAGTTGGTAACTGTCAAGAAATTTATAGATGTTCTTTCTGCACAGGGCATGTGCAAATAGGAGGTATATACCTGTATGGCAGTCATGAAGTTGTTAAACCATTCTCCGGGACACCACCAAGCAGAAGCCTAAACTGCCACATCCAAGACTAACCAAAATCAAAGAAAGCCAGACTATCCACCATGTTCCTTATTTCACCACCACCCAGCCAACTCCATGGACCTTTTTATTCCCCACAGCTTGCAAGCATTGACCCTCAGCAAGCATGCGTGTCACCCAACAACAACACTTGTTTAAACCCAACTTGTATACCTAAGGTTCATAAATCAATCCCCACAGAGTTTTGCCTATGAAAGAAAATCCTCAAATCTCAATCCCCTAGTGATGTTTAAACAATAAAGATAATTTTACTCAATTTTATTATTGTTTTAGTGCATATCACTATTGTAAAATTCCAGAGTGCGGGCAAGGACTCTCTAAGCAGACATTTCAAGATCCCTCTAGTGCTGTGAGATTCTGACAATGTGGTTAGATTATCAGGATCCAGGTTTATATATGTAACACCCCAATGCAGTGTGTTACGAAATAATGATCCCAAAAGATATATGTGTGCCCTAAAGATTAATCATCTTTCGTAGCCCTCAAGTGTCAATTGCAGCTGTTTAAATGTTACTTATGATAACCAATCACATGTGCTATTGTTATTGTATTGTGCAGAGGTGATGGTTGAATGATACAAATGAGTTGGACACTCCCAAAGGTTATATTAACCCTTGGGGTGGAAGGTTCTGGTCTTTTTCTCCTGAGATCTCTTCAGGAAGAGCCCAGAGAGTACTAAGGCACAGAACTCCTCAGCACATGGCCTGCAGACATCATACCACTGCAGACCTTCACCAGTCTGTCTGCTTTATCCTGCTGCTGAAGCAGCCATCTATCCATCTCCAGCCTGATGCTACCTATAGAAGGTTGTTAGCATCCTGCAGAACACCATCCAACAACCATCTCAAACCAGTTGAATGGTTGACATTAGAGATGAGCGAGCACTAAAATGCTCGGGTACTCGTTATTCGAGACAAACTTTTCCCGATGCTCGAGCATTTTTCAAGGGGACCAAGGCTCTGCACAGGGAAGCTTGGCCAAACACCTGGGAACCTCAGAAAAGGATGGAAACACCACGGAAATGGACAGGAAACAGCAGGGGCAGCATGGATGAATGCCTCTGAGGCTGCTTAATCGTACCATTATGCCAGAATTATGGGCAACAGCATGGCCATGACAGAGTGACCGAATGAGGCTAGATAGCATCTAAAACATGCAATAATTGACCCTGAAACTATAGGGGACGGCATGCAGAGGCAGCGGCAGCAGCGGCAGGCTAGAGAGTGTCATGGCGACATACCCTAAATGGACTCAGGCTTCAAACCAATGGGTGGCAGAGAGGAACCAAAGGAGGTGAGCAAGAAGCACTGAAATGATTTCCTATGTGAACAAAGGGTTGACGGTATATTTAGTCGATAACACAACATATAACTCTATATTTCCGTGTTTGCGGGACATAGTGTTATTATAAAAGAAATCCTGAGGAACGATGTTCATCAGAAACTTCTTACTAGGACACATATACCATCACTAAACTGGATGTCCTTTAACCTGTCTCCACCGTGAAACCAGAACATCGCAGTAAGCCCCAAAGCCAACCAACCCTGCTGTGCCTGTGAATTCCCAAGCTTAATTGTCCACAACCCCCTCCAACATTAGGGTGATACCACACGTTGCGCTTTTGGGCTGTTTTAAAGCATTCATTTTCAGTCCGTTTAAACCCTTTGGGACTCAGCCTATTTTGGCCTTTAGGACTCGGCCCCATTTTTAAAATCTGCCCTGTGTCACTATAATTGCTTATAGCTTTGGAACGCTATATGATATCCAGGGAATTTTGAGATTATTTGCTCATGACACATTGTACTTTAAATTAGTTTAAAAAGTTGGATGAAATATTTTGTGTTTAGTTATGAAAAAAAAACAAGTTCTGCAAAAAATTTGAAAAATTCTTTATTTTCAAAGTGCTAAATTCACTAGTTTTGATGCAGATAGTCATAGCACACAAATAAATTCATAACTTACATTTCCCTGCTGTCTGCTTTATGTTGCCTTGGTTTTTTAAGATTACACATATTTTACTAGAATGTTGTGAGGCTCAGAATTTGGGTGCCATTTTTCAAAGTATTTGGAAATTCAGCAAAATCAGTATTTAAATGGACCTGCTCGATAATAGCTAAACTCGTAAATTACCCCATTATGGAAACGACACCCCTCAACGTATAAAAAAGCACTTTTAAGAAGTTTGTTTAACCCTTAAGGTTTGTTTTAGGGATTGAAACAAAATCAAGGTGCGGTCCACAAATTGTAATATTTTTTGACACTACATTCATTTTGGATGGAAAATTAAACATTTGAAATTGATTTGAAATTGATAAGTGAAAAAAGGCTCCACAAAGTTTGATACCCAATTTCTCCCGAGTATATGATACTCTATATGTGGTGGTATCCTGCTGTATAGGGGCACGGCCGCGCATAGAATGGAAGGAGGTGCCATCGGGAGCAGATCTGCATTGTCACATTGTACAGGCTATAATTCTTTTTCTTTTTTTAATGCTTATTTTTTGCCACATGAGATGAACTTTTCTGTTACATAATTTTGGGGCATCTACAGCTAATTGGTGAGATTTTATTAACTCTTTGTTGGTGGAGGAAATGAAAATCATCAATTTCTAGGAAGTTTTTTTTGGCCGTTTACCATACCATAAAAATAGTATATTATTTGCATACTATGGGTCGCCACGATTAAGAAAATACCTCATTTATATAGATTTTTTAAATGTTTTTTTCCTAATTTTACTGAATAAAAAGTAATTTGGTGAAAATTTTAGCATTACAGTCTTTTCACATGCATAACTTTTTTATTTTTCAGCTGACGAATCTGGTTAAGGGCTTATTTTTTGCGAGAAGCGTTTTTCTTCTTAGTGGTCTTATTTGAGATTGCATAGCTTTAAAAAAAAACTTTTTAGAACATTTTTTAAGGGTATTAATTAAATTATCTATTTTTTGGAGCATTTTTAAGGTTGTTTTTTACGGGGTTCACTTTGCGGGTCTAATAACAATTCTGTTTTATTATGCAGATTGTCACGGATACCACATATGTGGGTGTTTTGTGTATTTTTTTCAATTTTACTGAATAAGAATTAATTTGGAGAAAATCTTGTTCATTTTAGCATCACCATCTTTTCATATGCATAACTTTTTTATTTTTTGGCTGACGAATCTGGTTAAGGGCTTATTTTTTGCATCACTTTTTAGAGCATTTTTTTAAAGGTATTAAATAAAAAATTATCTTTTTTCTGAATATTTTTTGCGTTTTTTTCTGCGTTTACCGAGTAGGTCCAGTAATGATTCTGTTTTATTAAACAGATTGTTACAGACGCGGCAATAACAAATATGTGGGTGAGGGGGTTGTGTATTTGTGTTTTTTATACTTTAATAAGTGTTTTTATGGGAAAGTGACATTTTAGGGGCATATATATTTATGTATTTATTTTTGATTTATTCTAATGTTTAAACTTTACTTTTCTTTTACATTTTTAACTTATGCAAACTTGAACTTGAACAAGTGATACTTATTCATTGATTTTAAAACGCATGGGTTTTGGAATGTTTACCATGCGTATGGCAGCTTTGAACCTGTTTATATTCATTTCTAGATGGAGGCAGCTGTGAAACAGATTAAAACAAACCAAACAGATGGTAAACATTCAAAAACGCATGCCTTTTAAAAACACATACATTTTTAAAATCTGTGCGTTTTTAAACTGACTGAAAATGCATGCTTTAAAACGGTCCAAAAACACAACGTGTGGCATCACCCTTAGCGTCCTTCTAATGCACATTTCCAGGAAACTTTCCCAAAGTCTTAAGTCTTTCCTCAAATCTTGATTCAGCTGAATTAAATGATTAGCCGCCTTAACCCCTCCAGCACTAGCCAGTCACATACAAAAAATAATCTAGCAGTCTAATTTTCCAGGAAGAGATTGCAAATCCCTCAAAATATCTTTTCAAAAGCTTCTAGCTTTCTAACGGCAACGTACCATTCAACTTCAAGTTGTCCAGAGTGATTCCTAAAAACACCAAACATATACAGGCAGTCCTCGGGAAACATACAAGATAGGTTCTGTAGGTTTGTTCTTAAGTTGAGTTTGTATGTAAGTCGGAACCATATACTTTATTATTGTAACCCCAGTCAAAAATTTTTGGGTCTCTGTGACAATTGGATTTTAAAAATTCTGGATTGTCATAATAAATCTTAATTATAGGCACCATTGATAACTGTTAACAGTTAGAGGTTAGAGGACATCCCATGGGTCGACTAAATATGACCCATCCCAGTAACACCACAGTAAGTAAGAAAGCTTTCCTGATGAACTGGAAGCAAGTGAAAGATGGGTTCCATGATCATCTTAGCCAGCAGGGATCCCCTCCCAAACTCCATCACCCAATTCACCATCTTGTCCAAAAAGTGTATGCCACTAAACACAATTTGGGTGATACTAGTCCCTCCCACCAGGCTGCATCATGTGGGGGTTCCCGTTAGTTCCATCAGTCTAGCCTCTTTTTCACATTGTAGAGAAATGCACTATGATTTTTTTTTTAAATACCTTTATTATTCAATTATGCAGTTTCTGAGATTTCTCTTGAGTATTCTCATCTTATTCAGCATGTTAATGAAGCGGTATTGCACCAAGGTCATGTCCTTAGCACCCAGAGCACTGCCTGGACCACTTACCTTGCAGTCAAATACACAGGAAATGTGTCTAATGAGATGTATGAAACAATACTGGAAGAAGCAGAAAGTAATTTAGTTGATATTTAAGTGTTACTTACATTATTATTCTTCAGTCCTGGGCCACATTTTGCACAGGATTCTTCTCCAAAAAATGAATGAAATGGCAAATATGTATTCTCTGGGCAAGAAATGCACTGGCTTGTTTTCTTGTCTATGTAATGACCAGAAGGACAGGAGATACATTGTGAGTCAGTACCCAAGGCACACGGCTGACACCAAGATGCAACCCCTTCTTTTGTATTGGTAATGTTAATAGAATATATTTTTGCGACATCTGCTGTGTACTGGCGGCCCTGGATGGAAAAATAAAAACAAATTATTAAAATTCAAAGTTATCTTAACAGCTTCTTTGTCTAGGAACATATAAATAAAGTGCAGTGGGTAATATGTTGTGTGGAGTCTATGAACTCCACTCCCCCTCATTTATGATTACTCATGGCTTCAATTAACCCCTCAAAGGGGTTTTCCCATGAACCACAGGATAGGACCTAACTTGCTGATCGGTGGGGGTCTCAATGATGAGACCCCCACAAATCACGAGAATGAGGGGTCCGTCCGATTGGGTCTCAGGTACCTCAGTTGGACCCCTCGTTGCTCCCGGAGAGTAATGGAGCAGACGGTTGCACATGACAGTTCTGCTCCATACATCTCAATGGAGCTGACGGAAATTACTGAGCGCAGCGATCTCTGCAGCTCCATAGACATAAATGGAGCAGAACAGTCATGTGCAACTGTCTGCTCCATTACTCTCAGGGATCGGACTGAGGTATCTGGGACCCTTCATTCTCATGATTCCTACCAGCCCAGCCTCCATGAAGAGCAGAAGAAGAGTGAAGAAATCAGGCGATACCTATTTGATGGTGAGCTTTCGAGAATACTAGTTCTCTTTGTCAGACATAATGTTATGCATAAATCAGAAAATTAACAGCATTTTATACACACTAAACAGTGATCATCAAAGTATATTAAAAAGTAATAAAAACTCTAAAGCAACAGTTTGATAAATACAGGGACATCTTATTTATGACAGGAGATCAATAAAAACATTAAAAACCTATGAGGCGAGAGCCCTGGCTCTTATCTGTTTGTGGCCTCCAGGTCAGAGGTAAGAGGTCATGAAGCTGGCATGAATGTTAAGACCACTTTGTAAGGTGTTGAATCTCCTCGTTAATTTATACTTCCATTCCATGTGTCTTAAAATGTCTCATTAAAAAAGTAATCTGCAAATCTTCCATAGTGTGGTCCTCTCTGGACAAATGTGCAGCCACTGGCAGATCTTTCCTTTCATTTTTAATATAAGATCTGTGCGAGTTCATACGTTTATGGAGTCTCTGGCCTTTTTCCCCAACATAAAGTCCTGTGGTTTGACACTGCTGACACATAATAAGGTAGACCACTGGAAAAGGTCCCCTTGATCTGATGTACCTGCTGTGATTGAGGTACAGGTACCTGGTCAACCGTGCAAATGTGCTGGCACGTTTTACACCTGCTTTGCAGGCAGCGTGAGGTACCATTTTCTTTTTTTTTAATTTATAAAGATATTTATAAAATTTTGTTTTTTGGGTACAATCTTTTACATATAACAAGTAATAAACAGAGAGTTTACAAACATTCACAACAAAAATAAAGCATATTATATACTTTCTTTTCAATTTGTACCCAGGGGGAGTATTGGGGAGGATAACCGTAGTTGGAGTAAGTGGATGTATGGAGAGAGGAGAGGAAAGGAAAGGAAAGGGATACAGCCTGGGAAGGGGGGGGGGGGTGGAGAGTAAAATGGTAGGGAACAGTTGGAAGGGAAAATAGGGGAAGGTCAAGTGTGGTGAGTGAACAGGCATCCTGCTCATTCAGATGCCTAACCACTGGTGTCTAATCTATGTTTATAATTCTAACGACAAAAGTATTCCTGAAGTGTTCAGGAATTGAATCTTATTACAAATCTATTATGATTTTTAACAAAGCATTGTATTGCCAGTAATGATCTTCTATTGGTGATCCTTTCTGGTTTCCCTCTTAATCTTCTTTAAGTAAAGAATAGCTAATTTACAGAATATACATTCAAGTAATAGTATCTCTATAAGATCTCCTGTAAAGGGTCAAGAAACATGTTTATCCGCTAATCCCAGTAGGTGGTGGTTTAATTCTGAAAACTCTCCACGGTAGCCATAGGTTTGTAAATTTGTCATGTATTCTGTTTTCCCAACTACCCAGTTCTTCAAGTCTATAAATTTCATTTACTTTATTTAGCCACTCATTTACATTAGGTGCTTCTTTTTGCCTCCAATGGATGGGTATTAATAATTTAGACGCTTCTACTAAATGTGTAGTTGAGTTTCTCTTGTTATGGTGCCATGATTTATGCGGTAGCCACAGTAATACCGATTTTGGAGCTAGGCGAATTTTCCTCTAAATGATTGTACTTATGCAATCTTCTACATCTGACCAATATTTATGGATTAGGGGGCAAGACCAATAAATATGTCCCAGCGTACCCCCAGGTTTATCGCAACGCCAGCGGTGATCCTTCGCTATCGGACCTCTTCTTTTCAAGTCTGCTGGTGTACTATACCATCTAGTAATTATTTATGGTCAATAAACATTTATTGAAAAGTACAAGACAGATCACAGGACTTATTACTTGGGCAATCCAAAAACAGTAACAATAAAATTGTGTCATAGAGATTATACAATGGCATAATGGAGTAACTTGATCTCTAAACTATGCGCCTTGTAGGGCATAAGGTTTACCATCTAGTAATTATTTTGAAGGAGTTTTCTTGAATCTGAATGCACTTTGAGAACCCATGTGAGTTTTTATAAATTTTCTTCTTTTGTATATCTGAAAGTTGTATATTTAAGCCTCCTTCCCACGCTTTTAGATATTGGGGTCTACTTCCACCTTCCTTAAAGAAAACCTACCACATGATATGGTAGGTGTAAGATGGAAATACTGAGCACTAGCTCTGGGTGAGCTGGTGCAGGAGCTTATTTTTGTTAGTGTCCTAAACCGCTGCATCGCGGTTTAAAACAAGTTTTAAACTTTATAGCCAAAGCTGCTTCGGCGCATGGTGGTACGCGCTCGGTGCACCATGTGCGCGCCTACATAGGAAATGCCGGGGAGCCGTGCGCACGGTAGCGTGCTTGGTGCGCCAAAGCAACTTCGGCTATAAAGATTAAGAAGTGTTTTACACTGCGATGCAGCGGTTTAGGGCACTAACAAAAATAAGCTCCGGCACCTGCACACCCTGAGCTGGTGCTCGGTATTTCCATCTTACACCTACCATATCATGTGCTAGGTTTCCTTTAATGAGAATAAAGTTATATAACTCTGATATAGTTTTGGTGGTATAGCCTTCTCTTGTACCCATTTTTCTAGCCAGGAGGGATCTGTAAGTAAAGGATGCTATATACGAAAGGCTATCTGTGTGAGGCGTATCTCTTCTGTTATTAAAAAATTAGAATGTTGGTTTGCTAGACCCAATTTACATTCCATTTCATGAATGTCTTTTTTATTGAATTCCTTAGCCGTTGTTGTCACAGTTCTACATTGAATTTTTGGTTTGGTCTCAGTAAAAGAGGTATAAAAGTGGTTGACATAGCGCTCGAGGTGTATGAATTACTCCTAGGAGTTCCTGTATTGTTCTTATGATTTGTATGGTGCCTTTAGTGCATGTATTTTTACATAAGCCTGAAAGTGCTTTCAGCCATAATTTTGCTTTAGTAGTTACGTCTAGTGATGCCAATTCCAATTCAATTCCTGTGTGGCCTAATGAAGGGTTATTCAGTTGAACCCATCTCTTGAGTTGTATCGCTTTATAATATGTTTGCGCATCTGGAAGCCCAAAGCCTCCTTCCTCTTTTTTCTTGACCACTTAACGCTCTGCGCCATAGCTCTACAGCGCAGAGGTATAAGGGATGTATGAAGAGGGCTCACGGGCTGAGTCCTCTTCATACAGAGGTGGGGGTTTTTGCATTTTGCACAAAACCCCCACCGCTAATAACCGCGGTCGGTGCTTTTTTCCGATCGCCACGCCCCCGAACGTCATCGGGGGGCGGCGATCGGTTACCATGGTAGCCTCGGATCTTCTTTTGACACGAGGCTACATGGCTTATGCAGGTTCATTACAATGAGCCAGTGGCTCATTGTAATGTATTACCTGCAAAAATGCCATATATTGCAATACTGTAGTATTGCAGTATATGGTAGGAGCGATCTGACCATTTAGGGTTAATGTACCCAAGATGGTCTAAAAAATAGTGAAAAAAAAAAGAAAAAAAAAGTTTAAAAAATAAAAAAAATTAATAAAATATTAAAAGTTCAAATCACCCCCCTTTCCCTAGAACGGATATAAAACATAACAAACAGTAAAAATCACAGACATATTAGGTATCGCCGCGTCCCAAAATGCCCGATCTATTAAAATATAAAAACGGTTACGGCCAGCGGTGACCTCCGAGGCGGGAAATGGCGCCCAAATGTCCGAAATGCTACTTTTACACCTTTTTACATAACATAAAAAATGAAATAAAAAATGATCAAAATGTCGCACAGACCTCAAAATGGTAGCAATGAAAACGTCGCCTCATTTCGCAAAAAAACATCTCCGTGTGCCAAAGTATGAAAAAGTTATTAGCGTCAGAAGATGGCAAAACATTTTTTTTCTTTTTTGTACACATTAGTTTAATTTTTGAAAATGTATTAAAACACAATAAAACCTATATAAATTTGGTATCACCGCGATCGCACCGAACCAAAGAATAAAGTAGGCATGTTATTTGGAGCGAAGAGTGAAAGTCGTAAAAACTGAGCCCACAAGAACGTGACGGTTTTTTTTCAATTTTTCCACGAATTTTTTTTCAGCTTCGCAGTACACGGCATGTTAAAATAAATAACATCACGGGAAAGTAAAATTTGTTATGCACAAAATAAGCCCTCACACAGGTCTGTACACGTAAAAATGAAAAAGTTATGGATTTTTGAAGTTGGAGAGCGAGAAATCAGCCGAAAAACCCTGCGTCCTTAAGGGGTTAATTAGATGATCATATGCAAGCTTAGCTCTTTTCTTCTGCCACAAGAAGGCTATAAACAAATATTTTATAGTATTAAAGAAGCTATTAGGAACATGAATTGGTACCATTTGTAGCAGGTAAAGCAATTTTGGCATAATGAAAGCTTTAAGAAATTTTTTCTTACACACCCATGATACATATGGGAGAGCTAATTTAGTTTTAATATCTTGAAGGACTTTCAAGTGGTTATGTTGTACTAGATTAGTTGTGTCTCTAGTAAGTTGAATACTTAAACGGGGTTGATGATTTGAGTTTATGATAGTGAACAATGTTGAGATATTTAAAGCTTCAGATTTTTCTAAATTTATTTTGAAGTTAGAGAGTTTGCCAAACCTTTCAAATAATGTGCGGAAATGCAGTTTTAGGTTTAGATAACAGTAATAAAGGTCATCGGTAAACGCCGCACACTTATATGATGAGCTACTTCAAACCCTGTGATGGGTGTTGCCGAATTGCCTGAAGCACTGTTTCCATTATAAGTATGAATAGTGTGGGAGACAGCGGACATCCTTGCCTTGTCCCATTTTTAATATTTAATGTTTTAGATAATTGTTTTAGATAATTGTCCATTTATCCTAACCCTAGCACTGAGGGCCTCATACAACGTCATTACAGCGTTTATGAATATTGGTGGTATCCCAAATTTTTTAAGGGTTGCAATCATATATGTTCAGCTAATTCTATCAAAGGCCTTCTCGGCATCTATGCCGAAAAGGACTAGTGGGATGTTTTTTTCTTTAGTATGTGTATAGCCTGTATAACTTTCAATGAGTTATTGTTACCTTCCCTTCCTGGGAAGCTAGTCCAATTACCAAGGGGGTATTCAACACCCCTGCCAATACATAGTGCCCTCTCCATGTCAGGAACTGTCAGGGAGACTGATCACCTCTCTAGGAGGTCTTAAAGTACTGGCAAGGCAAGAGTTAACCCGGGAATGTTCTGGTCCAATGATGTATCTTGTGATACTGTGAAGCAAGCTGGAAGGGAGTATATAAAAACCCCTGCTGAGCAAGAGCACATGATCTTGGATTCCAGTCAGTAGATAGAGAGCAGAGCTGCTCTCCAGACCCACTACCAGGAAGAAGAGGTACCTCAGGCCGCAGTCTGATGCCTGAGGGCCCAAGGCCGCACTAGCCAGCCACTCCGGTATTCTGGGCCCCGGCTGGCTCCAGGCCTCAAGAAAAGGCTAGTCCCTGGTAGGGGATGTTGCAAATGAGTGGGGGCACTGAGTGAGGTAAGTAAACATTTTTTAGCAACTTTTGCATAATCTATACCCCTTTAACACAGAAATTAAAAATTTGCAACTTCTAGAATGTACATGAAAACTCAAAATGATAGCAGCACAAACTAAATTTTTGGCTGAACAAACCAGCACAAACATAGCAGAAACATTTGACACCAGTTTTGCTTGATTCGATTAATGTGTATGTGTGTGGGGGGGGGGGCCCTGCCTGACCTTTAGACCTTGATTTGGTCTATGTGGGGGGACTGGTTGACCTCTGATGACCGCTGGAAACTTTTATTAAAGTAATAAAAATAAGTTTCGCGTTTATTTAAAAAAAAAAAAATTGCCATTTTTGAAATTCGAAATCATTGCATTTTTAGGCAGATAGATTTACCACCCAAATAAGTTGCTGAATAACATTTCCCATAAGTCTACTTTACATTTTTGAATATCGAATAACGCTTTTCCGGATTTTCAGAATTGACTATTTTGGGGATAAATACTGTTTTGAATTAAATTTTACATATTTAACATCAAAAACCCCTATATAATCAACCCATTTTCAAATCTGCACCCCTCAAACTATCAGAAACAGCTGGAAGTGAAATTTAGGTGAAATTTAGAATGGTCAAATTGTGTCGGTTATACGTTCATTTAGTCCTAAAATTTACACATTTCCAAAAGAGAAAAAGAGAAAACCCACCATACAATTTGTTCTACAATTTCTCCAGAGTACAGAGACCCCCCCGCATGTGGCCGTGACTTGTTTTATGGGCGCACAGCGAGGCGCAGAAGGGAAGGGGCATCCTGCAGCTGCCAGGATTTTAGTTTCCTATTTGGACTTCAAACATGAAGTCTCTATCAAAGGCTTTTTCTGTGTCCGTAGATAGGAGCATGAGAGGTATATGTTCCATTTGGGTCTTGTATATCAAGTTGATCGTTTTTGTGGTGTTATCTTTAGCTTCTCTTCCCAACAAGAAGCCAGCTTGGTCTGAGTGAATGGCACGCAGAAGTAGGGGAGCAAGTCTCATTGCTATGACGCAAAAAAAGACACTACCCTCAGCTCTGTACACTGAAGTATGAAAACGTTATTAGCGCCAGAAGATGGCAAAATTTCAAAAATAAAAAAATTATGTACAGGCGGTTTTAATTTTTGTGAATGTATGAAAACATTATAAAAACTATACGAATTCGGTATCCATACCGCCATACAGTGAGGGACACTACCACTATACAGTGAGGGACACTACCTCTATACAATGAGGGACACAACCCCCATACAGTGAGGGACATTACCCCCATACAGTGAGGAACACTACCCTCATACAGTGAGAAACACTACCGCCATACAGTGATGGACACTACCGCCATACAGTGAGGGACACTACCGCCATACAGTGAGGGACACTACCGCCATACAGTGAGGGACACTGCCTCCATTCAGTGAGGGACACTACCGCCATACAGGGAGGGACACTGCCTCCATACAGTGAGGGACACTGCCTCCATACAGTGAGGGACACTGCCTCCATACAGTGAGGGACACTGCCTCCATACAGTGAGGGACACTGCCTCCATACAGTGAGGGACACTGCCTCCATACAGTGAGGGACACTGCCTCCATACAGTGAGGGACACTGCCTCCATACAGTGAGGGACACTGCCTCCATACAGTGAGGGACACTGCCTCCATACAGTGAGGGACACTGCCTCCATACAGTGAGGGACACTGCCTCCATACAGTGAGGGACACTGCCTCCATACAGTGAGGGACACTGCCTCCATACAGTGAAAGACACTGCCTCCATACAGTGAGGGACACTGCCTCCATACAGTGAGGGACACTGCCTCCATACAGTGAGGGACACTGCCTCCATACAGGGAGGGACACTGCCTCCATACAGGGAGGGACACTGCCTCCATACAGGGAGGGACACTGCCTCCATACAGGGAGGGACACTGCCTCCATACAGGGAGGGACACTGCCTCCATACAGGGAGGGACACTGCCTCCATACAGGGAGGGACACTGCCTCCATACAGGGAGGGACACTGCCTCCATACAGGGAGGGACACTGCCTCCATACAGGGAGGGACACTGCCTCCATACAGGGAGGGACACTGCCTCCATACAGGGAGGGACACTGCCTCCATACAGTGAGGGACACTGCCTCCATACAGTGAGGGACACTGCCTCCATACAGTGAGGGACACTGCCTCCATACAGTGAGGGACACTGCCTCCATACAGTGAGGGACACTGCCTCCATACAGTGAGGGACACTGCCTCCATACAGTGAGGGACACTGCCTCCATACAGTGAGGGACACTGCCTCCATACAGTGAGGGACACTGCCTCCATACAGTGAGGGACACTGCCTCCATACAGTGAGGGACACTGCCTCCATACAGTGTGGAACACTGCTGCCATACAGTGAGGGACACTACCGCTATACAGTGTGGAACACTACCCCCATACAGTGAGGGACACTACCGCCATACATTGAGGGACACTACCGCCATACAGTGAGGGACACTACCGCCATACAGTGAGGGACACTACCGCCATACAGTGAGGGACACTACCGCCATACAGTGAGGGACACTACCGCCATACAGTGAGGGACACTACCGCCATACAGTGAGGGACACTACCGCCATACAGTGAGGGACACTACCGCCATACAGTGAGGGACACTACCGCCATACGGTGAGGGACACTACCGCCATACGGTGAGGGACACTACCGCCATACGGTGAGGGACACTACCGCCATACGGTGAGGGACACTGCCTCCATAGGGTGAGGGACACTGCCTCCATAAGGTGAGGGAAACTGCCTCCATACGGTGAGGGACACTGCCTCCATACAGTGAGGGACACTGCCTCCATACAGTGAGGGACACTGCCTTCATACAGTGAGGGACACTGCCTCCATACAGTGAGGGACACTGCCTCCATACAGTGAGGGACACTGCCTCCATACAGTGAGGGACACTGCCTCCATACAGTGAGGGACACTGCCTCCATACAGTGAGGGACACTGCCTCCATACAGTGTGGAACACTACCGCCATACAGTGAGGGACACTACCGCCATACAGTGTGGAACACTACCCCCATACAGTGAGGAACACTACCGCCATACAGTGAGGGACACTACCGCCATACAGTGAGGAACAATACCGCCATACAGTGAGGAACACTACCGCCATACAGTGTGTAACACTACCAGGGCCGGCTCCAGGTTTAAGTAGGCCCCTGGGCCACACCGTCCCTCCCCCGTAGACACACTGTTACCCCCTGTACCCACACTGTCTCCCCATAGCAAAACTGCCCTGCCATAAGCCACACTGTCCCCCAATAAGCCACACTGTACCCCCGTAGCCACTCTGTTTCCCATGGCGAAACTGTCCCCCCATAAGCCACATTTTCCCCTCTAAGACCCCCCTCCCATAATATGCAGAGGCTTCTCTGCAGCCTCTATGAATACACATACAGAACAAAGGCAGCAGCCACCTTCATTAAATATATGGATAAAAATTGAAATAAAGCATCTTGTGACCAGTAAAAAAAATAATAAACGCTAAATTACCTCAAGAACTCAAGTCGAAGGCTCCATCCCGCTCTCAACTTCAGCACAGCGTCCAGCGCATGCGCCGTGAAGTCATCTTTTGGGTACGGCAAGCTTCCTGCACAGTGATAGACGCCGGCAATGGAATTATTGTGTCACCAGAGAACATTGTACAATCTTTCAAATACATCGGCAACGGCATCCTTATGCGATAATTCCATCACCAGCGTCTACCACTGTGCAGGACACTTGCACATGTGAGGAGATGCTACTGCAGGAATCTCCCCCCGGCTACACATTCAGGAGCTGACGCTTATCTCTACACATAACACAAGCCAGGAGCGAGGGGTGCAAGGCATGTACCAATTTTCCTCATCCTGGTGGGCCCTTCAGGAGCTCTGGGGCCCACCGGGTGCTGGCGAAGGCCCTGAACACTACCTCCATACAGTGAGGAACACTACCATCTTACATTGATGAACAGTACTGCCAGTACCGCAGAGAGCAAAGCAGTTAATATCTTGAAAAATACAGCGGCACAAACAAAAATTAATTTTGCACAAACCAGCACAAATTTAGCACAAACATTTGACACCAACTTTGTTAGAACAAGGTGGGGGGGGGGGCAACTTCATTCAGGCCAAAAACACAGTAGTTTCATTCCTGAGAAGTTAAATGAAATCTATTGTCAAAATTAAGATGATAAACCAGGGATAATTAACCCAGTGGCATAGCTACTGGTGGAACAGGAGAAGCAGGTACTATGGGCCCATTGAGCTTCTGGGCAGGAACAAGGGGTAGGCAATTGCCTACTCACTCTGTTGGCCCCTTCCCAGCCCTCAATAGTGATCAGTGTTTTGCGTCTATGCTACCGGTGGGCCTGTGTCCATTGTCCAATCCTTCTGGAGCAGAAGACCTTGGGAGGAGGTGGTTGCAGGCAGGTGAGTATTAATTTTTTTAATTTTTTTTTACAGCTTCTGATGCCTGTGTGGAGGCTACTATATACTGCTGGCCATGTGTGGGTGCTACTTTATACTTCTAAGGCATATGTTGAGGCTACTATATACTGCTGGGGCAAATTTTGGGCTACTATACACTGCTAGGGCATGTGTGGGGTCTACTATATACTGCTGGAGCATGTGTGTGGGCTACTTTATACTGCTGGGCACATGTGGGGACTAGGCCCGGCGTCAGCACCCAGCTGACCCAGGCAAGTGCCAGGGCCCCAGAGCTCCCCTGGGGCTCATCACGATCGTTGATCAAAAAATTTACTGTGTTTAACCCTGTAACGGAAAATCGCGCCCATTTGCCATTTTAAAAAAAAATTAAAATTCTATAAAGTGATCAAAAGATCGCACAGTCCTAAAAATTATAACATTGTAAACATCATCAAAATCAGCAAAAAACGAAACCTCCCAAAGCTCCGTACACCACAGTAAAAAAAAACAGTTATTAGCGCCAGAAGACGACAAAATCCCCCAAAAAATTTTTTGTACAGGAGGTTTTAATTTTTTTTAAATGTATAAAAACATCATAAAACCTATACAAATTTGGTATCCCCGTAATCGTACCGGACCCAAAGAATAAAGTAGACATGTCATTTGAAATCCGTAAAATCCAAGCCCACAAGAATACGGCACAATTGCGTTTTTTTACCAATTTCACTGCATTTGGAATTTTTTTCCCGCTTCCCAGTATACGGCATGGAATATTAAATGCCACCATTTTGAAGTGTAATTTGTTACGCAGAAAATAAGCCATCACACAGCTTGGTACATGGAAAAATAAAAAAGTTATAGATTTTTCAACGAAAAAGGGCTGCAGAGTTAAGGGGTTAACAGGCTGCAGCCTGAGAAGGGCTGGGCAAGTCAGTGACAGTGGGCATAATAATTAATAGAAGCTTCACACTGGGCCTGATAATTAATAGAGGCTGAAGCCTGGGCCTAATAATTAATAGAGGCTCATAATTAATAGAGGCTACAGCCTGGGCCTCATAATTGATAGAGGCTACAGCCTGGGCCAAATAATTGATAGAGGCTGCAGCCTGGGCCTAATAATTGATAGATGCTACAGCCTGGGCCTAATAATTGATAGAGGCTGCAACCTGGGCCTAATAATTGATAGAGGCTGCAGCCTGAGTCTGATAATTAATAGAGGCTGCAGCCTGGGACTAATAATTCACATATTTATTAAGGCTAAAACTATAGGCTATATTAGCCTATTAATAGTTTATCCATGGGTCCTGTATATAGTTAATCCATTGGGGCTGTACATAATTTATCCTTGCGGGCTGTATGTAAATTTTCCATGGGTGCTGAATGTAATTAATTCATGGGGGTTGTATATAAAAAACCTACAAGGGGATGTATTTAATGACTTAATGGAGCCTGTATATACCCCAAAGCTTCAATTGTCCGCAAGGCAGGAGTACACTACCTTCCTCGCAGGTCCGAGAAAAATGACTATTTCCAGTGCGCACACCGATCCAAGATTTTGTTAAAACAGATATGATTTTATTCAATCCACTAAAACCGGTTTGAAATACAGACAAAGCGTCTCGCGTCCTCTCCATCGAACGCTTCATCAGGTCTAAATTCACATTACTGATAGAGTGATATATATGTCCCCTTAGAGGAAGTGATGTCACAGCCAGTACACAAATTAACATAATGCATTAAACAGTCTAAAAAGCTTGTTGGGGCATAATAAAATCTATATTCAACAATATCAACTATTCTTAAGAAGCACAAAAATTATTTATTTTTTTTAAAAATGTATACAATAAGAACTCGAACGCAAACAATTTCGTTTGGAACGCAAGGGACCGGAAGTGGTCATACCGAGCGGGTCACATTGTAACGGGTGACAAAATTTAAAGAATGATCTACCGTCAGGATGGGACTTTGTTTAGTTTGTGGTGGATGTTTAGTGGTCAGACAGTCTTGTTGGGTGAGAGAGACTGTTTTTTGATAAGCCTGTTTGAGAATCCACATGGGATATCCCTTTTCTAAAAAACGTTTTTTTAGAATAATGGATTGTTGCTTAAATACAAGAGGGTCAGTACAATTTTTTCTGACCCTCTTGTATTAGCTGTACGGTATATTGTTTTTCCATTTTCTATAATGTAAACTATCATAGTTTAAATAACTGTTAGTGTCTACCTTCTTAAAGAAGGTTGACGTGTAAATAGAATGATTTCTGATGTATAGGGTCAGGTCAAGAAATGTGATGCAATCTGTTTGATGCTCGGCATAAAAAGAGATTCCCCATTCGTTTTCACAGAGATATTTGGAAAAGGCAATAGCGTCATTTGCTGATCCCGTCCAGATTAAGATCAAGTCATCGATATAGCGTTGGTAAAAATGAATATACTGTTTAAAAGGGTGGTACGATAATATATACTTAGTTTCGAAGGCCCCCATAAATATATTCGCATAGGCAGGGACTAATTTTGGAGGGAAAAGAGAGGGGGGGAAAAAAAACTATGCCTAACAACAAGAAAATGACAAGGGGGGTGGCTGGGAACATTTCTACTACCCCAAAAGAACCAAAGAAAGCAGAGAAAATCAGGGAAAATGCTAAAGCAAAACTGCATAAGTTTGCTCTCTCCTAAAAAAAAGGGGGAAAGGGTGGGCAGGGCTGAGTGCCCGCAAGTTCAGGTTGAGGATACTATGGGGGAAATATCTCCCGATGCTTCTTTGTATAATGTTTCTGCTTCCAGTAGGATAGAGATGTCTGGAGGGTCTGATGGAAATGAGGAAAATATATTGGGTGATAGCCGGGAGATCAATGATGAAACCCCAACACTGAGTCAAATTTTGGATGCAGTGATGCAATGTAGGGGAGATATTAAGGACTTATCCGTGGAAGTCAGTCACGTCAAGGAAGAACTGATCCAGTTCGGACAGACATGGCTGGCCTCTGGGACCGTTTAGACACTGCGGAGGACCGAATTTCAGACATAGAAGATAAGTTGACTAGAATTAAATTCTTAAAAGCAGAATCAGAGGAACAGAAAAAAAAAATTATTGATTTAGAGAACCGATCACGTTGGGCAAATTTATGTTGTCTAGGCTATCCTGAAAAATCAGAGGGTAAGGATGCAGTGTCCTTTTTGCAAGATTGGCTGAAAAAAACCTTGGGTCCTGATATAGCTTCCTTCCCGTCTTTTATTGAAAGAGCCCATCGAGTCCCCAGTCGTGCCCCGATCCCAGGTGGATTATCTCGACCCATTTTGATTAAATTATTCTCATCTAGAGATAGAGACTTAATCATGAAGAGAGCAAGGGAAAAGGGTAATATCGAATTTAATGGTCAAACGATTAAATTATTTCCTGACTTTGCAACTGAAACTAGAAAAAAGCGTAAAGGTTTTTACGAGGTTAAGCAAAAACTGAGCCAAGCCAGAATTCAATATTCAATGCTGTTCCCGGCTAAACTGCGAGTTATTTGGCAGGAAAAAACCTCTCTTTTTTGAGAATCTCGAGAATGTTTTAGAATGGTTTAGAAGGAAGTAGAGACGGGGAAAAGGTATAGCGGTCAAGAATGTGAAAACAAGGGGAATGAACAAATAAAGAATCCTCAAATAAAAAGTTAAAAACTAGTATATGTAGGCAGCTTTCCCGTGGGTGAGGGGGATGGGGGGTGGGTGTTGATGCAGAGTTTAGAGGTAGTCACCAACCCTTTGGGTCTGTTGTGCTTCTTTCTACCGGCAGATTATCAGGGTGGCAGGCTATGGGGAGGGGGAGGGGGATTGGGTTGTTTTTATTTTTGTTTTTTTCTCTCTTTCTCTCTCTTCCTCTCATGGTCTGGGGACTTAAGGCTCCTTTATGAAGGTACTGTCCTGGAATGTTAGGGGCTTAGGCACCCCAAATAAGAGGGTCGCTGTATTTGACTTGATAAACAATAATCGACCAGATATTATCGCCCTACAAGAAACACACCTGAAGTCTGAGACCTATGCCAAGATTCAGAAAAAATGGTGTGGTTGGAGTTATCACTCCTGTTACTCCCAATATAAAAATGTATACAATAAGAACTCGAACGCAAACAATTTCGTTTGGAACGCAAGGGACCGGAAGTGGTCATACCGAGCGGGTCACATTGTAACGGGTGACAAAATTTAAAGAATGATCTACCGTCAGGATGGGACTTTGTTTAGTTTGTGGTGGATGTTTAGTGGTCAGACAGTCTTGTTGGGTGAGAGAGACTGTTTTTTGATAAGCCTGTTTGAGAATCCACATGGGATATCCCTTTTCTAAAAAACGTTTTTTTAGAATAATGGATTGTTGCTTAAATACAAGAGGGTCAGTACAATTTTTTCTGACCCTCTTGTATTAGCTGTACGGTATATTGTTTTTCCATTTTCTATAATGTAAACTATCATAGTTTAAATAACTGTTAGTGTCTACCTTCTTAAAGAAGGTTGACGTGTAAATAGAATGATTTCTGATGTATAGGGTCAGGTCAAGAAATGTGATGCAATCTGTTTGATGCTCGGCATAAAAAGAGATTCCCCATTCGTTTTCACAGAGATATTTGGAAAAGGCAATAGCGTCATTTGCTGATCCCGTCCAGATTAAGATCAAGTCATCGATATAGCGTTGGTAAAAATGAATATACTGTTTAAAAGGGTGGTACGATAATATATACTTAGTTTCGAAGGCCCCCATAAATATATTCGCATAGGCAGGGACTAATTTTGGAGGGAAAAGAGAGGGGGGAAAAAAAAACTATGCCTAACAACAAGAAAATGACAAGGGGGGTGGCTGGGAACATTTCTACTACCCCAAAAGAACCAAAGAAAGCAGAGAAAATCAGGGAAAATGCTAAAGCAAAACTGCATAAGTTTGCTCTCTCCTCAAAAAAAGGGGGAAAGGGTGGGCAGGGCTGAGTGCCCGCAAGTTCAGGTTGAGGATACTATGGGGGAAATATCTCCCGATGCTTCTTTGTATAATGTTTCTGCTTCCAGTAGGATAGAGATGTCTGGAGGGTCTGATGGAAATGAGGAAAATATATTGGGTGATAGCCGGGAGATCAATGATGAAACCCCAACACTGAGTCAAATTTTGGATGCAGTGATGCAATGTAGGGGAGATATTAAGGACTTATCCGTGGAAGTCAGTCACGTCAAGGAAGAACTGATCCAGTTCGGACAGACATGGCTGGCCTCTGGGACCGTTTAGACACTGCGGAGGACCGAATTTCAGACATAGAAGATAAGTTGACTAGAATTAAATTCTTAAAAGCAGAATCAGAGGAACAGAAAAAAAAAATTATTGATTTAGAGAACCGATCACGTTGGGCAAATTTATGTTGTCTAGGCTTTCCTGAAAAATCAGAGGGTAAGGATGCAGTGTCCTTTTTGCAAGATTGGCTGAAAAAAACCTTGGGTCCTGATATAGCTTCCTTCCCGTCTTTTATTGAAAGAGCCCATCGAGTCCCCAGTCGTGCCCCGATCCCAGGTGGATTATCTCGACCCATTTTGATTAAATTATTCTCATCTAGAGATAGAGACTTAATCATGAAGAGAGCAAGGGAAAAGGGTAATATCGAATTTAATGGTCAAACGATTAAATTATTTCCTGACTTTGCAACTGAAACTAGAAAAAAGCGTAAAGGTTTTTACGAGGTTAAGCAAAAACTGAGCCAAGCCAGAATTCAATATTCAATGCTGTTCCCGGCTAAACTGCGAGTTATTTGGCAGGAAAAAACCTCTCTTTTTTGAGAATCTCGAGAATGTTTTAGAATGGTTTAGAAGGAAGTAGAGACGGGGAAAAGGTATAGCGGTCAAGAATGTGAAAACAAGGGGAAAGAACAAATAAAGAATCCTCAAATAAAAAGTTAAAAACTAGTATATGTAGGCAGCTTTCCCGTGGGTGAGGGGGATGGGGGGTGGGTGTTGATGCAGAGTTTAGAGGTAGTCACCAACCCTTTGGGTCTGTTGTGCTTCTTTCTACCGGCAGATTATCAGGGTGGCAGGCTATGGGGAGGGGGAGGGGGATTGGGTTGTTTTTTTTTTTTGTTTTTTTCTCTCTTTCTCTCTCTTCCTCTCATGGTCTGGGGACTTAAGGCTCCTTTATGAAGGTACTGTCCTGGAATGTTAGGGGCTTAGGCACCCCAAATAAGAGGGTCGCTGTATTTGACTTGATAAACAATAATCGACCAGATATTATCGCCCTACAAGAAACACACCTGAAGTCTGAGACCTATGCCAAGATTCAGAAAAAATGGTGTGGTTGGAGTTATCACTCCTGTTACTCCCAATATTCACGTGGGGTATCCCTTATGGCAGGGGTCTCAAACTCGCGGGCCAACTGCGGCCCGCGGGACAACATTTTGCGGCCCCCACCTGGAAAAGCACCGCCCGCCGTGTATTCACGGCGGCGGTCGGGTCGCGCTGCATGGAGAGGGCTCACGGGCTGAGCCCTCTCTATAGCCGGTAAGTCTTTGCTGCATATTGCAGCAAAGGCTTACCGGTAACACCCGCGATCGGTGCCAGCACCGATCGCGGGTGCTTTCACAGCGATGGCTGCCGGCGATGCTGCCGGCAGCCTCAAAAAGATAGCGGCGCATGGGCGCCGCCATCTTACCTGGGATCGCCGATCCCCCGGGGGCAGCGATCCGTCTCCATGGTAGCCTCGGGTCTTCCGAAGACCCGAGGCTATTTCGTTTTAACCCCTTCATTACAATGTGCTGATAGCACATTGTAATGAATGAGGAGGAAAATCCCCATATACTGCCATACTGTAGTATGGCAGTATATGATAGGATCGATCAGACAACCTAGGGTTAAAGTACCCTAGGGAGTCTGAAAAATAGTATAAATAAAAATAAAAAAAAGTTAAAAAAAAAAAATTATAATAAAAAAACATTAAATTTCAAATCACCCCCCTTTCCCTAGAACTGACATAAATATAAATAAACAGTAAAAATCATAAACACATCAGGTATCGACACGTCCGAAAATGCCCGATCTATCAAAATATGATAACGTTTTTTACAATGCGTTTAACCCCGTTACGGAAAATAGCGACCAAAGGCGAAAATGGCACTTTTTTGCCATTTTGAAAAATATAAGAAAATCTATAAAAAGTGATCAAAAGGTCGTACAGTCCTAAAAATGATATCATTGAACATATTATTAAATTTCGCAAAAAATGACACCACCCACAGCTCCGTACACCAAAGTATAAAAAAGTTATTAGCGCCAGAAGTTGGCAAAATCAAAAAAAATAATTTTTGTACAGGAGGTTTTAATTTTTGTAAATGTATGAAAACATTATAAAAACCTATACAAATTTGGTATCCCCTTAATCGTACCGACCCAAAGAATAAAGTAGACATGTCATTTGGGGCGCTCAGTGAAAGACGTAATATCCAAGCCCACAAGAAAATGGCACGAATGCATTTTCATTGCATTTGGAATTTTTTTCCCGCTTCCGAGTACATGGCATGTAATATTTAATACCATCATTATGAAGTGCAATTTGTTACGCAGAAAACAAGCCCTCACACAGCTCTTTACGTGTAAAAATAAAAAAGTTATAGATTTTTGAAGGTGGGGAGTAAAAAATGGACATGAAAAAACAGGAAAGGGCCCGTAACCGGTTAATCCCCTTCCCTCCGGTACTTGAAGAAGATGAAGTCGCCGCTCTGAACGCACTTGGTGCAGGTCAGAGCGGCGACTTCATCTTCTTCGATGGGAGGGACACCGGGGGGGAGGGGGGGATGGAGTGTCCCTGACTGGGCTCAGTGCGGTAGGAGCTTGGGACCCCTCGGTGCACAGGACACGTTCATAGAGAAAACACGTCTCCCCGCTCGGGGCTTTCCTTGCGCTGGGAGACGCCATGACATTTGAATCTGAATAATGATATTTTGTAAGCGCATTTTGTGTGGAAAACTTGATGCGGCCCAGCCTTACCCAGAATCTACCTCCAGCGGCCCCCAGGTAAATTGAGTTTGAGACCCCTGCCTTATGGTGAATAGAAATTTGGAGTACCAAGAAAACCTGGTGAAATTAGACTCGGAGGGGAAAACCTGGGTTTTAGGCAATATTTATATTCCTCCAACTTTTCACGGGCGTATTCTAAAGTAGGAGGTGTTCATATGTTATTGGTGGGAGATTTTAACACCATTTTGGATGTCCTCCAGCTGGATAAGGATAAAGTTGCACATCACAGGCCACAGTTATTATTAAATTTAATAGATACATTTGGATGATACGAGATATGGCGAGAAATAAATAAAGATAAAAGGATATTTTCATATTTTTCAAAGACACATAAAACTTTTTCACGTTTAGATATGGCCTTCACTAATATCAATACACTTAAATTTTGCTATAACTATGTGTATGGGGTAAGGGGGGGGGTCCCAGACCATGCACCATTAATTTGTAACATAAAAAGTGGTAACAATGGTAATACCGGGTGGTTTAGGATTGGCCCCTCTTGGGTGGACTGGGGAAAAGTGAGTGGGTAATAAGTCAAATTAAAGAATTTTTTGAGGTAAATAAGGGGTGTGCGCCCCTAGACATAGTCTGGGACACTGCCAAGTCCTATACAAGAGGGCTATTTAAAGCCCAAATTTGTAGGTATAGGACAGAATCAAATAAAAATATTAAAGAGCTGGAAAATAAGATCCAGTCACTGGAAGAAAAGTATGTGGAAGATCCCTCAGATCAGAATAGGGCTAGATGGGAAGAAGTTCAAGCTCTACACTCTGATTTAATCTATATACAAGCAAATAGAAAAATTACTGCTCAAGCAAGACGAGGTTATCTTGAATCCAACATGTCAGGGAAAATGTTAGCGAATCTAATTAAAGAAGGAAAAAAACGCACCATAATTAGAACCATAGAGATGTCTGGGAGGGGTATTTTACACCACCAAGAGGAAATACAGGAAGCCTTTGTCCAGTATTACGAAGATTTATTCAATTCCCAACAGGTACTCTCCCCGAAAGAAATCGCATCATATATCTTAAAATCACAACTCCCCGTTTGTCAGAACAAGAGAGAATATTTCTAGATTCCCCGATAAGTGTGGAGGAAATTAATAAGACTCTGTCTCACACAGCTAGGGGACGCTCCCCAGGGTTGGATGGGATCCCCTTTGAACTGTATGTGCTTTATTAAGAAGAATTAACGGGGGGCATCTTTTGGAGGTCTGGAATTATTCTTTGGAGAAAGGGGAACTCCCTCCATCTATGAGCGAGGCCCTTATAACTTTGATTTTAAAAAACGGGGAGGATAGTTTGAAAATGGATTCATTCCGACCCATTTCATTGATCAACACTGATAATAAGCTCCTGGCCAAACTTTTAGCAGACCGCCTTAAAAAATTCATCAGGAGTATTGTACACAGGGACCATCGTGGCTTTATGCCCGGATGTTCCACGATGGATAACCTCAGGAGACTATTTCTTAACTTACAGCTAGTGCCCGATAACCCTGGGGAGCGCACCATAATGATGTTAGATGCATCTAAAGCATTCAACACAATTGAATGGGATTTCTTGTGGCCCACTTTGGAGACCATGGGATTTGGTAATAGATTCATATCTTGGATCAAATTATTACAGGCGGTCCCCGACTTACAGACAACCCATAGTTACAGACGGACCCCTTTGCCCACTCTGACCTCTGGTGAAGCTCTCTGGAAGCTTTATTATAGTCCCAGACTGCAATGATCAGCTGTAATGTGTCTGTAATGAAGCTTTATTGATAATTCTTGGTCCAATTACAGTAAAAATTTTGAAACTCCAATTGTCACAGGGGTAAAAGGAAAAAAATTATCTAGAACTTCAATTATAAAATACACAGTTTCGACTTACATACAAATTCAACTTAAGAACAAACCTGCAGACCCTATCTTGTATGTAACCCGGGGACTGCCTGTATATACTTCCCCTTCAGCCAGACTTTTAATCAATGGTAAAATTTCCCGGGCCTTCAAACTGAGTAGAGGAACAAGACAGGGGTGTTCACTTTCCCCTTTACTTTACGCTTTAACATTGGAACCCCTGGCATGTAGAATTCGCTGCTCGTCTGATATAGTAGGGTTTAAACAGGGAGAGGGACACGAAAAGATATCGTTATATGCCGACGACATTCTCCTGTTTTTGGGCTCCCATGAATCAATATCGAAGGTATTCTCAATTTTTAGTGAGTACGGGGATAGGTCCGGGTTAAGGATAAATTGGCAAAAGTCTGCCTGTCTCCCAGAAGATCCACTAAAATCCTTCGTCCCAAAGGACATTAAAATTATTGAACCAGATAGTTACGTAGAATACCTGGGGATCAGGTTATCGGTGGATATCTTGGGTTACATTAAGAACAACATTACCCCCATGTTAGGGTATATTAGAAGTAAAAAAACCTGGAAAAAATTACCCCTTAACACGATAGGTAGGATTGCGTTGATCAAAATGCAGTTACTCCCTAAGGTACTATATGTCTTGTCTGCCTCCCCGACCTGGATACCGGGGAAGATTTTTAAGATCCTCGAGTCTCTTTTCCGTGACCTGGTCTGGAGGGGGAGACAGCCCCGTATGAAGCTGGAGGTGCTGAGGCTTCCATATGACAAGGGGAGTCTTGACCTTCCAGACATGCAGGCCTATTTTCTTATAGAGCAGATAAAGCATATACTGACATGGGATTGCTCTCTTTTGGCAGATCTTCCCATAAGGACACTGGGATCTGGGGTGGATTAAGTGAAACTTAATATCTTAGAAGTTTTAGAAACTGGCCTTTGGAGTGGGCAGACACATAAAAAACAGTACCCTACTCTCTCATTGATGTATCAAGTATGGAGGGAGATTAAGAACCTATGGCATCTTACGGAAATACTCCCATTTACTCCATTATGGAGGAATCAGATCTTATCTACCCCTAAAATAAAAATGGAGCCATGGATTGGGAAAGGGGTAATTTATGTACACCAGTTGATTGAGAATGGTAGTATGAAGTCCTTCCCTAACCTACAGGAGGAATTTCAGATCCCACAATCCTGTTTCTTTCCCTATTTACAACTTGCCCATTGGTGGAGTTCACTCAATAAAGATATAATGGGATGGGAAAAAATTCCCCTTATTCTAAACAATATGTGGGTTTCAATTAAAAAAAAAAGTTAAACTAAGAAATGTTATTCCTTAATGGTGTGAGGTTTGGGAAAAGAAAAAACGGGGTCTGTGGAGAGACGCGCTACATCCAGAAATCAGATTGGTAAGGGTAATTTTTATGTATTTTATTTGTATTTTGTGTAGTCAAAATACAAATAAAATACATAAAAATTACCCTTACCAATCTGATTTCTGGATGTAGCGCGTCTCTCCACAGACCCCGTTTTTTCTTTTCCCAACCCTCATACTTATTCTGGACTAAGTTCCAGTACCGGGGCCCGACGCTGCAACTCCACCCCATTATTCCCTAAAAGACACCCCTTTCCTGTCCTGTGTGCACACAAAAAACTGTTTTGGCGCCTGGCTCTAGTAGATCCCCTTACTTTTACCTATTCCTCATTCCTTAATGGTAACTCATAGAAACGATAGTTACTTAAACAGAGTGCCTGAGAAGTGGGTTAAGGACGTGGGAGTACTTGAGGAACAAGGGTGGATATCCACATGTAAAGACATCCGTAAGATATTAAAGATCCCAGCTCACCGGTGGGTGCAAGTCTCCATATTACATAGAATTTATTATACACCCAAGAGGATAATGAAATTCTCAAGGGAAGTGGTTAGCTGTAAAAAATGTGGTCGAGAGAAAGTTGACGATATGCACCTTCTCTGGTTTTGTCCAGAGATAACAAAATACTGGGCAGAAATTATTAAGGAACCTAGGAAGTGCTATGATACTCAAATACCAGTGAATTTCGTGACCTTTGTCTTGGGTATTTGGGAGGGGGATGAGGGTAGAGAAAGGGGAAATATGTGGTCAGGAAACTATTACTTCTGGCAAGATTTTGCATTATAAAAAAAATGGACCTCTCCAGACCCTCTTTCAGTGATACTCTGGAAACGTATTACCAATAAAACCATTCTGTTTGAAGGATTCGCGAACAAGAGTAACAGTTTAGAGGGGAAACAGAAATATAAAGATTTATTGTACAGGTGGATTGAGATGTTTTTTTCCCCGGAGGAGAAAAAGATCTTGGGTTAGATTGGTGCGGGCAAACTACATAGTTTAGGGAATTCAGATACTCAAAGTTTGGCAGATACCACCCACTATGATTAAGGCAGGTGGTCATGAATAGGGTGGGGAGTGATGGGAGGGGGGAGTGCAGGGAGAGAGAAAATCCCTTTTTTTTCTCTCTTTTTTTTCCCTTTCTTTTTTCAAGGTGGTCTATAAGAAGATTATTGTTAATGTATGTTGGTATGGATTAGGAATAAGAACGTAACCAATTGGGGGGTTGGGGGGGGGGGGTTTCTTAGAGGGAAAAAAAATTGTACTAGATTTAAGATGTACACCAAACAGTGTTTCTTTTTTTTCTTATGTAATGTATTTAAACAGTGTATTTATTGTATTGTATATATTTGTAAAACTGTCCTTTTTCTAGTGCAACAAATAAAAAAACTTAAAAAAAAAAAAGCAACAATCCATGATTCTAAAAGAGCATTTTTTAGAAAATGGATATCCTATGTGGATTCTCAAACAGGCTTATCAAAAAAACAGTCTCTCTCACCCAACAAGACTGACTGACCACTAAAGATCAGGTTCTAAGTAAAGTGCCTAAACTGCCTGCCAAACCAAAGGTCACTTACAGACGTGCATCTACTTTAAAAAAAAATCTTAGCACCCAGCTTAATAAAACAACATAAAACAACAAGTGGGGAACAAACGGGTACCAGCATTGATAGTAGTCCTATGGTTAGAAAATGCTCCCATAAACTATGCTTACGTTGTTTAACTATCAAAGATAAAAGCACACATTTTAAATCAAACATTACATCTCAAGTTTTTTCAGTTAAAACATCCATAACATGCAAGTTCAGCTATGTCATCTATTTAATTGAGTGTCCTTGTGGTTTGCAATATATAGGGAGGACAACTCAGGAATTGCATGATAGGGTCACCGGCCATAGGCTCAATATCAGGAAAGGATTCCTTAAACATGGGCTCTCTAAACACTTTCTTTTTAAACATCAAAAAGATGAGACTCTGTTTACCATTATGCCAATTGACCATATTCCCCAAAGTGATAACAACAGATATCAGACCCTCTATAAATAAATCGTATCTGTTTTACCAAAATCTTGGATCGGTGTGCGCCCTGGAAATAATAATTTTTCTCGGACCTGCGAGGAAAGTAGTGTACTCCTGCCTTGCGGACAATTGATGCTCTTGTCGCCAGTGGCATACGTCTCTGGTGTGGACTAGGCAGCACCCGATGTGTTCTACAACAGTGTTGTGCCTGCATGCACAACTACTAAAGGTGAGCGTGATACCTTATATATAAAGACGCACTTGGGGTTTCCCAAAATTTATTGCCCCAGGGAGCGCTTGTTTTTCTTTGTTCTAATACCCCAAAGCTGCAAGGGGTTGTATATAATTTATTTATCGATATGCCTGCATATATTTTCAGTATTAATCAACATCTAGTTTATTTATCCGCCAGGTACTGGAAATCTCATAGGTATACAGAAACCAGGACACATAGGAACAACGTCCATATAGAATCTTCAACAACAGTAAAACAGCTCTGACAAAACAATATATCTTGATTCATTGACTTCCGTGGCTACATGTAAATGGTAAGTGAACCTTAATTGCTTAAGGTGCCATAATGTGTCTTGGCTTGTCCTCAGTATTATAAATGATAGTTGGTCATCTAAAACAGATTTGGATCAGCAGCCTCAAGTTATTTAGTTATATCTGCACCCACAATTGGCAAAACAGCTGGTGTCTGCTTGTTCTGTGAACAATTCTTTGAGTTTCATTGAAGTCAATGGAGCACAGGAGGGGCAGATACTGGAAGTGCACATAGCAGAGCAGCTAAGATTGACCTGTGGTCCACCATTTTGTTGATTTCTGGGAGTCTGAACCATAACAATCAGACATTTGTCCTATTGCAACATTTGCCAAAGTTATCAGTACACCATTAAGAAATTTTTTTGAAAAAACCAAGAAGCTTTGGAAGAAACCAAGAAAGAAAATTATTGTGTTGATAAAGAAAAAATGCCCTTTTTTCCGCTTATTTATAGGCCAGTATGGATAACAGTGATCCGGCACAAGAACCGACAGATCAACATGCACCTCCTTCGAAGAGATACAAGTCTGGAAGCCAGAAAAGAAAAGAGCAGATATTGGAAGAGAAAATCAGGAAACTACCTTCCATTGATTGCTTCATCAGGAAGATCACACAGAAAGAGAATGAGGATTCTTCAACTTCTACTGTATCTAATACTGAACCAAGTGTCAGTGCATCTCAAGAAGTATGTTCCAGCATTGAGAATGTTGTTGAACTGGCTGTAGACAACAGCCAGTCTTACTTTGTCATTCTGGACCGCAACCAGAGCTTAGTGATGATCCAGTAGAATGGCCTGATATAATCACCGATCCACTGAGATGTCAAACCATAAAAAGGGCCCTAAACAAGTAAAGCTTGAAGATTTTCCTCTTTCAGAATTTCAAGATGGTACAGAGAGACGATTCTCTTCTGCCCGTTATTACCGATCGATAGATACAGGAGAAAAAGTTGCATGGGATTGGCTGATTTACTCAGTGCTTGGAGATTCGTTATATTGTTTTTGTAGCAAGCTTTTTGATAATGACTCAAAATCTATTTTCTCAAGCCCAGGTGGATTTAGAGATTGGAAGCATGTCAGGGGTAAGAGATCCTTGCATTTCCATGAAACTTCCTACAGCCACATGTTAAATAATGCCTAATGGAAGGAATTAGAGGAAAACATATGTTCTGGAAGAACTATTGACAGAGATTTGGAAGATTTGGAAGAGCAACAATGGCGTGAGGTGTTGCTACGGTTACTTAAGGTTATTAGATGGATGGCAACAAATAATCTAATATTCAGAGGATCATCAGATACTGTATTTACTGATCATAATGGTATTTTTTTTCAATTATTGGAGCTCATCTCTGAATTTGATCTGAGTAAAGATATGCAAACTAATTTTCTTCGTTTGATTGCATAAGAGGTCAATGCTACCCCAATGGTGCTAGTACGAGGGGCCAATAATACAAGTGAGTGCAGGCCATTATTTCAGAAAAAAATCCCTATGCTTTCTTTGTGCCATGTTCTCCACATAATTGGAAGCTTGTAATAGTTCATGCTGCAGAGAGCTCCAGCCTAGCAAAGGACTTTTATGACGATCCGCATGGCATTAATACATTTTTCCCAGGAGCAACAAAAAGGTGGGAAGTGGCCTCTGTTAGTTGCATCTAACACGGAAGGCTTTGTCGCAGACACGTTGGTGTGCTCGTCTTCAAGCTGTGAAAGCCATTTTATTACAGTTTTCCCAACTAGTTGAAGCCTTGGAAGTATTCACACATGGAAACAAATTTTCTAGTGACACATTCTTGTAAATATCGGTTTGTTGTCTCGTTGTGTATATCACATTCTGCTACAGGTAAATCATATTAGTCTTGCTGTCCAAGCACAATCAATTAACCTTTCTCATGTTATTCCACTTGTGAGTCTGTTACCACTGCTTTTACCGAATACTTGCTGTCGGGTTTTAAAGAAGCTGAATGCAAAGCTGCAAGTATTTGTGAGAAGCTGGATATACCTACAGAGTACAGAGTTAAAAAGAAAACACAATGAAAATAGATTGCCAAGAACCAGCATGCCAAAAACAAGTGGATCGTCATTTTCAAATCCATGGACAGAATTTGAAGAAACCTTTTTCAAGCCTCTACTGAACACTGTCCTTGAGGAAATAAGAACAAGATTTGTTTCTTTGCAAAAATTCTATGCCAAATTTCGATTTCTCACCTGACCTCAAGGAATCAACCATTGATTTGCCTGTGTCACAGCAACATTGTTTAAGGTTCTCGGATCCAGGGGTTGATGGAAAGACTATGCTAGAGGAGCTGAAGACACTGGCTAGGATACTGCCTGATCATCTAGGCCCACAGAAGACTTTACAGTATATAGTATCTCACTCACTCGTTCATGCATTTCCAAATCTTGTTTTAGCATTGCGACTGTTGTTAACAATACCTGTTTCAGTCGTATCAGCTGAAAGGAGCTTTAGCAAACTAAAGCTAATGAAAAACTACCTAAGGTCCCAGATGTTGCAAGACAGGTTAAATGCAGTACTTTCAATTGAGTCAAAAGTTGCACAATATGTAGATTTTAATCAGGTAATACACCGTTTTGCAGCTGGAAAAACAAGAAGAATAACTTTTTAAAAGGCCTATTTCATTGGAATTTCCTTGGATATATTGCACTTTTACAAATATTTTGCACTAATGTTCTTTTAAACTTTACCTCTTTACAATGCATCTAAATAAAATGTTTCATATTTGGTATTTTAAGTTTCTCTGTTTTTTAATGCCTCCACATGAGTTCACTGTTAAGGGGCCCACTGAGGCTCTTGCCCAGGGGCCCACTGAAACCTGGAGCCCTGGTGGGGGCTACCTGTTTACTGCTGGGCACGTGTGGGGGCTACCTGGATACTGTTGGGCACATGTGGTAGCTACCTATATACTGCCAGGCCCATGAAAATGTAATTTGTTATAAGGGGACACCGCGCACCATGGGAATGGAGGATTGAGTAAGAGGGGATTAAATGGTGACTACCGAATTTGGATATAGAAGGGGAATTGCGCCCCTGGTGACTTAGTAAATGTGAGCTGCTGCAGATTCCTGATGTAAGACAGGTTAGTAGTAGGATAGGATAGCCGGATGTAATATCGCGCTGCTTAGTAGATTTAGTGTGCTGCGTGCTGGACTTTGATGAGCTTGTGCAAATTGTAGCCTCAGTTTCCTGTTCTTAGCTGAAAGGAGTGGCACCCGGTGTGGTCTTCTGCTGCTGTAGCCCATCTGCCTCAAAGTTCGACGTACTTTGTGTTCAGAGATGCTCTTCTGCCTACCTTGGTTGTAACGGGTGGCGATTTGAGTCACTGTTGCTTTTCTATCAGCTCGAACCAGTCTGCCCATTCTACTCTGACCTCTGGCATCAACAAGGCATTTCCGCCCACAGAACTGCCGCTCACTGGATGTTTTTTCGTTTTCGGACCATTCTCTGTAAACCCTAGAGATGGTTGTGCGTGAAAATCCCAGTAGATCAGCAGTTTCTGAAATACTCAGACCAGCCCTTCTGGCACCAACAACCATGCCACGTTCAAAGGCACTCAAATCACCTTTCTTCCCCATACTGATGCTCGGTTTGAACTGCAGGAGATTGTCTTGACCATGTCTACATGCCTAAATGCACTGAGTTGCCGCCATGTGATTGGCTGATTAGAAATTAAGTGTTAACGAGCAGTTGGACAGGTGTACCTAATAAAGTTGCCGGTGAGTGTATGTTATAATGCAAAATATACTTCTGGACACACACGGTCCTCAGAAGAAGGAACGGATCTCCCCTGGATCACCTTCCTAAGACACCTTTGCAGCACTATGGAATATTACAATGACAGATGGTCAAGGAGAGAATCCCTCATCAGGAAACTCTCCCAACCAACACTACAGAACCTAGAAAAGACCCTACTGAAACTATGACACGACTCTTTCTTTACCTAGAAGATTTACTCAAATCTGAAATACAACATACGATAGATATATCTTTCCTTAATATCTATCTATCTAAGAACATGGCCCCGAGAGGCCTCCGCATGCCTTTCCAATCATCCTTCCCAAACGATCCTTTATTCACACAGGATTGGGAATCATTCATGGATGATTGTCCAAGAGGTATGCTACTGAGACTGGTCCAAAAAAGGACCAGTATTATAGATTCCATCATAAACACAATAGACACTACACGTCAAGAACTGGAAACCTACTCTAACCATTCAGATTATCATAAGCTCCACCATTCTATTTCTCAACGATTGAGAAATATCAAACTCAAAAATTACAGAGAGATAGGGTTGAATACACCAACAAATCACACAGAATTTGGCATCCAGATAGAGACGAGTATGAGCCCCAACAGGCCAAAGAAAAAGAAAAACAAGAACCCCCCACTCCAGCCATCCCGTCCCTCCTTTCCTTACAAACCAATCATCCCAGGAGAAGCCATCCTTCACCCAACATCAAAGGCAAAGTGTTTCACAATCACAAATATAAAAAGACGATTTCCCCCCAAAAAACCTCCCCTAGACTAAACAAAGGACAGACATCTAACGTATCTAACAAAACGAAGTCTAACAAATCCCCCCCAAAATGCTCAAAGACCCAAAAAAATCACCAAGCCACTCCTCCAAATCAGCCACAAGGGCTGACATCAACTAATGACAATTCCTCTTCCTCTTTCTCACTCACTAACCTGACGGTTCATCTTGATACTTCACAAGAACACTCTAATATACTTCCAAACCTGCAACCTGATGCAATGGCAACAAAAAAAGTCATCTCCATCCCCCATACCCACCGTGCAATTTACTCAGGAATATACGAGCCGTATTAGAAAAGCATTGGGCCATACTCAAGAAAGACCCATACCTCTGCAAAGAATTACCTACAAACGCGCTCCAACGCTTAAATCCATTCTGGCTCCGACCAAACCACGTCCCTCGGCTATCCAGGCTAAACCACTCGCACAACGCCCCTCTACGTTTCCAACACTCAAGGGGACTTTCCGTTGTAACAGCACGAGGTGCATGACACGGAAAAAAGACCTTCATGTCAAATACTACCACAGAATCCTTCCAAATCTTGTCCTTTCTCAACTGTGCCTCCGAATATGTTGTGTATCTTTTGGAATCCCCCTGTACACTACAGTATGTCAGCAGGACCATTCAACCCTTTATAGAAAGGGTTAATACCCATAGGATGAATGTCTGGAAAAGATATGACATATGCTCAGTACATAATCTAGCACCTCCTTTTCCACCTGTAACTTTCAGCCAAGTCCCCACATTTCCACTTTTATTACATTTGATTCAGTTATATACTGTTAGTCCAATCCATCTCCCCTGTGTTCCGTTCCCCTTCTTCCAAACATCCTACTCCCAGCACCACACAGCTGGGCTATATAAACCTGCTCATCAAGCAGCTTGCACATTGTTTGTGCTGCTGCTGCCCTGGATGGTCTCCTTTACTCTGAGGAAGTCTAATCTTGGGCTCCTTTCACAATTATCTTCCCTGTGAACCTTACCAGTATTTTAATCCTCTTTTCCCACCCACAGCATTGCTCATTATTACAATAAGGCTACTTGCCTCCCGCCCTGGTATACCACATATCAGCTCATCATCACGTATCGCTACTCCCATAACAGTTCATCAACCCATGTCAGTTTTAATTAGCCCAACTCTGCTAAGTACCTAAACCTTACACTAAGTTATCTAGCAGTTTTCTTATTTATTCACCCATTTCTCCTCCACAGTTTGTCATTATTAGCCAATTTCATAAAATTCATAAGGATATTACACCTACCCCAGGATACAGCCAGATATTAATCCCTAACATTAGACTGCTCTGTAATTCATATAATAAAAATATTATTTATTTATATATTTTGCATTATAACTAGAGATGAGCGAACATACTCGTCCGAGCTTGATGCTCGATCGAGCATTAGCGTACTCGTAACTGCTCGTTGCTCGGACGAGTATTTCGCCCGCTCGAGAAAATGGCAGCTCCCGCCGTTTTGCTTTTTGGCGGCCAGAAACAGAGCCAATCACAAGCCAGGAGACTCTGCACTCCACCCAGCATGACGTGGTACCCTTACACGTTGATAGCAGTGGTTGGCTGGCCAGATCAGGTGACCCTGGGATAAACTAGCCGCTGCCCGCGCTGCTCGGATCATTCTCTGTCTGGATGCCGCTAGGGAGAGAGCTGCTGCTGGTCAGGGAAAGCGTTAGGGTGTTCTATTAGCTTACTGTTAGGCAGGAGTGATTCTACAACAACCCAACAGCCCTTCTTAGGGCTACAATAACGTTATACTTTTTTTTTTTATTTGCTTGTGGCTGGGCTTGCTGGCACTAGTAGTGCAGCTAGTACCATATTGTGAGGAATTAGCAGGGGGACTTGCTACCGTTGTGTTTAGCTCTTAGTGACACACATATCCACCTCAAACACCAAAGTGGGAAAATTTATTAGGGGTTTGATTTCAATTAGGCACAGTCTGCCAGTTTCTTTTTATTTTACGTTTATTTTTTTAATAACTCAGTGTCATCTCATCTTGCATAGTAGTGTGCTTTAATACTTGGCTAGAAAATAGCCATAGGAGAATCCAAACGGCTTACTTACGCCTACAGTAGCGTTATATATATTTGATTTCTGGTTGATCTGCTGGTGGCTGTAGTTGCTGCAGTGCATCTACTAGCAAATTGTGAGCAATTTGGAGTGAGACTTGCGACCACTGTGTTTTGCGCTTAGTGACGCACATATCCATCGCAAAGACCGAAGTGGGAAAATTTATTAGGGCCCGGGGTTGTATTTCAATTAGGCACAGTCTGCCATTTCCTTTTTTATTTTACGTTTATTTTTTTCATAACTCAGCGTCATCTCATCTGGCATAGTAGTGTGCTTTAATACTTGGCTAGAAAATAGCCATAGGAGAATCCAAACGGCTTACTTACGCCTACAGTAGCGTTATATATATTTGATTTCTGGTTGATCTGCTGGTGGCTGTAGTTGCTGCAGTGCATCTACTAGCAAATTGTGAGCAATTTGGAGTGAGACTTGCGACCACTGTGTTTTGCGCTTAGTGACGCACATATCCATCGCAAAGACCGAAGTGGGAAAATTTATTAGGGCCCGGGGTTGGATTTCAATTAGGCACAGTCTGCCATTTCCTTTTTTATTTTACGTTTATTTTTTTAATAACTCAGCGTCATCTCATCTGGCATAGTAGTGTGCTTTAATACTTGGCTAGAAAATAGCCATAGGAGAATCCAAACGGCTTACTTACGCCTACAGTAGCGTTATATATATTTGATTTCTGGTTGATCTGCTGGTGGCTGTAGTTGCTGCAGTGCATCTACTAGCAAATTGTGAGCAATTTGGAGTGAGACTTGCGACCACTGTGTTTTGCGCTTAGTGACGCACATATCCATCGCAAAGACCGAAGTGGGAAAATTTATTAGGGCCCGGGGTTGTATTTCAATTAGGCACAGTCTGCCATTTCCTTTTTTATTTTACGTTTATTTTTTTCATAACTCAGCGTCATCTCATCTGGCATAGTAGTGTGCTTTAATACTTGGCTAGAAAATAGCCATAGGAGAATCCAAACGGCTTACTTACGCCTACAGTAGCGTTATATATATTTGATTTCTGGTTGATCTGCTGGTGGCTGTAGTTGCTGCAGTGCATCTACTAGCAAATTGTGAGCAATTTGGAGTGAGACTTGCGACCACTGTGTTTTGCGCTTAGTGACGCACATATCCATCGCAAAGACCGAAGTGGGAAAATTTATTAGGGCCCGGGGTTGGATTTCAATTAGGCACAGTCTGCCATTTCCTTTTTTATTTTACGTTTATTTTTTTAATAACTCAGCGTCATCTCATCTGGCATAGTAGTGTGCTTTAATACTTGGCTAGAAAATAGCCATAGGAGAATCCAAACGGCTTACTTACGCCTACAGTAGCGTTATATATATTTGATTTCTGGTTGATCTGCTGGTGGCTGTAGTTGCTGCAGTGCATCTACTAGCAAATTGTGAGCAATTTGGAGTGAGACTTGCGACCACTATGTTTTGCGCTTAGTGACGCACATATCCATCGCAAAGACCGAAGTGGGAAAATTTATTAGGGCCCGGGGTTGTATTTCAATTAGGCACAGTCTGCCATTTCCTTTTTTATTTTACGTTTATTTTTTTCATAACTCAGCGTCATCTCATCTGGCATAGTAGTGTGCTTTAATACTTGGCTAGAAAATAGCCATAGGAGAATCCAAACGGCTTACTTACGCCTACAGTAGCGTTATATATATTTGATTTCTGGTTGATCTGCTGGTGGCTGTAGTTGCTGCAGTGCATCTACTAGCAAATTGTGAGCAATTTGGAGTGAGACTTGCAACCACTGTGTTTTGCGCTTAGTGACGCACATATCCATCGCAAAGACCGAAGTGGGAAAATTTATTAGGGCCCGGGGTTGGATTTCAATTAGGCACAGTCTGCCATTTCCTTTTTTATTTTACGTTTATTTTTTTAATAACTCAGCGTCATCTCATCTGGCATAGCAGTGTGCTTTCATACTTGGCTAGAAAATAGCCATAGCAATAGGATAGCATCGTTTGGTTTTAAAAACTAAAAAACACACACAAAAAAAAAAAACACAAAAAAAAGTTAAAAAAAAAATTAAAGTTATAACTCTCATTTTCAAAATGTTTAACCCGAGGGCTAGGGGTAGAGGACGAGGGCGGGGACGTGGGCGTCCAACTACTGCAGGGGTCAGAGGCCGTGGTCCTGGGCGGGGTGAGACACCACCTGCTTATGAGGGAGCAGGGGAACGCCGCAGAGCTACACTCCCTAGGTTCATGTCTGAAGTTACTGGGACTCGTGGTAGAGCACTGTTGAGGCCAGAACAGTGTGAACAGGTGATGTCGTGGATTGCCGACGATGCTTCGAGCAATTTGTCCACCAGTCAGTCTTCCACGCAGTCCACCCATGTCACCGAAATCGGCACTCCTCCAGCTCCTGCACCTCAGCCTCCTCCCCCCCAGTCTCCCCCCTCCCAGCAAAATTTGCCATTTGAACCGGCATACTCTGAGGAACTGTTTTCTGGACCCTTCCCACAGTCACAAACCACTTGTCCGGTTGCTGATGAGCAATTTTCCGATGCCCAGGTTTTCCACCAGTCGCAGTCTGTGGGTGATGATGACCTTGTTGACGTACTGGAAGAAGTGTGTAAAGAGGTGTCCGACGATGAGGAGACACGGTTGTCAGACAGTGGGGAAGTTGTTGTCAGGGCAGGAAGTCCGAGGGGGGAGCAGACTGAGGGATCGGAGGATGATGAGGTGACAGACCCAAGCTGGGTTGAGAGGCCGGGTGAACACAGTGCTTCTGAGACGGAGGAGAGTCCTCGACCAGAACAGGTTGGAAGAGGCAGTGGTGGGGCCAGACGGAGAGGCAGGGCCAGAGCTGGTGCATCAGCGCCAAATGTGTCAACTAGTGAAGCTCCCGTGGCGAGGGCTCCTGCGGCAAGGGCTAGATTTTCAGAAGTCTGGAGGTTCTTTAAGGAAACACCGGATGACCGACGGACTGTGGTGTGCCACATTTGCCAAACCAGGATCAGCAGGGGTTCCACCACTACTAGCTTAACTACCACCAGTATGCACAGGCATATGAATGCTAAACACCCCACTCAGTGGCAACAAGCGCGTTCACCTCCGGCCGTGCACACCACTGCTCCTTCCCCTGTGTCAGCTGATAGTCAGCCCCCTGCCCAGGACCCTGCCACAAAAACCCCATCGTCGCCTCCACGATCCTCCACAGCATCCACCAGCGTTCAGCTCTCCATACCCCAGACGCTGGAGCGGAAACGCAAATATAGTGCAACCCACCCGCACGCCCAAGCCCTTAATGTGCACATCTCCAGATTGCTAAGCCTGGAGATGCTGCCCTATAGGCTAGTAGAGACCGAGGCCTTTCGCAGCCTCATGGCGGCGGCCGCCCCTCGGTATTCGGTCCCCAGCCGCCACTACTTTTCCCGATGTGCCGTCCCAGCCCTGCACCAGCACGTGTCAGTCAACATAATCCGTGCCCTGACCAACGCCGTTTCTGACAAGGTCCACCTGACCACGGACACGTGGACGAGTGCTGCCGGGCAGGGCCACTATATATCGCTGACGGCACATTGGGTTAACTTGGTGGAGGCTGGGACCGAGTCTGACCCTGCGGCTGGTCATATACTGCCGACGCCGAGGATTGCGGGGCCTACCTCGGTCCAGGTGTTTCAGGCCTACTATGCCTCCTCCTCCTCCCACCCCTCCTCCACCTCCTCCTCCGAACGACCATCCGTGGGCATGGCGCCATCAGTCGGTAGCTCTAGGCACAGCAGCAGTGCCATCGCTAAGCGACAGCAGGCGGTGCTGAAACTGCTGAGCCTAGGCCAGTGATGGCTAACCTATGACATGCGTGTCAGTGCTGACACACGTAGCCATTTTCACTGACACACGGCTGCCTGAGAGTTAAGTTTCATTCTACATGATCAGGTGCAGTAGCCGGGAGGCTGAGAGATTGCACTGAACTTCCAGCACTCCCCCCTCCTCCTCCTCCCCCGGGCCGGCCCCTCCCCATGTGTGAGCTGTGCCTAGTGTCTCCAGTCAGCACAGGTATCAGCACAGGGCACAGCAGGAGAGGTGACTCCTCTGCAGCTCCTGATAGTTGTGGTGGGGGTAGGATGGCAACACAGTCAGAGGTCACATCGCTGCTGCCTTTTGTGATGTCCCAGCAGCTGCCACCTCTACACTGACCAGCTCCAGAGCAGGGATGAGGGAGGACAACAACTCCCATCATACAGTGAGTAAGGTCAGTGCACTGTATGATAGAAGACAGTCATCAGGGCTTGTGTGTCAGTTTTGTGACGTACAAGCCCTGAAATAATCGCAACGCCTTGCAAAGACATTGCGATTATTTTGCTCCGCACACCTTCTCCATGCCAAGGGGGCATGAAGGAAATGCGGACAGCGGCGCCTGCGCCCTCGCTATAACCTGTGAACTTTCATGACTGAAAGTTTGCAGGTTACTAAGCAATTTCACACCTGTCTGATTGTATGGCAGTACATAGTAGGATCAATCAGACAATCCACGGTTAAAGTACCCTAGTTAAATAGTATACATATTTGTTATTTAAACTATAAATATCACAAAAATATGTTTTTTTGTCAAGGTGACACACCACCCGAGTTATGCTCTGTTTTTTGGCGAATTTTGACACACCAAGCTCAAAAGGTTGCCCATCACTGGCCTAGGCGATAAAAGGCACACCGCCCAAGAACTATTACAGGGCATCACGGCGCAGACTGATCTGTGGCTGGCACCGCTGAACCTGAAGCCAGGCATGGTTGTGTGTGACAACGGCCGTAACCTGGTGGCGGCTCTGCAACTCGGCAGACTGACACATGTGCCATGCCTGGCCCATGTGTTAAATCTGATAGTTCAGCGTTTCCTCAAGACATACCCCAATCTGTCTGATTTGCTCACGAAGGTGCGCCGCATCTGTGCGCATTTCAGGAAGTCCAGCACAGATGCTGCCACTCTCAGGGCAGCGCAGCGCCGCCTCCAACTGCCCGCTCACCGACTGTTGTGCAACGTGCCCACGAGGTGGAATTCAACACTGACCATGTTATCCAGAGTTTACCAGCAGCGCCGAGCGATTGTAGACTGCCAGATGTCAACTTCCACCAGAACTGGTAGTCAGGTCAGTCAGCTTCCTCAAGTCTACAATGAGGAGTGGACGTGGATGTCTGATATCTGTCAGGTGCTGAGTAACTTTGAGGAGTCAACACAGATGGTCAGTGGCGATGCCGCCATCATCAGCCTCACCATCCCGCTGCTTGGCCTGTTGAAAAACTCTCTGGTCAGCATGAAGTCGGAAGCTTTGTGCTCCTCACAAGCGATGGGGGAAGAAGATTCCCTTGTTGATAGCCAAAGCACCCTTAGGTCTGTTTCTCAGCGCATATCGGAGGAGGTGGAGGTGGAGGAGGAGGAAGAGGAGGAGAATGTTGGCGAGACACAAGAGGGGACCATTGTTGAGTCCTTCACTGTTGAGCGTGTATGGGCAGAAGAAGAGGAGTTGGAGGAGTTGGAGGAGGAGGAAATGGACAGTCAGGCCAGTGAGGGGAGTGAATTCTTACGTGTTGGTACTCTGGCGCATATGGCAGATTTCATGCTAGGCTGCCTATCCCGTGACCCTCGCGTTCAAAGAATTTATTCCAGCACCGATTACTGGGTGTTCACTCTCCTGGACCCACGGTACAAGCAAAATCTTTCCACTCTCATCCCTGGAGAGGAAAGGAGTGTGAGAATGCATGAATATCAGCAGGCCCTGGTGCACAAGCTGAAACAGTATTTCCCTTCTGACAGCGCTAGCGGCAGAGTGCGTAGTTTTGCGGGACAAGTAGCGAGGGAGAGTAGGCGAGCAGGCAGCTTGTCCAGCACTGGCAAGGGTACGCTTTACAAGGCTTTTGCCAGCTTTATGTCACCCCAGCAAGACACTGTCACCTGTCCCCAGTCTCGGCAGAGTAGGGCTGATCTTTACAGAAAGATGGTGAGGGAGTACGTAGCTGACCATACCATCGTCCTAAATGATCACACAGCTCCCTACAACTACTGGGTTTCAAAGCTGGACATGTGGCACGAACTGGCGCTGTACGCCTTGGAGGTTCTTGCCTGCCCTGCCGCTAGCGTCTTGTCCGAGCGGGTTTTCAGTGCAGCTGGTGGCATCATCACCGATAAGCGTACACGCCTGTCGACTGACAGCGCTGACAGGCTGACGCTTATCAAGATGAATAAAGCCTGGATTTCTCCTAATTTCCAATCTCCACCAGGTGAAGGAAGCTCAACCTGAATAATTTATCCACTCCTCCTCCTCCTCATTTTCCTCCTTCTCCTCCTCTTTGTACAGTAAAGCAGAGGAAACTGGCTATTTTTTGACAGGGCCCACTGGCTCTAGCTATAGTACTTTATGCATTTAATTTTTATGGCGGGCCACCGACCCGGTCCTCTGTTTTAAACAATTTTTGGGAGTGCCACATACAGGCACTCAATCTATTCAATTTTTCTGGAGGGCCACCTACCTGCTCCTCTGGTTTGAAAACTTTTTTGGACTGCCACATACAGGCACTCAATCTATTCAATTTTTCTGGAGGGCCACCTACCTGCTCCTCTGGTTTGAAAACTTTTTTGGACTGCCACATACAGGCACTCAATCTATTCCATTTTTCTGGAGGGCCACCTACCTGCTCCTCTGGTTTAAAAAGTTTTTTGGACTGCCACATACAGGCACTCAATCTATTCCATTTTTCTGGAGGGCCACCTACCTGCTCCTCTGGTTTAAAAAGTTTTTTGGACTGCCACATACAGGCACTCAATCTATTCCATTTTTCTGGAGGGCCACCTACCTGCTCCTCTGGTTTGAAAACTTTTTTGGACTGCCACATACAGGCACTATCCAAATTGAATTGTCTCCATAGCAGCCTCCACACGTTGTCTCCATTGCTACCTCCAAAAGTCGTCCATATAGCTGCCTCCATACATCGTCCCTTTATCAAACGAGGTGTGTCAGGCCGAAATTTGGGTTGTTTTCATGGATTCCACATCAAAGTTGTTAACTTTGTCGCCACCCTGCTGTGTTATCCACAAAATACACTGGCAAACTTTTACCATTTACGGATATTATTTCAGCGCTTCTTGCGCATCTGTTTACATTCCCCTCACCCGCCATATCCTAAACTTATAAGAACGCTACTACACTTGATCTTATACAAAAGGTTCTTAGAAGTGCTGTTTGGGGAGTAGCCTAGAGACAGGGGCTTGGATTGGCGAAAGCTCGCCTGGCAGCGGAGCGCCAGCTCCATGCCAAGAACCAACTAACATAGTTTTAACTGCAGCACCTTTAATCTACTACTAGTTCACTGCCTCCATACATGGCCGCCTTATCAAACGTGCTGTGTCAGGCAGAATTTTGGGTTGTTTTCATGGCTTCCACAACAAACTTGTTAACTTTGTCGCCACCCTGCTGTGTAATCCTCAAAATATACTGGCAAACTTTTACCATTTACGGATATTATTTCAGCGCTTCTTGCGCATCTGTTTACATTCCCCTCACCCGCCATATTCCAAACTTATAAGAACGCTACTACACTTAACTTGGTGCAGGCTGGGACCGAGTCTGACCCTGGGGCTGGTCATATACTGCCGACGCAGAGGATTGCGGGGCCTACCTCGGTCCAGGTGTTTCAGGCCTACTATGCCTCCTCCTCCTCCCACCCCTCCTCCACCTCCTCCTCCTCCGAATTACCATCCGTGGGCATGGCGCCATCAGTCGGTAGCTCTAGGCACAGCAGCAGTGCCGTCGCTAAGCGACAGCAGGCGGTGCTCAAACTGCTGAGCCTAGGTGATAAAAGGCACACCGCCCAAGAGCTATTACAGGGCATTCCACATCAAACTTGTTAACTTTGTCGCCACCGTGCTGTGTAAGCCACAAAATATACTGGAAAACTTTTTTCATTTACGGATATTATTTCAGCGCTTCTTGCGCAGATGTTTACATTCCCCTCACCCGCCATATCCCAAACTTATAAGAACGCTACTACACTTGATCTTAAACAAAAGGTTCTTAGAAGTGCTGTTTGGGGAGTAGCCTAGAGACAGGGGCTTGGATTGGCGAAAGCTCGCCTGGCAGCGGAGCGCCAGCTCCATGCCAAGATCCAACTAACATAGTTTTAACTGCAGCACCTTTAATCTACTACTAGTTCACTGCCTCCATACATGGTCCCCTTATCAAACGAGCTATGTCAGGCAGAATTTTGGGTTGTTTTTATGGCTTCCATGTTAACTTTGTCGCCACCCTGCTGTGTAATCCACAAAATATACTGGCAAACTTTTATCATGTACCGATATTATTTGAGCGCTTCTTGCTCACCTCCTTTGGTTCCTCTCTGCCATCCATTGGTTTGAAGCCTGAGTCCATTTAGGGTATGTCGCCATGCCACTCTCTAGCCTGCCGCTGCTGCCGCTGCCTCTGCATGCCGTCCCCTATAGTGTCAGGGTCAATTATTGGATGTTTTACATGCTATCTAGCTTCATTCTGTCACTCTGTCATGGCCATGCTGTTGCCCATAATTTTGGCATAATGGTGCGATTAAGCAGCCTCAGAGGCATCCATGCATGCTGCCCCTGCTGTTTCCTGTCCATTTCCGTGGTGTTTCCATCCTTTTCTGAGGTTCCCAGGTGTTTGGCCAAGCTTCCCTGTGCAGAGCCTTGGTCCCCTTGAAAAATGCTCGAGTCTCCCATTGACTTCAATGGGGCTCGTTACTCAAAACGAGCACTCGAGCATCGGGAAAAGTTCGTCTCGAATAACGAGACGAGCATTTTAGTGCTCGCTCATCTCTAATTATAACATATTTTATCATTTATCATATTTTACCTCTAAAAGATATCTTATCCTATTCTTAAGGAAAAAACTGTTCCTCTAACAGCTCATTTGTGGCTGTAATATTCCTCTGTCTATGTCAATAACCATGACTACTCTCAAGTATTTTAACCCCTTCCCGATGCGCGCCGTACTAGTACGTCACGCGCCGGGTCCCGGTGCATGGAGAGGGCTCGCGGCGCATGGGCGCATGGGCGCATCTTGTTGCGGATCGTCGTTCCCCGATGACGTCACGGGGAGCGGTGATCCGTCGCCATGGTTGCCTCGGGTGTTCCGAATACCCGAGGTTACTTCGTGTTAACCCATGCATTACAATGTGCTAATTGCACATTGTAATGAATAGGGAGTAAAATCCACATATACTGCCATACAGTAGTATGGCAGTATATGATAGGATGAATCAGACTACCTAGGGTTAGAGTACCCTAGGGAGTCTGAAAAACAGTAAAAGTAAAAATAAAAAAAAGTTACAAAAAAAAAAATTATAGTAAAAAAACCTAAAAATTAAAATCACCCCCCTTTCCCTAGAACTGATATTAATATTAATAAACAGGTATCGCCACGTCCAAAAATGTCCGATCTATCAAAATATAATAATGGTTTTTGACTGCGTTTAACCCTGTAACGGAAAATAGCGTCCAAAGTCGAAAATGGCATTTTTTGCCATTTTGAAAAATATAAAAAAATTAATAAAAAGTGATCAAAAGGTCGCACAGTCCCAAAAATTATAGCAATGAAAACGCCATCAAAATTCGCAAAAAAATGACACTACCCACAGCTCCGTAAACCAAAGTATGAAAAAGTTATTGGTGCCAGAAGATGGCAAAAAAATATATATATATATATATTTTGTGTACAGGAGGTTTTAATTTTTTTAAATGTATGAAAACATTATAAAACCTATACAACTTTGGTATCCACATGATCATACCGACCCAAGGAATAAAGTAGACATGTCATTTGGGACGCAGAGTGAAAGCTGTAAAATCCAAGCCCACAAGAAAACGTCGCAAATGTGGATTTTCACCATTTTCACTGCATTTGGAATTTTTTTCTCACTTCCCAGTACACGCCATGGAATATTAAATACCGTCACTATGAAGTGCAATTTGTTACACAGAAAATAAGCCATAACACAGCTCTTTATGTGGAAAAATTAAAAAGTTATAGATTTTTGAAGTTGGTGAGTGAAAAATGGAAGTGAAAAAACTAAAAAAAGGCCAAGTCGTTAAGGGGTTAATCAAATGTATGTATATGTATATATATATATATATATATATGTGTATGTATATATATATATATATATATATATATATATATATATATATGAATTTTCCTAAACCGCAACCCTTGATATCTTTGATGTATAAGTTTTATGAGTTTTATTGTAAATGAATGTTTTATTGTATATGACATCACTCTTTGATAGAATGTACCCTCCTTTTTTTATCCACCATGGAACGACATCCAAAAAAATCTATTGGACCTGAGGAAGGGGAAATTCTCTGCCAGAAATGCGTTGTCCCCATACCTTTATCTGTTATCGAACACTAATAAATGTTTTTATGCTTAATATTTGCATTTATATGTACTTATCTCTGCCTTTATGAATAGTCTGACTTTACAAAGCCCAGCACGCAGCACACTAATTCTACTAATCTACTAAGCAGCGCGATATTACATCCGGTTATCCTATCCTACTACTAACCAAGCTCATGATAAGCACTTCATACAGAGGGTGAAACGTTGTTTGTTGATTATGGTGGAATAAAGGAAACACTTGTTTTATTTTAATATAGTGCTGCTTTGTTGACATTTTGTCAGAACCATTGGAAGACCTGCACCCGACCTTTATTGATACACAAGTGCTGCTCCATCACCCTCCTTTTTGTCTTGGTATATGTTGGGGGCATGTACAGGGCTATATACAGTATAGACCAAGAGTTTGGACATACCTTCTCATTCAATTTTTTCTGTAGTGTCCTGACTATAAAAATTGTAAATTCACATTGAAGGCCTCAAAGCTATGAATTAACACATGTGGAATTATATACTTAACAAAAAAGTGAGAACTGAAAATGTCTTATATACTAGGTTCTTCAAAGTAGCCGCCTTATGCTTTGATTACTGCTTTGCTCACTGCTTGGGCATTCTCTTGATGAGCTTCAAGAGGAAGTCACCAGAAAAGGTTTTCACATCACATGTGCGGATACACAGCTGATAGTCCTACTGAATAGACTATTAGAATTTGTATTATGGCTAGAAAAAAGCAGCTAAGTAAAGAAAAATTAGTGGCCATTATTACTTTAAGAAATGAAGTTTAGTCAGTCTGAAAATTTGAAAGTGTCCCCAAGTGCAGTTGCAAAAACCATCAAGCACTAAAGAGAAAGTGGCTCACATGAGGACCGCCACATGAAAGAAATAATAAGAGTCGCCTCTGCTGCAAAAGATAAGTTAATCCGAGTCACTAGCCTCAGAAATTGCAGGTAAACAGCAGCTCAGATATATCTTGATTTCTCCTACGTTAAAAGAGATCCTGAAGGCATGGAGGAAGTTTGCATTTAAATTGCGATTGGTCTCACAATTCCAATGCGATTGGAATTGTACCTTGCACCCAGGCCCGATCCTAGGTTCCTAGAGTCAAAAATGTGGTGAATGAAAATGAAATACGCTCTTTAGTGGATATAGGTAAGGGAGAAACACCAGGCTCTTAGCTTAAATATCTCGAGTTGTTTGGACATGACACTCATCCTCTGGCTAATAGAATGAGTTATGAACAGCGGTGTCCCGCTTTAATGTCCAGGAATAACTATTGATGGCCTATCCTCAGGACTAGAGATGAGCGAGCACTAAAATGCTCGGGTACTCGTTATTCGAGACAAACTTTTCCCGATGGTCGAATGCTCGTCTCGAATAACGAGCCCCATTGAAGTCAATGGGAGACTCAAGCATTTTTCAAGGGGACCAAGGCTCTGCACAGGGAAGCTTGGCCAAACACCTGGGAACCTCAGAAAAGGATGGAAACACCACGGAAATGGACAGGAAACAGCAGGGGCAGCACGGATGAATGCCTCTGAGGCTGCTTAATCACACCATTATGCCAAAATTATGGGCAACAGCATGGCCATGACAGAGTGACCGAATGAGGCTAGATAGCATCTAAAACATGCAATAATTGACCCTGACACTATAGGGGACGGCATGCAGAGGCAGCGGCAGCAGTGGCAGGCTAGAGAGTCTCATGGCGACATACCCTAAATGGACTCAGGCTTCAAACCAATGGGTGCTGAAATGATTTCCTATGTGAACAAAAGGTTGACGGTATATTTAGTCGATAACACAGCATGGTGGCGACATAGTGACCAAGTTCCATAACGTATCTGGTGAAACACCCGAAAAATGAGCCTGAACAGCTCTTTTGATAAGGGGACGACATGTGGAGGTAGCCATGGAGACGACTTCCATGATTAAGAGCGACAGTATGGGGCATTCATATTGCGCTGCTATGATTGCAACTTCAGGTCTCCAGCATGGCGGCGACAGATGGGCCGAGTTCCACTATGTATCTGGTGAAACACCTGAAAATTCTGCCTGACACAGCTCGTTTGATAAGGGGATGATGTGCTGCATATCCTCTCGTGCTCCAGCGTCTGGGGTATAGAGAGTTGAAATGAGACATTGGTGGACGCTGTGGAGGATCGTGGAGGCAAAATGGACAGGAAACAGCAGGGGCAGCATGCATGGATGCCTCTGAGGCTGCCTAATCTTGGGATGGAGCTGGCGGTCCACTGCCAGGCGAGCTTTCGCCTGTCCAAGCCCCTGTCTCTCGGCTCCTCCCCACCCAAAATGGGCCTGGGGGCCAGAGGCGCTTACTTTGAAAAAATTATAATTTTCAAATCAGGCCGGGTCGTTTGAATATTTCACCTAGGAATAATGGAATAGCATAGTGCTTCTATTATTAATTGTTTTTACGGAAATGGTTCCATGATTAAGAGCGACAGTATGGGGCATCCATATTGCGCTGCTATGATTGCAACTTCAGGTCTCCAGCATGGTGGCGACAGATGGGCCGAGTTCCACTATGTATCTGGTGAAACACCTGAAAATTCTGCCTGACACAGCTCGTTTGATAAGGGGACGATGTATGGAGGCAGTGAACTAGTAGTAGATTAAAGGTGCTGCAGTTAAAACTATGTTAGTTGGATCTTGAGATGGAGCTGGCGCTCCGCTGCCAGGCGAGCTTTCGCCAATCCAAGCCCCTGTCTCTAGGCTACTCCCCAAACAGCACTTCTAAGAACCTTTTGTATAAGATCAAGTGTAGTAGCGTTCTTATAAGTTTGGGATATGGCGGGTGAGGGGAATGTAAACAGATGCGCAAGAAGCGCTGAAATAATATCGGTAAGTGATAAAAGTTTTCCAGTATATTTTGTGTATTACACAGCAGGGTGGCGACAAAGTTAACAAGTTTGATGTGGAATCCATGAAAACAACCCAAAATTCTGCCTGACACAGTTCGTTTGATAAGGAGACAATGTATGGAGGCAGCTATATGGACGACTTTTGGAGGCAGCTATGGCGATGACGTGTGGAGGTAGTAATGGAGACAACGTGTGGAGCCAGCTAAAAAGACGACATGTGGAGGCTGCTATGGAGACAATTTAATTTGGATAGTGCCTGTATGTGGCAGTCCAAAAAAGTTTTCAAACCAGAGGAGCAGGTAGGTGGTCCTCCAGAAAAATTAAATAAATTGAGTGCCTGTATGTGGCAGTCCAAAAAAGTTTTCAAACCAGAGGAGCAGGTAGGTGGTCCTCCAGAAAAATTAAATAGATTGAGTGCCTGTATGTGGCACTCCCAAAAATTGCTTAAAACAGAGGACCGGGTAGGTGGCCCTCCAGAAAAATTAAATACATAGAGTACTATAGCTAGAGCCAGTTGGCCCTGGCAAAAAATAGCCAGTTTCCTATGCTTTAGTGTACAAAGAGGAGGAGAAGGAGGACAATGAGGAGGAGGAGTGCATACATTATTCAGGTTGAGCTTCTTTCACCTCGTGGAGAATGAAAATCCAGAGAAATTCAGGCTTTATTCATCTTGATAAGCATCAGCCTGTCAGCGCTGTCAGTCGGTGATGATGCCAACAGCTGCACTGAAAACCCGCTCGGACAACACGCTAGCGGCAGGGCAGGCAAGAACCTCCAAGGCGTACAGCGCCAGTTCGTGCCACATGTCCAGCTTTGAAACCCAGTAGTTGTAGGGAGCTGTGTGATCATTTAGGACGATGGTATGGTCAGCTACGTACTCCCTCACCATCTTTCTGTAAAGATCAGCCCTACTCTGCCGAGACTGGGGACAGTTGACAGTGTCTTGCTGGGGTGACATAAAACTGGCAAAGGCCTTGTAAAGCATACCCCTGCCAGTGCTGGAAAAGCTGCCTGCTCGCCTACTCTCCCTCGCTACTTGTCCCGCAGAAGTACGCCCTCTGCCGCTAGCGCTGTCAGAAGGGAAATACTGTTTCAGCTTGTGCACCAGGGCCTGCTGGTATTCATGCATTCTCACACTCCTTTCCTCTCCAGGGATGAGAGTGGAAAGATTTTGCTTGTACCGTGGGTCCAGGAGAGTGAATACCCAGTAATCGGTGCTGGAATAAATTCTTTGAACGCGAGGGTCACGGGATAGGCAGCCTAGTATGAAATCTGCCATATGTGCCAGAGTCCCAACGCGCAAGAATTCACTCCCCTCACTGGCCTGACTGCCCATTTCCTCCTCTTCCAACACCTCCAACTCCTCTTCTTCTGCCCATACACGCTGAACAGTGAAGGACTGAACAATGGTCCCCTCTTCTGTCTCGCCAACATTCTCCTCCTCTTCCTCCTCATCCTCCTCCACCTCCTCCGATATGCGCTGAGAAACAGACCTAAGGGTGCTTTGGCTATCAACAAGGGAATTTTCTTCCCCCGTCTCTTGGGACGAGCGCAAAGCTTCCGACTTCATGCTGACCAGAGAGTTTTTCAACAGGCCAAGCAGCGGGATGGTGAGGCTGATGATGGCGGCATCGCCACTGACCATCTGTGTTGACTCCTCAAAGTTACTCAGCACCTGACAGATATCAGACATCCACGTCCACTCCTCATTGTAGACTTGAGGAAGCTGACTGACCTGACTACCAGTTCTGGTGGAAGTTGACATCTGGCAGTCTACAATTGCTCTGCGCTGCTGGTAAACTCTGGATAACATGGTTAATGTTGAATTCCACCTCGTGGGCACTTCGCACAACAGTCGGTGAGTGGGCAGTTGGAGGCGGCGCCGCGCTGCCCTGAGAGTGGCAGCATCTGGGCTGGACTTCCTGAAATGCGCACAGATGCGGTGCACCTTCGTGAGCAAATCAGACAGACTGGGGTATGTCTTGAAGCTGAACTATGAACGCTGAACTATGAGATTTAACACATGGGCCAGGCAAGGACTCATGTGTCAGTCTGCCGAGTTGCAGAGCCGCCACCAGGTTCTGGCCGTTGTCACACACAACCATGCCTGGCTTCAGGTTCAGCGGTGCCAGCCACAGATCAGTCTGCGCCGTGATGCCCTGTAATAGCCCTTGGGCGGTGTGCCTTTTATCGCCTAGGCTCAGCAGTTTGAGCACCGCCTGCTGTCGCTTAGCGATGGCACTGCTGCTGTGCCTAGAGCTACCGACTGATGGTGCCATGCCCACGGATGGTAATTCGGAGGAGGAGGAGGTGGAGGAGGGGTGAGAGGAGGAGGAGGCATAGTAGGCCTTTGAGACCTGGACCGAGGTAGACCCCGCAATCCTCGACGTCGGCAGTATATGAGCAGCCCCAGGGTCAGACTCGGTCCCAGCCTCCACCAAGTTAACCCAATGTGCCGTCAGCGACATATAGTGGCCCTGCCCGGCAGCACTCGTCCACGTGTCCGTGGTCAGGTGGACCTTGTCAGAAACGGCGTTGGTCAGGGCACGGATGATGTTCTCTGACATGTGCTTGTGCAGGGCTGGGACGGCACATCGGGAAAAGTAGTGGCGGCTGGGGACCGAATACCGAGGGGCGGCCGCCGCCATGAGGTTTCGAAAGGCCTCGGTCTCTACCAGCCTATAGGGCAGCATCTCCAGGCTAAGCAACTCGGAGATGTGGACGTTGAGGGCTTGGGCGTGTGGGTGGGTTGCACTATACTTCCTTTTGCGCTCCAGCGTCTGGGGTATGGAGAGCTGAACGCTGGTGGATGCTGTGGAGGATCGTGGAGGCGAAGATGGGGTTTTCGCATGGGAGGTGTTTGGGCCGTGGTCCTGGGCAGGGGGCTGACTAGCAGATGACACAGGGGAAGGAGCAGTGGTGTGCCCGGCTGGAGGTGAACGGGCTTGGTGCCATTGAGTGGGGTGTTTAGCATTCATATGCCTGCGCATACTGGTGGTAGTTAAGCTAGTAGTGGTGGAACCCCTGCTTATCCTGGTTTGGCAAAGATTACACACCACAATCCGTCGGTCATCCGGTGTTTCTTTAAAGAACCTCCAGACTTCTGAAAATCTAGCCCTCGCCACGGGAGCTTGACTACGGGCAACATTTGGCGCTGATGCACCAGCTCTGGCCCTGCCTCTCCGTCTGGCCCCACCACTGACTCTTCCAACCTGTTCTGCTATCGCCTCCGTCTCAGAAGCACTGTGTTCACCCGGCCTATCAACCCAGCTTGGGTCTGTCACCTCATCATCCTCCGATCCCTCAGTCTGCTCCCACCTCGGACTTCCTGCCCTGAGAACAACTTCACCACTGTCTGACAACCGTGTCTCCTCATCGTCCGACACCTCTTTACACACTTCTTCCACTACGTCAATAATGTCATCATCACCCACAGACTGCGACTGGTGGAAAACCTGGGCATCGGAAAATTGCTCAGCAGCAACCGGACAAGTGGTTTGTGACTGTGGGAAGGGTCCAGAAAACCGTTCCTCAGAGTATGCCGGTTCAAATGCCAAATTTTGCTGGGAGGGGGCAGACTGGGGGGAAGGAGGCTGAGGTGGAGGAGCTGGAGGAGTGCTGATTTCGGTGACATGGGTGGACTGCGTGGAAGACTGACTGGTGGACAAATGGCTAGAAGCATTGTCTGCAATCCACGACATCACCTCTTCGCACTGTTCTGGCCTCAACAGTGCTCTACCACGAGTCCTAGTAACTTGAGACATGATGAACCTAGGGAGTGTAGCTCTGCGGCGTTCCCCTGCTCCCTCATCAGCAGGTGGTGTCTCACAGGACCACGGCCTCTGACCCCTGCAGTAGTTGGACGCCCACGTCCACGCCCTCGTCCTCTACCCCTAGCCCTCGGGTTAAACATTTTGCAAGTGTACACTTTTAATTTTTTTTTTTTTTTGTGTTTATTTTTTTTTATTTTTTTTTTTTAACAAAACGATGCTATCCTATTGCTATGGCTAGTTTCTAACCTACACTGACAGCACACAACTGGATTTTGTGCTGTGCCTGATGACTTTGAGCTATAAAATGAAATAAAGGTAAAAAAAAATAAAATCAGCAGACTCTGCCTAATTCTAATCAAACCCCTAATAAATTGTCCCACTTTGGTGTTTGAGGTGGATATGTGTGTCACTAAGAGCTAAACACAACGGTAGCAAGTCCCCCTGCAAATTCCTCACAATATGGTACTAGCTGCACTACTAGTGCCAGCAAGCCCAGCCACAAGCAAATAAAAAAAAATGTATAACGTTATTGTAGCCCTAAGAAGGGCTGTTGGGTTCTTGTAGAATCACTCCTGCCTACCACTATTCTAATAGAACACCCTAACGCTTTCCCTGACCAGCAGCAGCTCTCTCCCTAGCGGCATCCAGACACAGAATGATCCGAGCAGCGCGGGCAGGGGCTAGTCTATTCCAGGGTCACCTGATCTGGCCAACCAACCACTGCTATCGACGTGTAAGGGTACCACGTCATGCTGGGTGGAGTGTAGAGTCTCCTGGCTTGTGATTGGCTCTGTTTCTGGCCGCCAAAAAGCAAAACGGCGGGAGATGCCATTTTCTCGAGCGGGCGAAGTATTCGTCCGAGCAACGAACAGTTTCGAGTACGCTAATGCTCGAACGAGCATCAAGCTCGGACGAGTATGTTCGCTCATCTCTACTCAGGACCCTTGGTCTGTACAATAGGCATTCCGCTACAGGGGGGGGGGGATTTGTGCTAAAAATTCAACACTCGGCTTATACTCGGGTATACAAAATAATAAACTTACTACTCACCATTCCGACGGCCCGGACAGCTCCTCTTCATCTTCATGCCGCAGGTCCGCGGGAGCTCCGTGGCCACGCCTCTTCTGTCTTCATGCCAGCTCGATAGTAGGTACAAAAAACCGGGTTGTAGTTAGACGCGCTGTCCGGTGAGTAGTTGATACGACACAGATTTTCTTTAGGTAGAACACTCTTTTATTTGTATAGGTATTGGACTACGCGTTTCGGGGGTGGTCCACCCCCTTCATCAGGTCCGTAAACAAATGTTATATAAAATTAGTACAATAAATTAAATTAAATTAGTGCGTAAATAAATGAATAAAAATAGTAAAAATGCGTTAGTGTTTGTGCAGGTGCGTAGATGATGGTTATATGTACACAAACAATGTTTATACACACACAATTAGCATGATTAGTTTCAATTAAAATATTAATGGATTAGCATAAAAAAATAACAACATGATTTGGTTCTGATAAAAACAATCTGTAGATAGTAGATAAATGAATTAATAAGTTAGTTAATCTATATAAATAAGAAATGTCTATGCTGTACATGACAGTGTAAACCATGGTGTGAGGTGACTTGCATGTGGGGAAATGTATACTGTATTTAGCTGAGGATTGGTGGAGAAATGTAAGGGGATAGGTGAATGTTGGATTACCTTTAGGGATTTGTGGGTAAGCGGAGTGCCGTCAAGTGGCTACTTAGAGTTTTTCACGGAGCTGAATAAAATGGAGATGAGGATACATTAGTACAGGAAGGGAATGGGAGCGCTTGTGGATGGCAGAGAGGTACTTACTGTGCTCGGAGTAACTTGCCTGACGCGCCACGCTTGTAGTGTGCGTGATGTGTTGTTTGGGGGAGCTAGAATTCTTGGATCTGCTAATACAGGTAGACCAACAGGACACAAAACTCATCACCAAGACTTTCTTCAAAAGCGTAGATGTGAACAGCTTCTTGGATTTCTCAAGTTCACACTACAAAAAATGGCTATGCAACGTCCCATACGGACAATACAAAAGGATCCGCCGAAATTGCACTAACCACAACACATTCCAAGCGCAATCCAAAATACTCAAAGATAGGTTTACACAAAAAGGTTACCCACCACAACTACTCAAGAATGCCTACCAGAAGGTCAACCGATTAACACAAAAAGATTGTCTTGCCCCACCCCAGAAAAAAACTAATACACCTTCCCACATATACTACGGACCACAATCTTATCAGACAGACCCTGAACAACCATTGGGACATTCTTAAGAGAGACCCCCACATCACACAACTACTTCCGTCCAAACCACATCTCACCTTCCGCAGGGCCCCTACACTCAAGAATATTCTAGCCCCAACAAAAATACGTACAGAAAAGAGCAAACCGCAACTCTCTCTTTTTCCAGAAATCAAAGGCTGCTACAAATGCAGCAAAGACAGATGTAAGACCTGCGAAATTATGTGCAATAAAACAAAAGAGCTTAGGGCAAAGTCTACAGGCGAAATGTTCAAAATCCATTCCTTTATAAATTGCAGTTCGGACTATATCATCTATGTCCTAGAATGTCCATGCACTTTACAATATGTAGGACGCACCATCCAAAGCGTAAGAGAATGCATGAATACCCACCGAAGCAAAATCAAATCTGGATTTCCTCTACATAGTGTTTCCCGCCACTTCGCCTCTTATCACAACAAAGACCCATCTCTACTCAAACTAATTCCGATAGAACAAATTCCAGCCTCACACCCTGATAGACACAATCAACTGATCCGCAGAGAGAACTTCTGGATCTTCAAACTTAATACCCTCACCCCCAACGGCTTAAATGAGCTGATTGAACGAACCTAAGACAATAAAAAGAAACAAATCGTTCCTACACTACACAAATACCAATCCTCTAACACCGCAGCCCCACATCAATAAATATATATTTTCTTTCTCTCTTTCCTTTCAAACAATATATCCCTGTACATAATTTACACTAAAGATCATTATATACATCATGTGTATATATAAATGTACAACTAATCTGTGTATATATACATATATTTCCACACTATAGTCCCAACCTTGTACCACCTCAACCCCCTTATTACTATTACCTATGTATATTATGTTTCATCATCCCATTACATTCATATGCAATCAAAATATTACAGTACATTTATCACAGTCAGTGCATACCAATTTACGCCCCACAAAGCTCATATCAACAATCCCATCCCCCATTAGACTCACTTTTAATACCATCCATTAATTACATATGTTCTTCTTCCCCCTAAGCCCCGAGCGACTCTTTCACCTACTGCGCATGCGCGTAGTTTCATTTCTCTCCCCGCGCGCATATAAGCTCCCCCAAACAACACATCACGCACACTACAAGCGTGGCGCGTCAGGCAAGTTACTCCGAGCACAGTAAGTACCTCTCTGCCATCCACAAGCGCTCCCATTCCCTTCCTGTTCTAATGTATCCTCATCTCCATTTTATTCAGCTCCGTGAAAAACTAAGTAGCCACTTGACGGCACTCCGCTTACCCACAAATCCCTAAAGGTAATCCAACATTCACCTATCCCCTTACATTTCTCCACCAATCCTCAGCTAAATACAGTATACATTTCCCCACATGCAAGTCACCTCACACCATGGTTTACACTGTCATGTACAGCATAGACATTTCTTATTTATATAGATTAACTAACTTATTAATTCATTTATCTACTATCTACAGATTGTTTTTATCAGAACCAAATCATGTTGTTATTTTTTTATGCTAATCCATTAATATTTTAATTGAAACTAATCATGCTAATTGTGTGTGTATAAACATTGTTTGTGTACATATAACCATCATCTACACACCTGCACAAACACTAACGCATTTTTACTATTTTTATTCATTTATTTACGCACTAATTTAATTTAATTTATTGTACTAATTTTATATAACATTTGTTTACGGACCTGATGAAGGGGGTGGACCACCCCCGAAACGCGTAGTCCAATACCTATACAAATAAAAGAGTGTTCTACCTAAAGAAAATCTGTGTCGTATCAACTACTCACCGGACAGCGCGTCTAACTACAACCCGGTTTTTTGTACCTACTATCGAGCTGGCATGAAGACAGAAGAGGCGTGGCCACGGAGCTCCCGCGGACCTGCGGCATGAAGATGAAGAGGAGCTGTCCAGGCCGTCGGAATGGTGAGTAGTAAGTTTATTATTTTGTATACCCGAGTATAAGCCGAGTGTTGAATTTTTAGCACAAATCCCCCCCCCCCTGTAGCGGAATGCCTATTGTACAGACCAAGGGTCCTGAGTAGAGATGAGCGAACATACTCGTCCGAGCTTGATGCTCGTTCGAGCATTAGCGTACTCGAAACTGTTCGTTGCTCGGACGAATACTTCGCCCGCTCGAGAAAATGGCATCTCCCTACTATCGATGTGTGATTTCCCTATCCGGCACAAACCAGTACCGGATCCCGGGAAGACGCAGCAGTCCAAAACTACGGAAACCCCTGATATCTGTTTCAACGCATAAGACACAAGGTGTCCTAAGGTGAGCAGATATCACAGCTAACACGCAACACATTTAAGTACCTTATTGCACTAGGGGGCGCCGCCTGTGTTCTTTTTTATCTTCATGCCAGCTCGGCATGAAGATGAAGATGGAGAGTAGCTGTCCGGGCAGTCGGAATGGTGAGTAGGTTTATTATTTTTTTTACCGGCAACAGGGGGCTGGCAAGCATTAAAAACAAAGGGGCTGGCAGGCATTAAAAACAAAGGGGCTGGCAGGCATTAAAAACAAAGGGGCTGGCAGGCTACATAGACAAAGGGGCTGGCAGGCTACATAGACAAAGGGGCTGGCAGGCTACATAGACAAAGGGGCTGGCAGGCTACATAGACAAAGGGGCTGGCAGGCTATATACTGAAGGGGGCTGGCAGCTATATACTGGGAGGCTGTGACCAATGCATTTCTCACCCTCAGCTTATACTCGAGTCAATAGGTTTTTCCAGTTTTTGGTGGTAAAACTAGGTACCTCGGCTTATACTCGGGTCGGCTTATACTCGAGTATATACAGTACTTTATTGTACGATTGTTTTAATATACTTTGATATACTTTTCAATAAATGTTTATTGACTAAATACCGAAGTAGACTTGCTGTGGAAAATGATATTTGTTGTGCCCTTGCAAAGACTGCCCTAAGAATTTCTGAATTGGTAAGCAAGAAGCAACCACAACCATCTCACTGAATTTGGCAGCGTACTGTTAACAAATATTGCACTGTTTACTGTTATATTACTGTTATTATATTTAAACCCATGCTGTGCCATGGTGAAATGTTATTTATTTGGAATTAGTATACAGTATTTAAACCCATGCTGTACCATGGTGAAATGTTATTTATTAAAATTAAAATAAATATTTCTCAACATATAATTAAATATTATTTTTGTGATGAATCACTATATTTATATATATTCCTTACTTACCCCTTCCATTCGAATGCTGGTTCTTTGGAATGCCCATGTAAAAGTGGTGTTTGCATTTCTTTTTACATTATGTGAATACGACTGCTTATTCCTAGTACCATTCCAGCTTGCTATCAGTAAGCTTGTTTCAAAATTTACTGCCTAAGGGTACAGCAGAAGACAAAATAACATTAAAAATATGCATTATAAGCTGTTTTGTTAAGACCAACCACATTTTCAAGGGTCTGGGACACTATCACAATGGTTCTCTTGACAGTTATGAATGTAATTGGGTGTGTGATTCTACATAATTTCTTTTCATAACCAGAACTTGCCTTTTTTCAGAAAGAGTTACCAGAAAAATGTGACCAATATTTTTATACCATCTCAGGCCTTTTCAGTAGCATTTTTATTGCTTTAATTGTAAATGCTGTAGACAGATGTTACTTACTTTATAAAGTACTGTAATGTTGTTTCATTATATTTTTGTCTTTGAAGTTCTTGTAAAGCTTATGTATTTATGTATTTTGTTCAGTCTATTTTCAAAATCTGATTAACCCCCAGGCACACCTGGACGTATATAGTAGGTCCCTGCGGGTAGATACTCCTCGCACCGGGACGTGCTATAACGTCCTGCTTCTGGCACCAGCTCACGAACGGAGCCGGCACCAGAAGCAGCGGCTGTCAGCTGTCTATCACAGCTGACACTGCGCATCGCTGGATCAAGTTCAAGTATGGAAAAGTAAAATAACGTAAAAACACTGAAGTTTACACATTAGAATAAATAAAAAATAAATACATAAAAATATAAGCCCCTAAAATGTCACTTTCCCATACTTAACTTTTTTACTTAATAAAGTAAAAAAAAAACACAAAAACACAAACCCTCCCCCCTCCCCCACATATATGGTATTGCTGCATCCGTAACAATCTGTATAATAAAACAGAATTGTGACTGGACCTATACGGTAAACGCCAGAGGAAAAAAAACACAAAAAACGATCGAAAAAAAAGATAATATTTAATTAATACCTTTAAAAAAAAGGCTCTAAAAAGTGATAAAAAAATGTTCCTCACTCTAAAATAAGACCGAAAAATAAAAAAGTTATGCATATTAAAAGATTTTCTCCAAATTAGTTTTTATTCAGTAAAATTTAATAAAATACACAAAACCCCCACATATTTGGTATCACTGCATCTGTAACCATCTGCATAATAAAACAGAATCAATATTAGATCCGCAAAGGAGCACTGGGGTCAGAGGTGGATTCCTGAACCTGGAATCTTTTTTTTTTCTCCTTCTGCCATGTTTGTCTTGCTAAAAGTGTCCTGTACCAGGATATAGGACCAGAGTGTTGATTTGGAGCTTCTATTAGCCACTGTCTGACACGGGGCTCCCGTTCGCATGCACTCTCCAAATTTTTTTTTTTAATTCTCCGTTTTCAAAGTTTGAAATGTTCTGCTTTCCAGGCAAATAGTCAGACCCTACAAATAGCTTGATAACTCACATTTTGGGAATGTTTGCTTTATTTCTTTACTAGGATGTTATGACGCTTAGAGCTTAAAGTGTGATTTTTATCATTTTCATGAAATGTTTTGTGGGACAACTCAGCTTTCAAGTGACTTTGAAAGGCCTAAATAATAGTAAACCCTATACATTACCCCAAAATAGAAACTTCAGCCTTATGTAAAATGTATGTAAACCTATGTAAAACTATTTTATGAAGTCTCTTAACCTCAAGTGTTTCAAAGGGGTTCTCAGAAAATATGCAAAGTTTCCAGGGTGGGATCTTTTAGCTACCTTGTAAGGCACCTCCCTTAAAATCAAGCATGACCTTCAGGAAACTGTTTGACATGATATAGGATTAACACCAAGCAAATATATCTATTCCAGAAGGAACATTCTCCCAACTGTAGACAGCACTGTTGCTACTTGGAAAAACCTTGGATTATTTTTAGGATTACTTTTCTTCTTCAAGTTTTTATTTTTATTTTTATTTTCCTTGCATTTCTTCTGGAAGGACCTTCTGCCAGGGGAACCTTGCCCCTGGCGATCAGCTAGGAACCCCTGGACCAAACAGCAAAATCTTCATTGTTCCCCATCACCCTCTTGGGAAAGCTTTGCTGAGGATCCTGTTTAAGGATTTCTGCACCCCACCTTCTTTCTTCAACCCTCAAAGCAAGCAAAAGCCATGGCTCCAGCATGCAAAGAGGCCAGGAGGACGAAGCAGAAGTCCCCCAAGAACAAGGAAGCCCCAAGACTGGAGGAGGAAGCCCCAAGATCGGAGGTAGGAACCCCAAGATCTGAGGCTAAAACCCCAAGGCTTGAGGCTGAAGCCCCAAGACCAGAGGTGCAGACCCCAGGACCAGCAGCTGTCCCCAACTCTGAAGCCCCCACCACTTCTCGGGTTGAGAAGCCACCTTGGAAGACCCAGGAGCCCCCAAAGCTCCCTCCCTACATGAGGGAGCTTGGGGGCTCCTGGGTCTTCTGGGGTGCCCAGAAGCCCCCAAAGCTCCCTCATGAGGAGCAAGCCACAAGATCTTTGGGATCCAAGCAATGGTTGCTGGGATCTTTGATGTAACCTTCATTTCCATGGTGGTTTGTATGAGGTACTGGAAAGCAGTGAAACCAGCGATGCCGTATTCCCCATTCTCCAAATTCTTGCGCAGCTGCCTGCTCCAGAAGGAGGAGAGAAGAATCATTGTGTCGATGTGGAACCTGCGGACATCTTGACATTCCTCCAGAGGAACTGCACGGTGGTGAAGCTACCCGAAAAGGTGCTAAACTGCTACAACCTATGGATGGGCAAGTGGGCTGTGACAGTCCTACAGCGGAAGGATTCTGCATCAGAAGATGGATTCAAGCACCTGCCCCAAGTGTTCATGTTGGGCAACTCCCGCGGCCTCATGTATTACCCGGATATGCCGCAAACCTGCAGGAAGTGTGGCAAAATGGGTCATCAGATGAAGACCTGCAAGGAGGAAGCCTGCAAGAATTGCAGGGTAACAGGCCATGAATCCAAAGATTGTCCCAGGAAATCTACTTGTAACCTTTGCGACCTTACTGGACATGTCTACAAAACCTGTCCACAAAGGAAGAAGACTTGGGCAGAGGTGGCGGCCTCAGCTCTGGGAAAAGGCTTTGAAGCTCGCTCCCCTGCTGAGACAACAAAGAAGCCCAAAGCAAAGGTGTCGGGAAGTCAGCCAGCAGAACTTAAGAAAATGTCGAAGAAGGTGACTTAGCCTTCCAGGAATGTGGCCAAGCCGCCGAGGTGTTAAAACTGCAGATGGGTGACACCTCCCCTCACTCCCTCCCAGGCCAACTCCAAACCCTCCCTTCCCCACACTGAGACCACCATCACCTCCCTAGTCGGGGTCTCAGCAGTTCAGCCACCAACCCATAAGGCAAACCGCCAGGAATCATCAGCACTAATCCAAACCCCCATCCCCGCTGCTGATCCCCTAGCCCTCACGGTGGAGAACTTCCCTCTTAACCCCACCCGCACCCTCATCTCTTCTTCTGTCCCCACAGATACTGAGACAAAGGAGACAAAGAAGAAAAGGAAAAGGAAGCAAGTGGAGAGCTCAGTAGCAGAAACTACCAGAAAAATAGTACTGATGGAGAACGAAAAGCCCTCCACTGCTACTGCAATAGAGAAGCTAGATGACGACCTCCAGATGCTGACAACCATGGCTTCCAGGATCTGCTGGGATCCCTCTGTCTGGAGATAGAGGAGATGCTGGCCAAGGCAGAAGCATCCCCGATCATTCAGGATACCACCTGACAGGATAGGTAACTAGGGCTGTATCGTCCCAACTTAACCCCCCTCTTTTTCTTTTTCCATGATTGAGAATCTAACCATTTTCTCCATTAATATTAGAAGCATTAAGCATAAGTTTCGTTGTTCGACTATACTAACCTTTCTTGCCTCACTCCCAACCAGGTAATGTTTTTATGTTGCAGGAATGTGCCTTTCCCTCCTCTAGGTCCTACCAACATCTGGCCAAGCAGTGGAGTCATGGCCCGTACTACTGGTCCCTTGTACTGTAAGTCTGAAGGCAGCGCCATCCTTCTCAGGGGAAGCGCTTTCACGCTTGATTCCTTCCAGGAGCTAGTCTGCGTCCGACTTCTGGTTGTAGATGGCTCATGGGGGGGGGGGGGGCCCGTGCGGCTAATCAGCGTCTACACATACCCTGACAAGGGTGAGCATCTGGAACTTTTCCAGAACCTCAGACCGCAGCTCGCCACCACCTGGGCCATAGTGATGGCTGGAAACTTCAACTGCCCCATAGAGGAAGATGGGTGCAGCTGTGGCTGGAGGTTACATCCAAGCTGATGCTCATAGAAATGGTAACTGAAGCACCCTAAAGGGACGTGGTGGGTTCCATGGGGCGCGGCTCCGTGAATTACACGTGGAGCCGCCCCAATGGCTCACTGCGTTCCTGGGTAGACTTCGTGTTCACCTCTAGAGCAATCAGACCATGTGGGTACTCAATGATCCCCTGCTTCTTCTCTGACCAAAGGGCCGTCCGGATTCAGTGAGCTCTGGGCCATGGATTCACACCTGTCCCAGGCAACTGGTAGTTGAACTGTGCCTTGCTGGAACATGAGGGATTGCAGGGGAGCTTAGAGAGGCCTACATGGTTTGTAGGAATGACAAATGTTTGTTTGCTACTGTCAATGAATGGTGGGAGTATGTTAAAGTGGAAATGCGTTGTTTCTTTCAGGACAAATGAAGAAGGCAGGCGGCCAAAGTGAAAAGGGACTTCAGAGAGCTCCTTCATCACTGCGGCTGAGACATCAGAGAGGAGCTGGAGGACACCAAGAAGCGTCTGAAAAGTCACTTTGAGGAGGAATCCAAGTGAATCATCTTTCGTGCCAAAAATGGACAACCTGGAGAAGGGTGAGAAGTGTAACTCTTTCTTTTTCAGGAAAATCCACACCGGCCACACACCCCAGACTGAACTGCGCAATGAAGCTGGAAACATGCAGCGGGGAAAGGAGGCCATGATGAGAGTCGTCGCCAACTTCTACAGCAGCCTCTATGCCCCAAAAACCACAGGCAAAGAAGCCGCCGAGAGGTTGCTAGTAGTTATCACTAACCCCCTTGATCCTGCATGTGCCACGGCAATGGATGCCACTTTGACAGTGGACGAGACCCGGCAGGACTCCAGGCAGTGATGGTCTCCCAGCAGAGCTCTACGTAGCGCTGGGGGACCTCATCTGCCCGGACTTGCTGGAGCTCTTTGGGGAGATGGTGGTGGGGGGCAGGATGCAGCCAAGTCATTATAGGGAAGATCATCCACCCGGACCAGACCTGCGGCATCCCAGGCCACAGGATTACAGACAGTCTAGGCCTCAAGAGAGACACGCATGAATTCACGGCTAAAGTACTGCGCAAGCTTGGTCTGGGGAAAATGTTTTGTACCTATGTTAACCTGATGTATTCTGATATTTGCAGCACAGTGCTGGTGAACGGCTAGAAGACAAACCCCTTTCCTATGCTTTCGGGGGCTAGACAAGGCTGTCCTCTTTCACCTCTTCTCTTTGTTTGTGTTATAGAGCTGTTTGCAGAATCCATGCGTCAGAGAGGAGAGATCAGATGGATCATCGCACCGGGACCAGGACACGCCGAGGTCAAGTGCTCACTCTACATGGACGACGTGACCGTCTTCTGCGCAGACCAGCGTTCAGTGATGAAGCTCACCCCGACATATTTGGACAAGCTTCGGGGGCAAAGGTCATCTACAGGAAGTCGGAGGTCATGGTCTTCAGGGGTTGGCATCCTGCTTCTTCTGCACCTCTTCCCTTCTCTATTCAGCAAGACTTCATCAAAGTTTTGGGGGTTTGGGAAAGACGGAGCAGCCACAAAGTCTTGGCAAGAATGCTTGGCCAAGATAAGCCAACGTATTGGACTGTGGGCCCTCAGACAGCTTACACTCACGGGGAAAGCATTAGACCTGCGTAACAAGGTTCTGCCTGTGCTACACTACACAGCACAGGTATGGCCGCCCAGGGCCAAAGTCAGCAAGGCCATTACAAGGACTGTGTTGTTTGGGGTTCAAAGATGGACAGAGATAAAAGGTCATTCATGCACAAGGAGCCTTGCAAGGGGGTAAGGGCATCCCCTGACATCCCCACTTTGCTATGGATTTCTTTTGTGTGTGACATTGTCCGAAGAACTCTGAAAACACCAAGGAACTCTGCTGGAAAGTCCATGTCCCGCTTTTTCCTTCTTCCCCTGTGGTGGGGGCTTGGTTGGGACAAGTGGAACAGCTTCTTCCCTTACAACTGGGATCCTCCCTGGTATTATGCCAGGGTGGTGAAATTTCTGAGGGAGCAATATCTGGACTATGTACAAACTCATCAGAGCCAAGGACATTGTGGAGTGTGAAAGGCTAAACAACTGGCACAAGGATTTTCCTCACAGATTGAGGCATCAAGGAAGTAGAAAACTTACCATCCCCCCTACCTCCCTCGTGTCTTTTATTTTTCAATTAAGCTATGGGCTTGTGACATCTTGACCCCTTCCCCTTTTCCTCCCCCCTCCCATCTGTTTTCCCTGTTGCAAGTAGTTGCTTCAATTGTAAAATGTATGTTTTTTGTTTGCCTGATCTAGAATGCTAGAGTAGCACTTTATTCTGCCATAGTGTTAGGATAGGTACTAGGAGTGAATCTTAATTTATTGTGTGCTTTGTACAAAGCCCATGCTGCATCATGGCACACACTGTCTGTAGCTTTTACTGTGTACTTGCGAATAAAGGCTCTTTCAATCAAAAAGCAGGTCAAAACAGCACTGTCTACAGTTGGGAGAATGTTCCTTCTGGAATAGATATATTGGTTTGGTGTTAATCCTTCATCATGTCAAAAGGCTTCCTGAAGGTCATGCTTGATTTTAAGGGAGCTGCCTTATAAGGTAGCTAAAAGGGGCATGGTGTTCCTCATACCATTGCAAACGTTGCATATTTTCTCAGAAACTCTGTGAAACATTTAAGTAGGGGAAAACTCTTGTCCTGCCTAACGAGGTGCTGCCTGTACTCTAGTACGCGGCTCAGGCATGGCCACCCCTGGTCCCCGTCTGCAAAGCTGTTATCAGGACAGTTTTCCATTTAGTTTGGAGCTCAAAGATGGGCCGGGTCAAGCAGGCATGTCATGTTCAAGGAGCCAAGCATGGGGGGGGGGGGCTAAGGTGTCCCGGACATCTCCACTTTGCTCTGGATTTCTTTTGTTTGCAACTGTGTGCACAGGACCCTGAGTTACTCTGCAAGATCTGCGGGAAAGTCCATGTCTCAATTTTTCCTCCTGCCCCTCTGGAGGGGGCTCGGCTGGGACAAATGGGACAGCTCCTTCCCTTACAACTGGGACAAGCCCTGTTACTACGGCAAGGCCATCTGCTTTGTGAGGGTTCACCAACTGGAGGGACTCAAGCCCGATGTGTGGAAACCAAAGACCTTGCACAAGCTCATCTAAGCCAAAGATTTGTTGGAATTTGCTCCAAGAGTCACCCAGGACATGGCCAGGACCCAGGACAGGCCCAATGTGTTTTGGGGCAGACTGTTTAACAGGCACAAGGACATATCGTGGATGGCCATTCAGGGGGGGATGCCCCTCCGTGCCTTCATGTACGCCCGAAGACTGAGAAACACTCCCTACTGCCCAAGGTGCCCCTGGAAGGAGGAGATCCCTCTGCACCTGTTTTGCTCAGAACCTGTTGGACACCCTGGAACACTAATTCCAAGACTCTGTACCGAGGAGCTCCATGATGTACCACACGGTACTTTATGGGCTGTTCCAGGGTACTCAGTTGGGAGTCTGTTCCTACTGGAATAGATATACTGGTTTAGTTCTAATTCAGTATCATGTCATAAGACTTCCAGAAGGTCTTGCTTGATGTCAAGGCTTTGTATATTTTCACCTGGGTTAACATGCACAATGTAAATAAACAATAAAATGCTCTGTAAAGTTTGATAACCAATTTCTCCCAATCCCCCTATGTGGTTGTAAACTTCTGAAAAAGCACATGGCCGGGCACTGTTTGTAAGCAGCTCCATTTAGAGGAGATTTGTATTGTCGCATTGTACAGGGTATACTTATTTTTTTGGTAATGCAAACATATGAGGAATGAGATACACAGGATGAGATACACTGTACAGATGTATTGCAGTGTGTTATGTAACTAAGTGAGCATGCTGATGATACAGCTTGGCGAGGTGGCAATGCCCCGCATGCAGGGGACCTGTCAGCCACGGGGCATACACCGGACTCCGGGGCTGCACAGGATCTGATCCCGCGAATAAGCTCAAGGGGGAGGTCCAATCCAGAGGGGAATCCCATTGCCCCTAAGAACCAAGGGATTAAACATCCATCATCTGACCTTTAGTGTTAGTATCTGGGCTAGGCTGTGAAAACACAGACCACATTCAGCATCAGCAAGACACTTGGTCCAGCAATATTATTCTGATGCGGTGCTATAGAAAGGCATTGCATCAAAGAAGTACTCTTAATGACCACTGTAAAAAGTTGATAGAGCGATTAAGGGGATAAATGCTAAAACTGTGGTTGTGTGTAAGTGGAGTGGGGTAATTACTTTACCAGGTGCTTTGCATTAATGGAAAAGCAAGGAGCGACATAGAAAAAAGTTGTACAGCTAACAAGCTCTTAATATAAAAAGCGGTAATCGGACCTATGCGTTTCGGTTGCTTTGCATTGTAGTCATGGTCTCATAGCTTTGCATTAATAAATACTTTGTTGTCTATAAATTTATTTAAAGCAGAGCATATATCATACCTTCATGAAGAAAAGCTGGCAATTTTCAGAACATTTCATATCAAACACAAATGTAATACAGGACACTTCATTATTTTCTTCATCTTCAGGTAACTTCTGCGGTGAGCTACAAAAAAAACAAAGCAAAATGAAAAGTTAATTAAAGAGAACTGTCTCTAGAAATGTGATTGTTAGCTAGTGACAGGTTCCAATAGCCTATGCTGTGCTGATTTTTAAAAATGCATGCTCCCCGGGGGCCCCCACCATTTTGCTTCCAAGGGAAGCCCCCAACAACAGCATCATTGATGACAAAGACTGTCACTGTCAGATATCCTCTGAGTAACTTTTGTTTGTTTGATTTGCGCGTGGCGCACCCCTGATGCTCCCAGGTCAACCGTGAGCTGATTCTGTTTAAACGATGCACAGCAGTACAACTGCAGAACATTGCTCCCAGCCAGATACAGTCAGCACACAGTGCCAATCTCTGACAATGCAGCGCAGCGATGGTGCTGTGCAGCCTGAAAAACTCCCAGTCTCTACTACACTACTGACTCTCAAGCCAGTATTATCACAGTGCAGTTAGATAGGCTCAGCAATATATATAGACAGGTATATGCCTGATGCACAACAAGGTATGTCACCAGTATTGACTGTTTGTCTTCTACAGACATATAAGTTCTATACTTTACAGAGAGTTGAACATATTGCCAAAAGCAGATATATGTCTCATTCAGAGACAAGTATACTGCTAGCACCAGCTGAATGTTTTGTACACAGCCAGGTATACCGCCAGTATTAGGTATTGTCACAAACCCCGTAGTCCAAACAAAGGGTGCACCAACTCTATGGAGTCCCAGAATTTAGCCCTTAAACTCTGCCCACTTCTACAAAATGGCGTCCTTGTAACTTCCAGGTCAAAATGTCCCTCTATCCGCAGTTGGCAGAATAGATGGCGTTTATTTTTGTGTGAACTATGGCTTAGCGTTTGTGTTTGGATTAACTGAGCCCCACCCTGCTCCTTGCATTTCTGTCCTGCCCAGCAAGGGTTACTAGCCTGATGGACAGTTTCCCCAGTGCGCTGCTGGAGGCATGTCTGGGAATTGCCTTATATACCTGCCTACTCCCATCAGATCTTACTGGTTATTTCAAGTCTTACCTGTGTATTTAGTGCTCTTGCTTGGTATTGTTTGGTATATGTTTTGTATCCTATTCTGTACCTTTGCAGCCATCTTGGTATTGACCTGCTTTGTTTGTCTCCGCTTGTTTGCCTGTATCTGAACCTGACCTGTATATAACCTGCTTGATCTTGACCTGACCTGTGTATAACCAGCCTGAAGACCTGTTTGTCCCTCAGTATCGTTTACCTCCTAGTGTTATCCCGCTTTCCCTGTCTCAGATCTGTGTTAGTATTCTGTGCACCAGTGTGAACACTGGTCTATTCCTGTATTCTGGTTACCTGTCTGCTCCACCATCCAGCAGATGCCAGACGAAGTAAATCTTCCTTGTCATCTTGTAGGGTCGCTCAGGGACCGTCAGTTAGGTTCTTGACAGTGGGTTTGCCCTTATCATGGAGGTTTATCTGCTTTAGGCAGGGCCTTAGGGTCGCAGGGTGAGTTTCGCCACCACTTACCTAGTCTAACAGCTAGCGCCAAGCCTGGTTGTGGTTGCACAGTTCTTGGAAAGGTGCTGACAGTTCTATCGCTAAATTTACGCCACACGTTCTGCACCCAGCCAATCCAATCCACAAGTTACTTGTACTAAGAAGGCACCTCAACCACACCGACAATACACACTGATGATTCACACAGAACATGTAATCGCTGTAAATACTATGTTTAATAACCTGGTAACATGATCCCTTCGGAAACTTAGTTTCTTTAAAGCTACAAGCAGAGGCTTATTAAAGTTAAAACTATAATATACATAAAAAATACAATACACTCAAAAACGAACTTGTCAGATTACAATAAAAGAAGTTAAAAAACAATATACATACAAAACATAAAAACTGTTTTTGAAAAAAAGAAGACAAATTACCCTTACCATCAGATAGCAAGTGGCAAATTGGCCGGAGGACACAGCATGGAGAGAATTGGACAAGTCTTCTAAAGAATAGAGTCCTCAGAAATGAACAAGGCCATGTGGTCGTTTCACTAATTTAAACCCAGTGGGTTTTTGCCCCCCACCCCTGGATGGGATGTCACTGTGAGGGGAAGTTCTTTCTACGCCCTCCCATCAGAGAGGTACTCTCTGTGTCTGGTGTTTTATTAAAACCCCATAACTTTTGATTGGAAGATGGCACAACTGTGCCTTTGCCTCCAATCACCAGGGTACCTTGCTACCTTTCACCCCATAGCAAATTTGGGGTGTCTAGGCCTAACATTAAGGGTGTTCTGCAAAAGCAGGTTTCCCCTGCTGTTAGGCCTTTGATACTCAGGCCATGAGAGTATCTAGATCCTATAACTCTCCCCTGTAACTGGGGATCCATAATTATGAATTATGCCCCAGTTATGGACAGCTATGATCTTCCTTTGTCTCTCATAGTTTTTTTGTCAGGAAATTAACACAAAGGTCCACTGTTCCTTTGAACTCTCCTTCTCCAGAGATGAGCTAGCAAAGGTGTGAATTTTTGCACTTGGGGTAGAGAAGCTTTCTCCTAATCTTTGGTCAACAAGGAATCTCCTAGGGTGTCGGTTCCAACTAGCCTTCCTGCCAGTAGTATATGTAATTAGCATTTGTTCAGGCAAATTGAGCCTCATAACTCAGTATAAAATCTACTCTGTGTTGCTTTGTTATTTCGATTCACGAACCCAAACATCTGTGTCTCGCTCATATGCATGCTACCGGGTTGGTTCCTCACCCTATATAATCCCGTTATGGAGCAGGCTTATATTAAAGGAGAAATGGTGGCATCTTATCTGGTTTGATAAAATTATGTTTCACTGAGACTAGTGAAAGGGGTCTTATTCAGGGCTGTGATTTATTGTTGTTTCATATCCGGAAGTTGTGCGTTCTGGGAGTGTCTATAAAAGGATAGTTAAGTGACTTTGCATGTCCTTCAGGGGTCCGTCACATCTTTTATTGTACAAAAGCATGCCAAATACAACTTTTTAAGCTCTGTTATTTTAGGATAAATGATTTTAGTGTTTGATTTTTTTTGTTTCTATACTAAAACCTATGTTTCCAGTGTAAACTGCCCTTTGGGACTTTCCGATAAGTAGATAGGTTTTACAGTTTGGGCACTTTTTCTCAAAAAGGTTCGCCATCACTGTCCTAGCGCATGGGCAGAGTGTTACCTAGACAAACAGTGCATTGGAACAGTGTCTCTGTGAAACAGATTGGCTCCAGGTGGAGTTCAAGTACCACAGGGCCAGGCCCCCACCATGGCTGCAGGGCACCATTGAGATAAAAGTACAAGGAGACTGCGGTGAGAGGAGGTGGATGATAGAATGGAGGGAGAAAGGAGCACAGATCACATGGTTAAGCTTTGCCTGGCCACCTACAGTACTGTACATTTGTGAATTCTGTAGCTGACCTGTACTGTGTCTGACACTAGTCTTTGCACATAATTTTGCAGTACTGTAATAGTTGGCAGTGCCCCCATGGGAACGTATTTCTGCCCGCAAGGCTGCTGCTGGATATTTCAGTGAGTGGAGGTTGCTGCTGGACATGGTCATTTAATTGAGTGGAGGGTGCCAATGGTCATTTAATTGAGTGGAGAGTGCTGATGGTCATTTTATTGAGTGGAGTCTGCTGGTGGTCATTTTATTGAGTGGAGGCTGCGGATGGTCATTTTATTGAGTGGGGGCTGCTGCCCTTCATTTTATTGAGTGGGGGCTGCTGCCCTTCATTTTACTGAGTGGAGGCTGTTGATGGTCATTATATTGACTGGAGGTTGCTACCTTTCATTTTATTGAGTGGGGGTTGCTGCCGGTCATTTTATTGAGTGGAGGCTATTGATGGTCATTTTATTGACTAGAGGTTGCTACCATTCATTTTATTGAGTGGAGGTTGCTGCCATTCATTTTATTGAGTGGAGGTTGCTGCCACTCATTTTATTGAGTGGAGCCTGCTGATGGTCATTTTATTGAGTGGAGGCTGTTGCCGGTCATTTTATTGAGTGGAGGCTGCTGCCAATCATTTTGTTGAGTGGAGGCTGCTGCCGGTCATTTTATTGAGTGGAGGCTTCTGCCAGTCATTTTATTGAGTGGGGGCTGCTGCCTGTCACTTTATTGAGTGGAGGTTGCTGACGGTCATTTAATTAAGTGGAGGTTGCTGACGGTCATTTTATTGAGTGGAGGCTGCTGCCAATCATTTTGTTGAGTGAAGGTTGCTGCCAGTCATTTTGTTGAGTGGAGGCTGCTGCCGGTCATTTTATTGAGTGGAGGCTGCTGCCGGTCATTTTATACCACGGATGCTGCTGCTTGATATTTTATTCAGTGGAAGCTGCTGCTGGACATTTTATTCAGTGGAGGCTTATGCTGGTCATCTCAGTCATTTTGGAAAGCTGCTGCTATACACTACATATAAGGTGTATGAGTATGGTGCTGTGTGCATATGCCAGTGTATCATATATATGTATACCTAAGTGTGATGTATGGGAAAGGGCTGGCAGCAGAATTTTAGTTATATGGGGACCCCAATCCAAAGTTCGGCTTGTCTTGTTACACCACTGATCATAGACGTATCTAATTTATCCTTGACAACCAAAGAGCCACCATCCCAGGATGTGTGAGATATGCCCTTGGCAGTGGCACTGCAGGGAAAGGGTTAACAGATGTAAATAAATGCTTATGCTGCTGCCTGATATATCTGCAAGAAAAATACTGAACGTCTTACTGTGGGCTGATTTTTTCCTGTGTGTGAAGCAGCTTCCCTCTCCGTTCTGACACTGGTACAGAAACCCCCGGAGCCATAAGCAAAGGGGGACATGACTTTGGCATGGGGGGACCTAGAACACTGGAAGTTTTTATGTAGTTGTATTCATTTAATATAGGTGGGTTCTGCTTTGAGAGGGCAGAGTGTAGGGTAGGGTGGTACTATGAGGGGGGTGGGACCCAGCAGTAGATATCAACTCCTGTCCTGGGTCTCTCTTCCTCTTTCTCTCACCAGAAGACCATGGAGAAACATGTCTGCTGCCTGGGGGAGTATAATACTGAGGTTATATCACACTGTAGTCACCACATACACCTCACACATCATGTACTAGTGTAGAATCAGCTTCTACATCAGGTATAGAAGGATTTTTACCTCAGAAATCATAATTAACACAGGAGTTTATGTAATAATCTCCTCATGAATATAAGCCCAGTTATCTTATATATGGCAGACATGACTGTATGTCAGCTTATTACCTCATACACTGTGGATATGGCTGCTTAATGTTACTGGGGAGAAATATTTTATAATATTATGTGAACATGCTGCAGGGGTGACCTGCTCCCAGTTACCTCACATAGTGCAGACATGGCTGTGCAGGTATCTGCTTCACACAGGGATCTCTATGGGATGTTTATTACCTCACACAGCTTTCTGCAACTCATATGTGCTCTTACAGCAGACATGGCTGATACATCAGATATTACAGCAGCCATGGCTGATACATCACATATTACTGCAGCATCATGAGTCCTGGTGAGCTGGAGACGTGTGATAGGAGAAAGGCTGAGGATAAATGTCACCATTACTGTGCTCTCTATGAGGAGGTCACATGTATCACACACTGGTGGGAGAGGAGCAGGTTGGGAAGGAGAGAGAGCATAGATCACATGAAGCTGGGAGCTGACATTTCCTATAACAACCACTTATAATGTTATCATAGTCTCTGTATATCTGTGTATGTGGCCTCCATCTTAGTCACTGACCATTAGGGATGCAGGTTATTGCCCCTCCCCTCCCTGTGTATTGGGTCTGCTGTTATGTAGTTGGTATTATCAAAAAAAAAAAAAGCTCTATAGTATAAGACTACATGTGCTCATGTATATATTACAAAGGAGGTGGATGGGATAGTAGTGAGGGAGTACATGCACCCTTAGTCTATATTACTGGAGAATCAATGTAATATAAGAATACATGTGCTCATGTATATATTACATAGGTGGATGGGGCAGTAGTGAGGGGAGCACATGCACCCTCAGTCTATATTACTGGAGAAGCTCTGTAGTATAAGACTACATCTGCTCATGTATATATTACATAGGAGGTGGATGGGGCAGTAGTGAGGGAGTACATGCACTCTCAGTCTATATTACTGGAGAAGCACTGTAATATAAGACTACATGTGCTCATGTATACATTGCATAGGAGGTGGATGGGGCAGTAGTAAGTGGAGTACATGCAGCCTTAGTCTATATTTATTATAGCAGAAGCTCTGTAGTGTAAGCCTTCATGTACGCATGTATTATTATATAAAAAATAAAAAAAAGTATGGGGCTGGACTGATGGGATTACATAAAACCTCAGTCCTTGGAGTTCTGGAAAATGATGGAGGAAGGGGATTTACCTTCAGTCGGTCTCCGACTTTAAATTATACAGATCATTTAGCCTTCCCCCCTGGGAGTGATGTTGGTTTATTTTTACAATGTGGAAGTTGTGCTCCTCAACTGATGGTGTATGTTTAAAAAAAAAAAGAAAAGTTGAAAATTTATATTTTAAATTGATGTGGTATCTCTGGCGGGTGGAGGGTCCTCGGGGTTGGTATAAAATGTCTTGGGAGGTGGAGTCGGAGGGGAGTGACACACCTTAAAAAATTTTGGCTGGTTTATTTCTGGTCAAGGCACACATGGGTATGGGGCTCTCACAGGGTGGTGTCCTTGGGGAGCCCGGGAGATGAGAGTAGCCACCTAATGGTGGCTGGCGGTGCCACCGAGCCTGTGGTGGCGGCTGGCGGTAATGGAACATATTTTCCTGGTTTTGTGTGCCTGACCTTTTGGGGCCTCGAGGACTATCTACCTATATAAATATGTATATATTTATGGTTATATTTATATTTTAAATATGGCTCCCCATTTAGTTGTCACCTCTCAAGTCGGTAAGTTTTTTGGTTTGGGCTATTTTGCAGACCTTACTATCGAATTTAAATTTGAAATTAGAATTATAATAATTCTTTATATATAGCGCACAGAGCTTGCCAAATGGGTCCCTGTCCCGTGGGGCTCACTATCTAGTCGGCCCAGATACGGGTTATAAGTTGAACACAGTTACGGAAACAAATGCCTCTTATGGCTGTTGGGTATATATGAACAGGTGGGCATTGGCTGTCTGTATTCAGACCAGCAGGCTTAATATATACTATTATTACATTAGGTTCTAAAACTTTGCTCATTAATGGTAATAGCCTGTAATCTAGCAAAACACATTTAAAGTACGGCCTCTGATGCATTTTGCGATTTGGTTCAATCAATTTGAAAGGTCATTCTTGTGTTTTGCTTTACTGATATACTGGGAGAGGCTTAGAAAGGAGTAAGATTTTGATATATACTACAGACATACTGAAAATATTTATATAATAAAAAAATAAAATAAAAATCATGTCCCCCCCCTCCCTGGGGGTAGCCATCACGGGTATGGCCCCGTGCAGTGGAGGAGTAGCCATCATGGGTATGGCCTCCTGGAGTGGAGGAGTAGCCATAATGGGTATGGCCTCCTGGAGTGGAGGAGTAGCCATCACGGGTATGGCCTCCTGGAGTGGAGGAGTAGCCATCACGGGTATGGCCTCCTGGAGTGGAGGAGTAGCCATCACGGGTTTGGCCTCCTGGAGTGGAGGAGTAGCCATCACGGGTATGGCCTCCTGGAGTGGAGGAGTAGCCATCACGGATATGGCCTCCTGGAGTGGAGGAGTAGCCATCACGGGTATGGCCTCCTGGATTGGAGGAGTAGCCATCACGGGTATGGCCTCCTGGAGTGGAGGAGTAGCCATCACGGGTATGGCCTCCTGGAGTGGAGGAGTAGCCATCACGGGTATGGCCTCCTGGAGTGGAGGAGTAGCCATCACGGGTATGGCCTCCTGGAGTGGAGGAGTAGCCATCACGGGTATGGCCTCCTGGAGTGGAGGAGTAGCCATCACGGGTATGGCCTCCTGAAGTGGAGGAGTAGCCATCACGGGTATGGCCTCCTGGAGTGAAGGAGTAGCCATCACGGGTATGGCCTCCTGGAGTGGAGGAGTAGCCATCACGGGTACGGCCTCCTGGAGTGGAAGAGTAGCCATCACGGGTATGGCCTCCTGGAGTGGAGTGGTAGCCATCACAGGTATGGCCCCCTGGAGTGGAGTGGTAGCCATCATGGGTATGGCCCCCTGGAGCGTAGGGGTAGCCATCACGGGTATGGCCCCCTGGAGCGTAGGGGTAGCCATCATGGGTATGGCCCCCTGGAGTGGAAGGGTAGCCATCACGGGCATGGCCTCTTGGAGTGGAAGGTAGCCATCACGGGCATGGCCTCCTGGAGTGGAAGGGTAGCCATCACGGGTATGGCCCTCGGTTTCACATGTCACATGCTTGCAGAATAAATTGGGTCCTCTGAGCTTGGTGTCTTGCGGCTGGAGGAATGGTGCAGAATAAATTGGGTCCTCTGAGCTTGGTGTCTTGCGGCTGGAGGAATGGTGCAGAATAAATTGGGTCCTCTGAGCTAGGTGACTTGCGGCCGGAGGAATGGTGCCTTTCTCAGATGTCCTTGGAAACTGATGCAGGCGCAATGAATAATGCCAACAGGAAGAGCGGGCAGCACCAAGGAGGTGCTGGTCCTGGTCAAAAACCTAATTTTCAACTTGAACTGTTGGCCTGCACAACAATTTATATTAGAAGAAGGAAGTCTGGTCAGAAACTGCAGCAAGAGATCGAAAAACACACAAATGCCCCCCCCCCATCTATTCTCTTATTGTCTTCTGATCTATATTAAGGGTATATATTGGACTTATTTGGATCCTGGTGTTGATGAATCATAACTACTGGTCTTGGCTGTACAGAAGCATTAGCTAGGCAGAGGTGCAGTAATTTTTGTATTTTAATAGGAGAGGGTATGTTAGCCCCCATGTGTTTATTGGAATCATGGTTACTCTTTTATGATTGCCCGCTTCACTGTTTTTAAGTAGATTATTATTGTTGTCATTACTATATAGTCGGTTACATTTTGTAGAGTTGGGCTGTACTATTTTACTTGGACATTTCCTCACTAGTTTTGCAAAAAACATCTCTGAGAACTAGAGTTTATTGGCTTTGTGGGGGGTCGAGTCCATTTGAGGTGTCAAACGGCCTCTTCTGTGGCGGTGGAGGAGTTGGGTGGAAGTTGCAGGTGGACTTAATTTTAACTCATAGAGGATGTTAAACCTCATGGTGGTGAACAGGCTGAGCTTTGGAAGTGGCCAGCCTGAAGGATGTCTTAATGGTAATGTCATCCAGGGGCGGGCACGGTGGTGAAGCACAGGAGTGAGGATCTTCACAAGGGTCATTGGTGCCCTTAAAGTGGACTGGCTCTGCTAGAATGGCAAGCCAGAGCGTGCCGCCCCTTTATTGCTGCCTGGCCGGTGGGCTGTATGTCAGGCAGCTGGGGATCTCACAGTATAGGTGAATCCCATTCCTAGCAATTCACCCAACTCCTCCTTTAACTGTTTTAGTCTTGTGATTTAAATAAAGCTGTGGCCTATTTGACACCATACAATGAAGTGTTTTGTGTTTATTTATACCCGACACAGTGTTCCCCTTTTCTTTTGAGCTGTTATGACGAAGTGAGGGTCCATCCCATATCCAAAAGTCAAGAAACCCCCGGAGCCATAAGCAAAGGGGGACATGACTTTGGCATGGGGGGACCTAGAACGCTGGAAGTTTTTATGTAGTTGTATTCATTTAATATAGGTGGGTTCTGCTTTGAGAGGGCAGAGTGTAGGGTAGGGTGGTACTATGAGAGGGGTGGGACCCAGCAGTAGATATCACTTCCTGTCCTGGGTCTCTCTTCCTCTTTCTCTCACCAGAAGACCATGGAGAAACATGTCCCTCCCACCCGCCCTGTACCATTACTACTCTACAACTGTTTACCTACTTTATGTGTAATTAAGAAAACTTTATTGTACATTATTTGCTGGATCGTGACATTGTGTATTTTGTACCATGTAATATTGCTTTGTACTGCATAATGATGAGATAAAGTTGGTTTTATCCTTCTAAGCCCAGAGGAAGGGCGATCCTTCAGCCATGGGTTCCCTAGAGGTTTCCTCCACAGGGGGTTTTTCCTCTCCTGAGTGCTGTGGGATGACTCTTTGTGAGTCGGAGGTTAGCCAGTTTTTATGGTTGCCTGGATATTAATTCATAATGTATATGTTCATGGCTTTAGTTTAAAAAAGAAACATACAAATGGAAACATATATTTATAAAAAAAAAAAATAGGAGTCAATTTTAAGTCATAAAGATTAGCAGGTTTTGCTATCTGTCACAGCTTTGAAAATGGCGGTAGAGGAGTTGGGTGGAAGTTGCAGGTGGACTTAATTTTAACTCATAGAGCAGTGATGGCTAACCTATGGCACTGGTGCCAGAGGTGGCACTCGGAGCCCTTTCTGTGGGCACTCAGGCCATCACCAGAGAGGACTCCAGTTATATTCCTGTAGTCCCAGACAGCCCAGGACTTGCTGTGCACAGAGCTATTTTAAAGTGACAGCTCGACCTGGGACTATTTTCTGCTTTATTGGTGTCCTCAGAGTGCTGGTATGAATGAAAACTGACAAATTAAATTTCTGTGTTGGCACTTTGCGATAAATAAGTGGGTCTTTGTTGTAGTTTGGGCACTCGGTCTCTAAAAGGTTCGCCATCACTGTCATAGAGGATGTTAAACCTCATGGTGGTGAACAGGCTGAGCTTTGGAAGTGGCCAGCCTGAAGGATGTCTTAATGGTAATGTCATCCAGGGGCGGGCACGGTGGTGAAGCACAGGAGTGAGGATCTTCACAAGGGTCATTGGTGCCCTTAAAGTGGACTGGCTCTGCTAGAATGGCAAGCCAGAGCGTGCCGCCCCTTTATTGCTGCCTGGCCGGTGGGCTGTATGTCAGGCAGCTGGGGATCTCACAGTATAGGTGAATCCCATTCCTAGCAATTCACCCAACTCCTCCTTTAACTGTTTTAGTCTTGTGATTTAAATAAAGCTGTGGCCTATTTGACACCATACAATGAAGTGTTTTGTGTTTATTTATACCCGACACAGTGTTCCCCTTTTCTTTTGAGCTGTTATGACGAAGTGAGGGTCCATCCCATATCCAAAAGTCAAGTGTAGGGACCAAAAGTATCCTTACGTGACATGACTGTGCAGACAAGGGTTAAGTTTACTAAAAGTTATTGTCCAATTGTATTCCTTCATGGGAACTGGAGTGTGATTGGAGAGTGAGCACCACCTGACCAGAGTTTAACAAAACCCCTGGACAGGAAGGGCAAGGTCTCTTAGGCCCCAGCTCCTGACAAAGGAGCACCTCTTGGAACCCAGCTCTCCTAGAGCACATCTTCCACGATACACACCAAGCAACGTGATATCAGCGTGCCTAAGCCGCAACCGTCAGCCACTCCGTTATTCTGGGCCCCGGCTGCCTCCAGGCCCCAAGAAAAGGCTAGGCCCCAGTGGGAGATGTTGCAGATCTAACAACCATGTAACCATTCAAAGCTACAGGAGGAGAGTACTACTGCCCAGTGCAGGTTTTTATTGGCCTTAAACCCAGCAGCACACTGGGAATTTCCTTGGTAGAATGGCTTGCCAGTCAATCCCGGACGATTAACCAAGCACAAACAGCATATTGCCAATGAGGTCTGTATCAAGTTGCAACAAAGACCTAGCATGCATGGAATGCCTTATATAGAAAACAAATGGAACCAGGGGCCACCACTGGAAGGGTACATTGCAGTAAAAATTATTATTTAAAACATGAGTTGGCCAAACACTTTTTTAGCTTTACATAGAAATAAAGCAGGCAGCTATACTTCCACTTCATGCATCCATTGTCCGCCCCAGGCACCAACATCATTGTTTAGGCAATGGCACCTGGGTCATAGAAAGGACTCTATCTCTATGACCCAGGGGCCGCCGCCTAAGCAATAATGTCAGCACCTGGAGCAGAAGTTGGCTGCAGGCAGGTAAGTTTTCCGTTTTTTATTTTAAAAATTTTGGCTGTGCTTATGGGGCATGTATGGGGGGGGCACTATATACTGCTAGGGTATGTGTGGGGGCCACTATATACTGCTGGGGCATGTGTGGGGCCCACTATATACTGCTGAGGCATGTGTGCGGGCCACTATATACTGCTGGGGCATGTGTGGGGCTCACAATACAGTGCTGGGGGCACGTGTGGGGCTCACTATGTACTACTGGGGCATGTGTGGGGTTTACTATACACTGCTGGGGCATGTGTGTGGCTTACTATGTACTGCTGGGACATTTGTGGGGCTCACTATATACTGCTGGGGAATGTGTGGGGCTTACTATATAGTGTTGGGGCTTACATGTGGGGCATGTTTGGGGGCTACCTGTATACTGCTGGGGCAGGTGTGGTGGCTACCTGTATACTGCTAGGGCAAATGTGGGGGCTACCTGTATACTGCTGTGCACATTTCGGGTCTACCTATATACTGATAAGCATGTGCTAAGAGCCTGTGGCTGCATATATAGTGGAGGGACATGTGCTGGGGCTAAATATATACTGTGGTTGCTCTGCTATCTAAATTAATTAAGATTTGCTGGTGTTAAATATGAATTAATGCGGGGGGAGTACACAGTAGTGTATACATTATAATATATTGAGGGTTCTTAATCTGTATATGCAACAATGAGGAGACTACAGGAAGAAGAGCGGGATGGACTAGGCCAATACAGATATAGAAGCCAGTGGCGTAACAACCGCCGTAGCAGCCATAGCGGTTGCTACGGGGCCCGGGCATCTCTCCCTGATGACCGATACAGCACAGCAGTGACAGGCGCCCCGCTACCCACACTCTCATGGGGCCCTGCCTGCTGTGCTGACCAGGTCCGCCCACTTGTACGGACCGCCACCCACTCTCCCGCCCGCCCACAAACTTCTTCCGCCGCCGGAAGAGAAACCTTCCCTCCCTCGCAGCCAACGGTGCCGCCAGAGCTCTTCGGCAATTCCAACCGCCCGCGGCCCGCCCTCGCATCAGCCTGATGAAAGAACTACAGGCAATCCTCCCTACCCCAACACAGCTGCCGCCATCGCTACGTATCCTCGAACTCCCGTCCAAGCCAGCTGTCCCGGCCAATCAAAACACCAGGTAACTTTTTGTATATTTATATCTGTCTATTTTTTGTGATCTATATGTGTATATGTATGCCTGTTTGTATGTGTATATGTATGCCTGTTTGTATGTGTATATGTGTATATATATGCCTGTTTGTATGTGTATATGTGTATATATATGCCTGTATGTCATATATACACACATTATACACACACAGGGGCACATTTAATAAGGGCTGTTTGCAGGGCCGCAAGCGGCATATTGCGGGTCCCTGTAAAGGGCGGCAAAATTCGCCGCTCTAAAGTGGGGGATTCGGGCATCCATTAACGCCCGAATCGCCCACCAGCTAAATAAATCTCGCCTGTCTCTTTAAGACACAGGCGCGATTTATATGCTGAGCGACGCAGCGCCTTTCCGGCTGCTGCGTTGCTCCGTTCTAATCAGTGACACAGGTGTTATGACGTCACGCCGCCTGTGTCACTGTGTGGAGCCGCGGCTCACAGGAGAGCCGTGTGAAGAACTGAGCCGCGCACCGAGGAAGCAGCTGCCTGCAGGTGAGTAGGATTTTATTATTTTTCCTGTACTGTCATTTATTCTATCTGGCTGATAAGGGGGAGTGGGGGCCATAATTGTCATATACTGTGTTGTGTGTGTGTGTGTGGGGGGGGGGGGTATACATTATACGTGGCCATACTTGTTTTATACTGTGGGGGGGGGGCTGTATACATTATATGGGGCCATAATTGTTATATACTGGGGGGTGCTGTATGCATTATATGTGGCCATACTTGTTTTATACTGTGTGGGGGGTATATATTATATGGGGCCATAATTGTCATATACTGGGGGGGGTGTGCTGTTTACATTATATGTGGCCATAATTGTTTTATACGGGGGGGGGGGGGTTGATATATTATATGTGGCCATAATTGTTTTATACTGTGGGGGGGGGGGGGGTTTGATATATTATATGTGGCCATAATTGTTTTATACTTTGGGGGGTTTGATATATTATATGGGACTATAATTGTTCTATACTGGGGGGTGCTGTATACATTATATGTGGCCATAATTGTTTTATACTGTGGGGGGGGGGGTGATATATTATATGGGGCCATAATTGTTTTATACTGTGGGGGTGTATATATTATATGGGGCCAGAATTTTTTTTATGCTAGGGGGGGTGCAGTATATACTATATGGGGTCAGAGTCATTTATACTGGGGTGGGGGGTGCTCTATATATTATATGGGCCAGAATAATTTTATACTGGGGGGTGCTGTATATATTATACGAGGCCAGATTCTTCTTTTCCTGGGGGTGTTATATATTTATATGGGGCCAGATTTCAGCTGGGGCAGTATATTACTAAGCTGGGGGCTGTATATGGGGTACAGTATATTACTAAGCTGGGGGCTGTATATGGGGTACAGTATATTACTAAGCTGGGAGGGCTGTATATGGGATACAGTATATTACTAAGCTGGGGGGCTGTATATGGGATACAGTATATTACTAAGCTGGGGGGCTGTATATGGGATACAGTATATTACTAAGATGGGGGGACTGTATATGGGATACAGTATATTACTAAGCTGGGGGGACTGTATATGGGATACAGTATATTACTAAGCTGGGGGGGACTGTATATGGGATACAGTATATTACTAAGCTGGGGGGGCTGTATATGGGATACAGTATAATACTAAGCTGGGGGGGCTGTATATTAGGGGATGCTATATATTTACATTAATCAGGGTAGCACTGAATATAAAATCACATGTAACATAATAACAGGGTGGGATATATTAGTTATAGGATACCATAGATTACTTTGCATCATTTAAACCAAATGTTGGGGGGTCTGTATTAATAAATTGGGGGTGTTGTATATTGATTGGTGCTGTACACGCTATAATGCCAGTAGAAATATATATAATGAAGGGATGTTTTATGGGGGGAGAGTGCGGTCAGTTGTGTTGTGAGGAGTATATACTTCATACTGTAAGTGACTGTGGTATTTTTAGGGACGCCGGGTGGAGATGCTGCACGGAGCTGAAGATATCTGGCCATGAATTCAGCCGTGATGCGTCATGGATTGGAGAACCCGGAATAAAGTCCTACTGATGGAAGAGATTGTCATCTATAAGGTACTAGATGCCACTAATGCCTCTCAGATCCTGTAGTCAGTCACACAGTGTAAGGGAGCTGCCTGTGGGGATGTTAATTGTTAGTAAAGTTTTCAGCATTTACTTAACAGGGAGCGGGTGGGGGGGGCAGCATTTTAATATTCGCCTCAGGCAGCAAATATGCTAGAATTGGCCCTGGCTGTGTGCCACTTTTCTGTCGGACTTTGCACATTCTTTCTAGTGAAAACTGCTTGCACAGATATTTAAGAAGTGTCTGCACCACATTTGAGTTGCATGCGACCATTTTTGTGCCGCGGTGCACTAGTCTTCATGCGACACAAATTTCTGCACGGAAGGGGTGCTCAGTCATACAGAGTTCAAAAGAATTGCATGTCCCATGTTAAAGGTGCACCAAAAAAGTGGTGCTTTCTGTCAGGGCAGTGCAGTGGGCGCCAGATTCATGAAGAACGTGCACCAGAAATCCTGAATCTGGCGTCCTCTGCACACTAAACAGGTAACTGCACATAGTACACACTGCACCGTTCTTAGTAAATGTGCCCCTATGTGTGTATAATATATAAATGTGTGTGTATATATGAGTGCGTAAATGCATGTGATTTTATAATCATGTCTATACAAATATGTATATATTTTTGAAGGAGAAGGGGGGCCCCATGCAGATATTCGCTATGGGGCCCAAGCTCTCCTAGTTACGCCCCTGATAGAAGCAGACAGCTGCAGCTTAACAGTAAGTGATGTCTGTGCCCTAGTGCAGCCCAGATGTACAGTACTTTAATGCTGGTATATATTTATGTGGTTATTTACTACTAATATATATTTATGCTTGCGGCACATTCATTTTCGGTATATACCGTATATACTCGAGTATAAGCCGACACGAGTATAAGCCGAGACCCCTAATTTTACCACCAAAAACTGGGAAAAGCAATTGACTCGAGTTTAAGCCGAGGGTGGGAAATGCTTTGGTCACAGACCCCCCCCCAGTATATAGCCAACCAGCCCCCTATAGTATACAGCCAGCCCAGCTTGCCCCCAGCAGTATACAGCCAGCCCAGCCTGCCCCCAGTAGTATACAGCTTGCCCCCAGTAGTATACAGCCTGCCCCCAGTAGTATACAGCCTGCCCCCAGTAGTATACAGCCTGCCCCAAGTAATATACAGCTTGCCCCATGTAGTATACAGCTTGCCCCCAGTATAATACAGCCTGATCCATGTAGTATACAGCTTGCCCCCAGTAGTATACAGCCAGGGGCGGACCGGCCATTGTACCCACCGGGAATTTTCCCGGTGGGCCGGTCTGGGGCCGGTCCGGAGCTGGTGTGGGGCCGGTTAGCACTCCCTCCCTACAACTTTTCATCTAATCTATAGTACCTGCATCGTACGATCGTACGATGCAGGTACTATTGATTAGTACACAGACGCAGCGCACCACCGCTGCTTCTGCGTCTGTGTATAACGGGCGGGGGGAGGGCATTATTCTATATCTGGGGCTGGTGGGGGGCATAAATTATATGTCTGGGGCGGGGGGGGGGCATTAATTATATGTCTGGGGCAGGGGGCATTATTGTATATCTAGGGCTGGCAGGGGGCATAAATTATATGTCTGGGGCAGGGGCATAAATTATATGTCTGGGGCAGGGGCATAAATTATATGTCTGGGGCGGGGGGGCATTATTGTATATCTAGGACTAGCAGGGGGCATTAATTCTACATCTAGGGCTGGCAAGGGGCATCAATTATATGGCGGGGGCATTATTGTATATCTGGAGCTGGCAGGGGGCATTAATTATATGTCGGGGGGCATTATTCTATATCTTGGGCTGACGGGGGCATTAATTATATGTCTGGGGGGGGGCATTATTCTATGTCTGGGGCAGGCTGGGGCCATTAGTTCTATGTCTGGGGCAGGCTGGGGCCATTCATTCTATATCTGGGGTAGGCTGGGGCCATTAATTCTATGTCTGGGGCGGGCTGGGGCCATTAATTCTATGTCTGGGGCGGGCTGGGGCCATTAGTTCTATGTCTGGGGCAGGCTGGGGCCATTAGTTCTATGTCTGGGGCAGGCTGGGGCCATTAATTCTATGTCTGGGGCAGGCTGGGGTCATTAATTTTATGTCCAGGTTAGGCGGGGGCCATTAATTCTATGTCTGGGGCAGGCTGGGGCCATTAATTCTATGTCTGGGGCAGGCTGGGGCCATTAATTCTATGTCTGGGGCAGGCTGGGGCCATTCATTCTATGTCTGGGGTGGGCTGGGGGCATAAATTCTATGTCTGGGGTAGGCTGGGGGCATTAAAGGAAACCTACCACTTGAAGTGGCAGGTTTCCGATGGCAATACCGGGCACCAGCTCAGGGTGAGCTGGTGCCGGAGCTTATTTTAGTTAGTGTTTTAAACCGCTGTATCGCGGTTTAAAACACTTTTTAAACTGTATAGCCGGCGCAGGCAGGTACGCGCTCGGCGCTTACCATGCGCGCGGCTCTCATTCACTTCCTATGTAGCCGCGCGCACGGTAAGCGCCGAGCGCGTACCTGCCTGCGCCGGCTGTAAAGTTTAAAAAGTGTTTTAAACCGCGATACCGCGGTTTAAAACACTAACTAAAATAAGCTCCGGCACCAGCTCACCCTGAGCTGGTGCCCGGTATTGCCATCGGAAACCTGCCACTTCAAGTGGTAGGTTTCCTTTAATTTTATGACTGGGGAAGGCTGGGGCCATTCAATTTATGTCTGGGGCAGGCTGTGGCATTGATTCTGTGTCTGGGGCAGGCTGGGGGCATTAATTTTATGACTGGGGTAGGCCGGGGCCATTATTATTACACCTGGGTTATAGTCGGAGCTCTATCAATACTGGGGTGGAAGTGGGGGGTTAAGGAGGTTAAAGGAGAGAAAGAAGAAATACATTATACTTACATTATGGGGCACTATTTGTGTGGTACTAATATTGTAGGGGGCTCTATTACAGTATTTGGGGCACAGTATTGGTGGTAGCAGAAGAAGGGACAATGGGAAAGTGCAGAACATAAGACATCTGTGTGGTAAACTCTGCAGGAAAGCTGTGTACCTGGAGGAAGAGACAAGATGATGGTGGAACTAATGGAGAAGATGAGAGTACAATCAGAGGAGACGTCACCTGATGTCACTGGATGCAAAAGGTGAGGATCTCTCATGTGTTTTCTGTAGCTGTATATGATAAATACTGATTTTTTGCATGTTCGCTTCTGTGTATATATGTAGTATTATAGTAGTTATATTCTTGTACATAGGGGGCAGTATTATAGTAGTTATATTCTTGTACATAGGGGGCAGTATTATAGTAGTTATATTCCTGTACATAGGAGAAAGGTATCGGGTCGTGTGTTTGCATCATTTACTGATCGACAGGTCACATTCTTTGCACATTAGATTCACTTACTAGTAAAAGATGTTCTTGTTTTGCGTTAAGGCCATCTACCAACAATTTGTCTGTTATAACCCCACCCACATTATCTGACCACACCCACTGGTTTTGACTCCGCCCATAAAATGGGGCCACTTTTACAGTTTTTTCCAGGGCCATTTTAAATTCCCAGTCCGCCCCTGTATACAGCCCAGCATTAAAAAAAATAAACTTATATACTCGCCCTCCGGTGGCCCCGATGTGCAGCGCTGCTCCCCCGATGTCCGCGCAGCTCGTCTTCAGGCTTCCGCGCCGTATTCTTTCTTCTGCAGGGCGCCGCCATTGATCTTCCCCGGCAGGCGCCTAGTATGACGCGCCGCTGCTGATGTCATACTAGGCGCCGCCCCGGGGAAAAACATGGCGGCGCCCAGCAGAAGAAGGAAGACGGCGCGGAAGCCTGAGGACGAGCCGCGCGGACATCGGGGGAGCAGCGCGGCACATCGGGCCACCGGAGGATGAGTATATAAGTTTAGTATTTTTTAAGTATTTTTTATTTTTATATTTATATGTGTAGGATATTATTATGTGCTGTATATTCATTGGTGGTAAATAGTATATGTGCAGTCTAGTCATTGGTATCTATGTGCTTTGTATATTTATTGCTGGAATATTAATATTTGTGGTATATAGATTTCAGGTGTATACCTATATTGTAGTATTTTCACTGGAGGGACATATTTTTCTATTTACTACTGATAGGCCTTATTGTAGATGATCCCAAAGCAGTAGCCCTTTTGGATTTCATTCTTATTTTAATTGGGGGTGCATTTTAATTTTCCATTAACCTTTTGCTCCAATTCTGACACATTTTTTCTACAATTTTACAGGGGTATGGATGTTTGGCCCATAATTTAGCTTTTCTGCCTTGGGCACCAAAAAGGGCTTGTCCCGGCCCTGCTAAAGCTGCTATTTGCCATTTATAAACGGACATGTGCTGTAAGTGCTGCTAGCAGGCATCAGGTCTAGGGTGGTGCAAAAGAATGCTGTATGTGCTGGGAGCTCCGAGATAGCAAGAGACTAAGGTGATGGGAGTAACACAATGACACTGTGAAAAGGGCAGAGTTCACAGCACACACAGCATTCTTCTGCTTCAGCCAAGGACCTGCTGACTGCTGACAGCACTCAAATAGTGGTATGTGCCTTTGCAGTTGAAAACATTTGGTTCGGGGGCCCATGTGGATCCCCCCCCCCCCACCTGTGCTGAAACCCTAGCTACGCCACTGAAGCAGAGTCATTGCTTTACTGACCATGTGGCAATCCTAGGGGCTCTATAGCTAATGGAGGCCCTGTGTAAGACTAACCCTACCTGTTCAACACTACTGCTCTCCCTGACCTTCTTAGTTTTTCTGTGCTGTGAAGCGGTGCAGGCACCCGTGTATTGTTCAGTTCTTCCGCTCTTGTTACAGCCAGGTGCTGCTGGTATTGTTGGCTGTGTGGTCTTCTGAAACAGTACAGCAGCAGCCACAAAGGGGCTGGGCAGTTGGATACAATGCCCACATAATAAACTACCTTTGGGCGGGCAGAGATCAGTGGCAATATGGCAGGACACATAAGCTATAATCAAATCTAGTGACTGCAAAATGAATGCTATGTAGAATGTCAAGCTCCAGGGGTAGTGGCCCAGAATCTTAGTGGTACCCTGTTTTCACTAGAGCCCGTCGCAAAGTGGGTTGGACTTTCTGCGGCGAGGTACACAGATGTTGAGCAGAATCGTAGCATGGGATTTGAGTCTGGGACATAGCAATAGGTCAAGGCAGGCAGAACAGGATCAAAGTCAGTAGCGGAACCAGGGTCACAACTGGGAATCACAATAACAGCACAGGGCATGGGAACAAAGTTTTCTCTAAGGCACAAGGCACAAAGATCCGGTGGGGTGTGCAGGGAGAGGCTGGGTAATAAAGGATTTTGGGAAGGGCAGTACAAATCAATGGTGCTGAAATCTGCTCTTTAAATCTTTGAAAGCCGGCGCGCGTGCGCCCTAGGAGTCAGGGACACGTGTGCATGACCGCCGGCACAGGAATGGAGAGAGGTAAGTGGTGCTGGTGCTGGGCTGGCGCAAGTAGAGGGGCATGGGTAAGCCCGCGAACTCAGATATGGGTCATGGGGGCACCCGTGACAGTACCCCATCTTCCACCTCCCCCTCTACTTGGACTAAAGAAATCTCTGCAGGAGATCATGGTCCAGGATATTGTCCTCCGACTCCCAAGATCTCTCCTCTGGCCTGGATCCCTTCCAGTCAACCAAGAAGAACCACTTACCTCTCACCGTCTTCATGTCTAGGACCACTTTTACCTTGAAGATGTTGGTCTCAGGAGCAGCAGGAGGCACTGACCGGGAGAAGAGGTTCAGGATGACACGCTTGAGTAGTGATACGTGGAAGGAGTTCGGGATGCGCATGGTGGGAGGAAGGCGCAGCTTGTAGGCCACTGGATTGATGTGCCTCAGCACCTCGAAAGGACCCAGGAAACGTGGACCAAGTTTGTAGCCAGAGATCTTTAGTTGGACATACTTGGATGACAACCAGGCTTTGTCACCTGGAGAGAAGATAGGAGGAGACCTGCGTTTCTTATCAGCCTGGAGCTTGGTCCGAGCAGAAGCTTGCTGCAAGGACAGACGAGTCTGCTTCCAAATGGACTTCAGATCCTGTACCAACTCCTCAACTGAATCTCTCCCATCTTCCACTTAAGCATGGGTGCCTGGATTTGCAACCACAGAATACCCAACAGGACGTGGATTGAGGTAGCATATAGAAAGGCAGTCTTTCTTTGTGTAGTACTCTGACTTGCAGGAACAAGTGCAGTACTGGACCGGATCGGAGAGGATTTGGCCACTGACAGAGGAAATGACCATGGACCTCTCGAGATGGACCACAGGGAAATGATGCTGGGAGACCAGAGCAGAATCCACAAAGTTTCCTGCAGAGCCGAAATACAAGAAGGCAGAAATCTAAAATGCAAATGTCGAGACCTGACTTGCAGTTGTCCAGATGCTGCTCCTTAGAATGCTCAGCAAACCGTATGTCAATCTGGGTGGTCAGGGAGATGAGACTACTCAGCATAGACGGCAGGTCACATGTAGCCAGCGCGTTCTTAGTCGGCCCAGAAATTCTTTTTTTGAAAGTTGCGATCAACAATGCGTCATTCCAGAACAGTTCAGAAGCCAGAGTACAGAAATGCACAGCAAAAGCATCGACCGACAAGTCCCCTTGATGCGGGTTCAGCACTGCAATCTAAGCAGAAGATGCCCGTGCAGGTTCCTCAAAGTCAGGCTGAAACTCAGTGAAGGAGGCGGTGATCGTAGCTGTGCCTGGGTCTTTTTTGTCCCAGAGAGGAGTAGCCCATGCCCTTCCCAGAGAGGAGGCTGATGATAAATGCCTTCCCGTTCCGTGACAAACCGTGTCAGCATAAGCTCAATGTGCAGGGAACACTGAATGATAAAGCCCCTGCACAACTTGGGGTCCCCACCATACTTGGTAGGCAGGGAAAGTGTCAGCCTAGGTTCAGTGGAAGGCAGGCAAACCAGAGTAGCAGGAGGAGCCACAGGAGCTTGACGCTGTTGTTGAGAAGTCATCAATTTCTGCAACATGGTGGTGACGACCACCGCATTAGTAACGGGGAAACTTAAAAAGATTATCTCTCCCAAACAGTTTTCCTATATACAGGCAGTCCCCAGGTTACATACAGTGTCAGGGGGCCCCGTCATCCGACCTGACACTAAAGAATGTGCACCATTACATACATATTATGCTGCACATTGTGGTATATATTGTTTATGTGTGTGTATCTGTATATGGTGTATGGTGTGTATAAATATAGTTTGTTATGTGTGTATGTAAGCTGTATGTGTGTATATTGCACTGTATGTGTGTATATGTGATGTGTATAAGCTCTATATGTGTGTAACAGTGTACGAATGTGTATGTATGAGTGATGAACTGTATGTTTATGTATATAAGAATGTAATATATGTATATTTTTAAGCCGGCAGGGGGTCCCATTCAGAAGTCTGCTATGGGGCCCTGCCTCTCCTAGTTACACCACTGACTGTTATAGATGTTTATTGTAGCCTAGAGCTAAAGTACAGTAAATTACTAACATCCGGAGATACGTCTGTAACTAGGGGTAGTCTGTAAGGCGGGTGTTCTTAAGTAGGGGACCGTCTGTATTCTGTTTTCCCCACTTTCTGGTACCACTTTAAAAAAAACAACTTGTCATTCAAAGAATATGCTCCCATATGACCACATTGACAGAAAAATAAAATATAACAATTATTTCTCTGTAAAAAATACACACTTGCTTTCTGGAATACTAATTTTTTTTATCGAAAGCTCTATTTACCTGTATGCAGGAATGTTCATTGTGAGAATCATATAATCATTATCTGAAGACCCAGCAGATGTATAAATATAATCTCCTGCCACTTCCCACCCTGTGAAACAATCACAATAATTACATTACATTTGAATGTTAGGAACAACATAGTTTATGTCTACCTCTTATTATCAATGTTTCACATTGGTGTTTTTTAAAACCATTGTTTTTTCACTGAACCCATTTTGGCTTATGGATACATACAGATTGGTTTTCTCTCTCTGGGTTCAGTGATTTTTCACTTATGCCTTATTGAACAATTAGGCTTTTTCACACTTTCATTTCTTTTCACTGGTCTGTGGTTGGTTTAGAACCTTTTCTTTTTGAAATCACTGACAACAACAGTGAAATAAAAAAAGTGGTTCAGTAAGGCATCAGTGAAAAATAACTGAAGTCAGGAAGAGAAAAACAATATGTACGTGTCTATAAGCCAAAATGGGTTCAGTGGAAAATCACTGATGTGCAAAAAAACACCAGTGTGAAACCACCCTTTGTAAACTGTCTTTGTATGTGGGAGGGGGGATTAGCAAATGAATAAATAGTCTTCTTCAACCACTACCTCCCACACATCCAAAAGTCTTCAGACAAACAAAAGGAAAAATAAATAGACATATGTATAATATATACACATATACATACATAAATAAAATATATAATAACAATAAAGTAAAAACTCTCCTTCTCTCCTTTCCCACATCCCCTTCCGTCACCGTAACCTTTCACCCCTTCCCTTTCCGTAACCTTTTAAAGACGTCACCGTCTTTAAAAGGTTAATTGCTTACCATTTACGACATATTTTCCTAAATTTTCACCCTTTACATTTTTACTAGAGATGAGCGAGCACTAAAATGCTCGGGTACTCGTTATTCGAGACAAACTTTTCCCGATGCTCGAGTGCTCGTCTCGAATAACGAGCCCCATTGAAGTCAATGGGAGACTCGAGCATTTTTCAAGGGGACCAAGGCTCTGCACAGGGAAGCTTGGCCAAACACCTGGAAACCTCAGAAAAGGATGGAAACACCACGGAAATGGACAGGAAACAGCAGGGGCAGCATGCATGGATGCCTCTGAGGCTGCTTAAACGCACCATTATGCCAAAATTATGGGCAACAGCATGGCCATGACAGAGTGACAGAATGAAGCTAGATAGCATCTAAAACATCCAATAATTGACCCTGACACTATAGGGGACGGCATGCAGAGGCAGCGGCAGGCTAGAGAGTGGCATGGCGACATACCCTAAATGGACTCAGGCTTCAAACCAATGGGTGGCAGAGAGGAACCAAAGGAGGTGAGCAAGAAGCGCTCAAATAATATCGGTACATGATAACAGTTTGCCAGTATATTTTCTGGATTACACAGAAGGGTGGCGACAAAGTTAACATGGAAGCCATGAAACCAATCCAAAATTCTGCCTGACACAGCTCGTTTGATAAGGGGACCATGTATGGAGGCAGTGAACTAGTAGTAGATTAAAGGTGCTGCAGTTAAAACTATGTTAGTTGGATCTTGGCATGGAGCTGGCGCTCCGCTGCCAGGCGAGCTTTCGCCAATCCAAGCCCCTGTCTCTAGGCTACTCCCCAAACAGCACTTCTAAGAACCTTTTGTATAAGATCAAGTGTAGTAGCGTTCTTATAAGTTTAGGATATGGCGGGTGAGGGGAATGTAAACAGATGCGCAAGAAGCGCTGAAATAATATTGGTAAATGATAAAAGTTTGCCAGTATATTTTGTGGATTACACAGCAGGGTGGCGATAAAGTTAACAAGTTTGTTGTGGAAGCCATGAAAACAACCCAAAATTCTGCCTGACACAGCTCGTTTGATAAGGGGACCATGTATGCCTACAGTTCATGCCAGTCGCTGCACTGGCTGCCAGTCTCCTTTCGAATAGAGTTTAAAATAATAACCCTCATCCATAAAGCTCTGTATAATGCTGCACCCCCCTACCTCTCCTCTCTTATCTCTATCGCCCAACCCGTGCTCTTAGATCCGCCAGTGATCTTAGATTAACCTCTACCCTAGTGCGAACCTCCCACTCGCGTCTCCAAGACTTCTCTAGAGCTGCACCAATTCTATGGAATGCTCTGCCCCGGACTATCAGACTAATACCTAACCTCCAAAGTTTCAAACGTGCTCTTAAAACCCATTTCTTTAGGCAAGCCTATAACACTCATTAACTGCATGAAGTTTTAACTCTTCTACTAACCCGTCCTGTGTCGTCCTCCCATCTGTTATCCAGTAACCAACAGGCACCAGACTTCTCTGCAGTCCCATTCACCCTGGACCTGGTATATAAGATGACGGCTGAGTGGTTCAAGCGACAGCAATTCCATTTATTATATTTTGTTCTATTCCCTAAGAAGAATGGCTTGACCATTAAATATTCTTTTACCTCGTGTTACCCCATCATCTTCATAAACCGTAAGCTCTGGCGAGCAGGGACCTCACTCCTGTTGTTCCATACAAATGTTGTGCTCTGTTATATTACATTTGTATTTGTTTCCTATGATTTGTAAAGCGCTACGGAATATGATGGCGCTATATAAATAAAGATTATTATTATTATTATTATTATTATGGAGGCAGTGAACTAGTAGTAGATTAAAGGTGCTGCAGTTGGATCTTGGGATGGAGCTGGCGCTCCGCTGCCAGGCGAGCTTTCGCCAATCCAAGCCCCTGTCTCTAGGCTACTCCCCAAACAGCACTTCTAAGAACCTTTTGTATAAGATCAAGTGTAGTAGCGTTCTTATAAGTTTGGGATATGGCGGGTGAGGGGAATGTAAACAGATGCGCAAGAAGCGCTGAAATAATATCGGTAAATGATAAAAGTTTGCCAGTATATTTTGTGGATTACACAGCAGGGTGGCGACAAAGTTAACAAGTTTGATGTGGAATGCCCTGTAATAGCTCTTGGGCGGTGTGCCTTTTATCGCATAGGCTCAGCAGTTTGAGCACCGCCTGCTGTCGCTTAGCGACGGCACTGCTGCTGTGCCTAGAGCTACCGACTGATGGTGCCATGCCCACGGATGGTAATTCGGAGGAGGAAGAGGTGAAGGAGGGGTGGGAGGAGGAGGAGGTATAGTAGGCCTTTGAGACCTGGACCGAGGTAGGCCCCGCAATCCTCGGCGTCGCCAGTATATGACCAGCCGCAGGGTCAGACTCGGTCCCAGCCTCCACCAAGTTAAGTGTAGTAGCGTTCTTATAAGTTTGGGATATGGCGGGTGAGGGGAATGTAAACAGATGCGCAAGAAGCGCTGAAATAATATCCGTAAATGGTAAAAGTTTGGCAGGATATTTTGTGGATTACACAGCAGTGTAATCAACAGATGCGCAAGAAGCGCTGAAATAATATCGGTTAATCATAAAAGTTTGCCAGTATATTTTGTGGATAACACAGCAGGGTGGCGACAACAACTTTGATGTGGAATCCATGAAAACAACCCAAATTTCTGCCTGACACACCTCGTTTGATAAGGGGACGATGTATGGAGGCAGCTATATGGACGACTTTTGGAGGTAGCAATGGAGACAACGTGTGGAGGCTGCTATGGAGACAATTTAATTTGGATAGTGCCTGTATGTGGCAGTCCAAAAAAGTTTTCAAACCAGAAGAGCAGGTAGGTGGCCCTCCAGAAAAATTGAATAGATTGAGTGCCTGTATGTGGCAGTCCCAAAAATTGTTTAAAACAGAGGACCGGGTAGGTGGCCCTCCAGAAAAATTAAATGCATAAAGTACTATAGCTAGAGCCAGTGGGCCCTGTCAAAAAATAGCCAGTTTCCTCTGCTTTAGTGTACAAAGAGGAGGAGAAGGAGGAAAATGAGGAGGAGGAGTGCATAAATTATTCAGGTTGAGCTTCCTTCACCTGGTGGAGATTGGAAATTATGAGAAATCCAGGCTTTATTCATCTTAATAAGCGTCAGCCTGTCAGCGCTGTCAGTCGACAGGCGTGTACGCTTATCGGTGATGATGCCACCAGCTGCACTGAAAACCCGCTCGGACAACACGCTAGTGGCAGGGCAGGCAAGAACCTCCAAGGCGTACAGCGCCAGTTCGTGCCACATGTCCAGCTTTGAAACCCAGTAGTTGTAGGGAGCTGTGTGATCATTTAGGACGATGGTATGGTCAGCTACGTACTCCCTCACCATCTTTCTGTAAAGATCAGCCCTACTCTGCCGAGACTGGGGACAGGTGACAGTGTCTTGCTGGGGTGACATAAAGCTGGCAAAAGCCTTGTAAAGCGTACCCTTGCCAGTGCTGGACAAGCTGCCTGCTCGCCTACTCTCCCTCGCTACTTGTCCCGCAGAACTACGCACTCTGCCGCTAGCGCTGTCAGAAGGGAAATACTGTTTCAGCTTGTGCACCAGGGCCTGCTGGTATTCATGCATTCTCACACTCCTTTCCTCTCCAGGGATGAGAGTGGAAAGATTTTGCTTGTACCGTGGATCCAGGAGAGTGAATACCCAGTAATCGGTGCTGGAATAAATTCTTTGAACGCGAGGGTCACGGGATAGGCAGCCTAGCATGAAATCTGCCATATGCGCCAGAGTCCCAACGCGCAAGAATTCACTCCCCTCACTGGCCTGACTGCCCATTTCCTCCTCCTCCAACTCCTCTTCTTCTGCCCATACACGCTGAACAGTGAAGGACTGAACAATGGTCCCCTCTTGTGTCTCGCCAACATTCTCCTCCTCTTCCTCCTCATCCTCCTCCACCTCCTCCGATATGCGCTGAGAAACAGACCTGAGGGTGCTTTGGCTATCAACAAGGGAATCTTCTTCCCCCGTCTCTTGTGACGAGCGCAAAGCTTCCGACTTCAAGCTGATCAGAGAGTTTTTCAACAGGCCAAGCAGCGGGATGGTGAGGCTGATGATGGCGGCATCGCCACTGACCATCTGTGTTGACTCCTCAAAGTTACTCAGCACCTGACAGATATCAGACATCCACGTCCACTCCTCATTGTAGACTTGAGGAAGCTGACTGACCTGACTACCAGTTCTGGTGGAAGTTGACATCTGGCAGTCTACAATTGCACTGCGCTGCTGGTAAACTCTAGATAACATGGTTAATGTTGAATTCCACCTCGTGGGCACGTCGCACAACAGTCGGTGAGCGGGCAGTTGGAGGCGGCGCTGCGCTGCCCTGAGAGTGGCAGCATCTGTGCTGGACTTCCTGAAATGCGCACAGATGCGGCGCACCTTCGTGAGCAAATCAGACAGATTGGGGTATGTCTTGAGGAAACGCTGAACTATGAGATTTAACACATGGGCCAGGCATGGCACATGTGTCAGTCTGCCGAGTTGCAGAGCCGCCACCAGGTTACGGCCGTTGTCACACACAACCATGCCTGGCTTCAAGTTCAGCGGTGCCAGCCACAGATCAGTCTGCGCCGTGATGCCCTGTAATAGTTCTTGGGTGGTGTGCCTTTTATCGCCTAGGCTCAGCAGTTTGAGCACCGCCTGCTGTCGCTTAGCGACAGCACTGCTGCTGTGCCTAGAGCTAGCGACTGATGGCGCCATGCCCACGGATGGTAGTTCGGAGGAGGAGGTGGAGGAGGGGTGGGAGGAGGAGGAGGCATAGTAGGCCTGAAAGACCTGGACCGAGGTAGGCCCCGCAATCCTCGGCGTCGGCAGTATATGACCAGCCGCAGGGTCAGACTCGGTCCCAGCCTCCACCAAGTTAACCCAATGTGCCGTCAGCGATATATAGTGGCTCTGCCCGGCAGCACTCGTCCACGTGTCCGTGGTCAGGTGGACCTTGTCAGAAACGGCGTTGGTCAGGGCACGGATGATGTTGTCTGACACGTGCTGGTGCAGGGCTGGGACGGCACATCGGGAAAAGTAGTGGCGGCGGGGGCACCGAATACCGAGGGGCGGCCGCCGCCATGAGGTTGCGAAAGGCCTCGGTCTCTACTAGCTTATAGGGCAGCATCTCCAGGCTAAGCAATCTGGAGATGTGGACATTAAGGGCTTGGGCGTGCGGGTGGGTTGCACTATATTTCCGTTTCCGCTCCAGCGTCTGGGGTATGGAGAGCTGAACGCTGGTGGATGCTGTGGAGGATCGTGGAGGCGACGATGGGGTTTTTGTGCCAGGGTCCTGGGCAGGGGGCTGACTATCAGCTGACACAGGGGAAGGAGCAGTGGTGTGCACAGCCGGAGGTGAACGGGCTTGGTGCCACTGAGTGGGGTGTTTAGCATTCATATGCCTGCGCATACTGGTGGTAGTTAAGCTAGTAGTGGTGGAACCCCTGCTGATCCTGGTTGGGCAAAGGTTGCACACCACAGTCCGTCGGTCATCTGGTGTTTCCTTAAAGAACCTCCAGACTTCTGAAAATCTAGCCCTCGCCGCGGGAGCCCTCGCCACGGGAGCTTCACTACGTGACACATTTGGCGCTGATGCACCAGCTCTGGCCCTGCCTCTCCGTCTGGCCCCACCACTGCCTCTTCCAACCTGTTCTGGTCGAGGACTCTCCTCCGTCTCAGAAGCACTGTGTTCACCCGGCCTCTAAACCCAGCTTGGGTCTGTCACCTCATCATCCTCCGATCCCTCAGTCTGCTCCCCCCTCGGACTTCCTGCCCTGACAACAACTTCACCACTGTCTGACAACTGTGTCTTCTCATCGTCCGACACCTCTTTATACACTTCTTCCACTACGTCAAGAAGGTCATCATCACCCACAGACTGCGACTGGTGGAAAACCTGGGCATCGGAAAATTGCTCAGCAGCAACCGGACAAGTGGTTTGTGACTGTGGGAAGGGTCCAGAAAACAGTTCCTCAGAGTATGCCGGTTCAAATGCCAAATTTTCCTGGGAGGGGGCAGACTGGGGGGGAGGTGGCTGAGGTGCAGGAGCTGGAGGAGTGCCGATTTCGGTGACATGGGTGGACTGCGTGGAAGACTGACTGGTGGACAAATTGCTCGAAGCATTGTCGGCAATCCACGACATCACCTGTTCGCACTGTTCTGGCCTCAACAGTGCTCTACCACGAGTCCCAGTAACTTCAGACATGAACCTAGGGAGTGTAGCTCTGCGGCGTTCCCCTGCTCCCTCATCAGCAGGTGGTGTCTCACCCCGCCCAGGACCACGGCCTCTGACCCCTGCAGTAGTTGGACGCCCACGTCCCCGCCCTCGTCCTCTACCCCTAGCCCTCGGGTTAAACATTTTGAAAATGAAAGTTATAACTTTAATTTTTTTTTACTTTTTTTTTGTGTGGTTTTTTTTTTTTTGTGTTTTTTAGTTTTTAAAACCAAACGATGCTATCCTATTGCTATGGCTATTTTCTAGCCAACTATGAAAGCACACTGCTATGCCAGATGAGATGACGCTGAGTTATGAAAAAATAAACGTAAAATAAAAAGTAAATGGCAGACTGTGCCCACTTCGGTCTTTGCGATGGATATGTGCGTCACTAAGCGCTAAACACAACGGTAGTAGATGCACTACAGCAAGGCCAGCCACCAGCAGCTCAACCAGAAATAAAATATATAACGCTATTGTAGGCCTAAGTAAGCAGTTTGGATTCTCCTATGGCTATTTTCTAGCCAAGTATGAAAGCACACTGCTATGCCAGATGAGATGATGATGCTGAGTTATGAAAAAATAAACGTAAAATAAAAAGTAAATGGCAGACTGTGCCTAATTGAAATCCAACCCCTAATAAATTGTCCCACTTCGGTCTTTGCGATGGATATGTGCGTCACTAAGCGCTAAACACAACGGTCGCAAGTCTCACTGCAAATTCCTCACAATATGGTAGTAGATGCACTACAGCAAGGCCAGCCACTAGCAGATCAACCAGAAATAAAATATATAACGCTATTGTAGGCCTAAGTAAGCCATTTGGATTCTCCTATGGCTATTTTCTAGCCAAGTATAAAAGCACACTGCTATGCCAGATGAGATGACGCTGAGTTATGAAAAAATAAACGTAAAATAAAAAGTAAATGGCAGACTGTGCCTAATTGAAATCCAACCCCTAATAAATTGTCCCACTTTGGTCTTTGCGATGGATATGTGCGTCACTAAGCGCTAAACACAACGGTCGCAAGTTTCACTGCAAATTCCTCACAATATGGTAGTAGATGCACTACAGCAAGGCCAGCCACCAGCAGATCAACCAGAAATAAAATATATAACGCTATTGTAGGCCTAAGTAAGCCGTTTGGATTCTCCTATGGCTATTTTCTAGCCAAGTATGAAAGCACACTGCTATGCCAGATGAGATGACGCTGAGTAAATAAAATAAAAAGAAACTGGCAGACTGTGCCTAATTGAAATCAAACCCCTAATAAATTGTCCCACTTTGGTGTTTGAGGTGGATATGTGTGTCACTAAGAGCTAAACACAACGGTAGCAAGTCCCCCTGCAAATTCCTCACAATATGGTACTAGCTGCAAATAAAAAAAAAAATGTATAACGTTATTGTAGCCCTAAGAAGGCCTGTTGGGTTCTTGTAGAATCACTCCTGCCTAACACTATTCTAATAGAACACCCTAACGCTTTCCCTGACCAGCAGCAGCTCTCTCCCTAGCGGCATCCAGACACAGAATGATCCGAGCAGCGCAGGCAGGGGCTAGTCTATTCCAGGGTCACCTGATCTGGCCAGCCAACCACTGCTATCGACGTGTAAGGGTACCACATCATGCTGGGTGGAGTGCAGAGTCTCTTGGCTTGTGATTGGCTCTGTTTCTGGCCGCCAAAAAGCAAAACGGCGGGAGATGCCATTTTCTCGAGCGGGCGAAGTACTCGTCCGAGCAACGAGCAGTTTCGAGTACGCTAATGCTCGAACGAGCATCAAGCTCGGACGAGTATGTTCGCTCATCTCTAATTTTTACCCTTATTTATTTTTGGATAACTCTCTCCCAGAATGGCATAGTTGGTTAACCTTTGCCACGTGTGTAATGTAGGTGGATTTGTTAATGTCAATTTTTTTTACTGTGAAAAATCTTGCAAGAAATAATAATTTCTGTACCACACAGGCTTTGTTTCCCTCCATATGTTCCACCAACCCCAGTGTACAGGATTTTAAATCAGAGAGGCATTTAATTTTATAGTGCAACTATTTGTGTCACTATAAAATGTCTGAATTGTTCAATTTGAGGACAATGCCATAATAAATTAATGTTGTCTACCAAAGGTGCTTTATACCTATTACAGCTTAGTAAATTAGCAAATTTAGACTTTTACCAGTGTTTTGGAGTGTAATAGATCCTATGCCATAAGAAAAACTATGCCATGCATTTTGCAGGATTTTTCAAGATTTTAACAATATTCCACTTATTTCTTTCAACCACTTTTCTGGCATCCTATTTTCAAATGATCTGAACCTTACATTCAAAATTAATTATAATATTTACAAATTTTTACTTTAGTGCCTAGAAACTTATTAATGCCATGCATTATAACTGATGAATCCTCACAATAAATATTGGTCATTTCCCATTTTTTCACCAATTGTGGTGTAATTGAATATAGGAAAAATAAAACTTGTTTTTCGACCCATATTTCCTTTGTAACTTTTTAAAATTAATGAGTCTACAACTCTATTATTTGTGAAAGAAATTTTACCCCTTCTCAAACCAAGCGTTTCAATTTACTTCTGCCAGCATTTGCCAGTTCATATTGCCCCATATGGGTGTAAAAGCAAAATATCTCCTATGCTGGTTTAGACACCTAATTTCATCCCATACTACTCGCATCATATACAGAGTTGGCCATGTAAGGCGGTTTCCTTTATGCCCCGGATTCCAATTTCCAAAAACAGTATAATCTATATATGCTTTAGATAGCGCCTTTCCAAAACTACTTCTAATTGTGATGGAGTTCCACTGAATTATATATTTAACCCCTTTAGGACACAGTCAGTTTGTGTGTTAAGGCTCAGCCCTTTTTTTTTTAAACCCGACCAGTTTTTATTAAAAAATTACTTTTTAACACTTCAACTTATCTAAATGACTTTGAGATTGTTTTCTCGTGACATATTGTAGTTAATGTTATTAGCATAATTTTGCTGATTCTTTTTGGGGGTAAAAATTCAACAATTAAGTAAAAATATAAAAAAATTTAGAATTTTCAAAGTTTAAATTTTCTACTTTTTATTTTGTAGAAAAATGTTTCCATTTGTCTTATTTTTCTTTCCATATTTTTTTTATGTTCGGTTATGTTTAACAGTTGTTAGAATGTTTATAGTTTTAGTAGCAAGTTCTTGATTCTTTATAGATTTTCAAGAGATTTGGAAAAAGCTACATTTTTGGTGGCCAAAGTTTGTAAGTGCCTTTTAGCAGCTTATATACTATAAACCCCCCATAAGCAACACTATTTTATGAACTTAACATCTCAAATCATTCAAATCAACATTTAGGAAGTTTGTTTCTCCGGAATTAAATAAAAATTAAGTGGAAATTTTAACAATTCAATTCTTTAGTACAATATTCTCATTTAGCACTAAAATGTACACATTCAGAGGGTATTGGAGGTAAAAAAAAAAACAACAAAAAAAAAACAACATTCTTGGGCTGTTTCTTCCAAGTACAGCAATACCTCACATGAAGATGTCAACTGGTGTTTTGGAGAACGCAATGTACAGAAAGGAAATAGTGCTATTGGGTTTTTAGCTTGCCTATTTGTCTACAAATGTTAACAGTTGCCACAATGTACTTGCAGTGCCCATAATGTACCAAAACAAAAGCTTAGTAAAAAAAAACAAAAAAACATTTTTTTCTCAATATTGCATTCTACTTCCAAATATCTTATGCCCAGCTGATAACACTGGAGATAAACACTCCACAAATTATTATGTGGATGCTGCCAGTTTATACAGGCCCTTCCTTTGCAAGATACCCCCATTGGTGCCTTGTTGTACTTTATAAAATAATACGATTGTGCTGCCTCTCTTAACGCTGCAGGTGATTACATTATTACATCACTTTAGTACTTTAAATATACACTTACTGTATGAATCGCGATTTTGTGGCTCCCTCGGATCGGCTTTCGCCTTAAGGAGCGGGCGGGCTTCCGCCAACCCCAAGATGATGCTGACATGGCAGCATAGGCTGCCGGCACGCTCCTCCAGGGGGTGGGGGTGTGGCGCCCCTCCAGGCCATTCCCATATGGCGTCGGCCTAAGGAGGGGAAACACAAGTGTCGCGGTAATCATAAGTGGTCCTCATGGAAACCACTGTTGCATCTTAGCAATGTAGGGATATTGGCAGGACATCTGTGTACAACTTATGACTGAGCCTATGATCAAAAAACACACCGATATCTTGAACAGGGGTATTAATGTTAGGTGTTCAAACAATACATATACTGCTAAAAGTTTTCAATTATGTGCAACAATTCATTCGAGATGAGAAATTTTCATGGACAGGAAATGAATAACCTGCCCTAAATCATATCTTAACTCTCTATTCAGCAGTGCAATTGCTATTCTCTATGTGGATAAATAAATGCATTTAGGACAGCATTATGAACAGCATTATTTTGTCTTACTACATTTTGTAGTTAGCTGGATTTTTAGAAAGGGCTATTTTTTCAAAATGGTATATGGAAATCATTATAAAAACTAGCGTGCGCTGACTCTTCTGCATTTAAAGTGCCAGCGTCCTCTTAATTGGCGCTGGCATTCCTGGCTCTGCTATATAACCTGGCGGCTCCCAGCATCCCCTGCCGTATCTTCAAGTCATTCTACTGAAGTGAAAACCTCCTGAGTGTTTCCAGACACTTCCATGTTTCCTGTGCGTTTCCAGACTCCTCCGTCTTTCCTGTGCATTTCCAGACTCCTCCGTCTTTCCTGTGCTTTTACAGACGCTTCCGTGTTTCCCGTGTTCCTGTGCTATTCCGATGGTCCCACCGCAGCAAGACCATCCCGCTCTGCATTGTACTCTGGCGAAGACCAGAGGCCACTTTGATTCCGGCCCCGGGTTGTGGCTAGTACCATCATCCCCCATGATGGTCCAGGGAATCCACAGACTTCAGAATTATGCTAAAGCCATGGGCTGTGCCAAAGACCCACTCCAGCTACTGGATGACTTTCCAAGCACTATCGCCAAGCAGTCTCAAGAGATTGCTGTCCAAAAAGAACTCCAGGACCAACTTGCTGCCACTGCGGATGATTGCCTCAGAGCAACAGGCTCCCGTGATTTCTCCTGTAGTTCCAGTCACCCCGCCATGTTTTCCAGCAGTAGAGTCTGGACCCAAATTTTGATGGCAACCCCAATTTTTGCAGTTGCTTCGTTGCCCAGTGTTCGCTGCACATTAAACTTATGTCCTCCCAGTTCACCACTGAACACACTAAGCTGGCATTTGTTTTCTCTTTGCTCTCTGGAGAGGCCCTGGCCTGGGCTTCTCCTTCTGGGATAGTGGTGAGCCGGACATGGCTACCTATACCACTTTTCTGGCAAAAATCCGGTTCAGGTTTGAACAACCTCAAGTCTGGCTTCCATGCCTTCCTTGTCTGCTTGTCCCTGGTGTTCTCAGAGTGTCCTCCGTCCGTCCCAGAAGCCGCTCCAGAGTCTCCTCCGGCCTTCCCAGAGGCCGCTCCATAGTCTCCTCCGGCCTTCCCAGAGGCTGCTCCAGATTCTCTTCTGGCCTTCCCAGAGGTGTGCCAAGAGTCCCCCCAGCCTCTGCAGCTCCCCAGTGCTGCTCCAGCGATGCCCCAGCCTCTGCAGCTCCCCAGTGCTGCTCCAGCGGTGCCCCAGCCTCCGCAGCTTCCCAGTGCTGCTCCAGCGGCTTCCCAAGAGTCGCCCCGGCCTCCGACGTGGCACTATCCCTCTGGACCTGTACCCACCACTCCTGGCTTCGGATGCCGCCCCGCGCTCCTACTGCTTGGTGAGGCCGTGCGCTCCCACTGCTAGGGCATGCGCTGACTCTTCTGCATTTAAAGAGCAGCGTCCTCCTATTTGGCGCCGGCATTCCTAGCTCTGCTATATAATTCAGTGGCTCCCAGCATCCCCTCCCGGATCTTCAAGTCATTTTACTGAAGTTAAAGCCTTCTGAGCATTTCCAGACGCCTCCGTGTTTTGTGTGCGTTTCCAGACACCTCCGTGTTTGCTGTGTGTTTCCAGACACCTCCGTGTTTGCTGTGCGTTTCCAGACGCCTCCATGTTTCCCGTGTTCCTGTGGTATTCCTGTGGTCCTGTGCTCCTGTGGCATTCCTGTGCTACTGTGGCAGTCCTGTGTTCCTGTGGCAGTTCTGTGACGGTCCGGTGGCCATCCTGCCTTCCTGAGGTCCTGCTTTCCCAAGGTCTTGCCTTCCCTGTGTCCGGTTCCTTGCTCCCCTACCTTGGCTACCACTGCAGGCCTAGTTGCACCCATGGATTGACCTGTTGGCTTCCCACCACAGCAAGACCATCCGGCTGGGCTCTGGCGAAGAGCAGGGGCCACTTAGATTCCAGTCCTGGGTTACGGCTGGTACCATTGACCCCCGCAGTGGTCCAGGGAGTTCACAGACTTTTAGCCCCAAGAGACTCACCCACACCCCCGTGTGTGACAAGGGGCTTGTTCACAGTGCCATCCAAATATATATTACATTTGGCCAGCGCTCATGAATACGGCCGACTGCTGCTCACAAGATACGAGGATCCGACCTCTTATTTGGTCGGATCGTTTTAAACAAACTTTCACAACATACATGTTTTAATAAATGCCGTAAATAGAAAGCTGCTGGAGAGATGATTATGTGGGCGTATTTGGTGGGGGTCTTTTACGGGGGTGACAGGCCCTCTTTAAGGATGTGTATCCTATTCATGGCCATACGAAACATCGGGGTGTGGTAAAAATTTCTGTGCTCCAATAGTGCTTCTTTACTAGCCCCATAGGCAATATTATGCCCCAGTTTTGGCCATACGAAACATCGGGGTGTGGTAAAAATTTCTGTGCTCCAATAGTGCTTCTTTACTAGCCCCATAGGCAATGTTATGCCCCAGTTTTGGCCATACGAAACATCGGGGTGTGGTAAAAATTTCTGTGCTCCAATAGTGCTTCTTTACTAGCCCCATAGGCAATGTTATGCCCCAGTTTTTCTGTTGTGCATAAAAGGGGGTTATTGGGCAATAAAAAAAGTCCACTGCTCTGAACCTTGCCATGTCAAACTGTATTCTAGGGTGGTCCACCCTTATTTGGGGCTTCTAAAAGCCACAGGCACTTCTTCCACAAAAGCCCAAGGCACTTGTTCCGCAAAAAGCTAAAGTCACTTGTTCCGCAAAAAGCCAAAGGCACTTGTTCCGCAAAAGCCAAAGGCACTTGTTCCGCAAAAGCCGCTGAAAGGTGCGTATGGGCTCAGAAGTGGAAGGTGGATGATACCCAGATTACTCTAGAGAAACTCAACAACAAAGAGCCAGGTTTAAAGGGGTTAAGAAAAGACTATTCGATGGAAAGGTGAAATATGCACTTTTATTTCCAGCCAAATAACGTGTAATTTGTCAGGATAAGAGCTAGTTCTTTAATTCCTCAGGGGGAACAGCGAATTGGCTAGATCAACAGGGATTATAACAGAGAAATGATATGTTACTATTTTTGTTCTGAGGCAGGAAACAAGAGTGGGATTTGATTCATTAAATTGTTGAAATGGTACTAGGTAAGATAGGTGCAGGGGAGGGTGGGAGACAGGTTGAGAAAGAAGAAGAGACGGGTCAGTGAGAGGCCAAGGGAGGAGGAAGGAGGATGGGCATGGTCCGCCGGCAATGGGGGGGGGGGGACTTTTTTTCTTACTAAAACATGGCTACCAGAATGTTAACATGGAATATCAGAGGGGTTAGTGACAGAGTGAAACGTCACTAAAAGCAAACATCTTCCAGCTATTGTCTGTCTCCTTGAAACCCACTTGATATTAGAAAATGTCCAGCTTAAGAGAAGTTGGTTTGGGAAGGAATACCATGCATTCGGTACCTCTTTCTCAAGAGGGGTGTCGGTACTAATACACCGAGATATTGATTTTGAGGTAAAGGAATCCTTGATAGATAAAGATGGCAAATTAATTTTTTTGTATGGTACATTAAAGGGCTTGGAAGTTATTCTTGCTTTTGTTTATATCACTTCTAGTGAAGCTGGAGGGGGGATATATCTATTGCTGGAATTCAGAGAATCCAGGGATCATTGCCCCTTGGTGATAACAGGGGACTTTAACATGGTAACAGACAGTAGCATTTGGAAATATTGCGCAGGAGAAACTAGCTTGGATATGTGGTGAACTAGGCTGGATCTATGTTTGCTGGAAGTTATATGGCAATCGCGTATTGACTTATGCCTATCTAATTTAGCTTTTTTTAATTTGATTCGGAAGATGGTATATGAAAATATTATAATATCTGACCATCCACCAATCATGATTATTTTGAAATGAGGGGCTCAAAGTTATAGGCGATTTAAGCTAAATCCTTACTGGATTTGTATCCTTCAGTTTTGGGAATGAAATATCGGTTCGGCAAATAAAGGCTCAATATGGGATGTAGTAAAACTTTATTTAGGAAGTATGTACAGGAAGGAAATTAAGCAAGCGAGAATACGGTACAATCAGCAGAAACGTAACGTCCAACAAGAGTTGAGCAATGCAGAAGGGATATTTATTGAGACCCCTTCAGAGGAAACAAGAACTAGGGTCTTGGCGTGTGCGCAGGCCCTTAAAGATTTTATTAATCAAAAAGCCCAACATAAAGCCTTTTTTCGTTCCCCAAGCCCATTTCATAGAATGTGGGAAACCAGGTAAATATTTAGCAGAGCTAATTCAAGATGCTGGAGGTAAGAACTTCATCACGGCTTTAAGGAGGGAGGATGGTAAAGTGACAAATGAGCAGGATGAGATAGTCCGGACAGTAAGGAACTTCTATGCTTAATTATATAAATCTAAAAAAACATTGGAAAATAGTGAGATTTGAGAATATTTGGAGGGGATACAATTCCCTAAAATTTCAGAAATTCAGTACCAAATGTTAAATGACCCTATTAAACTTGTGAATATGGCACAAGTCAAAGTAGAAACTATCTTTAAAATTTTGGAGAGCTCTCTTTTAAAAGTTGAAAAATACCATAATCAGATTGTGGGTGGGGCCCTGAGTATGGAATGCTAGTAAAAAAGATATTAGGAGTATACGACTTTTTAAATGACACCCTCTTTGGTTTATTGCAAATCTAAATGTAAGGGGATCTACCAGATCAGAATTTTTGGTGGGGAATGGGTGTTCGGTATATATCACAAATTATGAAAGAAGGGCAATTTATATCACTTTCTTTGATGCAAAGGTTATATGGATTACAACCGGAAGATTGGTTTCGGTATCTTCAACTAAAGCAGGGAATGAAATATAATAATCATGGGATAAGAATGAAATTGGACTCACATAAGTGTATTGCTTTTGTTAAAGCAGAGGGTAATAATAAGAAGATTATATCTAAAATATTTAGGTTCTTAAGGGATCATTATTCAATGAATATGGCACATAAATCCAAAGGTAATTGGGAAGAGGTGATTGGGACATTTAGTAAGGGAAAATGGAAAGCAATTCACAGAAACACTAAATTATGCTCACTAAATTGGAACCATAGGTTAATTTATTTTAATATTTTGCACAAGGTGTATTATACTCCAGTGGCTTTGTGTAAAATTAAATTGAAGGAGGATTCCAGGTGTTAGAAATGCCAATTGCCTGATGTAGATTTTTTACACATGATATGGCAGTGCCCGTTTATAAAAGACTTCTGGATAGAAGTATTTGTAAATATAGATGACACTCTTCGGATTGATCTTCCTCTAGTCATTTCCATATCTATTTTTGGTCTGTTGGACAACCCAAGAATGATCAACTTATATGGTAAATTGATCAGTAGGTTGATGACTGTAGCAATGGTAATTATTGTCAGAAAATGAGGATCCAAACTTCCTCCAAAGGTAGAGAGCTGGCGGAAACTTACTATACAGATAAGAGAAAACGAATTTAACACCTTAAGGACACAGCCTAAAATGGCCTTCAGGACACAAGCCTATTTTTCAGACCTGACATGTATCATTTTGTTTGATAATAACTACATTAACGTATCTATGTTATTTTGTTATTGTTATTTTCATGACACAAAGGGGAAATGTAGCAAAAAATCAAAAACATTTTCCTAATTTAACATGCTTTTTTTTCAGACAGACAATCTTACCATCCAAATTACTTAATAAATAGCATTTACCATAGCTCTGCATTACATTGTAATAACTTTGTAAACATTCTTACATTTTTCTAGGATGTTAGCAGACTTACAATAGTAACAGCAATTTATAGGAAAATTTGGAAACCGTGTTTATGGACTATTGCAATTAAGAAAGAGCTTTTGAAAAGACTTTGCAATAAGAAACCATCACAAATGACTTCATTTTCGGTGTTTCACAGGAATTAAAGCAAAATAGAAGTACAATTTAGAAAAATAATTTTTTTCACTAATATATTCATTTAGGCCTAAAATGTACAAATTTACAATGGGTTGTAGGAATAAACACACACCCCATTTTATTACACTGCTTTTGGGGCATATAGCAGGGCACAGAACAGAGCGAGCACCATTTGGTTATGAGTGGGTAAATTTTCCTTGAACAGTTTTAGGCCACCATCATTCATGTACAAAGACTCTGGGGAATGGGAACATTTAAAAACCCCAACAAGTGACCCCATTTTGGAAACAACACCCCTGAAGAAATTTATTAAGGGGTATAGTGGCCTTTTCTACCCCCTCTGTGTATCACAAAAGTTAAAATAATATGGAAGTAAAATTTAGAAAAATTATTTTTCCCCTAGCGTCACCCATTACACCCCCACATGGAGGATGACCCTTGACCCTGCAGGGACAGGAAGCGGAGAGGTTAAAACACCTTCTGCATCCACATACCACTGGCTTCCTGTCCCTACACAGGCAGGGAGTGGAGAGGTCTCTACCTGTCTCCTCCATCTGGGACAGTATGGGGGAGCTGTTTACAAATGGTGCGGGTCATGTACCTTGATCCCCAGAGACTGGGGGCCACGATCAGTGATGGGCGTCCTCTTCCTGGTCCCGCGCAGTCTCCAGCCGGCTCTGTCTGCGGCTCCGGGAAGCCAGACACCAGGCTCCGCCATCTTGCTGCTCCCGACTGCGTTCGGGAGCCGAATGACGACTTCCGATGGGTTCGCGTTGCACTGGAAGTGACGCGGCGGCCCCCTTGAAAACTGGCGCAGGGCGTCACATTTGAAAATGGCACACACTGATCTGAGGTCTACAGGATTTCTACTCGTGACGCCAGCGCTAATCGAGGTGCACGCTGCTCTGAGGTCTAAAGGATTACATCAGCGGTGACTCGGTCGTGACACTTCAAACCCAGTGGGTGTAAGGTACCATGCTTTGGGCTATGCCTTTAATGTTCCTATGCAATGTCTAAAGGCCTTATTCTGTTCATACAGGTGCAGTCTTATTACGACAAAATTTGTTATAAGGTCAGGATTTGCCTTCTTGTAGTACATGTTATGGTTTGAATTTATTTTAATGTATATACTCTATTTAGATTGGAGGCATGGAATCCCTGGTTATGGATGTAGTACTAGCAGAACCCCTGCCTATAACTCCTGTGAGTGGTTTTGGGGGTATCTGGGGGGACAAGGGGGCTTATCCTCCCTTACCGAAAGTTTTCATAAATTTCCTGGTCTCCATCTCTTTAGCAGGATCCTAAAGAGAAGGACAGAACTAAAGAGGTGGAGAGGAAGAAAACATCCTCTAAAAGATGCAATATGTGTTATAATAAACTACCACCAAATTACAAAAAAACAATCTGCAAAGAATGTATTGATGGATTAATGCGCGAAGAAAGAACATAATTTATGGATGAAATGAGGGGATTCATAAAGGGCGAAATTCAGACGTCTGTAACCTCATCAATTTCCGCATTAATCCCACAATTACAGCCACCTTGCATCAGAATCCCCATCGGAGTCTGAATCCGAAGCAGATCAGGCTTCCACATCTAATATGGAGCTATTTGAGATGGAACCATCCCTCTCTTCCTCAGCATCTGAAATGGAATCAAAGTATATGTTTGTTTCGGATGCTCTCCTTAAAGCTGTACGGGATACACTTAAGATTGAGGATATTGAAGAAACAAAGTCAGTACAGGAAGAGCTTTTTGGCATTCTAAAAACAAAAAGAAGAAGAGTGTTTCCAGTTAATGAGACCCTAAAACAATTGATCCTAGAACGGAGGGAACCAGAGAATAGGATCTTGGTATCCCGAGAATTCAAAAGTAGGCTAATATTTGATGATCAAGATTCTCACCTGTGGGATAGTTCTCCTAAAGTAGACATACAGGTAACATAAATTGCAAAGAAGATGGATTTGCCATTTGAAGTTGCAATACAATTGAAGCATCCGTTAGATAGGAAGGCAGATAGCCTGTTGAAGAAAGCCTGGGAGACTAGTATGCTGAATCTAAAAGCAAATATAACAACAACATCAGTGGCTCGCACAATGTTCTTCTGGTTGTCGGAGTTGGAAAACCATATCAGAAGTGGAACCCCAAGAGAAGTACTCTTAGATACTATACCAACCTTAAAATCTGCCACAGCATTTGTAGCTGATGCATCAGCAGAAGGAGTGAGGTTTAGCGCAAAAGAGAGCACTCTTTCAAAATCCACCAGACGTACATTGTGGCTGAAACGATGGAGTGGGGACTTTCGTTCCAAATCAAAATTGTGTGGCATTCCGTTCCAAGGGGAGTATGTTTTTGGACCAGAACTAGACACTATTCTAGAGAAGGCCGCAGATAAAAGAAAAGGGTTTCCAGAAACAAAATCTGTCCCGAAGAAACAACCCTTTTGTGACCCAAAAGAAAAGAGATTTCCCTATAAAGGGAAAGGTAAGCAGGGAAGATGGAGCTATCCCAAAGGAGGGAAAGGAAGGGGATTCCTCCTCAGCTCCAGCAATATAACACAGCCATTCAGGAAGCAATGACACCAGAGTGGGGAGAAGACTCAGGATTCTACCAACAGTGGGCAGAAATAACAACGAATGCCTGGGTCTTGAAACTGTTGGAGAATGGCTACAAATTGGAGCTAACAGCCCTTCCTCCCAGGAAGTTTGTGGTAATGAATCAACAAAATCGTTCTCTCTCTCTTCAGTTATGGCAGGAAGTCATAAAGCTGCGAGATATGGGGGTAATAGTACCAGTACCGAAGGATGCAGTGTTGGACGGGCATTATTGTTATATATTATTTTCATCTTATCTTCAACCTAAAGTCCTTAAAAAATTCATTCTGTACAGGAAATTCAAGTTAGATAAGATCAGTTCAGCCACCAATCTCATTCATCGATATGCATTCCTGTGCACTATAAACCTGAAAGATGCCTATTACCATGTACCAATTTGCCTACAATCCCAAAAGTATCTCAGGTTTGCGATCCCCTCTCCAACAAACGAGATAACCAGATTCCAATACAAGGCTTTACCATTAGGGGTCTCATCAGCCCCGAGGACCTTGTCAAAGATTGTGATAGAAATTGTAGCCCATTTGACAATGAAGAAAGTAAAGATAATTCCATATCTAGACGACCTGTTGATAATTGGCACAACAGAAGAAGAATTGATCCTGCACAGAAATCTGACTATTTCAACCCTACAACAACTGGGATGGATCATCAGTCCAATAGAGAGACTATCTTTCTGGGTACAAGACTAAACTCGAGCCTCCAAATGTCCTTTCTACCAGAGGAGAAAAGGAGTCTCATGATACAGAAGTTGTTATCATTTCTGCAATGTCATTATTGCACAATAAGAGAAGCGATGAAAGTGTTGGGTCATCTAACCGCCTGCATAGGCGGAGTCCAGTGGAGCCATAGTCATTCGAGGACCTTTCAGAACTGGATTCTATCATCGTGGGACAAGGATCCCTTACACCTGGATCAGAAAATCCATCTACCACCATCCATAAAGTCATCCCTAATATGGTGGACAAAAGAAGAACATCTGGGAAAAGGAGTTCATTCGTTTCCTTAGCCGGTAAAGGTCATTCAGACAGATGCAAGTTTGTCCGGATGGGGAGCATATCTGGAAGGAAGATATCTTCAGGGCCGGTGGCCCTTAACGACTCAGAAAAGATCCTCATATTATCGAGAGCTGAAAGCGGTCTGGGAAGTACTGAAGTTCCCAATATCTGGAAAACTCCAACATCAGAAATAGAGATGAGCGAACACACTCGACCGAGCTTGATGCTCGTTCGAGCATTAGCGGACTCATAACTGCTCGTTGCTCGGACGAATACTTCGCCCGCTCGAGAAAATGGCATCTCACGCCGTTTCGATTTTTGGCGGCCAGAAACAGAGCCAATCACAAGCCAGGAAACTCTGCACTCCACCCAGCATGACGTGGTACCCTTACACGTCGATAGCAGTGATTGGCTAGCCTGATCAGGTGACCCTGGAATAGACTAGCCCTTGCCCGCGCTGCTCGGATCATTCTCTGTCTGGATGCCGCTAGGGAGAGAGCTGCTGCTGGTAAGGGAAAGCGTTAGGGTGTTCTATTACAATAGTGTTAGGCAGGAGTGATTCTACAAGAACCCAACAGCCCTTCTTAGGGCTACAATAACGTTATATATTTACTTTTTTTTGGTTTGCTTGTGGCTGGGCTTGCTGCCATTAGTAGTGCAGCTAGTACCATATTGTGAGGAATTTGCAGGGAGACTTGCGACCGTTGTGTTTAGCTCTTAGTGACACACATATCCACCTCAAACACCGAAGTGGGACAATTTATTAGGGGTTTGATTTGAATTAGGCACAGTCTGCTGATTTATTTTTTTTTACGTTTATTTCTTTTTATAACTCATAGTAATCTGGCAAAGCAGTGTGCTTTCAGTGTAGGCTAGAAAATAGCCATAGGAGAACCCCAACGGCTTATTTAGGCCTACAATAGCGTTATATTTTACTTTTTGTTTGGTTTGCTTGTGGCTGGGCTTTCTGCCACTAGTAGTGCAGCTAGTATCATATTGTGAGGAATTTGCTGGGAGACTTGCGACCGTTGTGTTTAGCTCTTAGTGACACACATATCCACCTCAAACACCGAAGTGGGACAATTTATTAGGGGTTTGATTTGAATTAGGCACAGTCTGCTGATTTATTTTTTTTTACGTTTATTTCTTTTTATAACTCAAAGTAATCTGGCAAAGCAGTGTGCTTTCAGTGTAGGCTAGAAAATAGCCATAGGAGAACCCCAACGGCTTATTTAGGCCTACAATAGCGTTATATTTTACTTTTTTTTGGTTTGCTTGTGGCTGGGCTTGCTGCCACTAGTACCATATTGTGAGTAATTTGCTGGGAGACTTGCGACCATTGTGTTTAGCTCTTAGTGACACACATATCCACCTGAAAAAATTTATTAGGGGTTTGATTTGAATTAGGCAGAGTCTGCTGATTTATTTTTTTTTACGTTTATTTCTTTTTATAACTCAAAGTCATCAGGCACAGCACAAAATCTAGTTGTGTGCTGTCAGTGTAGGTTAGAAACTAGCCATAGCAATAGGATAGCATCATTTTGTTTAAAAAATAAAAAAAAAAAACACAAAAAAAAAAAATTTTGAAAATGTTTAACCCGAGGGCTAGGGGTAGAGGACGAGGGCGTGGACGTGGGCGTCCAACTACTGCAGGGGTCAGAGGCCGTGGTCCTGGGCGGGGTGAGACACCACCTGCTGATGAGGGAGCAGGGGAACGCCGCAGAGCTACACTCCCTAGGTTCATCATGTCTCAAGTTACTAGGACTCGTGGTAGAGCACTGTTGAGGCCAGAACAGTGCGAAGAGGTGATGTCGTGGATTGCGGACAATGCTTCTAGCCATTTGTCCACCAGTCAGTCTTCCACGCAGTCCACCCATGTCACCGAAATCAGCACTCCTCCAGCTCCTCCACCTCAGCCTCCTTCCCCCCAGTCTGCCCCCTCCCACCAAAATTTGGCATTTCAACCGGCAACCTCTGAGGAACTGTTTTCTGGACCCTTCCCACAGTCACAAACCACTTGTCCGGTTGCTGCTGAGCTATTTTCCGATGCCCAGGTTTTCCACCGGTCGCAGTCTGTGGGTGATGATGACATTATTGACGTAATGGAAGAAGTGTGTAAAGAGGTGTCGGACGATGAGGAGACACGGTTGTCAGACAGTGGTGAAGTTGTTGTCAGGGCAGGAAATCCGAGGGGGGAGCAGACTGAGGGATCGGAGGATGATGAGGTGACAGACCCAAGCTGGGTTGATAGGCCGGGTGAACACAGCGCTTCTGAGACGGAGGCGAGTCCTATAGCAGAACAGGTTGGAAGAGGCAGTGGTGGGGCCAGACGGAGAGGCAGGGCCATAGCTGGTGCATCAGCGCCAAATGTTTCACGTAGTCAAGCTCCCGTGGCGAGGGCTAGATTTTCAGAAGTCTGGAGGTTCTTTAAGGAAACACCGGATGACCGACGGACTGTGGTGTGCAACCTGTGCCAAACCAGGATCAGCAGGGGTTCCACCACTACTAGCACCAGTATGCGCAGTCATATGAATGCTAAACACCCCACTCAATGGCACCAAGCCCGATCACCTCCGGCCGGGGACACCACTGCTCCTTCCCCTATGTCATCTGCTACTCAGCCCCCTGCCCAGGACCCCCTGGCTCAAACACCTCCCGTGCGAAAACCCCATCTTCGCATGCACGATCCTCCACAGCATCCACCAGCGTTCAGCTCTCCATACCCCAGACGCTGGAGCGCAAAAGGAACTTTTGAAACCTCATGGCGGCGGCCGCCCCTCGGTATTCGGTCCCCAGCCGCCACTACTTTTCCCGATGTGCCGTCCCAGCCCTGCACAAGCAAATGTCAGACAACATCATCCGTGCCCTGACCAACGCTGTTTCTGACAAGGTCCACCTGACCACGGACACGTGGACGAGTGCTGCTGGGCAGGGCCACTATATATCGCTGACGGCACATTGGGTTAACTTGGTGGAGGCTGGGACCGAGTCTGACCCTGGGGCTGGTCATATACTGCCGACGCCGAGGATTGCGGGGCCTACCTCGGTCCAGGTCTCGAAGGCCTACTATACCTCCTCCTCCCACCCCTCCTCCACCTCCTCCTCCAAATTACCATCCGTGGGCATGGCACCATCAGTCGGTAGCTCTAGGCACAGCAGCAGTGCCATCGCTAAGCGACAGCAGGCGGTGCTCAAACTGCTGAGCCTAGGCGATAAAAGGCACACCGCCCAAGAGCTATTACAGGGCATCACGGCGCAGACTGATCTGTGGCTGGCACCGCTGAACCTGAAGCCAGGCATGGTTGTGTGTGACAACGGCTTTAACCTGGTGGCGGCTCTGCAACTCGGCAAACTAACACATGTGCCATGCCTGGCCCATGTGTTAAATCTCATAGTTCAGCGTTTCCTCAAGACATACCCCAATCTGTCTGATTTGCTCACGAAGGTGCGCCGCATCTGTGCGCATTTCAGGAAGTCCAGCACAGATGCTGCCACTCTCAGGGCAGCGCAGCGCCGCCTCCAACTGCCCGCTCACCGACTGTTGTGCGAAGTGCCCACAAGGTGGAATTCAACATTAACCATGTTATCCAGAGTTTACCAGCAGCACAGAGCGATTGCAGACTGCCAGATGTCAACTTCCACCAGAACTGGTAGTCAGGTCAGTCAGCTTCCTCAAGTCTACAATGAGGAGTGGACGTGGATGTCTGATATCTGTCAGGTGCTGAGTAACTTTGAGGAGTCAACACAGATGGTCAGTGGCGATGCCGCCATCATCAGCCTCACCATCCCGCTGCTTGGCCTGTTGAAAAACTCTGGTCAGCATGAAGTCGGAAGCTTTGCGCTCGTCACAAGAGACGGGGGAAGAAGATTCCCTTGTTGATAGCCAAAGCACCCTCAGGTCTGTTTCTCAGCACATATCGGAGGAGGTGGAGGAGGAAGAGGAGGAGAATGTTGGCGAGACAGAAGAGGGGACCATTGTTCAGTCCTTCACTGTTCAGCGTGTATGGGCAGAACAAGAGGAGTTGGAGAAGTTGGAGGAGAAGGAAATGGACAGTCAGGCCAGTGAGGGGAGTGAATTCTTGCGCGTTGGGACTCTGGCGCATATGGCAGATTTCTTGCTAGGCTGCCTATCCCGTGACCCTCGCGTTCAAAGAATTTATTCCAGCACCGATTACTGGGTATTCACTCTACTGGACCCACCGTACAGGCAAAATCTTTCCACTCTCATCCCTGGAGAGGAAAGGAGTGTGAGAATGCATGAATACCAGCAGGCCCTGGTGCACAAGCTGAAACAGTATTTCCCTTCTGACACCACTAGCAGCAGAGGGCGTACTTCTGCGGGACAAGTAGCGAGCAGGCAGCTTGTCCAGCACTGCCAGGGGTACGCTTTACAAGGCCTTTGCCAGTTTTATGTCACCCCTGCAAACACTGTCACCTGTCCCCAGTCTCGGCAGAGTAGGGCTGATCTTTACAGAAAGATGTGAGGGAGTACGTAGCTGACCATACCATCGTCCTAAATGATCACACAGCTCCCTACAACTACTGGGTTTCAAAGCTGGACATGTGGCACGAACTGGCGCTGTACGCCTTGGAGGTTCTTGCCTGCCCTGCCGCTAGCATGTTGTCCGAGCGGGTTTTCAGTGCAGCTGGTGGCATCATCACCGATAAGCGTACACGCCTGTCGACTGACAGCGCTGACAGGCTGACACTTATCAAGATGAATAAAGCCTGAATTTCTCAGGATTTCCATTCTCCACCAGGTGAAAGAAGCTCAACCTGAATAATGTATGCACCCCTCCTCCTCATTGTCCTCCTTCTCCTCCTCTTTGTACACTAAAGCAGAGGAAACTGGCTATTTTTTGCCAGGGCCAACTGGCTCTAGCTATAGTACTCTATATATTAAATTTTTCTGGAGGACCACCTACCTGCTCCTCTGGTTTGAAAACTTTTTTGGACTGCCACATACAGGCACTATCCAAATTGAATTGTCTCCATAGCAGCCTCCACACGTCGTCTTTTTAGCTGCCTCCACACGTCATCGCCATAGCTGCCTCCAAAAGTCGTCCATATAGCTGCCTCCATACATGGTCCCCTTATAAGAACACTACTAAACTTAATCTTATACAAAAGGTTCTTAGAAGTGCTGTTTGGGGAGTAGCCGAGAGACAGGGGCTTGGATTGGCGAAAGCTCGCCTGGCAGCGGAGCGCCAGCTCCATCCCAAGATCCAACTAACATAGTTTTAACTGCAGCACCTTTAATCTACTACTAGTTCACTTTGTCCATACATGGTCCCCTTATCAAACGAGCTGTGTCAGGCAGAATTTTGGGTTGTTTTCATGGCTTCCACGTCAAACTTGTTAACTTTGTCGCCACCCTGCTGTGTTATCCACAAAATATACTGGCAAACTTTTATCATTTACCGATATTATTTCAGCGCTTCTTGCGCATCTGTTTACATTCCCCTCACCCGCCATAACCCAAACTTATAAGAACACTACTACACTTTATCTTATACAAAAGGTTCTTAGAAGTGCTGTTTGGGGAGTAGCCGAGAGACAGGGGCTTGGATAGGCGAAAGCTCGCCTGGCAGCGGAGCACCAGCTCCATCCCAAGATCCAACTAACATAGTTTTAACTGCAGCACCTTTAATCTACTACTAGTTCACAGCCTCCATACATCGTCCCCTTATCAAACGAGCTGTGTCAGGCAGAATTTTCAGGTGTTTCACCAGATACATAGTGGAACTCGGCTCGTCTGTCGCCGCCATGCTGGAGACCTGAAGTTGCAATCATAGCAGCGCAATATGGATGCCCCATACTGTCGCTCTTAATCATGGAACCATTTCCAAAAAAACTATTAAAAATAGAACCACTATGCTATTCCATTATTCCTAGGTGAAATATTCAAACGACCCCGCCTGCTTTGAAAATTATAATTTTTTCAAAGTAAACGCCTCTGGCCCCAAGGCCCATTTTGGGTGGGGAGGAGCCGAGAGACAGGGGCTTGGACAGGCGAAAGCTCGCCTGGCAGCGGAGCGCCAGCTCCATCCCAAGATCCAACTAACATAGTTTTAACTGCAGCACCTTTAATCTACTACTGCTTCACTGCCTCCATACATCATCCCCTTATCAAACGAGCTGTGTCAGGCAGAATTTTCAGGTGTTTCACCAGATACATAGTGGAACTCGGCCCATCTGTCGCCACCATGCTGGAGACCTGAAGTTGCAATCATAGCAGCGCAATATGGATGCCCCATACTGTCGCTCTTAATCATGGAAGTCGTCTCCATGGTTGCCTCCACATGTCGTCCCCTTATCAAACGAGCTGTGTCAGGCTCATTTTTCGGGTGTTTCACCAGATACGTTATGGAACTTGGTCACTATGTCGCCACCATGCTGTGTTATCGACTAAATATACCGTCAACCTTTTGTTCACATAGGAAATCATTTCAGCGCTTCTTGCTCACCTCCTTTGGTGAAACCTGAGTCCATTTAGGGTATGTCGCCTTGACACTCTCTAGCCTGCCACTGCAGCAGCTCCCTCTGCATGCCGTCGCCTATAGTGTCAGGGTCAATTATTGCATGTTTTAGATGCTATCTAGCCTCATTCGGTCACTCTGTCATGGCCATGCTGTTGCCCATAATTTTGGCATAATGGTGCAATTAAGCAGCCGCAGAGGCATCCATGCATGCTGCCCCTGCTGTTTCCTGTCCATTTCCGTGGTGTTTCCATCCTTTTCTGAGGTTCCCAGGTGTTTGGCCAAGCTTCCCTGTGCAGAGCCTTGGTCCCCTTGAAAAATGCTCGAGTCTCCCATTGACTTCAATGGGGCTCGTTATTCGAGACGAGCACTCGAGCATCGGGTAAAGTTCGTCTCTAATCAGAATCTATTCAGACAATGTGACGACGGTAGCCCATCACCGCCATCAGGGGGGCACCACCTGTCAGGACCTGTTGCATCTGTCATGGAAGATCTTCACCAGGGCAGAGAACAATCTCTTTTCCCTAACAGCAATACATTTAAAAGGAGATCAAAATGTAATTGAGGACTTTCTGAGTCGGAGAATGGTCTCTGAACCAGGAAGTATATGGACAGATAACAAAAAGATGCGGAGTTCCAACAATAGATCTCTTTGCTACAAGAGAAAACACCAAAACGGGTCGTTTCTTCTTGCTACAAAAAGAAGTTTCAATCCTTCAGAGGGATGCATTCAATCACAGGTTGGACGCCCCATTGATGTATGCCTTCCCCCCATTGCCATTAATTCCCAAGATGATACAAAAGATTATCTCGGACAGAGCAAAGGTGATTGTGATAGTCCCCTTTCGGCCCAAGAAAAATTGGTTTGCAACACTAAAGGACTTAGCAGTAGCAGAGCCAGTGTTTCTTCCCGATCGGAAGGACCTTCTTCATCAGGGACCAGTATATCATCCAAACCCGCAAATTTTGAAGCTTTCAGCTTGGATCCTGAATAGGGACTGTTGAGGTCAAGAGGCTTGTCAGACAGTGTGATCTCTACACTTAAGGCAAGGTTCAGTGAAGAGGCAGCACTCCTTGTAGTAGTGAAAGGGGTGAAGCTTTATTCCATAAAAAGCAACGTTTCGGTGTACCGTTACACCTTTATCAAGCGTAGTGTGATTAACAAACAGCCAACTATTTAAGGACCAACAGACCTGCTGATTGGTCAATGGTAAGTGACAGTAATTCAGTGTACATCATACAGAAAAGTGACAAACAAGTAATAACATTATTCATATACATGTTATAAAGTGACCAGTAGTGCCAATATATTATTATGAAGTGTGCCATCATCATAAAGTGACATAGTGCAAAAGTAAACTCAGTAAAACACGCCCATCGGTTTGTAGACCTCCTCCACGTCTCCTCCTACTCATTCATGAAAAACAAATTGTTTTAGCTTGGCCACCTGTTGTATCACGCCATGTTCATTTCCAAACAGGAAGTGTATACTTTGACCTCCAGGGAACCAGAAGTGAGGTAACCGGCTTGGCTAGTGCATGTGTATTGAAGGTATTGAGTTGATGGTGGCCATCTTGGATAAGGGCAGCCCTCTTCTCATTAGACCAACACCAATATGACAAGAGGTAAGTATTAAAATACCATTATTTTTAGCGCACGTTATGTGGATCAGCACATATTGTTCGTCCCCAGTGTATAGAGGACTCACTCGTGCCAAGTACCTCCCTAGTGCCGCAGGATCCATCGGACGACAGACCTGAAACAAGACCTGAACAAGGATATAGTACCATTGTCCCGAACGTGTAATCACCGATTGGGATGACAATCCCACCTCATAGAGTCGTGGATGAAGGTCTAGGGAGTTGTTAGAGGGTTATGCCGGGCCAATTGAATTTGAATGGGAGACGTGGGAAAAACGGTCCATCCGATGGGGGTTTTCAAAATATGTCTTGAACTCTGTAGATATAAAGACATAGGTATTAGTTGGATGTAAAGAACAATCTAGCGTTACATAATACAAGATATGGTAGAGACAAAGAATACATTCAGGCTAAGGTACCAACACTCCACCATGTCTGCTCCTGTGTTAGATTATGCTATTTATAATAAATTCAATATTCAAACCATATGGATGGAGTGTGTTTAATCGATGGATCCATTTTAATTCACATTTTCTGAGAAGTTGTGCCCTGTCACCACCCCTTCTCAATGGAGAAATGTGGTCAATGAGGATAAAGCGCAATTGTGAATCGTTATGTCCTTTTTCCAAAAAGTGTCGACTGACGGGAAGATCCCGTCTCTTTTTATGTATCGTATATTTATGCTGTGTAATCCTGACCTTGAATTCGTGTGTGGATTCACCAATGTATTTTAGTCCACATGGACATATCAACATGTAAATTACATGGTCACTAGTACACGTTAAATAATGTCGAATTTTGTAAGAAACTCCTTCATGTGTAAAAGACTTGCCTTTTTGCATCAGTGAGCAGTTGATGCATGATCTGCATGTGAAACTCCCAGTGCGTGTAATTCCCATTAGACCCGTTTGTATAGACGATCTTAATGGTCCCACATCTGACCTCACAATACGGTCACCAATATTCTTGGCTCGCCTGTATGAGAAGAGGGGGGGATTACGGAATTCAGGCACACCGGGGGATTCCTTCGCTAGTGTATTCCAGTGTTTTTTTATTACGTAAGATATTCGGTCACTTTTATCGGAAAAGGTAGAAATAAATGGAATTCGACTGGAGTTGTGCCTTTTATTTTTAGGTCTCAGTAAATCCTTCCTATTGTAAGTGTTGGCAAGATTCCTATTTTTGTCAATAATCATTTTAGGGTAACCTCTTTCCAAGAATTTTTTTGACATTTTCTCCATGTTGGACTGGAAATTCTTTTTACCCAAAGAAATCGACTTAGAGGTAACGATTTTAACATGCTTCTTGGGTGTGCACTGTCATATTTTAGTAGGGTATTCCTATCTGTGGGTTTGACAAATAGGTCTGTGTATAATGCATGTTCTGCATAAGATACTGTAACATCAAGGAACTGAATCGAATTTTCTGAGTACACCACCGTAAATTTGATATCTTCATCTATGGAGTTCAGGTAAGTGTGAAACATGTTGGAAGTGGTGGGACACATAGACAAAGTCCTCCTCAAGTGACGACATCATGATATTGGCGTAGCTGGGAGCCATATTTGCACGCCATAACTACACCCCGCAATTGTGTATAAAATTCGTTACCAAATAAAAAGTAATTGATATACAGAATCAGGTGTGACATATGGAAAAATGTACAAAATGAACTCTGGAGACTCTTTTTTTAGGCCAGGACTGGACCAACGCAAAAGATCCCTGCGGGCTGGACAACACTGGCACTGAAGGAGGAAGAATGAAACTAATAAGGAGCCGCACACAAACCGCAAAGGACTGTGACAAAACAACAGAAGCCATCGTGGTAAATATCTCCTCACGTTCTACTAATGATTTTGAAATGTCATTATTACAAAAAGGATTATCCTTTTCTCCTTGTACACAAACAGATTGGTTTGAGGTAGAACAAGATCTGTATAGATTTTTTCGGAATATAAAACTAAATATTGGTTCAATAATAATCCTGTACATAATGTCATTAGTGATAAAATACTAGATCCAAAACTGTTTGGGCTGCATAACAAAAGCAATTTTGTCCCAAATATAGAAGTACCCGCTATAGCCACCTTCATAGAGGCTGTTAAACATGATATTGGGGATCTTAGATCTGATATGACATTACGACAAACTAATATGACTTCTGAGGAGATAGATGCGCTGAAGGTATTGGTCCGTGATGGCGATATCACTATCAAGCCAGCCGATAAGGGCGGGGCTATCGTCATCATGGACACCTGAGCATATATTACTGAATTCCCTCGACAATTAAATTTACAAGCTTCTTCCAGGTGACCCCAAATTTGACATTGCACGAAAAATAAAACTCCATCTAGACAGAGCATTATCAGAAGGCATTATTACAGAAAACATGCACAAGTACCTAACTGTTCCACGATCTCCCCGGTAGGCCTATTGTGTCTGGCCGCGATTCTGTTTTTTCACATTTTGCAATTTTTCTCGATGTTGTCCTGAGAGACTTTGTAATGAAAAGCAAATCATATATTTGTGACACATCGGATTTTCTTAACAAATTACAAAACATTAACTTGTCCCAACATAACCATCTCATGTTGGTTTCATTCGACGTGGTGGCTTTGTATACCTCCATTGACCAGTTCAGAGGGTTAAAAGCTGTAGAAAAATGTCAACTATCATGTTAATTTTGGATATGTTACACCTGATTCTGTATAACAATTACTTTTTATTTGGTAACGAATTTTATACACAATTGCGGGGTGTAGCTATGGGGGAAATATGGCTCCCAGCTACGCCAATATCATGATGTCGTCACTTGAGGAGGACTTTGTCTATGTGTCCCACCACTTCCAACATGTTGTGGAGTGGTGGCGATACATAGATGACATCTTCCTCTTGTGGACTGGGACTATTGATGAACTTACCCTGTTTCACACTTACCTGAACTCCATAGATAAAGATATCAAATTTACGGTGGTGTACTCAGAAAATTCGATTCAGTTCCTAGATGTTACAGTATCTTATGCAGAATATGCATTATACACAGACCTATTTGTCAAACCTATAGATAGGAATACCCTACTAAAATATGACAGTGCACACCCAAGAAGCATGTTAAAATCGTTACCTCTAAGTCGATTTCTTTGGGTAAAAAGAATTTCCAGTCCAACATGGAGAAAATGTCAAAAAAATTCTTGGAAAGAGGTTACCCTAAAATGATTATTGACAAAAATAGGAATCTTGCCAACACTTACAATAGGAAGGATTTACTGAGACCTAAAAATAAAAGGCACAACTCCAGTCGAATTCCATTTATTTCTACCTTTTCCGATAAAAGTGACCGAATATCTTAAATAATAAAAAAACACTGCAATACACTAGCGAAGGAATCCACCGGTGTGCCTGAATTCCGTAATCCCCCCCTCTTCTCATACAGGCGGGCCAAGAATATTGGTGACCGTATTGTGAGGTCAGATGTGGGACCATTAAGATCGTCTATACAAACGGGTCTAATGGGAATTACACGCACTGGGAGTTTCACATGCAGATCATGCATCAACTGCTCACTGATGCAAAAAGGCAAGTCTTTTACACATGAAGGAGTTTCTTACAAAATACGACATTATTTAACGTGTACTAGTGACCATGTAATTTACATGTTGATATGTCCATGTGGACTAAAATACATTGGTGAAACCACAAACGAATTCAAGGTCAGGATTACACAGCATAAATATACGATACGTAAAAAGAGACGGGATCTTCCCGTCATTCGACACTGAAAAAGGACATAACGATTCACAATTGCGCTTTATCCTCATTGACCACATTCCTCCATTGAGAAGGGGTGGTGACAGGGCACAACTTCTCAGAAAATGTGAATTAAAATGGATCCATCGATTAAACACACTCCATCCATATGGTTTGAATATTGAATTTAATATAAATAGCATAATCTAACACAGGAGCAGACATGGTGGAGTGTTGGTACCTTAGCCTGAATGTATTCTTTGTCCCTACCATCTCTTGTATTATGTAACACTAGATTGTTCTTTACATCCAACTAATACATATGTCTTTATATCTACAGAGTTCAAGACATATTTTGAAAACCCCCATTGGATGGACCGTTTTTCCCATGCCTCCCATTCAAATTCAATTGGCCCGGCATAACCCTCTAACAACTCCCCAGACCTTCATCCACGACTCTATGAGGTGGGATTGTCATCCCAACTGGCGATTACACTTTCGGGACAATGTTACTATATCCCCATCTTGCTTCAGGTCTGTCGTCCGATGGATCCTGCGGCACTAGGGAGGTACTTGGCACGAGTGAGTCCTCTGTACACTGGGGACGAACAATATGTGCTGATCCACATAACGTGTGCTAAAAATAATGGTATTTTAATTCTTACCTCTTGTCATATTGGTGTTGGTCTAATGAGAAGAGGGCTGCCCTTATCCAAGATGGCCACCATCAACTCAATACCTTCAATACACATGCACTATCCAAGCCGGTTACCTCACTTCCGGTTCCCTGGAGGTCAAAGTATACACTTCCTGTTTGGAAATGATCATGGTGTGATACAACAGGTGGCCAAGCTGAAACAATTCGTTTTTCATGAATGAGTAGGAGGAGACGTGGAGGAGGTCTACAAACCGATGGGCGTGTTTTACTGAGTTTACTTTTGCACTATGTCACTTTATGATGATGGCACACTTCATAATAATATATTGGCACTACTGGTCACTTTATAACATGTATATGAATAATGTTATTACTTGTTTGTCACTTTTCTGTATGATGTATACTGAATTACTGTCACTTACCATCAGCAGGTCTGTTGGTCCTTAAATAGTTGGCTGTTTGTTACTCACACTATGCTTGATAAAGGTATAACGGTACACCGAAACGTTGCTTTTTATGGAATAAAGCTTCACCCCTTTCACTACTACAAGGAGTGCTGCCTCTTCACTGAACCTATATTGGAGACCCTGGCCAAGGGATCACCGGCTTCAGCACCCACTGCTAGCTGTACTGCTTTGGATCTTCTACTTTTTACACTTAAGGCAAGTCGTAAACCGATAACTTTTTCAATATATTCCAAAATATGGAAAAGATTTGTATCTTTTTGTGGAGCAGCAACCCCTATGTCCCAATATTTATCAGGTCCTAGATTATCTACAGGCAGGATTTGAAAAAGGTCTAAAAACCAATACACTGAAGGAACAGATATCGGCTTTGGGGGCATTCATTGATATACTTCTTGCAGAACATAGATGGATTAAGAGATTTGTTAAGGCTACCTCCAGGATGAGCCCGCAATTCAAACAAAGAGTTCCATTTTGGGATCTCTCCTTAGTTCTAAACTAAAACAATCCAAAAAGGTGGTCAATTAAAATAATGACCCCTGATCACTTAATATCCTTACAGCAAAAAATACATACAAAGAAGTGATCTAAAATGTAACTTTTACTGAAATCTCAAGATACATAAAAAACGTATTATAATACAAAAAGTCTGCTTCCATGCAGAATCCTTAGTGCATGAACCCCATCTAGGAAAGAAAGAGACATTTGCAAAACATGAGCTGGGTGGCCTTAATGTTTAAAGTATACAAACAGCAAAATTGAGGAGCTAGTACATGGCTCACCTTGGAGGCTCAGCAGCATATGTCACCAGACACCCTATCCGTATTCCACAGACGCAATGCGTGTTTTTTAGTATTGTCTCAGGCGAGATACGTCAGAGTGCTCGTCCAGAAAAAAAGAAACACACAGAGTGAAGAGGATAGGTGAATGTAAGCAGGGTAAGATAGGACTTGTGGATGTCAAGAATGGGGTCAAGATGACAATGTCACTCTCCCTGATACACCCTAAGTCCAACTTTTTTGATACCCTGAGAACCTAACCTCGGAGTCGTGGTCCTAATTGGCCACAACCCCGACAGGAACCTATCTCTGGCTGGATAGCCCTATAAAAAAGCCTACACAACCGAGTGGTCCCAGTGGGAAATAGAGGAGAATAACCATCTAGTAATCGGTTATGGACAGTTTTTCATCCTATGGACACTGATACACATCGTAGGGGTCATGGCAACCAAATCCCGACAGGACCTGTTTCACCCTTCTTGGGCTCATCAGGGGAAAATGCGGTGCGCTAAAAAAAGAGTCCCTAGTGAGAGCAATCATAAAACATTGTTTCAATCAATAAACCAAAGCACCCAAAGCCAAATGGGTGGTGTCAATATCAAACAGTCCTACCTTACTCTAGGCGGGAGACACAAGGGTAGATGGTCCCTATTGTAAAAGAAGGGGGGGGGGGATTGCAGATAGTAAGTTTCATATACCGACAAATATCAAGGGGCCCAAAGTAAAGGTGAAGCAAAAAGCGCCAAGATATTGGGGCAGATTTATCAAGTGTCTGAAAGTCAGAATATTTCCAATTGCCCATGGCAACCAATCACAGCTCCCCTTTAAAATATTCATGAGCACTGGTCAAATGAAAGCTGAGCTGTGATTGGTTGCCATGGGCAACTGAAAATACTCTGACATTCAGACTGCTTGATAAATCTGCCCCATTGTACTCTTACCTTGGTCTGAATCGTAGGTACGGACTAGTGGTTAGGTTGGGGCTGTGGGGGCCCAATTGCAGCGTCCCCGTGCACGGCCTTGTAGGACCAGTGGGTCTGTGTGTGAGGTTCAGTTGCACAGATTAAATGAGCGCGCCCTGCAGCGTACATCCACGCCCCAGACGCTCCGCCCCGTCACGAGATCAGTCAATCGTGAGTGGTCACGAGGAGGACTGGGAGCGGGGCCGGGCGTGCGTGCGCATGCGTGCACAGGCAAAACAAGCCTGTGCTGGTCACCCGCACCCCCGGATTCCCCCGTTTGAACCTCTAGAGTCAGCTAGCATAAAACATCTTACCCTAAAAATAACATTTCTAATAGCTATAACCGCAGCTAGACGATTGGGAGAAATACAAGCCCTCTCCATTAGAGAGCCTTATTTAAAGATATCTAGTGACAGAATAACGGTAACCATAGACAAAACTTTTATTCCAAAGGTCTCAGCTGATTTTCATCGGAATCAAGAAATCATCCCACCTTCCTTCTGCCAGGATCCAAAAAATTAAAAAGAGGTGGCCTGGCACTCTTTGGATGTCAAAAGAACTCTATTGCAAAAACTCAAACAGACTGAATCTTGGCGACAAGATTACAACATCCTCCTTCAGTATGGAGGCAGGAATAAGGGCAAGAAAGCTTCCAAATCATCAATTGCAAGATGGATTCAGTCAGTCATCAAAACAACGTACGCAGCTCAACAATTAGATGCTCCAGGAACAATTAAAGCGCACTCAACTCGGGCCATGGCAACGTCCTGGGCAGAGAAGAGAGGAGCATCAATACAGGAAATTTGTAGGGCTGCAACCTGGTCCAATCATATGACTTTTGCTAAACATTACAGACTAGACTTAGAAAATACTAGAGAGTTAGCCTTCGGTAGGAAGGTATTACAGGCTGTTGTCCCCCCTAAGAGATGGTTATTTGGTATGTCTCCATGTGGGGCCGTCATGGGGGACGGTAGGGGAAAATTTGAATTATTCTTACCGTTAATTCCTTTTCCATTAGTCCACCACGACGGCCCATGTATATTCCCACCCTATGAAATAAATTGTTGATAAATTGAATGTATTATGCCTATGCTGTATGTGAATGAAACATATAATAAATGGGTTGAATCCACTGCCAAGGTTCGTTATTGGAAGCCACTGGTAGGTGGATGCAGGGGGGTGTTTTAACCTCTCCGCTTCCTGTCCCTGCAAGGTCAAGGGTCATCCTCCATGTGGGGCCGGCATGGTGGTCTAATGGAAAAGGAATTAACGGTAAGAATAATTCAACTTTTTTCACTAATATATTAATTTAGGCCTAAAATGTACAAATTTACAATGGGTTGTAAGAAAAAACCCACACCCCATTTTATTGCACAATTCCTTTCGAGCACGGAAATACCCCACATGTGGGTGTAAACTGCTTTTGGGGCATATAGCAGGGCACAGAACAGAGCGAGCACCATTTACAAAGACTCTGGGGAATGGGAACATTTAAAAACCCCCCAACAACTGACCCCATTTTGGAAACTACACCCCTGAAGGAATTTATAAAGGGGTATATTGACTTTTTCTACGCGTCCTGTGTTTTACAGAAATTAAGATGATATGGAAGTAAAATTTTTCACAATGGGTTGTAGTAAAAAACACACACACCATTTTATTGCACAATTCCTCCTGAGCATGGAAATACCCCACATGTGGGTGTAAACTGCTTTTAGTGCATATAGCAGGGCATATTGCAGGGCACAGAACAGAGCGACAACGAGCACCATTTGGCTATGAGTGAGTAAATTTTCCTGAAAGTTTTATGCCACACCTTTCATTTACAAAGACTTTGGGGAATGGAAACAGTTAAAAACCCCAACAAGTGACTCCATTTTGGAAACTAAACCCTTAAAGCTTCCAGGATAAAGCAATAGTGACTTATAGGCCCCATTCCACACTTATAGTAGATTTGAGTTAACAGAATAATGTAACAACACCATAAGCGAACGTTATTGAAAACAACACCCAGAAAGCAGAAATTATTCATCTAGGGGTATAATGAAAGTTTTTGGGGCTAGTAAAACTAAATCCAGGCAAAATCTATTTGCATATGTTGTGAAGAACACTTGTTCCTTCTGTATTCATCTAGGGGTATAATGAAATGAAATGAAATGTGGTTTTAAATTTTAGGTATAATATCAATTTGTAAATGGCCAACGTTGCAATGAAATTTTGGGCATGTTTCTTCAGGATCGTATAACAATGACGAAAATGATAAAATAACAATAAAATGAATATTCCAGGGAAGTATGGTAAGCGGAAAAAGTCTTTGATGCACAACCCTGGCTTATCTGGGCAAGTGTCGCATTGATAACCGGTATCTTTGCGTGTTCCCTTCTTGTAGCACACACTGCATTTATAGTATGGTCATCTTTTTTTTTCTGTGGGAGGGGGGATCTCAGATGGGAAATGTTGTCCCAGCACAATTCTGCTGGCGTGACTAGTATGGGATGTGCTCGCACCCTCTTTACCCTCTGGGAACAGTAATTGCTTTATTACTTGTTCTTGGTATGCCAAATAGGTTACTTGTTGCTGGGTCTTGCGGTAAATGTTAAAGGAATTATACAATTCAGTTTGCACTAAGTGCACTGCAATCTTTTTGTACCAACTGCGGGAATTGCGAATCGCATTATATGGCTGTAGCATTTGATCGGCTAGATCAACCCCTCCCATATGTTGGCTGTACTCCTGTATGCAAACTGGCTTGAGGACTGTGGCATTGGTTCCTCTAACAGAGACAGTGGTGCTGTAATCTGCATGGATAGATGTGAGGACAAACACATCTCTCTTGTGCTTATATTTTGTCAGCATGATGTTACTCTGACACAAGGACTTGCTTTCACCCTGTCTCAATTTAATGTCCACTGGATTTTTTGGGAGGCCTCTTTGATTCTTCCTTATTGTTCCGCAGGCCACTGTTCCTTCTTCAAGGAGGCACTGAAAGAGAGGGACACTTGTATAGAAATTATCTATGTAAAGGTGATAGCCTTTACCCATCAGGGGGAATAAAAGATCCCACACAATTTTACCACTTGTGGTTAGGACAGGGGGGCATTAAGGGAGTCCTTTCCCTCATAGATACGGAATTTGGAACTGTATCCGCTTTCACTTTCACAGAGCTTGTAAACTTTGATTCCGTATCTAGCTCTTTTGCTTGGCAAATATTGCCGAAATTTAAGCCTACCTCTAAAAAGTACAAGTGACTCGTCAATGGCTACATTTGTTTGTGGGGTATAAGCCTCCATAAATTTCTCATTAAAATGAGTCACTACTGGCCTAATTTTGTACAATCGGTCTTGGGCATGGTCACCAGCAGGGCGTGGGCGTCCAATTACAACAGGGGTCAGAGGCTGTGGTCCTGGGCGGGGTGAGACACCACCTGCTGATGAGGGAGCAGGGGAACGCCGCAAAGCTACATGTCTCAAGTTATTGAGACTCGTGGTAGAGCACTGTTGAGGCCAGAACAGTGCGAACAGGTGATGTCGTGGATTGCGGACAATGCTTCTAGCCATTTGTCCACCAGTCAGTCTTCCACGCAGTCCTCCCAAGTTGTTACCCAAGTGAGCACTCTTCCAGCTACTCCACCTCAACCTCCTTCCCCCAGTTTGCCCCCTCCCAGGAAAATTTGGCATTTGAGCCGGCATACTCTGAGGAACTGTTTTCTGGACTCTTCCCAGAGTCACAAACCACTTGTCACATTGCTGCTGAGATCTTTCCCGACAGGTTTTCCACCAGTCGCAGTCTGTGGGTCATGATGACCTTCTTGACGTAGTGGAAAAAGTGTGTAAAGAGGTGTCGATGAGGAGACACGGTTGTCAGACAGTGGTGAAGTTGTTGTCAGGGCAGGAAGTCCGAGGGGGGAGCAGACTGAGGGATCGGAGGATGATGAGGTGACAGACCCAAGCTGGATGGATAGGCCGGGTGAACACAGTGCTTGTGAGATGGAGGCGAGTCCTATACGAGAACAGGTTGAAAGAGGCAGTGGTGGGGCCAGACGGAGAGGCAGGGCCAGAGCTGGTGCATCAGCGCCAAATGTTTCAAATAGTGAAGCCCCCTTGGCAGGGCTAGATTTTCTCAAAATAAATTTTTTTTTATTTGAAATATTTTCAATACAATGCATATCACAAATTTAGTCATTTACAATTGTGTATTCTGTTATTCCATATACAATCTAATATGGTTCATACCCTTTATGCTTTGTGGTTACACAATACATTGGTTACGATATGTACCTACACCACCACACTGTACTGAATCGTTACTCTTAGTTTTAGATAAATATTCTGTTATAGCTCGTCTTGTGACTATAGAATTGTGACTTTTATTTTCAAACTACACCATTTTACTTTATAACACAGGAACATTAAACAACAGAACTTTTCAGGCCTACCCTCAACTATTTCCTATCAGTAACTTATTGTCCTTGGGATTGATAATTTTAGCTACTTAAGGCATGTAATGGCTTATCTACATATTATCCTCATATCATTATCTCTCCTGCTCGTCCACATCCTTTATTACTTCTCTTCTGTAACTTTATTCACTCAGCCCGCTCACTACTGGAGATAGATTCGGATGGATTTTGATCCATGGGTCCCACATATCGTGGAATGACGATACCCTATTGTTTCTCAACGCGATTAGTCTTTCAAATGCACAATGTTCCGCTAATAGGTCTTTCATGCATTTCATGGAGGGAGGGGAGGTGGACTTCCAAAGTCTGGTAATTAGTAATTTTGCTGACATTAGAATATGACCTATAAGTCTTCTATTTTTGAAAGGTATTTTATGAATATCCAATCCTAATATTGCCAGCGCTGGGTTGGACGGAATCTGGGTTGAGGCCATTTTTGAACACAATTTAAAGACCTCTTTCCAGAAATTTTTTAGCTCTGAACATGACCAAAATATGTGGAATATTGTTCCCTTATCCCTACCACATCTCCAACACCTGTCTGAGGATTCTGGGTATATTCGTGCCACTTTGGTCGGGGTAAGGTACCACCTAGTGGCGCACTTCAAGTGCACTTCCATCATGTTTGCATTCGCTGTTGCTTTTTTAGCCCAAATGCTCGCTAGCTTCCAGTCTTCATACTGGATCTGCCTCCCCATATCTTCTTGCCACCTAATTATTGGTTTAGTTATTGAATCACATGTTTCCTTCTGGAAAGTTTCGTATAGGTTCCTAGTTTGAAATTTAGGTAGATGCTTCCCTGGTATTATCAGGTTTGACAAGCCTACTGGTATTTCTACTTTATTGTTTTTTAGGTTCTTTACATAATGAGCCACCTGGAGGTACCTAAACCTCTCTTTATCCCCTAACTGGTAATCGGTGCGTAGATTCTGAAAGGACTTCATCATTCCCTGACTATATAGGTCCTCTATATGGACCATTCCTTTCTCCACCCACTTTTTCAATGAGATATTCGGAATCGTGAATTCTAATACCCTCAGCGGTACCTTAATTTCTTTGCTAGGGGATTCTTTCTTCATTGCTTCTACTAAAGCTTTCCAGACTTCCATAGAAGACCTAATTGACGGAGTCCAGTTCCCCGCAAGGGTGGTACTGGGCTGTAATAATTGTGCCAACATTAAGTTTACTAAAGGTTTGTCCCCTGCTATATGGGATTCTATAGTAGGCCAACTAGAATTATGTTCTGGTGCACACCACTTCTTCAATTGTTGTGCCACTATTGCTCTGTGGTAGTTCTTTATATTGGGAACCCCCAGTCCACCCCTCTCTTTAGGCGCATATAGTGTGGAGGCTGCCACTCTTGGTTTCTTATTATTCAACTACGTGTTGAATAACCCAGAAGATGGTCCACAGCTACTTACCTCATGGGGCCTAGAAGTAGGAGAAACCCTGCAAAACCCAAGCCCAAAACGCCCGTCACAAGTGGAAAAAGACTGGCAACAGAGGTGAGATGTCCAGAAGAATAAGCTGCATTATTAGGCCAAGAGACACTCCAGGTGAACTTTATGCCCCCCAATTTGATGCAGGCTAGACCATCTCCTGCAAAAATTTTCAGCTGTTTTTTTTACAACCCTTTGTTTCAGGTTGTGGTACTATGTGGTGGAAGCAGCAGGATATACATTTCCCGGTTTCCACTGTAAAAGTTTTTGTATTCATGTTTTTGATTAGTTCCATGAGTTCATTAGTTACTCAGGCCAATACTCAGGTACATGTACTAATGTTGCCAACCTTGAGGTCAAAGAAGCAGGTTAATAAAAAGGCTAATGGCAGTTAAAATAATGAGTTTAAATGTAAAGGGGCTGAACTCCCCATTTAAGAGGTCATCTGTTTGGAAGGATGCAAGAAAAGAGAGGATAGACATAATATGCCTGCAGGAGACACACTTTATGAAGAACAATTGTCCTTCTTTCAAAAACAATAGGTTCCCCAAGATTTATATGGCAAATGCAGAGGCTAAAAAGGCAGGGGTACTAATAGCATTCAGGGAAGACCTGGATGTTAAAGTAATGGAAACCTTGTGTGATGAGATGGGGAGATATCTAGCAATAGTATGCACCATTAATTCAATTCTGTTCACTCTAGTGAATATATATGCACCAAATAAATCCCAAATTAGATTCCTGAACAAAACAATTAAGAAAGTCAGGAAGATACAAAAAGGTAATTTGATATTAGTGGGTGACTTTAATATAATCTCTGATACCAATATGGATACAACGGCAAGCTGCAGGATTCCCCCCATCTCGCTCAACAAATGGTTAAGTAAGGAAGTTCTATATGACACATACAGGTGTCTAAATGCTACATCTAGAGAGTACTCATTTTATTCGCATAGACATGGGTCATTTACAAGAATTGATTTATGCCTAGCAGACAAGAGAGCATTATCTCATATCACAGAATCAAATGTAGGCATTACATCATGGTCGGACCACTCCCCAATCTATGTGAATCTATCATTCTCCAGCAGTATCCCTTCACAATGGTATTGGAGGAACACACCATTTATATATTCATTACCTACATATAAAGAAAAAATAACCCAAGCTATACTAGAATACTTCCAGCACAATGTAGAACTAAGGGTAAACATGTTCAATTTATGGTTAGCTCATAAAGTAGCAGTGAGAGGAGCTCTGATGCAGATGGGCTTTCAATTTCAAAAAACAAAAAATAAGAAAGTGAAAGAACTACTAAAAGCTTTACAAAAAATAGAAGACAATATAAAAATAGATCCTAATATAAATAACAAAAATAAACTAACAGAGACTAGGCAGGCTCTAAGGACCACTCTGTTACATGATTACGAAAAGGAACTGTTGTCCATTAGAGCCTCGTATTACACGGCATATAACAAACCCAGTAAGTTGATGGCCAATAAGGTCAAGCCGAGGAAAATAAAATCAACAATCCCCTTCCTGTACAATTCACAGGACAAGCAAAATAAAGAAACTCACCCCATAAAAATTGCCAACCTATTTAGCGAATATTACTCGTCCCTTTATAATCTGAGAGAGGATAATGGGACCCCCCAACCCTCTCAAGAGGCAATAGACTCCTTTTTGGAGAAGATTCACCTCCCAAAATTAACGCCAACACAAAAAGACTCCCTTAATAGACCCATAACAGCAGAAGAGATCTCATCAACAATAAAACAACTTAAAAAACATAAAGCCCCTGGACCCGATGGGTTCTCAAACGAATATTACTTGACCTTTGGAAACATCCTCACGCCTTACCTCATATCTATTTTCAATATAGCAATGACAGAAGGCTCCCTTCCCCAAGAAATGTTAGAGGCCACAATCATCACTTTACCTAAACCGGGGAAACCCCCGACAATCCCACAGAATTTTAGACCTATCTCGCTATTGAATAGTGACACTAAATTATACGCAAAAATAATAGCTAATAGGCTATTACAAGTGTTGCCATGCCTGATCCATAACGATCAAGTAGGCTTCACAAAAGGGAGACAAGCTCCGGATGGAACGAGAAGAATTATAGATATAATGAAGGTTATGGAGGAAGCTCGGACGCCTTCTCTGCTCCTAACACTGGACGCGGAGAAGGCGTTTGATAGAATTCACTGGAATTATGCTTTCACAGTCCTTTCTAAACTGGGAATCGAGGGCCCTATAAAGAAAGCCATCCAAGCTTTATATTCATCCCCTTCTGCAAAAGTTATGAATAACTCAGTAATGTCAACACCATTCAAAATCACAAACGGGACCCGCCAAGGGTGCCCACTTTCCCCATTATTGTTCGTTATGGTAATGGAACCTCTGGCGGAATGGATCCGTTGTGACCCGAACATAAAAGGGATATCAGTAGGATTAAGACAGCATAAAGTGGGGCTATTCGCGGACGATGTGATTTTGACCTTGTCATCAGTCGCAGGGCTAGATTTTCTGAAGTCTGGAGGTTCTTTAAAGAAACAGCGGATGACAGACGAACTGTGGTGTGCAACCTGTGCCACACCAGGATCAGCAGGGGTTCCACCACTACTAGCTTAACTACCACCAGTATGCGCAGGCATATGAATGCTAAACACCCCACTCAGTGGAACCAAGGCTGTTCACCTCCGGCCGGGCCCACCACTGCTCCTTCCCCTGTGTCATTTGCTGCCTCTGCTAGTCAGCCCCCTGCCCAGGACCCCGGTACAAACACCTCCCGCACGAAAACCACACCTTCGCCTCCACGATCCTCCACAGCGCCCACCAATGTCTCCATGCGCAGCGTTCAGCTGTCTATACCCCAGACGCTGGAGCGCAAGAGGAAATATAGTTCCACCCACACGCCCAAGCCCTCAACATCCACATCCAAACAACGTCCACATCTCCAAAATCACCTGGAGATGCTGCCCTATAGGCTGGTTGAGACCAAGGCCTTTTGCAACCTCATGGCGGCAGCCGCCCCTCGGTATTCGGTCCCCAGCCGCAACTACTTTTCCCGATGTACCGTCCCAGCCCTGCACCACGACATGTCAGACAACATCATCCGTGCCCTGACTAACGCGGTGCCCTGACCAATTCTGACAAGGTCCACCTAACCACGGACACGTGGCCGAGTGCTGCCAGGCAGGGCCACTATATATCGCTGACAGCACATTGGGTTAACTTGGTGGAGGCTGGGACCGAGTCTTACACTGGGGCCGCTCATATACAGCCGACGCCGAGGATTGCGGGGCCTACCTCGGTCACTGTCTCTGAGGCCTGATATGCCTCCTCCTACCCCTCCTCCACCTCCTCCTCTGAATTACCATCCTTGGCATGGCGCCATCAGTCGGTAGCTCTAGGCACAGCAGCAGTGCCGTCGCTAAGCGAAAGCAAGCGGTGCTCAAACTGCTGAGCCTAGGCGATAAAAGGCACACCGCCCAAGAGCTATTACAGGGCATCAAGGCGCAGACTGATCTGTGGCTGGCACCGCTGAACCTGAAGCCAGGCTTGGTTGTGTGTGACAATGGCCGTAACCTGGTGGCGGCACTGCAACTCGGCAGACTGACACATGTGCCATGCCTCATAGTTCAGATGTTCCTTAAGACATACCGCCTCCAAATGCCTGCTCACTGACTGTTGTGCGACTTGCCCACGAGGTGGAATTCAACATTAACCATGTTATCCAGATTTTACCAGCAGCGCAGAGCGATTGTAGACTGCCAGATGTCAACTTCCACCAGAACTGGTAGTCAGGTCAGTCAGCTTCCTCAAGTCTACAATGAGGAGTAGACGTGGATGTCCGATATCTGTCAGGTGCTGAGTAACTTTGAGGAGTCAACACAGATGGCCAGTGGCGATGCCGCCATCATCAGCCTCACCATCCTGCTGCTTGGCCTGTTAAAAAAACTCTCTGGTCAACATGAAGTCGGAAGATTTGCGCTCATCACAAGAGATGGGGGAAGAAGATTCCCTTGCCAAAGCACCCTCCGGTCTGTTTCTCAGCGCGTATCGGAGGAGGTGGAGGAGGATGAGGAGGAAGAGGAGGAGAATGTTGGCGAGACAGAAGAGGGGACCATTGCTCAGTCCTTATCTGTTCAGCGTGTATGGGCAGAAGAAGAGGAGTTGGAGGAGGAGGAAATGGAGAGTTAGGCCAGTGAGGGGAGTGAATTCTTGCGCGTTGGGACTCTGGCGGATATGGCAGATTTCATGCTAGGCTGCCTATCCCGTGACCCTCGCATTCAAAGAATTTATTCCAGCACCGATTCACTCTCCTGGACCCACGGTACAAGCAAAATCTTTCCACTCTCATCCCTGCAGAGGAAAGGAGTGTGAGAATGCATGAATACCAGCAGGCCCTGGTGCACAAGCTGAAACAGTATTTCCCTTCTGACACCACTAGCAGCAGAGGGCGTACTTCTGCGGGACAAGTAGCGAGGGAGAGTAGGCGAGCAGGCAGCTTGTCCAGCACTGGCAGGGGTACGCTTTACAAGGCCTTTGCCAGTTTTATGTCACCCCTGCAAACACTGCCACCTGTCCCCAGTCTCGGCAGAGTAGGGCTGATCTTTACAGAAAGATGGTGAGGGAGTATGTAGCTGACCATACCATTGTCCTAAATGATCACACAGCTCCCTACAACTACTGGGTTTCAAAGCTGGACATGTGGCCAGAACTGGCGCTGTACGCCTTGGAGGTTCTTGTCTGCCCTGCCGCTAGCGTGTTGTCAGAGCGGGTTTTCAGTGCAGCTGGTGGCATCATCACCGATAAGCGTACACGCCTGTCCACTGACAGCGCTGACAGGCTGACGCTTATCAAGCCTGGATTTCTCATGATTCTCCACCAGGTGAAAGCATCCCAACCTGAATAATTCTCATGTATGCACTCCTCCTCCTCATTCTCCTTCTCCTCCTCTTTGTACACTAAAGCAGAGGCAACTGCCTATTTTTTGCCAGGGCCAACAGGCTCTAGCTATAGTACTCTATGTATTTAATTTTTCTGGAGGGCCACCTACCCGCTCCTCTGTTTTGAAAAATTTTTGGACTGTCAAATACAGGCACTATCCAAATTTAATTGTCTCCATAGCAGCCCCTAAAAGTGGTCCACATAGCTACCTCCATACATCCTCCCCTTAGCAAACAAGCTGTGTCCAGCAAAATTTTGGGTTGTTTTAATGGCTTCTACATCAAACTTGTTAACTTTGTCGCCACCCTGCTTTGTTATCCACAAAATATACCGCCAAACTTTTATCATCTACCGATATTATTTCAGCGCTACTTGCGCATCTGTTTACGTTCCCTTCCCCCGCCATAACCAGGCCAATTACTTATAAGAACGCTACTACACTTGATCTTATACATAAGGTTCTTAGAAATGCTGTTTGTAGCACCCGCCTGCTTTGAAAATTATAATTTTTTTGAAGTAAACGCTTCTGGCCCCCAGGCCCATTTTGGGTTGGGAGGAGCTGAGAGGCAGGGGCTTGGACAGGCGAAAGCTTGCCTGGCAGTGGACCACCAGCTCAATCCCAAGATCCAACTAACATCGTTTGAACTGCAGCAACCTTTAACCCACAACCTATAACCTTTTACCTCTAAAATCTTTTCACTCCTCTTTTCTAATGTCCTTATGCTCACCTCGGGTGCCATAACCGTCCCCATTGCCTCCACGCGTCGTCTCCATAGCTGCCTCCATAGCTGCCTCCACACGCCGTCTCCACAGCTGCCTCCACACGCCATCTCCACAGCTGCCTCCACACGCCGTCTCCACAGCTACCTCCACACGCCGTCTCCCTAGCTGCCTACACCCGTTGTCTCCATAGTAGCCTCCACATGTCGTCTCCATAGCAGCCTCCAAAAGTCGTCTCCATAGCTGCCTCCAAAAGTGGTCCCCTTAGCAAACGAGCTGTGTCAGGCTCATTTTTCGGGTGTTTCACCAGATACGTTATGGAGCTTGGTCACTATGTCACCACCATGCTGTGTTATCGACTTAATATACCGTCAACCTTTTGTTCACATAGGAAATCACTTCAGAGCTTCTTGCTCACCTCCTTTGGTTCCTCTCTGCCGCCATAACCACTACACGCTATCCTCGCGAAAAGGAATTACTAAATTGGTTTGAAGCCTGAAGCCACTGCCTCCACATGCCGTCCCCTATAGTGTCAAGGTCAATTATTGGGTATTTTAGATGCTGTCTCGCCTCACTTGGTTACTCAGTCATCGCCCATAATTTTGGCATAATGGTGCGATTAGGAAGCCTCAGAGGCATCAATGCATGCTGTCCCTGCTGTTTCCTGTCCATTTCCGTGGTGTTTCCATCATTTTCTGAGGTTTCCAGCTTTTTGGCCAAGCTTCCCTGTGCAGAGCCTTGGTCCCCTTGAAAAATGCTCGAGTCTCCCATTGACTTCAATGGGGTTTGTTATTCGAAACAAGCACTCTAGCATCGGAAAAAGTTTGACTCGAGTAGCGAGCACTCGAGCATTTTAGTGCTCGCTCATCTCTATTTCCTACTCTAGACTCGCCAAATATATGTCAAATTCATGATTTCTTGCTGGAGGGGTATGAAAAGGGCCAAGTGTCTTCTATGATGCCGCCTTAGTGAATCACTAACTATGCTTTACAAACTCTCTGAGTGATCCCTGTGCAAGGCTATTACCACTATGGGCAACTCATTCACCACCATCAGGAATCCCATATCTACTTCTCGGTTGCTCCAGGGAGAAACCTACATCGTCGGCTTCTCCCTCCATTTCTTGTACCTTCCACCTGCCGAAGACCTGCCAGGCTGTGGACGAGGCCACTGTTCCCTGGTACCCAGCACCTTGACCATAGATCATCACTGGGCCGAGCTTAGCCAGACACTCAGGTACCCAGGATTCTGTCTTCCCTCAAGCCATCAAAAAGGATGGATGTTGCAAGTGGCATCACGAACAAGATATCTACCACTGTGCCTTACACTGACAGAATAAACTGTGTTTATTGAACTGTGTTGCTTACCCCTGCTGCTACTTTGGGTTAAGGCCCCTACTGGGATTGAACTTTTGCTATTTAGACTGTGCTATTCTGCTGCCTTGTGCTGTTGAGCGCTGCTCCAGCATCTACAGTGTTAGTCCCCAGCGGCGTGTTAGAGGCATTTAAAGTTCAGTAAAAGTGAATCGGACCTCCCCCCCCCCGCACGGCGCTTACCAGGGGGGGTCCGCTGCTCCTATCGCAGCCCCAGGACTGCCAGTGCCCGGGGCTGCGCGATCTTCATCCGGAAGCCGGGTCCCTGCCTTCTGGCAGAACCCGGCTGTAAGACACTGGGCATGCGCAGTGTCTTATATTACACAGTGCAATACATCTGTATTGCATTGTGTAACCTGTAAAAGAGCTTGAACAAGTGATCAGAAGATCACTTGTTCAAGCTTAGATGTCAGTAACTGTAAAAAAAGTAAAAAAAAATAAAGGTTTTTTTTAAAAATAAAAATAAATAATAAAGAAAGTGAAAGTCCCCCCAAACACCACATTTCCCTGTACACAAGTAATAAAGTATAAAAAAGACTAAATCAAAAAATAAAAACCCCACTTATTTGGTATCGCTGCATCCGTAACAATCTGTACAATAAATCCTAATCATAATTGGACCCGCTCGGTGAACGTGGTAAAAAAAAAAAAACTTGCCAAAAATTAAAACTTTTTATCAAATTGCTTTACAAAAAATGTTCTAAAAAGTGATCCGAAAAAGTTACTAGGACCAAAATGATACCAATGAAAAGAACAACTTGTCACGCAAAAAATAAGCTTACAACCAGCTCCGTCAACTAAAAAATACTATAGTTATGCCGCTATAAAAATGGCAATACTAAAACAAATGCAATTTTTTCTATTCTAGTTTTCCTTCAATAAAATTGGACAAATATAAAATAAACTATATAAATGAGGTATCACCGTAATCATAGTGATCCGTAGAATAAAGATAATATATTATTGTTATGCTACAGTGAACACCCCCACAAAAAATGCTAAAAATCCAAAACAAGAATTGATGATTTTATTTTCCTCCACACGTAAAAAGTTAATAAAATTGCTTCAATAAGCTAAAAACCCACTAAAATGAAGGGTTTTTTTTACAGTGCATCTCATCTCGCAAAAAATAAGCCCTTATATGTCTAAATTGCTTAAAAAATAAATAAAGATTGTATAGCCGATTTCCAACGCGCGTTGTTATAGAACGGTGCGGCGGGTAGTGAATTGCCAATTGAACTTTCCAGAAATAATTGCAATTTCCATCTTCGACTCCATTGCACATCATATTTGGAAACCACCTATATCAGTGATGGCGAACCTTTTACAGACCGTGTGCCCAAGCTACAACTAAAATCCACTTATTTACATGGCATTTTAAGGAGTAACTTATTGCTACCTGTTCTTCCGCAATTTTCAATCGTATCAAACCCCTGAGGCCACCAATACAGTTGAAAGACTATATACAGACTCTCATTGTAGCTTCTCTCTGGGGTCTCTCTGTAGAATGAGAATGGTGGGTCCAGCAGGGGGACCTCCGAGAACATTGCAGTTATGTCAACAGCCTCTCACTTTTCCCGCAGTTACTAACAGCCAATGAAATGTCGCTTTAAAACATTATCTCTTAAGTTGCCTGGGACTGCAGGATTTGGTCCTAATTGGTGAACTTTGTCCTGAAGTGATGGTCTGAGTGCCCACAGAAATGGCTCTGAGTGCCACCTCTGGCACCCGTGCCATAGGTTCGCCACCACTGACCTATATGTTCAAAATGCTCATTTCACCACGTGTATTACACTACACCACATATTACACATTGCTATTTTCCCCAAGGGGTGTACATTCAACAATTAGGGTCACTTCTCAGGTTTTCATCTGTTTTGGTACCATTACGGCTCTCCAAATGTATCCTGACACATATGAAGGATTTCTGTCAAATTTGGCCTCTACACTCGGGAGAAATAGTTTTACACCTTTTTCGGGGTTATTATAATATTAATATATATAATATATTATCCCTTGTGGCTTACAAAAAATCGGGGTAAAGTGACATTTATAGGAAAATTTTCACCTTTTTAATGTTTAGGGCCTAATTGGATCATTCACCTGTAGGGGCAAATACATATATTACACATTGCTAAATTCTCTAAGGGGTGTGCATTCAAAAATTAGAGTGACTTTTCGGATTCTTATCTGTTTTATACCACTAGGGTTCTCCAAATGCATGTCAAACATTTCTGTCAAATTTGGCTTCTAAAAGGCAAACATCCCCCTTTCCTTTTACTGTGCGCTCATACAACATTTTATATACACATGTGGGGTACTTCTACACTCGAGAGAAATAGGTTTACACATTTTGGGGGGTTATTAAATTTTTTTATCCCTTGTGGCTATAAAAAATTAGGGGTAAAATGACCTTTATAGGAAAATTTTTACCTTTTTCCTATTTAAGTCCTAATTAAATCAAACACCTTTACGGACAAATACACATATTACACCTTCCTAAATTCTCTAAGGGATGTGCTTTCCAAAATGGTGACACTTGTTGGGGTTCCCCTCTGTTTTGGTACCACTACGGCTAAATGCATCCTGACACATGTAAAGGATGTCTGTCAAATTTGGCTTCTAAAAGGCCAACGCCCCTCTTTCCCTTCTGAGCTTCACTGCGTACCCATACAACATTTTATTTGCATGTGTGGGGCAATTTTATACTTGGGAGAAATGCTAGTACACATTTTTGGGGGTTGTTTCATCTTTAATGCCTTATGGGATACATAAATTAGCCATAAAAGTTACTTTTTTGGGAAAATGTTCATCTTTTTCCTTTTAGGGACCTAATTGAAGCAAACACCTGTAGGGGAAAATACACATATTACCCCTTGCTAGATTCTCCAAAGGGTGCACTTTCCAAAAAGGTGACACTTGTTGGGGTCCCCCTCTGTTTTGGTACCACTAGGGCTCTCCAAATGCTTCCAGACACATACAACACTTTATATGCAAAAGTGGTGCAGTTCTGTGCTTAGGAGAAATAATTTTACACATTTATGGGGGTTGTTTCATCTTTTATCCCTTGTGGCTTACAAAAATTTGGGGTAAAAGTGACTTTTTTGAGAAAATTGTCACCTTTTTCTTTTTTGGGGCCTACTTGAATCAAACACCTGTTAGGGCAAATAAACAAATTGCACCTTGCTAAACTCTCCAAGGGGTGTACTTTCCAAAATTATGTCTCTTGTTGGGGCTTTCCTCTGTTTTGGTACCATTATGGCTCTCCAAATGCATCCTGTCACATGAAAACTTTTTCAGCCATATTTGCCCTCCAAAAACAAAACAACGCTCTTTCCATTCCAAGTGCCCCCTTGTGCCCATACAGCAGGGTACAGTGACAAAATGGGTATTGGCATACTCAGAAGGAATTGCCCTCAACATTGTAAAATGCATTTTCCTTTTTAACCCATTGTGAAGGTGCAAATTTTAGTGTTCAATGAATCTATAGTAAGATAAAATTAGATTTCTGTAATTTCACTTTCATTTATCTTTCACCCTCATGAAAGAGGGTTAACAAAATTCCCAAAGGTTGTTTTGAATACTTTGAGGGGTGTAGTTTCTAAAATGGTGTCATTTGTGGGGGTTTCCTGTAATGTGGGCCTTATAAAGTCACTTCTAACTAAATTGACCCTCCAAAAGTAGGTTTTGATGATTTTTGTGAAAATCTGAAAAATTGCACCTAAAGTTATAAGCCTCCTAACATCCTAAAAAAAGGAAAAGATGTTTGAAAAATGATGCCAAGTTAAAGCAGACAAATGGAAAATGTTAGTTATCAAGTTATTTTAGTGATATTACCAACTTTCCAAAAAGTAGAAAATTTTGAATTTGGAAAACATTGTTTTTTTCAAAATTTTTGCCAAATTTCCATTTATTTCATAAATAAATACTAAACATATTGATTAAATTTCTCAACCAACATGAAGTACAATGTGTCACGAAAAAACATTCTCAAAATCAACTGGATATGTTAAAGTGTTCCAAAGTTATAACCACTTAAATAGACACATGTCAGATTTTAATGGGCCGTGTCAGGAAGGTGAAAAGTGGCTTCAGCGTTAAGGGGTTAAATACCGTCACTATGAAATCCAATTTGTTACACAGAAAATAAGCCATCACAGAGCTCTTTATGTGGAAAAATAAAAAAGTTATAGATTTTTGAAGGTGGGAGTGAAAAATGGAAGTGAAAAAACTAAAAAGGGCCAGGTCGTTAAGGGGTTAAAGAACAGGCGTCAGAAATCCTGAATCTGTCACCCTCTGGACACTACACAGGTAAATTTCACATAGGGCAGTTTGCTTTATTCTGAGTAAACGTGCCCCTTTGTGCGCATGTCACAGTCACAATCTGTGAAATGTGAAATAAATGATGTTACTGAGCAGGCCAGGAAACTTACAATGTGGGGGGAAACCCAATGTGTGTTACAGTGGGGGGAAGAGAACACAGTAGTTGGATACTGTACAAAATCCTATCATACTAATAAGCATGTTATCCTTAATATGGGCTATTGGAAGAGTCGATGGGACCTTATATGAACTCCCCCTTACATATTATCAATATGTACATACATTTTGAGCGAGATCAACTGTGATATTATTATATATTTGAAATAGCAAATTAACTCATGTAACTGGCACATACTAACGTGTTTGTTTATTCTCCAATAGGTTATACGGTCCACATTTATAGTGGGACATTAAGTGCCACATTTTTTTTCTACTAGTAACTCCATAATTTGGGAACTTTCCAATGTAATGGAGCTGAGGATGTGATATATAGGCACCACAGTACATTCTATTTGTAATTTTGGCTCCAGTTTCCAGAAAACAAAAAAAAAAAAAGGTCAAATGCCCTGGCTGCCTTCATTCGAGACAATGGGTCAATTGTATAATTAAAGGACAATAAAAAAATACAGACCTATAAAGTTGTAAAAAACATTAAAATATGTGTGGTTTCTTTACTTACCTGACACTTGCTGATATTCAAAGTTCAATCCACTCATGACTGTGCTCTGCATGTTTGATGGCAGTGTATTCCACCATTTGTACTCAAATCCTTGCATAGCTTGTGTACCAACTGGACATTCCCTGCAGACTAAAAAAGAAAATGGTGTATTTTGGTGATTTTATCAAACATTGATCAGCAGGTCAGTAGCATTAAAACTAATTTAAATAGCTTAAATCTCTTTTGATAATGTTATACTACAAAAATTCTGTCACTTTGTTACACTTCTGTTACACTTATTTTCTAAATGTCAAAGCTATTTATTTTTTCATCAAATGATCTAGTTGCTAACCTACAACTTTTTTTTTGAACTGTATTCTTCATTGCTACCCTTCTAGGATACTATTTGATTACTTTTTACTCCATGGGGTGTCCAAAACGAAGGCTTTTATAGGGTTCACCCATTGGGATGAACACCATGCTTAATTCATATCATAGCTTTTGAAAGAAACGGCAATGTCATATATCCATTTTTTATTGAATACTTTTAACAGTGGTTTAACACTGGTAAACCCAGGGCTTTTGTAAAATTAGGGGTCTCGGCTTATACTCGGGTCTGCTTATACTCAAGTGTATACGGTACCTTCTGTTGGGTAGGACAGCCGGACAGAGCCTGAAAACCAGGGCTGTCCCGCTATCTTTAAAATAGTGTACAAACTGATGTATAAACCAAGCACATGTATCGCTTTCAACTCACATATTCTGCTAAATTCCAATAGAGAGAGGTCTCTATTGGAATTTAGCAGAATATGTGAGTTGAAAGTTGAAAATATTTTTATTATACATTTTCAAGACTCTCATTGAGACCGGAAGGTGTAAAACCTTTGTCTTTGAGGTAACTAATTATCTATTAACATCAAATTCCTTCATGTATGACAATATATTTTACATTGAACACTCTGGAGCAGTGATGGGAGCCAAATTTTCCCCCTCACTAGCCAACTTATTTGTAGTTTGGTGGGAAAAGGGTTTTCTTTCTGGTGATACAGCGCTGCTTCTGGTCATCCATCCTGTTCTCTCATCCTGACGTCAGAGCAGTATCACTACCAATAATGCTGATATTACTATTTTTCATACCCCTGGTAATAGGATTTACACCAAAACCTATTTTTAAAAAGTAGATGGCAACAGCTATTTAGAATTCACAAGCAGTCATCTCAAGAAATGGATAACCAACATACTATTTGGCCAATTTAAGTGCATCAGACATAACTGTATGTCTGATACTGATAACCATCTACAAACTAATATTCTAACAAAATGGTTTATATCCAAAGGTTATCCCTCTAGGCAAGACATTCATTGACAGAGCAGATACCAGCTACTATTAGATGCAGTTGTGCAGGCAACACCCCATGTGCACTTCAGGTAGTGCATAGAGAATAAGGATAACAGGGGAAAAAAATAATAAATAGTCAACCACTTTTTGTGTGGTAATTCCTGTCACCTTCACGTACCAAATTGACAGTTTTGTTTTGAATCTTTCAGTAGGATCAGACAACATCTATGTTTCATTAACTATACTAGACAAAAGCTACTTAACCCCTTCTCGACATTTGACGTTGTAGTAATAAGTCACGAGCGGCAGGGACTTGCCGCATCATGACGTACTACTACGGCACGCTTCTACCACCAGCTGCCGAACGGAGCCGGTGCCAAAAGCTGCAGGTGTCAGCTGTATATAAAAATTCAAAATCCAAAAGAAAACTCTCTCTCCACTTACCCCCTCCACAAGTTTGTACGCACGGACACTCCCGAAACCCAGGAGAGACTTCTATAGCTAAAAAACTGACGTCCAGCAACAACCAGTGTGGTACTCTTTATCAATAAAAGTTTCTTTAGGTACAGGCATCAAGGAATAAATATTCATGGCACAATTCATAGTTCGATTGTTTGTTTTAAAAGACATACTCCTCCCCCAATTTTCCTGTGACATCACAGGGCTGGTGCTACAGAGTTAGTAACATATCATAAAAACAAGCAAAACTGCAGAGTCAACATTTATGTGTGAATACCAATATATTAGTACATGAACCCTGAAGAAATCACTAACAGTTACGTTTAGAGATGAGCGAGCATTAAAATGCTCGGGTACTCGTTATTCGAGACAAACTTTTCCCGATGCTCGAGTGCTCGTCTCGAATAACGAGCCTCATTGACGTCAATGGGAGACTCGAGCATTTTTCAAGGGGACCAAGGCTCTGCACAGGGAAGCTTGGCCAAACAGCTGGGAACCTCAGAAAAGGATGGAAACACCACGGAAATGGACAGGAAACAGCAGGGGCAGCATGCATGGATGCCTCTGAGGCTGCTTAATCGCACCATTATGCCAAAATTATGGGCAACAGCATGGCCATGACAGAGTGACCGAATGAGGCTAGATAGCATCTAAAACATGCAATAATTGACCCTGACACTATAGGGGACGGCATGCAGAGGCAGCGGCAGCAGTGGCAGGCTAGAGAGTCTCATGGCGACATACCCTAAATGGACTCAGGCTTCACCAAAGGAGGTGAGCAAGAAGAGCTGAAATGATTTCCTATGTGAACAAAAGGTTGACGGTATATTTAGTCGATAACACAGCATGGTGGCGACATAGTGACCAAGTTCCATAACGTATCTGGTGAAACACCCGAAAAATTAGCCTGACACAGCTCTTTTGATAAAGGGGCCAAATGTGGAGGCAGCCATGGAGACGACTTCCATGATTAAGAGCGACAGTATGGGGCATTCATATTGCGCTGCTATGATTGCAACTTCAGGTCTCCAGCATGGCGGCGACAGATGGGCCGAGTTCCACTATGTATCTGGTGAAACACCTGAAAATTCTGCCTGACACAGCTCGTTTGATAAGGGGACGATGTATGGAGGCAGTGACGTAGTAGTAGATTAAAGGTGCTGCAGTTAAAACTATGTTAGTCGGATCTTGGGATGGAGCTGGCGCTCCACTGCCAGGCGAGCTTTCGCCTATCCAAGCCCCTGTCTCTCGGCTACTCCCCAAACAGCACTTCTAAGAACCTTTTGTATAAGATCAAGTGTAGTAGTGTTCTTATAATTTGGGTTATGGCGGGTGAGGGGAATGTAAACAGATGCGCAAGAAGCGCTGAAATAATATCGGTAAATGATAAAAGTTTGCCAGTATATTTTGTGGATTACACAGCAGGGTGGCGACAAAGTTAACAAGTTTGATGTGGAAGCCATGAAAACAACCCAAAATTCTGCCTGACACAGCTCGTTTGATAAGGGACCATGTATGGAGGCAGCTATATGTACGACTTTTGGAGGCAACTATGGCGATGACGTGTGGAGGTAGCAATGGAGACAACGTTTGGAGGCAGCTAAAAAGACGACGTGTGGAGGCTGCTATGGAGACAATTTAATTTGGATAGTGCCTGTATGTGGCAATCCAAAAAAGTTTTCAAACCAGAGGAGCAGGTAGGTGGTCCTCCAGAAAAATTAAATAGATTGAGTGCTTGTATGTGGCAGTCCAAAAAAGTTTTCAAACCAGAGGAGCAGGTAGGTGGTCCTCCAGAAAAATTAAATAAATTGAGTGCCTGTATGTGGCAGTCCAAAAAAAGTTTTCAAACCAGAGGAGCAGGTAGGTGGTCCTCCAGAAAAATTAAATAGATTGAGTGCTTGTATGTGGCAGTCCAAAAAAGTTTTCAAACCAGAGGAGCAGGTAGGTGGTCCTCCAGAAAAATTAAATAAATTGAGTGCCTGTATGTGGCAGTCCAAAAAAAGTTTTCAAACCAGAGGAGCAGGTAGGTGGTCCTCCAGAAAAATTAAATACATACAGTACTATAGCTAGAGCCAGTTGGCCCTGGCAAAAAATAGCCAGTTTCCTCTGCTTTAGTGTACAAAGAGGAGGAGAAGGAGGACAATGAGGAGGAGGAGTGCATACATTATTCAGGTTGAGCTTCTTTCACCTGGTGGAGAATGGAAATCCTGAGAAATCCAGGCTTTATTCATCTTGATAAGCGTCAGCCTGTCAGCGCTGTCAGTCGACAGGCATGTACGCTTATCGGTGATGATGCCACCAGCTGCACTGAAAACCCGCTCTGACAACACGCTAGCGGCAGGGCAGGCAAGAACCTCCAAGGCGTACAGTTCGTGCTACAGTTCGTGCCACATGTCCAGCTTTGAAACCCAGTAGTTGTAGGGAGCTGTGTGATCATTTAGGACAAAGGTATGGTCAGCTATGTACTCCCTCACCATCTTTCTGTAAAGATCAGCCCTACTCTGCCGAGACTGGGGACAGGTGACAGTGTCTTGCTGGGGTGACATAAAACTGGCAAAGGCCTTGTAAAGCGTACCCCTGCCAGTGCTGGACAAGCTGCCTGCTCGCCTACTCTCCCTCGCTACTTGTCCCGCAGAAGTACGCCCTCTGCCGCTAGCGCTGTCAGAAGGGAAATACTGTTTCAGCTTGTGCATCAGGGCTTGCTGGTATTCATGCATTCTCACACTCCTTTCCTCTCCAAGGATGAGAGTGGAAAGATTTTGCTTCTACCGTGGGTCCAGGAGAGTGAATACCCAGTAATCGGTGCTGGAATAAATTCTTTGAACGCGAGGGTCACGGGATAGGCAGCCTAGCATGAAATCTGCCATATGTGCCAGAGTCCCAACGCGCAAGAATTCACTCCCCTCACTGGCCTGACTGTCCATTTCCTCCTCCTCCAACTCCTCTTGTTCTGCCCATACACGCTGAACAGTGAAGGACTGAACAATGGTCCCCTCTTCTGTCTCGCCAACATTCTCCTCCTCTTCCTCCTCATCTTCCTCCACCTCCTCCGATATGCGCTGAGAAACAGACCTAAGGGTGCTTTGGCTATCAACAAGGGAATTTTCTTCCCCCGTCTCTTGTGACGAGCGCAAAGCTTCCGACTTCATGCTGACCAGAGAGTTTTTCAACAGGCCAAGCAGCGGGATGGTGAGGCTGATGATGGCGGCATCGCGACTGACCATCTGTGTTGACTCCTCAAAGTTACTCAGCACATGACAGATATCAGACATCCACGTCCACTCCTCATTGTAGACTTGAGGAAGCTGACTGATCTGACTACCAGTTCTGGTGGAAGTTGACATCTGGCAGTCTACAATCGCTCTGCGCTGCTGGTAAACTCTGGATAACATGGTTAATGTTGAATTCCACCTCGTGGGCAAGTCGCACAACAGTCGGTTAGCGGGAAATTGGAGGCGGAGCTGCGCTGCCCTGAGAGTGGCAGCATCTGTGCTGGACTTCCTGAAATGCGCACAGATGCGGCGCAACTTCTTGAGCAAATCAGACAGATTGGGGTATGTCTTCAGGAAACGCTGAACTATGAGATTTAACACATAGGCCAGGCATGGCACATGTGTCAGTCTGCCGAGTTGCAGAGCCGCCACCAGGTTACGGCCGTGGTCACACACAACCATGCCTGGCTTCAGGTTCAGCGGTGCCAGCCACAGATCAGTCTGCGCTGTGATGCCCTGTAATAGCTCTTGGGCGGTGTGCCTTTTATCGCCTGCTGTCGCTTAGCGATGGCACTGCTGCTGTGCCTAGAGCTACCGACTGATGGCGCCATGCCCACGGATGGTAATTCGGTGGAGGAGGGGGATGGCGCCATGCCCACGGATGGTAATTCGGAGGAGGAGGAGGCGTAGTAGGCCTTTGAGACCTGGACCGAGGTAGGCCCCGCAATCCTTGGTGTATATGACCAGCCCCAGGGTCAGACTCGGTCCCAGCCTCCACCAAGTTAACCCAATGTGCCGTCAGCGATACATAGTGGCCCTGCCTGGCAGCACTCGTCCACGTGTCCGTGGTCAGGTGGACCTTGTCAGAAACGGAGTTGGTCAGGGCACGGATGATGTTGTCTGACACGTGCTTGTGCAGGGCTAGAACGGCACATCAGGAAAAGTAGTGGCGGCTGGGGACCGAATACCGAGGGGTTCGAAAGGCTTCAGTCTCTACCAGCCTATAGGGCAGCATCTCCAGGCTAAGCAGTTTGGAGATGTGGACGTTGAGGGCTTGGGCGTGTGGGTGGGTTGCACTATACTTCCTTTTGCGCTCCAGCGTCTGGGGTATGGAGAGCTGAACGCTGGTGGATGCTGTGGAGGATCGTGGAGGCAAAGATGGGGTTTTCGCATGGGAGGTGTTTGGGCCGGGGTCCTGGGCAGGGGGCTGAGTAGCAGATGACACAGGGGAAGGAGCAGTGGTGTGCCCGGCCGGAGGTGAACGGGCTTGGTGCCATTGAGTGGGGTGTTTAGCATTCATATGCCTGCGCATACTGGTGGTAGTTAAGCTAGTAGTGGTGGAACCCCTGCTGATCCTGGTTTGGCACAGGTTGCACACCACAGTCCGTCGGTCATCCGGTGTTTCTTTAAAGAACCTCCAGACTTCAGAAAATATAGCCCTCGCCCCGGGAGCTTGACTACGTGAAACATTTGGCACTGATGCACCAGCTCTGGCCCTGCCTCTCCGTCTGGCCCCACCACTGCCTCGTCCAACCTGTTCTGGTATAGGACTCGCCTTTGTCTCAGAAGCACTGTGTTCACCCGGCCTATCAACCCAGCTTGGGTCTGTCACCTCATCATCCTCCGATCCCTCAGTCTGCTCCCCCCTCGGACTTCCTGCCCTGACAACAACTTCACCACTGTCTGACAACCGTGTCTCCTCATCGTCTGACACCTCTTTACACACTTCTTCCACTATGTCAATAATGTCATCATCACCCACAGACTGCGACCGATGGAAAACCTGGGCATCGGAAAATAGCTCAGCAGCAACCGGACAAGTGGTTTGTGACTGTGGGAAGGGTCCAGAAAACAGTTCCTCAGAGTATGCCGATTCAAATGCTAAATTTTTGTGGGAGGGGGCAGACTGGGGGGAAGGAGGCTGAGGTGGAGGAGCTGGAGGAGTGCTGATTTCGGTGACATGGGTGGACTGCACGGAAGACTGACTGGTGGACAAATGGCTAGAAGCATTGTCCGCAATCCACGACATCACCTCTTCGCACTGTTCTGGTCTCAACAGTGCTCTACCACGAGTCCCAGTAACTTGAGACATGATGAACCTAGGGAGTGTAGCTCTGCGGCGTTCCGCTGCTCCCTCATCAGCAGGTGGTGTCTCAACCCGCCCAGGACCACGGCCTCTGACCCCTGCAGTAGTTGGACGCCCACGTCCATGCCCTCGTCCTCTACCCCTAGCCCTCGGGTTAAACATTTTCAAAATTAAAGTGTAAACTTTAAATTTTTTTTTTTTGTGTGTTGTTTTTTTTTTTTTTTTTAAACAAAAGGATCCTATCCTATTGCTATGGCTAGTTTCTAACCTACACTGACAGCACACAACTGGATTTTTTGCTGTGCCTGATGACTTTGAGTTATAAAAAGAAATAAACGTAAAAAAAAATAAATCAGCAGACTGTGCCTAATTCAAATCAAACCCCTAATAAATTGTCCCACTTCGGTGTTTGAGGTGGATATGTGTGTCACTAAGAGCTAAACACAACGGTCGCAAGTCTCCCAGCAAATTCCTCACAATATGGTACTAGCTGCACTACTAGTGGCAGCAAGCCCAGCCACAAGCAAACCAAAAAAAAGTAAAATATAACGCTATTGTAGGCCTAAATAAGCCGTTGGGGTTCTCCTATGGCTATTTTCTAGCCTACACTGAAAGCACACTGCTTTGCCAGATTACTATGAGTTATAAAAAGAAATGAACGTTGAAAAAAAAAAAATCAGCAGACTGTGCCTAATTCAAATCAAAGCCCTAATAAATTGTCCCACTTCGGTGTTTGAGGTGGATATGTGTGTCACTAAGAGCTAAACAAAACGGTCGCAAGTCTCCCAGCAAATTCCTCACAATATGGTACTAGCTGCACTACTAGTGGCAGCAAGCCCAACCACAAGCAAACCAAAAAAAGTAAATATATAACGTTATTGTAGCCCTAAGAAGGGCTGTTTGGTTCTTGTAGAATCACTCCTGCCTAACACTATTCTAATAGAACACCGTAACGCTATCCCTGCAGCAGCAGCAGCTCTCTCCCTAGCGGCATCCAGACAGAGAATGATCCGAGCAGCGCGGGCAGGGGCTAGTCTATTCCAGGGTCATCTGATCAGGCCAGCCAACCACTGCTATCGACGTGTAAGGGTACCACGTCATGCTGGGTGGAGTGCAGAGTCTCCTGGCTTGTGATTGGCTCTGTTTCTGGCCGCCAAAAATCACAACGGCGGGAGATGCCATTTTCTCGAGCTGGCGAAATACTCATCCGAGCAACGAGCAGTTTCGAGTACGCTAATGCTCGAACGAGCATCAAGCTCGGACGAGTATGTTCGCTCATCTCTAGTTACGTTATATCTTGCAACAAACATCAATATTGTACAAATTGGACATGGACATTAATTTTCCTTACACCTGAGCTATCATACATCATGTATTCCTATTGAAAAAGATCCTTCATTCTTTTTTCTTTCCATTAATATGCTTAAATAAGATCCTGCTTAAGCCCTTAAGGACCAATGGTGATTGCACCTTAAGGACCTTGCAAGATTTTGAAAATCTGGAGTATGTGGATACTTTATGGAATAACATATCCAAGTCATTCTGGTGGAGTTTTTTTGTAACATGTTGATTTATCTTTCAGTGATAAAGTAAAATTCATATGATTTATCCTTACTTTTTAAAACTGGCAAAAATTGGCAATTCCACTGTTCTTTCTGTGATGAAAAATGCACCCAACATGACCATTATCCGCTTTTTGGACAATTGGCAGGGCCTACAATGGAGGGAGAGCATTTTAGCTTTTCTGGCTACAATTCAAGCTGCAACCAATTCTAGCCCTCCACCTCCTGACTACTCCACCACCCCGTTTGTATGCTGCCATCTTACTGGTTTTGCCTGCCAGGTTGTCACAGATACTAGGGTTTGCCTCCATTACCTCAATCGACTGTAGGGTGCAGCTTGACAGATGCACTTGCACTTTATACGTGTTCTCTCATTGTTTAGGGGTGGTTTGGGTGGATCACACCCATTCAGGAGGTGTTTTGTTTTTGCACCGATCATAGTGCATATAACATGGTAGACAATTGTATGTACTTCGGTACAATTTTAATTGATTTTATATTTATGTCTGTGTTCAGTGTTGGATGTTAATAAAATTTCCATGTCTTTTTCAACTAACTATGTCAGTGACACACTACTTTGTTCTTGTTTTGATTGTTCACTTAAAGTGTATCGACTATTATCCTTACATGGTTTAGTATCCTGCTGTGCAAAGTTCCACTTTCTTTGATTCAATTCTAGATGCTATCCACCATTAGAAGAGAAATTTGGCAATGACGATCTCAGAAATCCCTCAGAAGTGATCCAATTTGGGATACTATACCCTTTTTGGTCTATATATATGGGATTATCATGTCTTTATACCTTACCACTTTTTTCAGAATTAATGCAAAGCAAACATAAAAATTTTAAATTTTGATTATTTTCAGCGATATCTCACATTTTTTTGGCTTAAAATAAAGAGAATGACCAAAATGGATCCCAGATTTAATATATTAGTGTCTTCCATGGTGAAAAATGGACCCAACATGGCCATTATCCACTTTTTGGACAATTGGCAGGGCCTGCAATGGAGGGAGCGCATTTTAGCTTTTTAGGCCACAATTCAGACTGCAATGAATTACAGGTCCCATCTTCCTGGCAGAGGAAATGAGCAAGTGAATTATAGAATCCCTTCAGAAGTCACATAAGTGTGGAAACCTCATATTCCCAACCTTGTTACTTTTGTGAGTTTTGATTAAGGGAAACTGAAGAAATGGAACCCAATTTTTACAGTCCCCATAACATTCATCTAGAGGTATAATGGAAATTTGATTTTGAAGTGGCCAATAAATGTGAAGTGGGGCACTGCATAAATATGTGGACATTTCTGAATGAGCATAAAAAGTGACTAACTAAAAAAAAATTAATATTCTAGTGAGGTATGGTATTTGCGGAAACATTCATGAATGCATAGCCCTGGTTGGTCATGGCATGTCATGCACTGATAACCAGTGTCCTTCCTAATCCCATTTTTATAGCAGACACGGCATCTTTTTTGAGGATGGCCTTTTTAGTAGTTGGTGGGACTTGGGATGGGAAGTGCTGTCCTGCAACTATCCTGCTGGAATCACTTGATGTTGTAGTCCTTGATTCGCCACCATGGTCTCCAAAAATGAAACTTTTTATTACTTTTTCCTGGTAGTCCAGGTATGATCCCTGGTGGACGGTCTTTTTGTAAATGACGAATTGTACATGGCCATTTGCACCAGATTAATAGCCAGTTTCTTGTACTAGACTCTGGACTTTCTAATTTTACTGCAGCATTTGATCCGCGAGTTCTACCCCTCCCATGTTCTTATTATATTGCTGTATGCAGAGGGGTTTTGAATGGGTGGCATTTCTCCCACGGACAGGAACAGGGCAGCACTCAGTAGAATGAATGGTGGTTAGCACATGCACATCCTTTTTATCTCTGTATTTTAATAGCAATAAATTGCAAAGAGCTTTGCATTTCCCAGCTTTTAATTTAAAATTGATCAATGACTGTAGCGTTCGCAGTTTTTATAAACTTTCATGCCATATTTGGCTCTCTTGCTTTGGAGATATTGTCTGAATTTTAATTTCCCCTTGAACAAAACCAGCGGTTCGTCAAGTGCCAAATTTTTTTCAGGCATATTTTAAATTAAAATGCTTGATGAGAGGCTTATATTTAAATAGCCAATCATGGCTGGGGACACTTGCTGGGGGACATAATGAGTTGTCACTATAATGAATGAAGCGCATTCTAGCCTCGAAGCGCTTGCGCTGCATCACGTCCAGATACATAGCGGTGTCGTACAATACATCCATTGACCAGTATGATCTAATTGTTGGCTTTTTTAGAAGGCCCATATTCATAAGAAGGCCCCAAAATATCAGTATTTCTGCCTGGTCAACTGCCTTCCACAGGTTATCACGAGCATAAAGTGATTCAGGGTGTGTAGCCAAAAATTTACAAGCATACAAGTTTGTTTGTTGGACTATTAAATTTATTAAGTCTTCTGAAAAGAAGAACTTAAAATAATCTGCCTCGCAATAGCCTTTAGTCTTTTTTATGAACTCTTTATTTAAATATTTTCAATAAATACACATATGCTACAAAATTAACAAATACAATCCATATGCATATACAATTCCCTCTCCCCCCCCCCACCCCCTATTTTACCTGGAGAAGAACGAGGCAGAGAAAAAAAAATACAATCATTTTCCAATAACATTATAGCTGCCCTCTCTTTTTCCAACTGCATATTCATCATTGTCAAATTCCCAAATCTACCTGTACAATAACAAAAAACGACAAAAACACAGAGGGAAAAAAAACCACACATAGGGCTACCCCCTTTCTCCCCCCAGCTCCCCATTGGCCTCCTCCCCCGACCATCTAATATGTATAAAAGGTGTTAATCTTCCAACAATCTCCTGTATTCCACTGAGAATTGATATTTCGCCCAGTTCCCCCAAGTCTTCTGGAATAAATCATGTTTCCCTTTCATAAATGCTGTTAACTCTTCCATTTTCCTAATCTCTTCCACTCTCTGGACCCATTCTTTATATGTGGGGGTACTCGTGCTTTTCCAATTGGAAGTTATACAAGCCCTTGCCGCATTAACTAGAGGACCCACAATTAGAGATTTATATCTCTCTGATGAAAGTTTGGACATATGTAGTAGGCAAAGCGGGGAGGTCCAACTCAATCTCCATCTCCCCCTCTCCCAATTGCCTCAGTGTTTGTCCCACCTGATCCCAGAGAGGTCGGACACCAGGGCATTCCCAAAAGACATGTAGCAGGGTACGTCTCTCCTTTCCACATCTCCAACACAAGATGGATAGATGGATGCATCTTATTTAATACAACGGGAACTCTATACCATCTCGATATTATTTTATATCCTTGCTCTTGTATATTAGAGGCAATGGAAGAGCAATATGTTAAGTTATAAATCTGTTTCTCTTGTTATTCTGTTATGTCAATATCAAGGTCCCTTTCCCATTTCCCTCTCTTTGGTCTCTCTCTACTCTCCCCATCTGTCAACAAATTATGGATTACTGAAAGAGAATGAGATATATGGCCTTTACCCAAACATCTCTCTTCGAAAATTGTTAAATCTCGACAGAAGGAACCTGCTGGTGGTAAGGATCTTAGAAAATGATGTAGTTGGAGTGCTCTCCAGTAACCCAGATGGCTGGTAATCTCCTGTGAGATTAAGTCCCTCAGCGTCCACCACTCATTCTCCTTTATGTAATTCTTAGCGTATATTCTCCCAAACTGATTCCACTCTTTGAATCTATGATCTTCCCTACCTGGTTCAAATTTTGGATTATCTAGAATGGGAAACAGAGGGGACAATGTAGGAGATAGATGTAAATATGTAAATATTTATTACATATCTTTAACGTTGGAGTTATAGTTGGATGTTTAAAATCAGGTAAACATGGTAATTGGATCCAGGGGGCACTTTTAAGAGAGATCGGTGATACACTTTCTTCTATTTCTACCCATAGTTTCAGATCTTTATGTCTATGCCAATCTATTACCCTTGAAAGATGGGTAGCTATATAGTATCTAACTATATTTGGCACTCCCAATCCTCCTTTGCATTTTGACTGGTATAATATCTCTCTTGAAACTCTCGCCTTCTTCCCCCTCCAGATAAAGGCAAAAATATAGGAAGTCATTCTTTGAAAAAATGATTTAGGAATTGTAATTGGGATTGCCAGTAAAAAATACAAAATTCTTGGGAGTAAGTTCATTTTTATTATAGAGCATCTGCCCAACCAAGGGAAAGTCCCTTTGCCCCAACGATCCAGATCTCTCTCTACCTGATTCATTAACGGTATAAAATTCTTTCTAAATAGTCTATTTAGGTCAGCTGTTAAGACAATCCCCAAATATTTAATCTCTTCTGTATTCCATTTGAAGGGAAATTTCTCCTTCAGATTCACCACCTCTCTCTACTGGGAATGGAGATGTTTAGTATTTCGGATTTGTTTAAATTTATTTTAAACAATAACTTAGAGTAATTTAGCAATTCTACCGTCAAGTTAGGCAATAATAAAAAATAATAAATCATCTGCATAAGCAGACACTTTATGATTCCTCTGTCCAATTTTAATACCTTCTATATCTACATTAGCCCTGACAGCACACAGAAGTAGTTCAATAACTAAAGAAAATATGAGAGGGGAGAGGGGGCATCCCTGTCTGGTTCCGTTCGATAGAGAAAAATATTTAGATGTAACACCATTTATTTTAACTGCAGCGGTTGGGTTTTCATATAAAGCTCCAATCCATGTTTGCATTCTCACACCCAAACCTATATGGGTTAAAGAGCTCTTGATGAAGTCCCAACGTATTCTCTCGAATGCTTTCTCCGCATCAGCAGATAAGAGTACTGCTGGAATGCCCCCCTCCGGATTTCATGAATCACTTTAATCGCTCCGGTTGTCCCATCTCTTGATTCCTTAGTAGGCATAAAGCCAATTTGGTCTCTGTGCATTAGGTTTACCAGATAAGGCGAAAGCCGGTTGGCCAGGATCTTAGCAAATAACTTCAGATCCGAGTTAAGGAGCGAAATTGGTCTGTAGTTCGCACAAAAATTTGGGTCCTTCCCGTCTTTATGTATCACAAAGATATGCGCTCGCAGAAGCCCTAGTGCAAGGGGTTCATCTGATTGAATTGTATTAAATGTTTCTAAAAATCTGTTTTGAAGAAGTTGTGATGAGAAGATTTTATAGTATTTTATTGTAAACCCATCGGGTCCTGGGGCTTTTCCTGGTGCTGTTGATAAGATCGCCTCCTGAAATTCCTGTGCTGAGATAGGTCTATCTAATTCTTCAATTGCCTCTGACGGAAGCATTTTCGAGTCCTCAAGATATTTTTGTATTACAGTCTTTGGGACCTCGATATCCTCTCTCTCCTTTATGTTGTATAAATCATAATAATATTTACCCTATACATATGCCCTACTTCTCTGGTCTCTCAAGGCTCTGGCTAATGTCTTCCCTGGTTTGTTTCCAAACTCATAAAAGTGTCGCCGGCATCTCTGTAATATTGCTTTAGCTTTGTTAAATGTTATTGTTTTATATTGTTCCCTAAGTTGGCATAGATGTGCTCCCAAATCCTGCTGAGCTGATCTTTTGTGTATTTTCTCTATTTGTTGTATTTGTTTTAATAAATCTTCTACCTGGGTGTTGTGTTTTTTCTTAATTCGCGATCCAACTTCCACCAGCATGTGGTTTTTATGTGCCTCCCATAGCCACTGTTTGGAAATATCTGGCGTATCATTTTGTTCAAAAAAAATTATTTATTTTTGCTGATAGCTCCTCAAATCATTTTATCATCTAATATGCTCTCATTCAATCTCCAGTCCCAACTCCTCGCTTTAAGGGGAGGAAAGGACAAAGAGACTGAGATCAATGCATGATCTTAAAATGAAATCGGGAAGATCTTTGCATCCTCAAGATATGTTAAAGCACAGTGAGACAAAGATATAGTCAATTCTAGAATACACATTATGTGTATGCGAGAAGAAGGTGTAATCTTTCTCAGCTGGATGGAGAAACCTCCACGTATCCATCAGTTGAAAGGTATGTAAAGTCCTTTGAAATGTCCTTCTTATTCCCTGAGAGATTGACGATCTGCCACTTGATGTATCTAAATTTGGGTCTAAGGACAGATTCATATCTCCTCCTATAATGAATTTTCCTTCAATAAACTCCTCCATTTCCTGTAAAATATCTTTAAGGGCTTTGGCTTGACCGGTATTTGGTAAATATATTGATCCCAAAGTATATAGGGCTGAGGCTATTTTGCCTTTAACAGATACATAACGCCCTTCTTCATCAATTTTCTTATCTATTAATTCCCACATTGTATTCCTAGAGAAGATAATAGAGATCCCTTTTGTCTTAGAATCTAATGAGAAGCTATGGTATACAAGTGGGTAATTCCTATCAAAGAGCCTAGGGATTTGGTCTGAGCGAGTGTTTCTTGTATTAATGCACTAGAGGCTTTTTGTTTTTTGAGCAAACGCAACAGAGAGATTCTTTTCTCAGGTATATTTAAGCCCTTTGTGTTCAGAGATACTAATTGTATGACCATACAATGTTCTTATTAAGACTAAGAGGGGGATACGATAGGTGTGAGGTTACAAATATAGTAATGGGGGAGAAAAATGAGGGGGGCCCTGGGAATAGAAAAAAAAAAATCTTTTTTGAGGATGGTCTTTTTTGTAGTTGGTGGGACTTGGGATGGGAAGTGCTGTCCTGCAACTATCCTGCTGGAATCACTTGATGTTGTAGTCCTTGATTCGCCACCATGGTCTCCAAAAATGAAACTTTTTATTAATTTTTCCTGGTAGTCCAGGTATGATCCCTGGAGGACAGTCTTTTTGTAAATGACGAATTGTACATGGCCATTTGCACCAGATTAATAGCCAGTTTCTTGTACTAGACCTTGGACTTTCTAATTTCGCCTAAGGGCTGCAGCATTTGATCCGCAAGTTCTACCCCTCCCATGTTTTTATATTGTTGTATGCAGAGAGGTTTTGAATGGGTGGCATTTCTCCCATGGACAGGAACAGGGCAGCTCTCAGTAGAATGAAGGGTGGTTAGCACATGCACATTTTTTTATCTCTGTATTTTAATAGCAATAAATTGCAAAGAGCTTTGCATTTCCCAGCTTTTAATTTAAAATTGATCAATGACTGAAGCATTCGCAGTTTTTATAAACTTTCATGCCATATTTGGCTCTCTTGCTTTGGAGATATTGTCTGAATTTTAATCTCCCCTTGAACAAACCCAGCGGTTCGTCAAGTGCCAAATTTTTTTCAGGCATATTTTAAATTAAAATGCTTGATGAGAGGCTTATATTTAAATAGCCGATCATGGCTGGGGTCACTTGCTGGGGGACATAATGAGTTGTCACTTTAATGAATGAAGCGCATTCTAACCTCGAAGTGCTTGAGCGGCATCACGTCCAGATACATAGCGGTGTCGTACAATACATCCATTGACCAGTATGATCTAATTGTTGGCTTTTTTAGAAGGCCCATATTCAAAAGAAGGCCAAAAATATCAGCATTTCTGCCTGGTCAACTGGCTTCCACAGGTTAGAGCATAGGGCATCTTTGGGATGTGGTGGAACGGGAGATTCGCATCATGGATGTGCAGCCGACAAATCTGCGGCAACTGTGCGATGCTATCATGTCAATATGGACCAAAATCTCTGAGGAATGCTTCCAGCATCTTGTTGAATCTATGCCACGAAGAATTGAGGCAGTTCTGAAGGCAAAAGGGGGTCCAACCCGTTACTAGCATGGTGTACCTAATAAAGTGGCCGGTGAGTGTATATGGACGCTGGTCACTGACAGGAGCAATCACGGTATCACTGGGCACTATAAAGATACTTGTCACTGACAGAAGCAATCACGGTATCACTGGACACTATACGGACACAGGTCACTGACAGCAATCACAGTATTACTGGACACTATACGGACACTGGTCACTAACTGGAGCAATCACAATATCACTGGACACTATACGGACGCAGGTTAGAGACGGGAGCAATCACGGTATCACGGGACACTATACGGACGATGGTGACTGACAGAAGCGATCGCGTTATAACTCGAAACAAAATGGACGCTGGTCACTGACAGGAGAAGTCACAGTATTACTGGACAATATATGGACGCTGGTCACTGACAGGAGCAATCACGGTATCACTGGACACTATACAGATGCTGTTCACTGACAGGAGCAATCACTTTATTACTGGATGTTATTCAGTGACAGGAGCAATCACAATATCACTGGACACTATACGGACGCTGGTCACTGACAGGAGCAATTACAGTATCACTGGACACTGGTCAGAGACAGTTGCAATCACGGGACACTATACGGACGCTGGTCACTCACAGGAGCAATCACTTTATTACTGGACACTGTATGAACGCTGGTCACTGACAGGAGCAATCACTGTATTACTGGACACTATATGGACGCTTGTCACTGACAGGAGCAATCACAGTATCACTGGACACTATACGGATGCTGGTCACTGACAGGAGCAATCACAGTATCACTGGACCCTATACGGACGCACGTCACTGACAGGAGCAATCACAGTATCACTGGACACTATGGACGCTGGTCAGAGACGGGAGTAATCACGGTATCACAGGACACTATACGGCACTATCACAGCATTACTGGACACTAAACAGACGCTGGTCACTGACAGGAGCAGTCACAGTATTACTGGACAATATATGGACGCTGGTCACTGACAGGAGCAATCACGGTATCACTGGACACTATATGGACGCAGGTCACTGACAGGAGCAATTACAGTATCACTGGACACTATGGACGCTGGTCAGAGACAGAAGCAATCACGGTATCACTGGACACTAAACAGACGCTGGTCACTGACAGGAGCAATCACTTTATTACTGGATGTTATTCAGTGACAGGAGCAATCACAGTATCACTGGACACTATATAGACGCTGGTCACTGACAGGAGCAATTACAGTATCACTGGACACTATGGACGCTGGTCAGAGACAGGAGCAATCACGGTATCACTGGACACTATGGACACTGGTCAGAGACAGGTGCAATCACAGAATCACTGGACATTATACAGACGTAGGTCACTAACAGAAGCAATCACAGTATTACTGGACACTATACGGATGCTGGTCACTGACAGGAGCAATCACTGTATTACTGAAAACTATACGGACGCAGGTCACTGACAGAAGCAATCACGGTATTACTGGACACTATAGGGACGCAGGTCACTGACAGGAGCATTCACAGTATAACTCGAAACAAAATGGACGCTGGTCACTGAAAGGAGCAATCACGGTCTCTATGGACACTAATGTTATCAATGACAGGATAAGGTCTGACAAGGTAATTGGAAGAGCTTGGGAGTAAGAGGGGGCACACACGAACTCTGTGGGGCACACTGTAACAATGTTTTGTTCTGAGAGGAGGCTCAGCAGACACAGCACCAATCTCATCCACAACTCTGACTGAAATGACGAGATCGGTGCTGTATTCTAGCCTCCTCTCACAGTATACAGCTATGATTGGTTGGTGTGACGTCACCGACCAATCATAGGGATTGTCGGAAAGGGAGTACTGCGATTGGCCCTTGGAGCGATGCCTGTGACACTGTGCCGTTGTAAGTATGTATGTCTGTTGTATTTCGTTTCTAGGTTAGTGGTATCTAATGTAGATTTTGCTATATAATAACTATGAGTATTAAGAAAGCATTTAAATCTCCACTTACCTAGTATCACGCATGTCTGAGGAAGGAGGACACACCTCCGAAACGTCACACTAGACCATACGGGCGTCGGTTGCTCAGTGAAAAGCCATGATCTCCTAGCGTGCTACAATTTTATGGACAATTGACACTGTTTGCCGAAGATATGGTGATGTACTGGTGTTTTATGTCTTTTCACATTTGGATATAAAGAAAAATTGATTTATATTGCGGACTCCGGTCATATGTCTCTAAATGCTTTGTCACTGTGTGTTTACACAAGGTGACCGTTTAAATGGATGACGAAAATGCAAGTTCCGGTGCCGGAACGTGCACCCAACTTGGACGTGCATTTTCGTCATATGTCCTGAAAGGGTTAAGATTAAATCCCTCTGGGCTTGCAGAGCTCAACACAAACAGTATGACTCCCTGTTGACTAGTTTCTTTCCTGTATCCCCTCTTCTAGCAGGGGAAGTAACCCTTTCAATGCCTTGCCACATAAATGAATTTAAAAATGTTTGGATAACGAAGAGACATTCGGGTTCATACCCTTGGCATCAGACATATGTCTTCTAATCCTTGTTTTTACTGGGCAAGTAGTACATCCAACGCACAGTTTTCTACAAGTATTGCAAGCTGCTAAATAAACTACATTGTTGGTGTTACAGTTAATATAAGAATTGATAACGTACTCCCTGTTAGTGGAATACGACATAAATTTCCCATTGCAAGAAACATACTTGCAAGCTTTATAGATACAATTTCCACATTTAAAACTTCCTTTGACATCTAACCAGGTCAGAATTATGGGGCGCTGTTTGTTCACAATGTATTCTGTGCAACAAAATGTGTTTAGTGGCACAAAATTAATTTTGTGATCACAGAATTCATACTATGGACACAGAATTCAATGTTGTCATCACAAAATCTGTTTTGTGCTTACAAAAGTAATATTTATCGACCCAAATTGCCTTTTGTCATTACAAAAATCTTTTTTGTGTGCACAAAATCAATTAGACTTTCACAGAATGCACAAAAATAATTTTGTGATGCAGTTTATTTTGTGTGAACAGAATGTATTTTGTGTCACAAAATATAATTGTTTGACTACAAAATGCCATTTTGTTGCACAAAATACGATTTTGTGTCACACACAATAATATTTTGTCATACAGAATACATTTTGTCTCACAAAATGTATTCTGTAACAAAGAATTAATTTTGTCTCACAAATTGCATTCTGTCACACAGAATTTATTCTGTCTCACAAAATGCATCTTGTCATACAAAATTCACAAAATGTATTCTGTCACACAGAATTAATTTTGTCTCACAAAATTCACAAAATGTATTTTGTAACACAGAATTAGTTTTGTCTCACAAAATGCATTTTGTCACATAGAATTTATTCTATCACATAGAATTTATTCTGTCACACAAAATGCATTTTGTCATACAAAATGCAAAAAATGTATTCTGTAACACAGAATTAATTCTGTCACACAAAATGCATTTTGTCGTTCAAAATTCATTCTGTCACACAGAATTAATTTTGTCTCACAAAATGCATTCTGTCACACAAAATGCATTTTGTCACACAAAATTGACAAAATTCATTCTGTCACACAGAATTTTGTCAGAAAAAATGCATTTTGTCATACAAAATTCACAAAATGTATTCTGTCACACAGAATTAATTGTGTGAATTAATTTTGTGTGAACAGAATGTATTTTGTGTCACAAAATATAATTGTTTGACTACAAAATGCCATTTTGTTGCACAAAATACGATCTTGTGTCACACACAATAATATTTTGTCATACAGAATACATTTTGTCTCACAAAATGTATTCTGTAACAAAGAATTAATTTTGTCTCACAAAATGCATTCTGTCACACAGAATTTATTCTGTCTCACAAAATGCATCTTGTCATACAAAATTCACAAAATGTATTCCGTCACACAGAATTAATTTTGTCTCAAAAAATTCACAAAATGTATTTTGTAACACAGAATTAATGTTGTCTCACAAAATGCATTCTGTCACATAGAATTTATTCTGTCACACAAAATGCATTTTGTCATACAAAATTCACAAAATGTATTCTGTAACACAGAATTAATTCTGTCACACAAAATGCATTTTGTCATACAAAATTTACAAAATTCATTCTGTCACACAGAATTAATTTTGTCTCACAAAATGCATTCTGTCACTGTGAAATTATTTGTTGCATCAAAAAGTTAGTAAATACAAAATTACCAAATAAATGAAGTAATTAACCCCTTGCTAATACAGCGTTGGCTCCCGGCGATTAGTGCTTAGCACTGTAGTAGTACAGCACAAGTGCAAGAGGGCTATCCCGTGCCACCATGTCACGTGATGTGGTGACATCACGATGGGACGCAGGTGACTGAGGCAGGAGAACCTCCAGCCAACATCACCCGACCAATCGGATCAGTCCCGCCCTCTGATCGCTGCGATTGGCCAGTCAATCCTGACTGGCCAATTGCAGCATTTTTCGGCTAAAAAATGTGTTTTTAGCTCCTTCCACTAGCGGCACCATTCTGGTTTGGTACCGCTGGAGAGATGAGCAGAGCGTTACTGTGTGCACGAAAACACATTTTTCCTATCTTATCCCTATTGATCCCTCTCTGTTCCCTACTGCATCCTGTGTGTTCCCTGTGTAATCACCACGCATGATCACACTTGTCCTCCGTTTTTCCCATCTCCTGTCTGTCCCTTCTGAACCCAAACGCACTTTTCAGTGCGCTGCGGTAGCGTTGTTCTGCACTGGACGCACTTTTCAGTGCGCCGTGTGAATAGCGCTACACAGTATCTTTAGCGGTAGTTAGGTTGTCTTAGGGCAGCTAGGTGCATCTGTAGCGCCATTTTGCGCAGTGCACATAGGTTTTTTCTGGTCCCTGGTATTATTTTTTTCCAGAGCGCCGTAGGTGTACCCGTAGTTGGGTGCACTCTATTTTTTGTGTGTGCCATCTGTGCGGCTTGTCTGTGTATGTTCTCTAGTTTTTTTCTGTTGCACACTTATTTATTTGTGTGCAGTCTCTCAGAAGACGTGCACCGCGTTGGAGGCATACAACATGCCGGCCTCTGACACAGAGGCAGCTAGTGGGGATGATGCCCCCTTTTACCGATCATCATCCTCCTGCTTATCTTCCAGTGACCTGGAAGGACCCTGAGAAGGCGCCGTAGGGTTCCTGTGCCTGGGATCTCTGCGATTGATATGCCTGGGACTTCTGCGATTGATGTGCCTGGGACCTCTGCGATTGATGTGCCTGGGACTTCTGCGATTGATGTGCCTGGGACTTCTGCGATTGATGTGCCTGGGACCTCTGCGATTGATGTGCCTGGGACCTCTGCGATTGATGTGCCTGGGACTTCTGCGATTGATGTGCCTGGGACCTCTGCGATTGATGTGCCTGGGACCTCTGCGATTGATGTGCCTGGGACCTCTGCGATTGATGTGCCTGGGACCTCTGCGATTGATGTGCCTGGGACCTCTGCGATTGATGTGTCTGGGACCTCTGCGATTGATGTGCCTGGGACTTCTGCGATTGATGTGCCTGGGACTTCTGCGATTGATGTGCCTGGGACTTCTGCGATTGATGTGCCTGGGACTTCTGCGATTGATGTGCCTGGGACTTCTGAGATTGATGTGCCAGGGACTTCTGAGATTGATGTGCCTGGGACTTCTGCGGATGTGCCTGGGACTTCTGCGATTGAGGGGCTTCCACTGACCCCACATGGGTAACCCCAAATAATAATACCCCTCAGGTGCCTGACTTTTTGGGCCAACCTGGAATTAAATTTGACATGGCAGGGCTCAGAGCTGTGGACTTTTTAAAGTTTTTTTTTTTGATGAGGAGCTGTTGAATTTAATTGTAGTCTAGACCAATCTGTACGCTGCACAACATATGCCCAAAATCCCTCTTCATTTTATGCACAACCCTACAGGTGGACCCCTGTCACTGCAGCAGAGATGGAGAAGTATTGGGGCATAATACTTCTTATGCGGATTATAAAGAAGCCATCAATCACAGCACAGACATTCTGTACCACACCCCAATGTCCTGCATGGCGATGAGCAGGATGCGCTCTGCAGCCATCCATAAGTTTATGCACTACACCTACAACACACAGTGCCCACCCAGAGTTGACCCCAGTTATGATTGTTTATTTAAGGTCAGGCTTTTTAGTGCCAAGTTTGCCCAGGCATATACCTGTGAGCATAGACGAGTCCCTGGTACAATTCAAATTCAATTCTGAGTAATCACCAATCCTTGTAATATAAACAATGTAATCTCTAGGGGGGAAAGGGAAATGTACATTTGTTATAACCTTTCTAGGAACGGTTTAAGGCTACATTCACTCAAAGGTATGGAGGACGTATATACAGCCTACGTATATACGGCACATATATACGTCCCCATATATTTCAATCGCCTCACGGCGCTGTACGGGGGCGGTATGTGCGGCACTGTAACGTTCCATAGTCCGTAGAAAGAAAGGACATGTCCTATATTTCTCCGGAATACGGTGCTGTGCGCTGTGTATTCCTATGGAGAGGGGCTATGGGGCAGCGCTCATCCCCCGCTCCTCTCCCCGGCAACGATGTATGCCCCCGTAATACAGTACTAGGGTACAGCGGGCATGCATCGTGTGCATGTAGCCTAACCCTTTTAATGACAATGGTCAACTAGGAGGAAGAGAATCCACACTGACAACTAGGACTGAGAGAATCCACACTGACAACTAGGAGTGAGAGGATCCACACTGACAACTAGGACTGAGAGGATCCACGCTGACAACTAGGACGGAGAGGATCCACGCTGACAACTAGGAGTGAGGGGATCCAAGCTGACAACTGGGAGTGAGAGGATCCACACTAACAACTAGGAGAAGAGGTTCCACACTGACAACTAGGAGTGAGAGGATCCACACTGACAACTAGGAGTGAGAGGATCCACACTGACAACTAGGAGTGAGAGGATCCACACTGACAACTAGGAGTGAGAGGATCCACGCTGAAAACTAGGAGTGAGAGGATCCACGCTGACAACTAAGAGTGAGAGGATCCACACTGACAACTAGGACTGAGAGGATCCACGCTGACAACTGGGAGTGAGAGGATCCACGCTGACAACTGGGAGTGAGAGGATCCACTAGGAGTGAGAGGATCCACGCTGACAACTAGGAGTGAGAGGATCCACACTGACAACTAGGAGTGAGAGGATCCACGTTGACAACTGGGAGTGAGAGGATCCACGCTGACAACTAGGAGTGAGAGGATCCACGCTGACAACTAGGAGTGAGAGGATCCACGCTGACAACTAGGAGTGAGAGGATCCACGCTGACAACTTGGAGTGGGCGGATCCACGCTGACAACTAGGAGTGAGGGGATCCACACTGACAACTAGGAATGAGAGGATCCATCCTGACAACTAGGAGTGAGAGGATCCACACTGACAACTAGGAGTGAGAGGATCCAAACTGACAACTAGGAGTGAGAGGATCCACACTGACAACTAGGAGTGAGAGGATCCACACTGACAACTAGGAGTGAGAGGATCCACACTGACAACTAGGACTGAGAGGATCCACACTGACAACTAGGACTGAGAGGATCCACACTGACAACTAGGACTGAGAGGATCCACGCTGACAACTGGGAGTGAGAGGATCCACGCTGACAACTGGGAGTGAGAGGATCCACTAGGAGTGAGAGGATCAACACTGACAACTAGGACTGAGAGTATCCACACTGACAACTAGGAGTGAGAGGATCCACGCTGACAACTAGGAGTGAGAGGATCCACGCTGACAACTAGGAGTGAGGGGATCCACGCTGACAACTAGGAGTGAGGGGATCCACACTGACAACTAGGAATTAGAGGATCCACACTGACAACTAGGACTGAGAGGATCCACGCTGACAACTGGGAGTGAGAGGATCCACGCTGACAACTGGGAGTGAGAGGATCCACTAGGAGTGAGAGGATCAACACTGACAACTAGGACTGAGAGTATCCACACTGACAACTAGGAGTGAGAGGATCCACGCTGACAACTAGGAGTGAGAGGATCCACGCTGACAACTAGGAGTGAGGGGATCCACGCTGACAACTAGGAGTGAGGGGATCCACACTGACAACTAGGAATTAGAGGATCCATCCTGACAACTAGGAGTGAGAGGATCCACACTGATAACTAGGACTGAGAGGATCCATTTAGCTATAAGTCACTCAGGGACAGCAATGATGGAGAGAGGGATAGGTCACCATGATGAGAGAGGCGGCACCTACAGTCGTTGAAGTGTGCGGTGACCTGTATATAGTATCAGGACTGTCTCATTATTACTGGTCTGGGTCGTGTTCTTTGTAATCTGCTAATGTGATACCAAGTATTAAATATATAAATACAGGATTTTGGCCTATTTTTTTTTTGGGGGGGGGGTATGTTTCTAGTGAAGCACGTTCTTTTTTCTGGGGGGTACGGTGATATATGTGTGTCCGTGCACTCCGCACTTTTATGGCGGCCGTATTCTAGCTGACATTCGTTAAAGGAAACCTACCATAATGGATCTACCTAAAAAGATCTTTATCCAGGGGAGGAGAGGCGTATAGCAGAGCTGACTGTGTGTGTGAGATGTAGCAGGGCTGAGAGTGTCATTGGGGCAGATTTATCGAGCTGTCTAAAATTCAGAATATTCCCATCACAGCTCCCCTTTAAAATATTCCTGAGCACTGAAATTAAAGCTGAGCTGTAATTGGATGCCATGTGCAACTAGGAATATTCTGACTTTTAGACAGCTTGATAAATCTGCCCCATTGTGTGTAATAGGCATCTCATGGATCTCATCATCTCTGATCTGTCTCATCTCTTTCTATGTGTCAGATACTAGTGAATGTTCAGAAGGTAAATGAAAGTGTAGATAAACCCTGTACCCTTATAATCTAACCACATTGTCAGATCACAGCTCCTCACAGCACAGAGGAATCATGAAGTGTCTGCTCAGAGAGTCCCCGCTCACACTCTGGAATCTTACACCGAACATCACTGAGTGATAGGAGCTAAAACACCAATAACACTGAGTAACATTGTAAAGTAAGGGGTTAAACATGATCTTTATTGTGTAAACATTGAGATGTGAGAACTTTATTTCATGGGAAAACCCCTTTAAGGAGATCTCTTACTACCCAAAATCTGGTGGGCTAAGGGACCCGGTTTTGCCATCCAGCATTTAGTTTGCTTTATATAAAGGATGCTAAATCCTGATGGGCTAAAGGAGCGGCTCCCTCTATCCACCAGGACCGGATATTTCTAATGGGGAAATCCTGATCCTCAATGTAGAGACTGATCTACATCCCACATTAGATCCATGTCACCCAGCACCCCCACATTACACCCATGTCACCCGGCACCCCCCACATTACACCCAAGTCACCCTGCACCCCCACATTAGACCCAAGTCACCCTGCACCCCCAAATTACACCCAAGTCACCCTGCACCCCCACATTACACCCAAGTCACCCTGCACCCCCACATTACATCCATGTCACCCTGCACCCCCACATTACATCCATGTCACCCTGCACCCCCACATTACATCCATGTCACCCTGCACCCGCACTTTACATCCATGTCACCCTGCACCCCCACATTACAGCCATGTCACCCTGCACCCCACATTACACCCCTCTCCCCGACTCCCCACCTTCTCCTCTCCCTGACTCCCCACCTCCTCCTTTCCCTGCTCCTCACCTCCTCCTCTCCCTGCTCCCCACCTCCTACTCTCCCTGCTCCCCACCTCCTCCTCTCCCTGCTATCCCACCTCCTCCTCTCCATGCTCCCCACCTCCTCCTCTCCCTGCTCCCCACCTCCTCCTCTCCCTGCTCCCCAACTCCTCCTCTCCATGCTCCCCACCTCCTCCTCTCCCTGCTATCCCACCTCCTCCTCTCCATGCTCCCCACCTCCTCCTCTCCCTGCTCCCCACCTCCTCCTCTCCCTGCTCCCTACCTCCTCCTCTCCCTCCATTACTCCTCTATCCCTCAGGGCTGCAGCTTCTACCAGGGATCTCCATGGTTTCTGTGCAACTCTAGAGTTGCTCCTCCCACACAAGTCACATGGCGATGACGTCATCAAAGGTTCTTTACACCACGAGGAAATAGAATCTACTGTAACTTCTCAGAGCAGACTCTTTCCTGTGTATATACAATGTGCAGGAGATCAGCACAATCCAGTCCCTACCCTATCTATAGACCACAACCAGGGCACCTCACAACCTCCAGCCTGACAGCAGAGCTGGAGCTTCACTGCTGTCTCCAGGACCTGGGAATAAAGGAAGCATTTCATTGGTTGGCTGGTCTGTTTGACTGACAGATATTTCTCACAGAATAAGAATTCTGTCGCATAGATTGGTATTTTGTAGTACAGAAGTAGAATTCTGTCGCACAGAATAGTATTTTGTATTGCAGAAGTAGAATTCTGTAGCACAGAATGGCATTTTGTAGTACAGAAGTAGAATTCTGTCGCACAGAATGGCATTTTGTAGTACAGAAGTAGAATTCTGTCGCACAGAATAGTATTTTGTAGTACAGAAGTAGAATTCTGTCGCACAGAATGGTATTTTGTAGTACAGAAGTAGAATTCTGTCACACATAATGCCATTTTATAGTACAGAAGTAGAATTCTGTCGCAAAGAATAGTATTTTGTAGTACAGAAGTAGAATTCTGTCGCAAAGAATAGTATTTTGTAGTACAGAAGTAGAATTCTGTCGCAAAGAATAGTATTTTGTAGTACAGAAGTAGAATTCTGTCACACAGAATAGTATTTTGTAGTACAAAAGAAGAATTTTGTCAAACAGAATACTATTTTGTCAAACAGAATGGTATTTTGTAGTACAGAAGTAGAATTCTGTCACACAGAATAAGAATTCTGTCGCACAGAATAGTATTTTGTAGTACAGAAGTAGAATTCTGTCACACAGAATGGCACTTTGTAGTACAGAAGTAGAATTTTGCCGCACAGAATGGTATTTTGTATCACAGAAATAGTTTGTTGTACAAAATAAGAGTTTTGTCTCACAGAATGGCATTTTATAGTACAGAAATGTAATTTTGAAAAGACTCTTATACAAAAGTCATTTTGTTAAAAAAAATTATTCTGTGCCACAAAATAAAAAATCTGTGTCACAGGACAAGTTTTGTGTCTACAAAATTTAATTCTGTGTCACAAAAAATTATTCTGTAAACACAATTGTTTTTTTGTTCACATAATCTATTATGTAAGCACAAAATAAATTTGGTGTTCACTAAAAGTAGATGTGTAGTTTTGTGCAAGTGTAATGTATTTTGTCTTCAAGCTGAATATTTTGTGAACACAAAATTATTCTGTGCTTACAAAATAGATTCTGTGTCACAAAATGCACTGTGAACAAACGGCACCCCATACAGAATACATTGTCCCCTGCTAAAGAAAAAACTTGGAGAAATTCTGGAACCTAGAGAATTGGCCTTTCTGGAGACAAATCCTAGTGCTATGTAGTTGCATAGCTCAGAATCTTGTGTTAAGATGAGGGGATGTTTTTTTTAACTATGCTCGAGTATAAGCCAACACGAGTATAAGCTGAGGTACGTAATTTTTACATAAACAAGTGGGAAAATCTATTGATTTGAGTAAAAGCCGAGGGTGGGAAATGCATTGGTTACAGCCCCCCCCCCCCAGTATCTAGCCTGCCAGAGCCCCTGTAGTATAAAGCCTGCCAGCCCCATAGTATATAGCTTGCCAGCTCTATAGTATTTAGCCAGCCTGCCCCCCTTTAGTTAAAAAAAAAATTAACATTGTACTCTCCTTCCCGACGTCCCCATAGGTTCTCTTCTTGCTTTGGATCTTCTTCGGATTCTTTTGAGTCCTCTTCGGCTCCTCCTAGGGTTGTTCCGCTCCTCTTTGGGTCTTTGCGCTTGGCCGGCACACATAATGACGTCAGGCGCTTGCCGACGTCATTGCTTGTGAGCCAATGGCATCGCGAGGGGACTCAAAGAGGAGCGGAATGACCCGAAGAGGCACCAGAGCATCGTAAGCAAGAAGAGGACCTATGGGGGCATTAGAAAGGAGAGTACAGTGTTAATTTTTTTTAGACTTGAGTATAAAACTTGCAGCACAAAACTCGGCTTACACACCAATATATAAGGTATATGTTAAATTTCATTGTACTGTTGGCTATACATAGTAACAAATGTTATATACTTATGTAGAACGTGAAGCTTGGGTGGCACTACTGGATGTACGACCGGTTCTATTGAAGTATAGATCTGTATATCTCGAATTCGTTTCTGTCAGAGGCTTGGTGCAAGATAACATGGGTCATGGCACACGAAACTTGAGTGGGAGCGCTGTGGTGCTCTGAATTCCTAGCGTGAGAACATGGTATGATTGATAAATAAGAAATGGAATGGCACTCACCGCGTAGACTCCTTCCAATGAATTTTTATTTGTGCATACTCACAGAAAGACAAAGAGTGTAGTTACACATCAAGGGGTAGGGAGGACGCATGGACTCAAAACATGGCAGGAAGGACAGCTGTTTCGCGCTCTCGGCGCTTCATCTGGCTTGTCTGCTCACACACATGTAAAAACGAAGCAGGCCTTTTAAACCCGTTGGCCACGCCCCCCGGATCGGAAGTGAATTCCATTGGTTATTTAACCCAAATAGGGAACTCCCTGTTCATATCAATGTACGTGCCTGCAAATATACTGGTTTAATTAACAAACCCATCAGTGTGATGCGCTTACCGGTCGCTGGAATGCGCCGTGGTCCGTTCTCATCCCGCTAGCATCGGTGCGGACAGGGCGTGCTGCGACCAGCCGCCCCGGTTAGGTGTCGGCGCGGGTGCTAAGCAACCGCGTCGTCATCGTCACGGGTCAGCTGCCACATGACACGCCCCTCCTTAGGACGTCAGCCGGAGAGGCGGGGCCCAGCGACAGACAGCGCCGGAATGGGCGCACCACTTGGGGGGGTAGGTAAGTTGCTGTGGTTACAGCTAAACATTGCGGCGGCACTCGTGGACAGAGGGAGCCTGGCCAACGGGTTTAAAAGGCCTGCTTCGTTTTTACATGTGTGTGAGCAGACAAGCCAGATGAAGCGCCGAGAGCGCGAAACAGCTGTCCTTCCTGCCATGTTTTGAGTCCATGCGTCCTCCCTACCCCTTGATGTGTAACTACACTCTTTGTCTTTCTGTGAGTATGCACAAATAAAAATTCATTGGAAGGAGTCTACGCGGTGAGTGCCATTCCATTTCTTATTTATCAATAGTAACAAATGTTACCGACTTTTGTCCCCTCTTTTTTACTGTATCCTTTGGATTACACTTTTTGTATTTCAGATACTCTTCTTTGGGCCTTGACTTTTTTTCTGACAGCGTGAAAATTTTCTTTTTTATATTTCCTTTCTAGTAGTCCATTCAGCATTTCAGTTTCTACGCATTCTCACCATTTCTCCATACGGAATATTATTGATCACGTGATTTGGATGACACGAAATAGCTAGGAGAATGGTGTTGCCTGACACTTTCTTTCTATAGGGCAATTTCTTATCTTATATTTTTATTTTTGTCCTCACCCATTATTTTTACATTTTGGCGCAATCACGCCGACTTTCATGCGACACAAATCGGGGGGCGTGGCTGTTGGACAACCCGACTGTTTCGGACTAAGCGCAGGATTTAAAATTCTAATTGTGTCGCAAGACATGCACTCACATACACCAGGAAGAAGGTGGTGAACTCCGACGGACCTGAGTGGGGAAGCGACACATGCAGGATCTCGGACGCATGATCTTGGTGAATCATGCCAGACTTCATCCTCGTCGGGCAGTCCAGATCGGGGATCCCAACAGAACCAGGTAAGTAAATGTGCCCCAATCTCCCTACCCCCAAACACATATGTGAATGTCAGGTTCATGTCATTATGTTTGTAATAGGACATCATTTGTTGAAATAGCTCCTCAGTAAACAACCAGATCCATACTAAATCATCAATTAATTTTCCCATCCATTTTATATACTCAATGAAATGGTTGGAAATGGTTCCTCCCATTGGGACATATATATATAGTGAGGAGGGAAGGAAAAACAGCTCCCATAGGGGCCCTTCTCACTTGAATTACAGCTGACACATGCCACTTAATTGAAAATTGAAAATTATGGGTGTGAAGCCCTTACATGCTGCCATGCATGACCATGGCATGTAAGGGGCATCTGCTCTTGATCGGACCATGCAATGGCGCTGAAGGCAAACCCAGGGTCCGCCAGTGTCCCGGGTTGTGTGGTCTACTTCCGGGCAGGCTGGGCAGTGCTGTATACTACTGGGGGCAGGCTGGGCAGTGCTGTATACTACTGGGGGCAGGCTGGGCAGTGCTGTATACTACTGGGGGCAGGCTGGGCAGTGCTGTATACTACTGGGGGCAGGCTGGGCAGTGCTGTATACTACTGGGGGCAGGCTGGGCAGTGCTGTATACTACTGGAGGCAGGCTGGGCTGTGCTGTATACTACTGGGGGCAGGCTGGGCAGTGCTGTATACTACTGGGGGCAGTGCTGTATACTACTGGGGGCAGTGCTGTATTCTACTGGGGGCAGGCTGGGCAGTGCTGTATACTATTGGGGGCAGGCTGGGCAGTGCTGTATACTATTGGGGGCAGGCTGGGCAGTGCTGTATACTACTGGGGGCAGGCTGGGCAGTGCTGTATACTACTGGGGGCAGGCTGGGCAGTGCTGTATACTACTGGGGGCAGGCTGGGCAGTGCTGTATACTACAGGGGGCAGGCTGGGCAGTGCTGTATACTACTGGGGGCAGGCTGGGCAGTGCTGTATACTACTGGAGGCAGGCTGGGCTGTGCTGTATACTACTGGGGGCAGGCTGGGCAGTGCTGTATACTACTGGGGGCAGTGCTGTATACTACTGGGGGCAGTGCTGTATTCTACTGGGGGCAGGCTGGGCAGTGCTGTATACTATTGGGGGCAGGCTGGGCAGTGCTGTATACTATTGGGGGCAGGCTGGGCAGTGCTGTATACTATTGGGGGCAGGCTGGGCAGTGCTGTATACTACTGGGGGCAGGCTGGGCAGTGCTGTATACTACTGGGGGCAGGCTGGGCAGTGCTGTATACTACTGGGGGCAGGCTGGGCAGTGCTGTATACTACTGGGGGCAGGCTGGGCAGTGCTGTATACTACAGGGGGCAGGCTGGGCAGTGCTGTATACTACTGGGGGCAGGCTGGGCAGTGCTGTATACTACTGGGGGCAGGCTGGGCAGTGCTGTATACTACTGGAGGCAGGCTGGGCTGTGCTGTATACTACTGGGGGCAGGCTGGGCAGTGCTGTATACTACTGGGGCAGTGCTGTATACTACTGGGGGCAGTGCTGTATTCTACTGGGGGCAGGCTGGGCAGTGCTGTATACTATTGGGGGCAGGCTGGGCAGTGCTGTATACTATTGGGGGCAGGCTGGGCAGTGCTGTATACTACTGGGGGCAGGCTGGGCTGTGCTGTATACTACTGGGGGCAAGCTGGGCAGTGCTGTATACTACTGGGGGCAGGCTGAGCAGTGCTGTATACTACTGGGGGCAGGCTGGGCAGTGCTGTATACTACTGGGGGCAGGCAGGGCAGTGCTGTATACTACTGGGGGGCAGGCTGGGCAGTGCTGTATACTATTGGGGGCAGGCTGGGCAGTGCTGTATACTACTGGGGGCAAGCTGGGCAGTGCTGTATACTACTGGGGGCAGGCTGGGCAGTGTTGTATACTATTGGGGGCAGTGCTGTATACTACTGGGGGCAGGCTGGGCAGTGCTGTATACTACTGGGCGGCAGGCTGGGCTGTGCTGTATAATACTGGGGGCAAGCTGGGCAGTGCTGTATACTATTGGGGGCAGGCTGTATACTACTGGGGGCAGGCTGGGCAGTGCTGTATACTACTGGGGGCAGTGTTGTATACTACTGGGGGCAGGCTGGGCAGTGCTGTATACTACTGGGCGGCAGGCTGGGCTGTGCTGTATACTACTGGGGGCAAGCTGGGCAGTGCTGTATACTACTGGGGGTAGGCTGGGCAGTGCTGTATACTACTGGGGGCAAGCTGGGCAGTGCTGTATACTACTGGGGGCAGGCTGGGCAGTGCTCTATACTATTGGGGGCAAGCTGGGCAGTGCTGTATACTACTGGGTGCAAGCTGGGCAGTGCTGTATACTACTGGGGGCAGGCTGGGCAGTGCTGTATACTATTGGGGGCAGGCTGGGCTGTGTTGTATACTACTGGGGGCAGGCTGTATACTACTGGGGGCAGGCTGTATACTACTGGAGCAGGCTGGGCAGTGCTGTATACTACTGGGGGCAGGCTGGGCAGTGCTGTATACTACTGGGGGCAGACTGGGCAGTGCTGTATACTACTGGGGGCAGCCTGGGCAGTGCTGTATACTACTGGGGGCAGGCTGTGCTGTATACTACTGGGGGCAAGCTGGGGAGTGCTGTATACTACTGGGGGCAAGCTGGGCAGTGCGGTATGCTACTGGGGGCAAGCTGGGCAGTGCTGTATACTACTGGGGGCAGGCTGGGCAGTGCTGTATACTACTGGGGGCAGGCTGGGCAGTGCTGTATACTACTGGGGGCAGGCTGGGCAGTGCTGTATACTACTGGGGGCAGGGTGGGCAGTGCTGTATACTACTGGAGGCAGGCTGGGCTGTGCTGTATACTACTGGGGGCAGGCTGGGCAGTGCTGTATACTACTGGGGGCAGTGCTGTATACTACTGGGGGCAAGCTGGGCAGTGCTGTATACTACTGGGGGCAGGCTGGGCAGTGCTGTATGCTACTGGGGGCAGGCTGGGCAGTGCTGTATACTACTGGGGGCAGGCTGGGCAGTGCTGTATACTACTGGGGCAGACTGGGCAGAGCTCTATACTATTGGGGGCCGATTGGGCTGTGCTGTATACTACTGGGAGCAAGCTGGGCAGTGCTGTATGCTACTGGGGGCAGGCTGGGCAGTGCTGTATACTACTGGGGGCAGGCTGGGCAGTGCTGTATACTACTCGGGGCAGGCTGGGCAGTGCTGTATACTACTGGAGGCAGGCTGGGCTGTGCTGTATACTACTGGGGCAAGCTGGGCAGTGCTGTATACTACTGGGGGCAGGCTGGGCAGTGCTGTATGCTACTGGGGGCAGGCTGGGCAGTGCTGTATGCTACTGGGGCAGGCTGGGCTGTGCTCTATACTACTGGGGCAGGCTGGGCAGTGCTCTATACTATTGGGGGCCGGTTGGGCTGTGCTGTATACTACTGGGGGCAGGCTGGGCAGTGCTGTATACTACTGGGGGCAGGCTGGGCTGTGCTGTATACTACTGGGGGCAGGCTGGGCAGTGCTGTATACTACTGGGGGCAGGCTGGGCAGTGCTGTATACTACTGGGGGCAGGCTGGGCAGTGCTGTATACTACTGGGGGCAGGCTGGGCAGTGCTGTATATTACTGGGGCAGGCTGGGCAGTGCTCCATACTATTGGGGGCAGGCTGGGCTGTGCTGTATACAACTAGGGGCAAGCTGGGCAGTGCAGTATACTACTGGGGGCAGGCTGGGCAGTGCTGTATACTACTGGGGGCAGGCTGGGCAGTGCTGTATACTACTGGGGGCAGGCTGGGCAGTGCTCTATACTACTGGGGCAGGCTGGGCTGTGCTCTATACTATTGGGGGCCGGTTGGGTTGTGCTGTATACTAATGGGAGCAAGCTGGGCAGTGCTGTATACTACTGGGGGCAGGCTGGGCAGTGCTGTATACTACTGGGGGCAGGCTGGGCAGTGCTTTATACTACTGGGGGCAGGCTGGGCAGTGCTGTATACTACTGGGGGCAGGCTGGGCAGTGCTGTATACTACTGGGGGCAAGCTGGGCAGTGCTATATACTACTGGGGACAGGCTGGGCAGTGCTGTATACTATTGGGGGCAGGCTGGGCTGTGCTGTATACTACTGGGGGCAGGCTGGGCTGTGCTGTATACTACTGGGGGCAGGCTGTATACTACTGGGGGCAGGCTGTATACTACTGGGGGCAGGCTGGGCAGTGCTGTATAGTACTGGGAGCAGGCTGGGCAGTGCTGTATACTACTGGGGGCAGGCAGGGCAGTGCTGTATACTACTGGGCGGCAGGCTGGGCAGTGCTGTATACTACTGGGGGCAGGCTGGGCAGTGCTGTATACTACTGGGGGCAGGCTGGGCTGTGCTGTATACTACTGGGGGCAGGCTGGGCTGTGCAGTATACTACTGAGGGCAAGCTGGGCAGTGCTGTATACTACTGGGGGCAGGCTGGGCAGTGCTGTATACTACTGGGGGCAGGCTGTATACTACTGGGGGCAGGCTGTATACTACTGGGGGCAGGCTCGGGTGGCTGTATACTACTGGGGGCAGGCTGGGATGGCTGTATACTACTGGGGGCAGGCTGGGGTGGCTGTATACTACTGGGGGCAGGCTGGGGTGGCTGTATACTACTGGGGGCAGGCTGTATACTATAGGGGGCTGGCTAGCTATATACTGGGGCGGGGTCTGTGACCAATCCATTTCCCACCCTCGGCTTATACTCAAGTCAATAGGTTTTCCCAGTTTTTGGTGGTAAAATTAGGGGTCTCGGCTTTTACTCGGGTCGGCTTATATTCGAGTATATACGGTATATGAATAAGATATCACCATAATCGTAGTTATCTATAGAATAAAGATAATATAGTATTTTTATCATACGGTGTATGGCACCCAAAAAATATAAAAAGAAAGGAAACCAAAATTGACGATTTTCTTTTCTACGTACATTCAAGAGTTAATAAAATCTCATCAATAAGCTAAAGACCCACTAAAATGAAGTATTTGTAAAGTACATCTAATGTTGCAGAAAATAATCCTTTATATGTCCAAATGCCAAAAACATAAAGATTGTATAGGCATTAAAAAGTGCCAATGCAAATCTGCTCTGAATGTCCTCCAATGCCCTGGCGTGTGCCCATACAGCAGTTTACCACATATATGGGGTATTGTTAAACTTGGGAGAGATTGGGTATCAAACATTGGGGAAAGTTTTGGTATTTTACCCACTGAGAATTTGTACATTTTATGAAAAACACATTCATTTAGGCAACAAAATAACCTGTAGCCACTGTATAACCTGTATAATATCGGAACACATATTGTGATCCAAGTGGACCAAATTCACATAAGAGGGTGTGCTAACATCCATGTAATTAAATCTTACCCATGCTCACAACTTGGATATACTCTTGTATCAGGGAAACGCCGTTCCCGAAGGGTGTTTTGGCTGAATCGCTTTCGTCTTATGTGAATTTTGTCCACTTGGATCACAATATGTGTTGTGATGTTATACAAGTTATACAGTGTGTGTAATATTGTGATTATGCATAAATGTGACATGGCTTTAGCTATTTGCTCATACAATTTGTTGCTCTTGCATCATTAAGATGCCACCACCCATGGTTTTTATTGATTTCTTATCATTATAACAAGCATTAACAGTTTTTATCATTATTATAGTATATATTTCTTTGGCTTTTTCACCCTGTGCATAGGGATACAATAAGTGCCTCATAGTTTTTTTGCCAAAGGCAACTGGTGTGTGTTAATACAGAGGGACATCACAAGTCTGTTTGTGGGATAGCGATACTTCCTTTGTGTTGTACAAACTATATTACTATTTTTTCCTTATCTATCTAGCTTGTCAAATTAGGTGATGTTCAGCTTGTGTATAGTTTTTTTTGTCGGTAATTGCAAATAATATCACTAGTCCAGTCTGAACAAGCTCCTGGAACCTACCCATAACTGGGGAAAGGGACTGGGTAAAGATCAGGATTCTGTACAGAAAAGGATTTGATATAGTCAAACATTGTAGGATCATAATTCTTATGTAAATCATTAAGAGCATCTATGACAACACAGTACTGCATTGAAGAAAAAACATTATCACTATCCACTCTATTTTCAAATCAAAAGTCATCCATGAAAACTTTACAATTCACAACAAACTTTGTTACTCATGTAGAAATGTTTCTTCACTGTTAACCCCTTAACGACCTTGCCTTTTTTTGTTTTTTTCATTTCTATTTTTCAGTCCCCACCTTCAAAAATCTACAACTTTCTTATTTTCGATGTACAGTGTTGTGTGATGGAATATTTTCTGCGTAACAAATTGCATTTCATAGTGACGGTATTTTATATTCCATACCGTGTACTTGGAAGCGGGAAAAAAAAATTCCAAATACAGTGATGTGCTGTGCAGCTATGTGCTGTCAATGTGCTTGGATTATCCGGGTACAGAATTAATCTACACTTTTATCTAACTTCTGAACATTCAACTAGTATCTTACACATAGAAAAAGAGAGATCAGACAGATCAGAGATGATGAGATAATTAAATGGATATTAAACACTATAAAAATCAATGTGGGATGTGTATCTTTATTTCTGCATGTTTTTTTCTATCTTTGATTTTTGATTTTCAAGTACACCTTGGTCTCCACTTTTCACTTATGTATTACTTTATTTTGATTACTTTTGCAACCTTTTTAGGCACAATTTTAGGGAAAGTGTAGAGGAAGAATTTTTTTCAGGGACTGTGTTTTAACATGTAATATGGGATTATTTCACATGCTATAAATGTTAAAAAATTCTGCATGTAAACCTGCTGGGCATTGTAAGTTTAGGCTGTTTTTTCTTTTTTTTTAATTTATAAGTTCTTGTATTGACATTTTATTGACATTGATTGGTTATGTCAAAAGGTGCAGTCACATGTGGCATTTGATATGCATTTTTAAATGCATTGCAGAAATGCATGTGCTTTACATTCGTTTGGCTGTTTAGAAAGCTTTTTTTTTCTTCATTGCTGGAAGTGTTAGCAGCTGTGAAAATGTTAACACAGTTGCTTACACTTCCAACAATGAAGAGAAAAGTTTTTAAACCATGTTTTACAAAATGCATGATGCATACAAAACGCATGTTGTCATCTCCCTGGGGCGTAGTTTCAGTGCTTAAAAATGAAGACCACCGCCTTAAATCCAAAATTTACACTAGTGTCAACCTCTGTATGTTATCCTCCCTCACATGGCTTGTGTCCATGTGGATTTAAAACATTTGCAAGAAAAAAAGTCTATAAAAAAAATTTACACCTGCCAGGATAGGAAAAACTTAACATTTATCCAAAGAAAAAGACATGATCATACACAGAGTGCAAAACAGACCTATCAAAAATCTCAATTATAACACAAATATATTCAGCTGTGCTACATGCCTCCCTCCCAGATAAATACCTTACCTAGGCTAACCCTGAGTAAGTCTGTGCATACTGCTGCTTGCCAGCAGGAAGTGCCTGTGTCTTAGCTGTTTTTTAATGCAGGGAGGGAGGGGTAAGAGGCAGAAAGCATTGAAGTCATGCATACAAAAGAAGCCATTCATGTGAAGAATCCAAACACTAAGAAAATTTACGGTTGAATCCAGGGGCAAACAAAATTGTGAAAACCAGGACAGATAGAGATAGCTTGAAATTATATGTGTGAAATGCCGTATTTTTGTTAATATCAGTGAATTAGAGAATGTGTTATTTTGTTATCCTGAGTATATTTAACCGGATCATGCCTGCCCGCCGTGTATAAATTTGGCTCGAACCGATTTGGTGAATTTTTTGAAAAAATTAGATTCAGCCCGAATCGAATCATGACGAATCACGTTAAAAAACAAGTATTTCCTAGGTGCAGGGTCTGCTCCATGCCCTGCTGCTGCTACTGGTGGCGGCTACCCTCCTCACTAGGCGGGTGAAGGAAGTTGCTCATTAAGGACTCCAGACTTAAGCTGCTGCTGACGGAGCTTCTACTGCTCCAACCTCCCCCCCCCCCAGCTCCCCACAGCAGTCATGGCAGTAGTAAGTGAACGATCACTGCCAGGAATCCCTCTGTCAGAACTGACAGAGGATGGACAATGCCGCACAAAGGCAGCGGCCAACTGTCTTTTCAGTATTTCTCTATAGTACGCGAGTTGTTCCTCCCTCTCGACAGCTGGAAAAAAGTCACCCATTTTTGACCGGTAGCAAGGGTCCAAGAGGGTGGAGAGCCAAAACTCATCCCTATGTCGGATGTTGACTATTCGCCTGTCACTAGTTAGGCAAAGAAGCATGCTACGGGCCATCTGCGCAAGTGACTTTGAGGGACTCCCAGCCTCCATCTCTAATGTATACTGCCACAGTGCTTCTGGGTTATCTGCCTTGTCTTCTACCTCCTCCTCTTTTCTCACCTGAATGGAAAAACCACTGATTTCACCAGACATTGCTCGTTCTTCCATATACTCCTCCTCCAGGTCAGCCCCCACTGGACTCGTGTGGCCATGAAATGTAGTCTCCTGACCAGACAGATTTTGCAGCATGAGTTCCAGGACATGAAGCAGTGGAATGATGTTATTCATCCCGCAGTCCTGGCGACAAATAATGTGGCCTCTTCAAAGGGCCTGAGCAAGCGGCAGGTGTCAAGCATAAGCTGCCAGTGGCAGGCATCAAAGTTACACAGAGGAGTACTCCGGTCCGCCTGCATCATCAAAAAATCATTAATGGCTTTTCTCTGTTCATACAGGCAGTCTAACATATGGAGGCTGGAATTTCAACAGGTGGAAACATCGCATATCAGACTATGTTGGGGGAGGCCGTTCTGACGCTGCAGCTCGAGGAGGGTGTGCTTGGCTTTGTAAGAATGGCTGAAATGCATGCAAAGTTTCCTGGCCATTTTTAGAATGTCTTGCAGATGGGTGGAAGACTTCAGGAACCTGTTGACGACCAGATTGAACACGTGCGCCACGCAGGGCGCATGGGACTTCCCTCCTCGGTGCAGCGCGGACACCATGTCCCTCCCATTGTCTGTCACCATGGTTGCAGTTGTCGCAGAGAAAGCCACAGATTGATTTCTTGCTGCATGTTACGGAGCAGTTCCTCCCCTGTGTGACTTTGTTTGCCCAGGCAAACCAGGCGTAGAACTGCGTGACACCGCTGTGCCCTGCACATGTGGTATGATGGAGCGGCACTTATGGAGGCTGAGGTGGTGGTGGAGAAGTAGGAGGCGGACACTGGCGCAGGAGCAGCAGTTAGATAATGTGGAGGAGCAAGCGGCGTGGTGGCTGTGTGGCTGGGAAGCTCATTCACTCAGTGGGCCGTAAAGGACATGTACTGGCCATGACCATAGTTACAGCTCTACACATACGCGCTGCTGTGCACCTTGGAAAAAAACGATAAGCTCAAGGACTGGCCGACCTTCTGTTCTACATATTTGTGAAGGGCTGGAACCTTTTTGGAAAAAAAATTGCGGCTTGGAACTCTCCACCTCGGTTCGGCAGAAGCCATTAGTTCTCTGAAGGGTGCAGAGTCCACGACTTGGAAAGGGAGGGACTGCAGTACCAACAACTTGGACAAGAGCATGGTCAACTTCTGCACCTTAGGTTGGCTGGACGCATACCGTTGTCTCTTTGTAATCACCTCTTTCAACGACTGCTGGAGCCATGTGTAGCGAGAAGCAGGAGTATCTGGACCGGGAGATGATGTCAAAGACAAACAGCTCCCTTCGGCAGAGGTGCTGGAGCCTTGACTGGCTGAAATGGTATGTGTGCCACTAGGTGCTGTTCCAAGCTTCTCCCAGGCCATTGGATGGTGACGCTGCATGTGTTGACACAGGGCCGTGGTACCCTGACCACGCTTCACTTTCTACCGGCAGATTCTACATATATACACATGCACAGGTCCTCTGGTGTCTTAACAAAAAACTGCCACACTGCCGAGGTGGTGATTTTACTGCCAACATTCTGCACTGAGTGACTACTAACGCCGCTGCCTCGATGACCCCCTGTACCACTGCTCACTTGGACCTCCGAAGCGGAGTTTGTACCCCGCGGCCACTTGTCTCACCTCCGTGCACTGCTGCCACCAAGACGAACGGCCACAGTAGCGACTTGCTGCCTGCTCCACTGACTGACGCGCAAGCTAACACTCTCTTCACCCGACGATGATGAATCCCTTGCTACACACGGCTCCCAAGTGCAATCGACTACATCATCGTTAAATTGCGTTTCCCTGTCAATGCTATTCTCCTCAACGGTGTCAGTATGCACAGCTTGCCTCCTGCACAAAGCAGCGGATGTCTACCCCACCGCTTCACTGCCAAGCAGCTGCTGATTGTCCTCAAACACTTCCTCCTCACTGTATAGTGGCGCTGAGCCCAGACCACTATCTGGCTGAGGGAAATGAGCAGTAAAGAGACTGGTTGAGGACAGGTGAGGGCTGCTGACCTGCTCCTGAGCCATGCCAACTAATTTCAGTATCTGACGAACCCTTGGCTGGGGTTGTCAGATGTTATATTTGAGGAATTGGGTGATCTATTAAACCAATCAACAACTTTTGGAGTCACCCCTGCTGCGACGTCCCCTTACTGTGCTGCGACCTGTGCCTGCTCCACCTGCCACCTCTCTGTCTGACATAGTGGTTAATCAACTACGTGGATTTGACACATATTTCTTGCTCTCAACTTTAGCAACAAAAAAGTATGGGAATTTGCTTTATACAAATACCCCACAACGGACACCCTGTATTTGGAGCGGAAATCACTCTATAAACTACGTGGATTTGACACGTATTTCTTGCTCTCGACTTTAGCAACAAAAACTATTGTAATTTGCGTTATACAGATGCCCCAAAACGCACACCCTGGGAGAGGAGCAGAAATCACTACAGCCGCTGTGTGGATATGAAACAGATTTATTCCTAGGTGCTTCTGTAACAAAAAAGAACTGCTATTTGGGGTATACAGATCCCCCTAAATGCACACCCTGGGATTGGAGCAGAAATCCCTACACCACAGTACAGTTAAAGCAGCTAGACGCTACAGACAGCACATGCAGTGTGAAATGCTGAGATTGCAAATGGCTGACAGTTTTTATAGGGCTGTGTGACATCACATAAGTCTGCCGGTCGCTGATTGGCTTACAGGTCTGCAGATGTCATTAAGTGTGTTCCTTTCTCCTTCCCAGAGTTCTCTGCAAAGTTTGCCTAAATGCCTGTAAATGTGTAAAGTTGCCTAAATGCCTGTAAAAATAACAACACACTCATACAAAAACATGACCTTAACAAAACAAGCACTAATAGCATATTCTAATTGGCCAAAAGTACTCAATGTGTTGAGAGTCTGTAGAAATTTTGTCCACTCAGGCAAATGAGCCTTGGATTTAAGACTTGTTTAATATACTTACTGGTGCCATTCGAAAACATTCCTTGAGGGCATGGTTCACAGATTGTACTGTTAGACTGATGAAATCCAGGATTACAAGGTGGGCATTTTATCTTGTTGCCCGACACTGGCAACTTTTCAGCATCTTTCATAGTTTCGTTGCATATTTTAGGCTCAACCCATTTGTATATTAGCTGCGTCTAAATGTTAAAAAACAAACTCTGGATTATTTTTTTTGTTTTATTGATGAATAGCAATATGTAAGAACAAATGACTTTATTACCTCTCCATTGGAATCACATGGCGTGTGAGTGTAAAAATAGTCTTTATCAGTGCAAGGGGGACGCAGTGTACAATATGCAGAACCAGCAGCTAAAAAGGCAAAAAGATCATATTTCTATTTATACATATAAAGTTATAAGTAAAATTGATGTAATACTGTTGAGATACATTAGACCTAAATTGGTATAATATAAATATTAATGTTGATAATGACCAAGGGATCAAGCTGATCAGAATCTCAGTAGGACCCTTATTCTGCCACTTGTTCACGGGATATATTTCTATGTACAATGAATAGACAGCACCAGTTCTGTATCAGACTGTAAAAGGTTCAGTGTTTGCCTTCAAATGTATTACTTTTCATTGTTATCCTGACCTTTGGTGAAATGGTGAATTAGTACTCACCGGTAATTCGGTTTCCATCTGGTCCTCCATGACGGCCTACTTGGAGGATGCCCCTTGACCTCTGTAGGGACAGGAAGAAGATAGGTTGCGGGTGGGAGGCCTTTAACCTAATAAGTACACTGGTGGAAAATACAACACAAATTTACTTTGTATGTTTTAGAGTCACATACATGTTACCACAAAAGAAATACTAAGGAGCGAATATATAGGCCGTCATGGAGGACTAGATGGAAACCGAACTACTACTGAGTACTAATTCACCATTTCCATAACGTCCTCCCATAATGGCCCACTTGGAGAAATTTCTTGAGAACTTGGTAGGTCCAAACGTGACAAAAGTAGAGGGTGAAGCCCAGGTGACCGCCCTGCAGATCTGCTCTAGGGAGGCGCCTCTTCTCTCAGCCCAGGAAACCGACATGGCCGGAGTAGAGTGAGCCTTCAAGGAGGAACTTCTTTCCTTTGTTCCATATAGCAGGTGGTGATAGCCGATCTCAGCCATCTTGCTATAGACGTCTAGGAGGCTTTCTTCCCCTTATTCTTCCCTTGGAACTGAACAAAAAGGTTAAGGTCTATGCGCCAGGAGCTTGAAGCCTGTAGGTAAGCTAATACAACGCCACAAGGATTCCCTGCTTGAAAAGGGTTTCTTGCAAAAAGACGGAAGAGCAATCTGCTGTTCTCTGTGGAACTTGGATACCACTTTGGGGGAGAAGCTTGGATCTAGAGTAAGGATGTACCAGTCAGAAAGAATTCACATATAAGGTTCTTTAATGGAGATAGCCTGAAGTTCTCCCAACCTCCTGGCTGTAGTAATCGCAATGAGGAGACTGGTTTTTAGCTTTAAATTCTGGGGTCTGATCCTGGAGGTGGCTAAAATAAATCTCTTGACCAACCCGTGATCTACAAGAGGATAATCGAAAAAGGCACTGAGAGCAGAAACCTGGACCTTGAGGGTGTTGGTAGATAACCCTAGGCTTCTCTGCCAAAAATATTTGGTTTAAGCTGAGAGGGAGGATTATCCCAGCAAAAGGTCACAAACTTTTAAAAATCTTGTGATATATGACAAATGTAACCATTTTTCTACTTGCATTGAGAGTAGATACTACAGCCCAAGAGAGCCCTTGGGACCTCAAGAAATTGGACTCAGGATCCAAGCTACCAGCTGAAGTTTCACCGGTTCTGGATGGAGAATAGGTCCTTGGTACAGAAGATCCTTCCACAAAGGTATTATCACCAGCTGTTGCAGGGACAACGATGTCAGTAGGGGATACCAGCTTTTCATTGGTCAGTTTAGGCAGATAAAGATTACCCTTGTCTGATCCATTAGGGGATAGGGGCAAAGGCGTAGGAGAGAGGACCGTGCCATGGGTGACTGAAGGCATCAGATGTTCTCTCGACTCGTTTGCTTCTAGCGAATAATATAGAAGGCATTTTGAGTTTTCCCCTGTGGCGAATAAGTCGATTTGAGGATTTCCTCGGAGACTGGTCAGCTGAAGGAAGACCTCCTGGTTGATGCACCACTTGTTGGGAGAGACCACCCTTATGCTGAGGTAGTCGGCTTCCTGGTTTAGGACTCCTTTCAGGTGAGTCGCTGATGGGGAGAAGATATTTTATTCTGCCCAGGAGAAGATGGTGCGGGTTAGAGAGGAAAGGACTTGAGATCTTGTCCCACCTTTCCTTCTTAGATAGCAGAAAGCCGTGGTGTTTTCTGATAACACGTGGACATGACAACCTTTTAGTTGAAGGGCATTTGTCCTCAGAGCTTTCCAGACTGCCCTTAGCTCCCGGTAATTTGACGGCTTCCTTGACTGGGAAGGGGTCCAGGATCCTTGGGTGAAGTGAGAAGGGAAAACTGCTCACCAACCCATACTGCTTGCGTCTGTCGTGATGGTGACACACGGGAGGCAGTGCCAAAGAACTCCTTTCTCCAGATTTTCCGTCTTTAGCGACGCAAGTTACTTTGGCTCCAGGCTACCTATGGGAGACAGGCGGTAAGGAGACCTAGGATTCTCATCGCCCCTCAGACAGATATGGAAGCCTTCCTCTTGAAGGATCGGATTTGGTATCTTATATTTTCTGCTTTTTCCTGAGGGAGAAAAGACATCTGATAAGCGGAATTCAACAACACTCCAAGAAATTTCTTGTGGGTGGAAGGTGTTAAATCTGACTTCTGAGTGTTTGTTAACCATCCCAGATCTGAGAGTTTCTTTATGGTAATCTCTCTTGCGACTATTAGGTCTGTCTTGTTTTTCCCCACGATAAGAAGATTGTCTAAATATGGAATAATGGAGACATTCTCCATCCCTAGGAAGGCCATGACCTCCACCAAGACTTTTGTAAAAACTCGCTGAGCTGAGGAAACCTTGCAACAGAAGTGGCGGATAAGTTGGACTTCAGGCTGATAATGGAAGTCTCCCAGGCCTTTTTAAGAAGAGCATCAGACTTCCTGTCCATGGGATCCTTGAGCCGAGCCGACTCCTCAAAGGGAAGGTCCGTCTTCTTGACAACTTTAGTCACCTGGACGTCCACTTTAGGGAAGGAGTCCCAATCCCTAGAGACTTCTTGGTCAAACACAAGACGTCTCCTAAAATTCTTGTAATTTATGATCTTTTTTTTTCCCGGATCTTTCCACTCTTCTGTGATCAATCCCATTAGGGTATCGTTCACTGGGAAGACCCGCTGTTTTCTGGCCCTTTGGCCACCAAACAGCTCGTCCTCCCGGGACATAGAGGGAACCTTCTCTTCGATCTTAAAGGTCTCACATTTAGCCTTCAGGAGATCATCTAGCTCGTCCACATGAAAGAGGGGGCGGGATTCAAGCTTCTGACTAGGATCCTGATAATCCTGTTCCTCTGTGTCAACGAGAGAGCAGGAAGGGGCCTCAGAATCCTAGTCATCTTCATCAGAGGAAGAAGCGACCGCCAGTCTGGGTTTTTTGGGAGGGCAATCTTTTTGTGTTTCAGAATCCTAGTCATCTTCATCAGAGGAAGAAGTGACCGCCAGTCTGGGTTTTTTGGGAGGGCAATCTTTTTGTGTTGCCGAAGCGACAGAACCAAGTACCTTCTCTTCAATTAAGAATTTTAATTCATCCATAAAGGACATCTTTTCCTCCCGCATAAAATTATCAATACAGGGCTTGCATATGGGTTTCTTGTACGAGTCGGGCATGGAATGAAAACACATATTTTCTTAAGGGGGGGGGTAAGGAAGATACTAACTTGGGGTTCTAATACGTATATAAAAAATACTTTAGAACATGCCATAAAGCACCACTTACATGACCAGGAGGTTGGAGTAGGCCCAAGTCTGCCTCATCAGCCATTATCAGCCCCCATACCATATCAGGGATCCCATCCCCCATGCAAGTGGCCGCCATGACGCTCAGCAGTGCTTCCGTGCTGTTCTGACCATACTTCCGGTCGCGTCCGAAAGTCGTCACGGAGTGCAAAGGACACCTTGGAATGGAGCCTTGCAGTGCCGCGCATCCTTGCATAGGCCACATTGCTGCAGGACAGGACGGAGAGCTGGATCGATGAAGGACCAGGGAAGGACGAGTCTACCGAGGACCCGATCCGGAGGGGGATTATGCGGTAAGCCGGCATAACCCCAGGTAAGTAATAATGCAACGTCCCTCCCCCCACTTAGGAGGAGAGAGACCCTCTCTTCACCTGACCCCCGTAGGGACAGGAAGAACACTGGTGGGAGGATGCAAGTGGGCGTTATGGAAAAAATATATTTTGATCATCGATCACTATATAAGCCTCTCCTGATAAAGGTCAGATTTCTAGTTATTATGCTGTTATTTCTGTTATTATCACACTCATATACTGGTGTCTGCCCCCTTTAAGCTTCTTCTTTAAGCTTCCTATGCCCTTGTTTTTAAGAAAAAAGGTTTTAAAACTATGCAAATGAACCTGATGGGCTCCGGGCTCCATAGTTGTTAATGGAACATGGAGACCCTCAGGCTCCTTTGCATCATTTAAACAATTTTACAGTACAAAACTAGGGCATAAGAAGCTAAAAGAGCAGCAGATCCTGCAAGAGTTTTCACACACCAGTATGTCAGTGTGCTTAATTCACAATCCTTCATCCATTTTGTCCTAAATAGTAAGATTAAAATAATCTTAATCCAGTGGTAGAATATTAGCTTCCTTTTCAATCGTACTATTGTGAGGCAAAATCCTTGTTTATTTTCAGCTTAGCAGTCATGTGTGTGGACATATTTATAAGTTATTCACCTGAAAACCATTGTTTTACCTATAAAGCTTTGAAAATCTTAAACCCCTCTGTTTGTCAATGCAGAGAAAGACCATTATAAAGGCCTAGTCAAACTGTTTAGCTATATATAAAAGGGGTTAGGGCATGGTGTAGCTTTCATTTTATCTTATGCTACAATTCAAAACAACATAAAAAAATAAAAAAGAGAAATACAAAAATAAAAGATACATAATAAAAGAAAAGAAAAGAAAAAATAAAAGAACAGAGAACTTCTCTGTTCAAGAGGTAAGCTAGAGAAGCGAATGCTTCCTACGTGTTACCTGAATATTTAGCAGATTCACATGGCATGCAGAAGGAGGCTGCTCGAAGTGAAAAAGTGTTTGGGGGACATGGCTGACAGAATGAAGCTCCACTACTTGGGGCAAATGTACCAGGCTTGCATGGGAAGCATTCTGAAGTATAGGCAGCACCTAAAAATAATAGTTTACACATTAGGCTGCTTTTTTATAGAAATACATTAGCCTATGCATAAACATAGCATAATATACCTGTAATAAGTATATTCCTTAATAACACAGGCTTAAAAGTGTTGGTTCCCATGTAAAATGCTGTTGTTTTCCAGTATAGAACATTAGTTCCTTGTGTAAGTTTTACCTGAAACACATTAAAATTAATTATCAAACCTAAAAGATAAAAGCCAAAAGGTTTCTATTCACATGACTATGAAAACAATTGCAAAACATGAGAAACAATTATTTTATCAGAAACATAGCTCTTTTATCTATTTGAGAGCATGGCAAGAAAAAGGTGTACAGAAACAAGGGAGCCTACAGATGTTCCTCCTAATGTGTGACAGAGAAAGCGGAACAAAAAGTGTAGCACATGCCTATCTCATTCTCTAGAAACAAGATAGCTGTTTTTGGATATGACAACCTCGCACTTTACCACCAGTAGTTGGGCATGCGCTACGGAGGGGCCAGACCACCTGGATTCAGCAATTAATTTCCACAGGACGGCTGTGGAACGCACAGAAACTTGTGTCCATTGCATATACCAAAACCATTGGTTTTGCAATATATCCAGCAGCTGTGGTTGTATCCAAAGACAACCGTATTGTTTCTAAGGGACAACATCACTAAATTTATGCTTTTTAATAACATGCAATTAAAAAAGTTTCTATTTGGCAGATGTTTTAAATTAAAAGTGAATCTACACACCCTCTAAACTTTCCATAATGTATCCAAATGCATCAGCACTATGCTGACAGTGTCAAAGTTAATGGAAGCATTTTTGGTCTTGTCCCATTACCATATTTACTCGAATATAAGCCGACCCAAATATAAGCCGAGGCCCCTAATTTTACCACAAAAACCTGGTAAAACCTATTTTTTTTTACTCGAGTATAAGCTGAGTTTGGGTTTTCAGCACATTTTTTGTGCTGAAAAACTAGGCTTATACTCGAGTATGTATGGTATTTCAGGTTTTTTGATTCAAAAGTCTTTTCATATACTGTAAAAACTCCAATCATCCTCACCCCAGTTCTAGCATTATTACGATCTAGCAGATCTCCTTACAAGTTAGACAATGGTAACCTACCACAACTGCTATAACTCTTATAGCTTCCCTATAGATGTCAGCGTAAATCCTTATGTTTACTGAATTGCATTTTGGAAAAAGCGATGGCTTTTAATGATTGTCATTCATGCCAATTCTATCAGAATTCTAGTTATGACTCAATTCCATTAAAAAGCCTCACCGCGGTTTGAATTGGGTTAACATCTATCGATGACCTACCACCGTGATTAGGCATGGTCCAACAATTGGATGTTAATCTAACTTTTAGGTTAGTTATTCTGACAGTTTGTTCTTTCAAAAACATAATTAGTTCCTAACCCTAATAATTGATTGGGCCAACCTTAGCAGCAACAACTGCAATCAAATGTTTGCAATAAATGCCAATGAGTCTTTAACAACTGAGGAAGTTGTCTTTGCAGAATTCTTGTAATTCACCCACATTGCTGGATGAGCTGGATAGGTCAGCATCTCAATAGAATTAAGGCCAGCACTTTGACTAGGCTACTCCAAAGTTTTAATTTTGTTTTTCTCTGCCATTCAGAGCTGGACATGCTGGTACATTATGGATCATTGTCATGCTGCATAACCCATGTGTGCTTCAACAAACAGATGGCCTAACATTCTTCTTCAGAACTGGTTAGTAGACTTCAGAATTCATGGTTCAGTCCATGTTTTATCATTGGTATGATGTTCATTTTCTGAAATTTGGTGTTGTTTCTATGCCAGATTTAATGGAACTCGCACCTTACAAAAAGTAACATCTCATCAGTCTTGCCCGAAAAGTCTTGAAGCTCATCCAGATTTTTTCTGGCCAAACTGAGATGAGCCCTTAAATTCTGTTTGCTCAGCAGAGGTTTTCATCTTGAAAAACTGACATGCAAGCTAATTTTGCCCAGTCTCTTAACTGAGGCAAGTGAGGCAACAAGCTGTTGGTTTTTTGGTGACTTCTGAGTTGTCTCTTGGGGTGATTTTAGAAGGCTGGCAACTCCTGGGAAGGTTCATCACAGTTCCATGTTTTCTATATTTGTGTATAAAAGATCTCACTGTGGTTCTCAAAGTTAGAGGTGGCTTGAGAACATTTCCCAAACTAAAATATCTCAATTACTTTGTTTCTCATTTAATCCTGTATTTCTCAAGATCCCCAAATGACTTTTAGCTTCTGAGGGTTTTTAGTCTACTGCAAGTCAAGCAGGTCCTATTTAAATCCATCCTTGCTTGAGAATAAGTGTGGCAGTAATCAGGCCTGGCTGAGGTTAGGGAAATTAAACTTATCTTCCCAAAGATGTAAATGTATGTTTTAAAAAGGGGGGGGTTGCATTTCATTCTGAAATAAACATGAAAATTTGGCAAAAGTTTGGAAAAATTCTTCAATTTCAAAGTTTGAAATGTTCTGCCGGGGAGATGGTTAAACTACCCAAAAAAGCTTGATAATGATAACTAGAATTTTTTTAAATGGAATGTCTGCTTTATGATGAAACGTTTTTTTAAGTACTGGTACACAATGGAGTTTTTTTTATTTTTGCTTTTGTTTTTATGAAAAAGGCTATAAGTATGCAAATAAGCATGAGGGGCTCCGGGCTCCATAGGTGTTAATGGAGCCTGGGGCCCCTCAGGCTCATTTGCATAATTAAAAAGCCTGTTTTTCTTAAATACCGGCACATAAAAAGAGAAAAGAATAACAGATCCTGCCAGAGGGGGCACACACCAGTAAGTCAGTTGGCTTCTTTACAACCCTTTATCCCGGTGGTAGATGTCCTTTAACATAGTGTGCAACACAATTCTGAAGAGTCACTGTAATAAATGTGGTGAACAGTCTGCAGCGGCACCAGAAGGCCCTTTTAGGTGTAGAATTTAGCACAGACACTTTGTGAATACATGTGCACAAAGTTTGCAAGTTCTTGTCAGTAATAATATTATATCTAGTGGGGCATCATCAACAAGTTAAAGAGAACCAGTCAGGCAAATTAACCCCCTAAACTGCAAACTGTAACTGTAAAATTTAAAGGGCCAGTGTGCTGATAATTGGCACTGGCCAGCTGCCTGCCCTGATAAATTCCAGCCCCTTCCTGTGACCCCTGCAGTATCTTTGTGCCTTAAAGCCTTAGAGAAAGCTTGTTGCTTATGCCCTGTGTGATTATTCTGAATTCCCGTTGTGACCTCGATTCCATTCCTGACCTTGCTCCTGTGCTGCCTGTCCTGACCATCTGCTACGTCCCCGACTCTGATCCTGTTGTTGTCTCGACCTTCTGTCTGACCCCGACCACGCTTCTGCCTAACGATTCTGTACTTCCTCTTGGCTGCCACCGCGGACAAAGTCGCACCTTTGGAACCACCTGCTGGTACCACAACACAGCAGGTCCAACCCACTTTGTGGCAGGCACTGGTGAAAACCGGGTGCCACTTAGACTCCGGATCCAGATGTTGGCTTACATCATCATACGCGGCCGTCCAGAGGATCCACCACCACTGATTCTGACAGTAAGATCTGGCCATGGATCCCCCCAAGGTTCTGCTACCTGAAATGGCTGACCTTATCACCATCATGGTCCAGAAGTCTCAACAGATTGTCGCGCAAGGACCGGACCTTGCACAACACACCGCCACCTTGCCGCAATTGTGGGCTACTCAGCAACTGCGTCCAGTACCTGTGGTAACTCCCATGTCTATGGCTGCATTCCGGTCACAGCTACCCTTACCACGTTCCTTGCCGAACTTCGGTCTGTCTTTGAGAAACCTGCCCGGGCGTCTTCTGCCCTGTTAAACCTGCATCAAGGGGACTCTTCTGTTGAAGACTACGTGGTCCAGTAACGTACTTTAGCCTCTGAGCTGGATTGGAATGAGGCGGCCTTGCTTGTGACTTTTAAGAAGGGACTGTCTGATCAGATCAAAGAGGCCCTGTCTGAACGGAACCTAAGCTGAGTGATCTAATTTCTCTGGCCACCCAGATAGACATACGGTTTACCGAGCACTCTGAGGAGCAATGACTGAAACAATCGCAAGTCAGGACCCGTCATCTGCCCCGTCTGGCTCCAGTCTTCCAAAGACCACCTCTGCCCTCTTCCGAGCCTGTTGCAGAGGAGCCGATGCAGGTGGAAAGAGCTCGTCTGACCTCCCAAGAGCATACCAGATTAAATCTGGAGAACCTCTGCATCTATGGGAAAAGCATCCCTAGTTGAGAGCAAAGCTCCTCCTCATCTGAATGTCCCTGATCTTCTCAGTTTTGGAGCAAGCAATCCGCTTCAAGTCTCAGCCTTCCTGGACTCTGGCTCTGCAGGGAATTTCATGGATGCTGCCTTGTTCTCACAGCATCACTTTCCTGTGGTTCGCCTAGAGAAGCCGCTGGTTATCTCTTCCATCATTGGACAGATTCTCCATGATCCGGTCCAGTATCATACTGAGCCCCTGTCTCTTCAAATTGGGGCATTGCTGTCATTTTATGTGCTCCCCTGGTGTATGTCCTCAGTGCTTTTGGGCCTCACATGGTTGCAGGGGAGATCCTTAGGTGGGGACCGGAGTGCCATTCCCACTGTCTCAAGGCTCTTCATCCGTTATGACTTCTGTGGACTCCTCCAAGCAGCTGGCAGGTGTTCCTGCTGCTTATAAGGACTATGCAAATGTTTTCTCTGAGAAGCAAGCGGAGGTTCTGACACTGCACCGCCCCTATGACTGTCCCCTACGGCTGCCAGGTACATCTCCTCCATTAGGTCGGGTATACTCATTATCTGTGCCTGAAACCACGGCTATGTTGGCCTATGTCAAGGATAATTTGAAGATGGGATTCATCCGCAAGTCATCTTCCCCTGTCGGTGCTGGATTCTTCTTTGTGGCCAAGAAGGATGGTTCCCTCTGTCCATGCACTGATTAACGTGGCCTCGATAAAGTCCCGGTGAAAAACTGCTACCCTCTTCCTCTCATCACCGAACTTTTTGATCGCCTAATGGGTGCCAAGGTTTTCACCAAGCTGGATCTGCGGGGGGCATATAACCTCATTCACATCTGTGAAGGCGATGAGTGGAAGACAGCCTTCAATACTCATATTTTGAGTATCTGGTAATGCCCTTTGGACTCTTAAATGCCACAGGAGTGTATAGTTGTCAACTTGGACGATATTCTGGTGTTTTCTCCTGACCTACAGTCTCATCTGATCCACTTCTGGCAAGTTCTCAGGTGCCTAAGGGCCAATCGATTATATGCCAAAGCTCAAGAAATGCCAATTTCATCAGAGTAGTCTTCCGTTTCTGGGATAGATCATTTCTGACAAAGGACTACAGATGGATCCTGCCAAGTTGTCTGTCGTACTTCATTGGCCCCGCCAAGTGGGACTTCATGCCATACAGAGATTTCTGGGCTTCGCCAATTATTACCGGCAACTTATTCAACAATAATTCTCCACTGTGGTGCTGACTAAGAAGAACGCCAATCCGAGACTCTTGCCTCCAGCAGCTGAAAAAGCCTTCACTAAGCTCAAGTCTGCCTTTGCCTCTGTGCCAGTTCTCACACCGCCTGATACAGAGAAGCCATTCAAGTTGGAGGTTGACGCCTCATCCGTTGGTGCTATGGCCGTCCTTACCAAGAAAGGGCCAAAAGGTCGAACCCTCAACTGCGGCTTCTTCTCAAAGACCCTCTTAACTGCCGAGAGGAAGTATTCCATTGGTGATCGGGAAACTCTGGCTATAAAGCTTGCTTTGGAGGAATGGCACTATCTTCTGGAAGGAGCTTATCATCCAGTCTTTATCTACACTGACCTCAAGAGTCTCCTTAATTTCTAGACTGCTCAGTGTCTCAATCCTTGTCAGGCTCGCTGGTCCCTCTTATTCTCGCGATTCAACTTCCTGATTCACTTCTGGCCAGCCGAGAAGAACGTCAAAGCTGATGCCCTCTCTTGTGCCTCCGATGTTGTTGGGGAAGAATCGGCTCCTAGTAATATCATTCCTCCAGAACGACTGGTTGCTGCGGCACCTGTGGACCTATAGCAGCTCCCTCCAGGCAAGATCTATGTGCGACCTGCTCTTCGGAAGAAGATACTAACTTGGGACATTGCTCTCATGTGGCTGGGCACCTTGGGGTGCAGAGATCTGTTGAATTCATATCTCGTTATTACTGGTGGCCAGATCTGGTTAAGGACGTTCAAGATTTTGTGGGTTCCTGTGCTTCCTGTGCCCGTAACAAGTCATCTTGCCTCAAGCCAGCAGGTCTGCTGCTCCTGTTGCCAATACCCAGTTGCCCGTGGACTCATATAGCTATGTACTTTATTACGGATCTCCCATATTCTTCCGGGAATACAGTCATCTGGGAGGTAACAGATCATTTCTCTAAGATGTCCCACTTTGTTCCTCTGCCTGGTCTGCTGTCAGCTCCACGCCTTGCAAGCCAGTTCTTCCTACACATCTTCCGGCTACATGGACTTCCCCTACATATATTCTCAGACCGAGTAGTCCAGTTTGTTTCCTGTTTCTGGCGGTCTCTGTTCAGGTTAACTGGGCTTCTCATCTGCGTACCATCCACAGTCTAATGGACAAGTTGAGAGGGTTAATCAGCTCCTGGGATGCTATCTCCGCCATTTTGTCTCTGCCCGACAGGACGACCGGTCCACACTACTGCCATGGGTGGAGTTTTCTTACAACTCTCTGGACTCTGAATCTGCCAGCTGCACTCCATTTTTTGTCTTTTGACGACATCCTGTCTGAGCCTTCTGATGTTCCTTCTGTGGAGGATTTGGTTCAATATCTCAAGTCCATCTGTGAGCAAACACGGCAGTCACTAATTTGGGCCTGTGTCTGCACCAAGACCCAGGCCGACAAGAGATACAGGCCTCCTCCATTTTCTCACCAGGAGATAAGGTGTGGCTGTCTTTTAGATAAGTCCGGCTGAAGGCTCCCAGCTACAAGCTTGGTCCTCGCTATCTGGGTTCATTTGAGATGCTAAATCGCATCATCGCATCCCGTGGCGTATAAGTTCTGCCTTCCTCCCACCATGAGCATCCCAAATTCCTTCCACGTCTCCCTAAAGCTTGTTCCTGATGCCCTGTGCGATTATTCTGAATTCCCATTGTGACCTCGATTCTGTTCCTGACCGCGCTCCTGTGCTGCCCGTCCTAACCTTCCTTTACGTCCCCAACTCTGATCCTGTGCTGCCCTTCTGTGTCTTGACCTTCTGCCTGACCCCGACCACGCTTCTGCCTAACGGCAAGTACCACCGCCAGCTCCTGATTCTGTACTTCGCCTTGGCCACCACCACAGACAAAGGCGCACCTGTGGAACGACCTGGTGGTACACGCCGCAGCAAGTCCAATCCACTTTGCAAAGTGCTCTGGTGAAAACCAGACGCCACTTAGACTCCGAACCCAGATGTCGGCTTATGTCATCGTCCGCAGTGGTCCAGAGGATCCACTACCACCGATCCTGACAGTCTTCTCCATGGTGAAGAGGTTAGGTTGTGATTCATTATGTGTTAAGTTGTTCATTACAGGAAACAACACAGAGTAAAAGAATTGTTGCTCGTTGGTAGGGGATCAAGTAATTATTTAAAAATCATACAATTGGATGTTCTGGACTTTTTTTTTTAGATTCTGTAAAGAAATTAATAGTTGTAGCCCTATTGGAAAGCTGATGTTTAGATCAATAAGGGCTCAAACCGCCCAATAAAAAAGTTATCATAGCTTGGGGCAGCTGAAGTCCTCAATGTAATGCCACATTGTTGGTGGTAGAGCAAACCCTGAAAGAAAAGATATTGTGATACAAAATTGATCTAAACACCTCTATTATTTAATCTGCTACTTAGGGAGATTTTAAAAATTGGTCAGATACCAAGAAGACGCCTTGATGCATAAATGGTCGGAAATGCTGATATGTTAGAAATAAAAATAACATCCTGACATTGAAATGCATTAAAATCCTGTATTAAACTCCCGCTGTCTGTTAAATACAAAAGTTAGCCAACTTCCCCACTATGTGGACCCATTTCTACATATATTAGTGATAACACTACTTTTGTAGTGGAGAATTTCTTTCACACTTGTGGACCTTGGGTAGATGATAAAAAGTGGGCACTCTTTTTCTTGTTTGCTGAGGATCCCCTGTATGTATGCTTCCAATATAAACAAGTTATTACTAGCAATATAGGACTGTACTATTTTGCATTGAAAAGTACATTAAAGCCCACCCTCTTGTCCGCAATAACTGGATTGTAGTTTTGCAGTTAATTTAAAGTTTAAATTCAGGTCCTGCGAAATTTGATAATTTCAAGTTTAAATTCATGTTCTGTTAAATTTGACAATTTCAAGTCTAAATTTAGGTACTGCAGATGTTCACTTTCTACTAATTTATTCAGATGCTGGCACAGCCAAGTCACATGGGATCCATACCTGGGTAATCTTAATGATCGTAAGGATGTCCTTTGGCTGAAAATAGCCAGATCCTCTTGTCGGTTACAACACCACTGGCAGTGCTAAACACGCACTGACACCACACTTGCTGCAGGGCAGGCAGCACCTGTACAGCATAAAGTGCAAGCTCCAACCAAGAAATTAAATAGGGAGGACGCATCTTTTGGTACCAGTAGACTTGTGGACAGATAATCTTTCTCCATGAAAGTCAGTCTGCCTCCTGTTACTATGTGCCATATCCAATGGTGAGGAAGGTTGAAGAGAATTGAACACTGCATTCCACATTGTGGCCATGCTCACTATTCTTTCTAAGGTGGTTCATGTGTTCCTCTTGTATTAGCAACTTTCTCCTCCTCCCCGTGCTGTCACTGAGCTTTGAACGTATGATGGGAACTCAGCCAGTAGTGCTAGCCCAATTTTTTCTAAATATTTGTCTCACGCTCTACTAGTATAATTAAGGTTGTTAAGCTATCCTTGTACCGTGGATCCAGCAGGGTGTCCAACCAGTAATTGGAACTTGGGTGTCGTTGCGCAGGTACTGGAGCAACGTAATGGGGGTCATTTACTAAGGGCCTGAATCGCTATTTTTCGTCGGGTTTCCCGAATATTACCTATTTGCGCCGGTTTTCCCTGAATTGACCCGGGTAATTGGGGCACACGATCGGATTGTGCTGCATCGGCGCCGGCATGCATGCAACGGAGATCGGGGGCGTGGCCGCCGGAGAAAAACCTCTGTATTTTTTTTAAAAAATGTGTCGCTTGACAAGCGCTTACATGCACCCAGCATAGGTTGGTAAACTCCGGCGAACTCCGGTGGACCTCGGCGCAGCAGCAACACCTGGTGGACATCAGGCACACTACCTTAGTGAAACGGCAGAAGTCCCGAATCCTCAACGGAGAACACGCCGCTGGATCGGGACAGGCCTGGGTAAGTAAATCTGCTCCAATGGGTCACATGGCCAGGTTGGCAAGAGGTATGGACAAGTTGTTCTCAGTGGGAGGTGTCTCTTCCTCCTCCACATCTCTCCAACTACACTCCAATAATGCCTTATGCTAATTCTATTTCTCCTCCAAATGTGTCCCCTGGCTGGACAGTAAAGTACCTGACCACTGGTCCATCAAGCCATGTGTAGACTGGCCCGACACATCTTTTTCCTCCTCCTGTGCCACCATTACATCCTCCATCATGGCCAGAAGAGCTTTTTTAAGCAGGCTGAAAATGGGGGTAGTGTTGATGATATCATCTGGGATCAAATTTCATATTGCGGGACAGCCACCGCCATCAGATGTTTAAAGCTCTCTGTTTGCACCATCTTTGTGCACCATCTTGTGTGCTCTGTATGCACCACAATTTGGAATTCTGGAATTAGTGAAATTTGGAAATGCTCTTATTCAGGATTAGTTTGTGAATGACATGACCCAAACTTTCTCTGTCTCTCCACTATTTGGGGAATAGAAAGCTAAATGGATGGTGTGGACAGGCTTAGGGATGGTGAAGGTGGTGCTGCTGGTGGTTATGTCACATCATCCTTATGAGAGAAGGTGGTGTTACAGGCTGAGCCAACCGATGGAAGAGAGCAAGCTTTAGGTGTCTGCAGGCTTTTTAGGAGAGCCATCCACTGCAGCTCATGTTTACTTTGGCAAGTGCTCCATCTTCTGCACTGTGGGAGAAACGACACAAACTTCTTATGGGATGGCCTTTGTTTGCTGGGTCCCTGGGCGCAGGCAGTAGCATCTAACAACATGGCTACGGGTTGACCACAATACCTTGGAACCATTTTGCTTGTTCTGCTGGCTACTTAAGGCTTCCAGACCACCACTGAAATATCACTGCCTTCCACACATGTAAAATCTAGTAAGTCATCATCACCCTCGCTTCTTATACGACCGTGCCAACACCACTGCCCTCCTTCTCGTATGCGCATCTTAGAAGGCCACAGCAGTTTTTAGTTAGGCTTCATCATTAAACATCTCTTCTAATAGTCATGAGCGACTGCTTTGCTGTTTTGAAGGGGAGTAAGGAGGAGGGCACTGCACTTTCAAGGTTGTGCATTGCAAAGATAATCCCATGAAAGTTGAAGTACAGTCTGCCATGTAATCGACCAATGGCTGAAATTTGTGTAGCAAATGGTACACAATGGTACAATGGTACCTGCCTACACCAGAGGAACTTGGAGCTGGCAGCACCAGCTCCAGCACATTAAGATTGTGCCTTTTAGATTTTGCTGTATGATGCTTGAAATGCAAACTACACTCACCGGCCACTTTATGAGGTACACCATGCTAGTAACGGGTTGGACCCCCTTTTGCCTTCAGAACTGCCTCAATTCCTCATGGCATAGATTCAACAGGGTGCTGGAAGCATTCCTCAGAGATTTTGGTCCATATTGACATGATGGCATCACACAGTTGCCGCAGATTTGTCGGCTGCAAATCCACGATGCAAATCTCCCGTTCCACCACATCCCAAAGATGCTCTATTGGATTGAGATCTGGTGACTGTGGAGGCCATTTAAGTACAGTGAACTCATTGTTATGTTCAAGAAACCAGTCTGAGATGATTCCAGCTTTATGACATGGCGCATTATCCTGCTGAAAGTAGCCATCAGATGTTGGGTACATTGTGGTCATAAAGGGATGGACATGGTCAGCAACAATACTCAGGTAGGCTGTGGCATTGCAACGATGCTCAATTGGTACCAAGGGGCCCAAAGAGTGCCAAAAAAATATTCCCCACACCATGACACCACCACCACCAGCCTGAACCGTTGATACAAGGCAGGATGGATCCATGCTTTCATGTTGTTGACGCCAAATTCTGACCCTACCATCCGAATGTCGCAGCAGAAATCGAGACTCATCAGACCAGGCAACGTTTTTCCAATATTCTACTGTCCAATTTCGATGAGCTTGTGCAAATTGTAGCCTCAGTTTCCTGTTCTTAGCTGAAAGGAGTGGCACCTGGTGTGGTCTTCTGCTGCTGTAGCCCATCTGCCTCAAAGTTGGACGTACTGTGCGTTCAGAGATGCTCTTATGCCTACCTTGGTTGTAACGGGTGGCGATTTGAGTCACTGTTGCCTTTCTATCAGCTCGAACCAGTCTGCCCATTATCCTCTGACCTCTGGCATCAACAGGGCATTTCCGCCCACAGAACTGCCGCTCACTGGATGTTTTTTCTTTTTTGGACCATTCTCTGTAAACCCTAGAGATGGTTGTGCGAGAAAATCCCAGTAGATCAGCAGTTTCTGAAATACTCAGACCAGCCCTTCTGGCACCAACAACCATGCCACGTTCAAAGGCACTCAAATCACCTTTCTTCCCCATACTGATGCTCGGTTTGAACTGCAGGAGATTGTCTTGACCATGTCTACAAGCCTAAATGCACTGAGTTGCTGCCATGTGATTGGCTGATTAGAAATTAAGTTTTAATGAGCAGTTGGACAGGTGTACCTAATAAAGTGGCCGGTGAGTGTATACTGAGCCTTGGCTGCTGGCTATTAGGTAAATAGAAGAGGCTCCTATTATGAGGGACAGCTGAAAAATCTGTAATAATCGCCCGTATAAGGGCACTATGAAGAAATGCATCATTCCACAAATATTCTTAAAATGTGCAACCCCTCGAACTACTGGAAACATCTTTTAGTAAGATGGTTAATAGTAATTAAAACAAAATGCTGATAAAATTCAGAAGGGTTTGATTTTGTCAGTGATACATTAATTTAACCCTAAAGTTTACACATTCACAAAACTTAAAAAGAGAAAACCCATCTTGAAATTTATTACACAATTTCTCCCAAATATGGAGGCACCCCACATGTGGACGTTACTGTTGTATGGGATTGAGAAGTAAAGGGGAAGGAGGGCTGTCTATTAGTCAGTTTTGTCCAACAGAATTTAATAGTTTCAGTTGGTTCATGGGCGCACTTAAGTGAACTATAAAATATTTGTTTTTTCCTTAATGTTGCCATGTGTGGTCCTATTTTTTGGGGGATTAGATGCTTTTTTTTGTGACACTATTTTGGGGTGGCTATGCCCTATTGATGAAAATGTATTAACTTTTTTGTGGGGGATTGTAGAAAAAACATCAATTCCGGTGAGCCCGGTGAGTCAAAGTAGTGATCAACACCATTTCACCACCAACTACTGGGTCTTCATGAGGGACATTTGTTCACTGCTGCACTTCTAACATGCCAACAATATGGTCAGCGCTAATGATGCCATCATAAACTCTACCGTCCCCATTTTTTTTCTGCTACAAAAGCTCTTCAGGCCATTATGGAGGATGTAATGGTGGCAGACAAGAAAAAAAGAGGAGGAACAGGTGCCAGGTCAGTCCACACAAGGCTTGCAAGGTTTTTCACAGTTCGGTGGTCTTCTACTGCACTATAATACAGCAAGGAACGGTTTTGGAGAGCGCATGCGCGCGGGCTTAATGGCGGACGCGTCTCCTTGAGCTCCGCTACCGCTGAAGGCCCCGCGACGACCATAAGGCTACATCAGCGCCGAACGGAGTTGGCACCACCAAAAGACGGAGGCGGAAGGTAGCGGGCACGAGATTATGCCTGGAGGAAACAAGAGAAGGGAGTCAGGAGCCGGTAATTCCCAACAGACCCCGGCGCGGGAAGACACGCTGCACTCCCGCCAGAGTGTGAGAGCAGCGCAGCAGCAATCCCAGCAGCGGGACACTCACGGCCCGACCCCAATAAACCCCGAGGAGGAGACACTAACGGGTTCTAGCGGAACCCCAGACCCCCAAGGTATCACAAGCACCCCTAAATTATTCATAGCCTCTCCGGCCTCTACTGTATCCTCCCTGGACCAAGCTATGGCGGCAGCCATTTTCAGCCAGCAGTCCTCAGATTCACAACAAGCCCCCACCATTATGCAAGCCCCCCTGTACTCTGCAGACAGCGTGCTACTGGCTCGTTATTCACATATGCTACAAAGTGAACTAGCGAAAGTGTGCTCACAAATTACTTCTGATCTTAAAGGGGACTTTCGGTCTATATGGTCCATAATAGAAGCAATTGAGAATAAAGTGTATGAAACTGGAACAAAGGTGAATCAGAATTGTGATTGAATCATAGATATACACTCACTGGCCACTTTATTAGGTACACCTGTCCAACTGCTCGTTAACACAAGACAATCTCCTGCAGTTCAAACCAAGCATCAGTATGGGGAAGAAGGGTGATTTGAGTGCCTTTGAACGGGGCATGGTTGTTGGTGCCATAAGGTCTGGTCTGAGTATTTCAGAAACTCCTGATCTACTGGGATTTTCACGCACAACCATCTCTAGGGTTTAAAGAGAATGGTCCGAAAAAGAAAAAACATCCAGTGAGCGGCAGTTCTGTGGGTGGAAATGCCTTGTTGATGACAGAGGTCAGAGGAGAATGGGCAGACTGGTTCGAGCTGATAGAAAGGCAACAGTGACTCAAATCGCCACCAGTTACAACCAAGGTAGGCAGAAGAGCATCTCTGAACGCACAGTACGTCAAACTTTGAGGCAGATGGGCTACAGCAGCAGAAGACCAGACTGGAATCATCTCAGACTGGTTTCTTGAACATGACAATGAGTTCACTGTACTCAAATGGCCTCCACAGTCACCAGATCTCAATCCAATAGAGCATCTTTGGGATGTGGTGGAACGGGAGATTCGCATCATGGATGTGCAGCCGACAAATCTGCGGCAACTGTGTGATGCCATCATGTCAATATGGACCAAAATCTCTGAGGAATGCTTCCAGCACCTTGTTGAATCTATGCCACGAAGAATTGAGGCAGTTCTGAAGGCAAAAGGGGGTCCAACCCGTTACTAGCATGGTGTACCTAATAAAGTGGCCGGTGAGTGTATATACACAATTGGAGGAAGCGCAACTCAAGATAGAGGATCTAGAAAATAGGTCTAGATATTGTGGTGAAACCTCACTTTTTCACAGTAAAGGAGAAGGTGATGCAAGCGTCTCTGGATCGGGAATCTCTACAACTGTATGATTCAGTTATTCAGATTTTCTCAGATATTGCCCCAAGAACCATCCAAAGGCGAAGATCACTTACACCGCTTCTGCATGTGCTACAGGAACATGACGTCAAATATCGATGGGCATTTCCTTTTCGGCTGATTTTCCAACACCAAAATAGGACACATGGCTTTGCCACCTTATCAGAAGGGGAATCTCTACTACTTAAGCTGGGCCTAATTACAAAGGATCACCAGGATCCTCCCCTTCAACCTCTATGGCGCACAGGAGCCAAGAAAAAGAAGTGATAAGAAGCATAGAATCACAAGTTTATGTTCTTTTACTGAGTAGTTTATATCTTGTCAGTAGGTGCCTTATAGGCAAAATCTGCAGATTTATTGCGGAAGGTTGTTTGGAATCTTTCTGTTGATTTACCTAACCACCCTCAGGGTGGTAATTAGTTACCATACGTATGTAATTAGATATTTAACTATAAATGTAATACTCTCGGTTTGGCCTTCGTGGAAAAGCTTGACCGCTGGGCCTCAGGGGGCCGTATGCCCTCTCCTGAGATGTCAGAAGGGACTAGCAGCCTTAAGCTGGTTCTGGGCTGAGATTCCACTGACCTCGAGGAATTCCGGTTTGTTACCCGGACTGTTACCGTTTGCCCGTATGGGAATGTATTGAGAATTAGTGTGAATTTTACGTGTCTTTCCCTTTCCCCTTTTCTTACCCCCTCTGACCTTACCTCCTTAACCTTAGATAGAGGGTTCCTGGGAGAGCTTTTTCCACACTGGACAGGTAATGGTTAATGACGCTTTCACTATCCTTTCTCATAATGTCCAAGGGTTAAACGCACCAACTAAAAGGAAAATGGCCTTCAAATCTTACAAAGCAATGAAGGCTGATATTGTATTTTTACAGGAATTGCATTTTTCTAGATTATCTTGTCCAAAATATATGACGGCTAACTACCCCCTTTTGTTCCTATCATTGGGTAAAGAAAAGAAGAGAGGAGTGGGCATCTTCATGTCGAAAAATGTGCCATTCATCCACCGTATTACAATAGCGAACTCAGAGGGTCGTTACATTCTGGTAGCAGGTACCATTCATGAACAGGCCGTCTCGTTTCTTAACTATTATGCCCCAAATGTGGACCAAGAGCGGTTCTTCCGGAGTATGTACCAAAAGCTTTCGGCTCACCTACAAGGGGCCGTGTTTGTAGGAGGCGATTCTAATTTAGCTTTGGACGATGCCCTGGATAGGTCCGCACCTCATTCTATTCTACGAGGCCCTTCTCAGAGCTGGCCTCAATCCTTCACTCCCACAATCTAATAGACGTTTGGAGGTCATGCCATCCTAACGAACGAGATTACACATATTTCTCGGTCGCACATAAAACTTACTCACGTATAGACCACATATTCCTAGGCCCTCATTTAATTCCTAAAATTAAGAAAGCTACTATTACTCCTACTGCATGGTCTGACCATGACCCAGTGGTGGTCTCTTTGGACCCTATGTGGTTCAGATCCCCTCATTTTCTTTGGCGATTAAATGAATATGTGATGACTGACCCCAGTATGTTTTTGGAGCTGACAGAGGCGGTGAATGCATATTTCAAAGAAAAAGAACTGGAGGTGGGATCCCTAGCCTCATTCTGGGAGTCACATAAAATTGTAATTAGAGGGAAGCTCATGGAGATGGAGATTTAAAAAAAAAGAAAAATGCATTATTAAGAGAAAAAGAAAAAGCTTACATAGAATTAGTACAGAGGCATAAAGTCAATCCTACCATGGATTTAAATAAAGAAATAGAGCTAGCTAGAACTGAGCTGAACCTCTGCCTCACTACCTCAGCAGAAAGGCTGAGATGGTCGCAATATTGGTTTTTCTCCCAAGGGAATAAGCCAGGGACACTATTAGCTAGAAACCTTAATCCCTTACCTCGGACTTATAAAGATCCGAGACTACGCCTCTCCTCGGGCGTTCTATCCCAACATCCTAAGGATGTGGCGGCAGAATTTGCCAGGTTCTACTCTAAATTATATAGTAAGGGTAGTGGATTTGACACATCAAGAGCTGAGGAAATGTTTGATGGCCTCTTGTTGCCTTCTTTGTCAGATACCCATAGGAAAATGATAGATAACCCCATTACTCTACAGGAAGTGGAAGAAGCGATTAAAGCTCTCAAACCAGCTGAAGCACCTGGACCTGATGGTTTCACAGGATTATATTTTAAAAAGCTTAGTGCAATATTGGGACCCCATTTGGTGAAATACTATAACCAACTTTTTGACGGACGCCGGATTCACTACAGGCAATAATCTCAGTTATACCCAAACCTGATAGAGACCATTCATCATGCCAAAATTTTAGTCCAATATCTTTGATCAATGTAGATATTAAAATACTGACTAAGATCATGGCCAGCAGGATTAATTCATTTATTTCGCAATATATACACCCTGATCAGGTGGGATTCATTCCAGGCCGTCTAGCGGGGGACCAAACCCGCAGATTGATTGATTTAATATCCTTAGCAAAGAGTGGATGGGGGAAAAAAATCACTGGACAATATCATGTGCTTATCACTCGACTCTAAAGACTGGAACTATCTGAAGTTTGCTCTAGGTAGATGGGGCTTTGGGCATAAATTCCTGGGTCTTCTCCGGGTTCTATATTCTTCCCCAGTCAATATAGCGGGGTATTTATCAATGCCCTTTCCAATACTCAGGGGTACGCGCCAGGGATGCCCCCTGTCCCCTATACTTTTTATATTAGCAATGGAACCCCTAGCCCACCTGATCAGGGCGAACGGAAATGTGAAGGGACTGGAGGTTGGAGGAGTGGCACACAAATGTGCATTTTTTGCAGACGATATTTTGTTGACACTATCCTCTCCACTATCCTCAATTCCCAACCTATTCCAGATATTAAATGAATTCTCGGCATTATCGGGTTTGAAGGTGAACCATGATAAATCTTTAGCTTTGAATGTATCAGTACCCCATGACATGACTAAACTCTTGAAACTAAATTTTAGTTTTCAATGGAGAGAAGATAAGATTCCCTATTTGGGTATGTTTGTGACTCCTTCCTTTGATACCCTGTTAGCAGCTAACTACAAACCACTCTTTTGTGGACTGAGGAGAGACATGAACAGGTGGGCCAATTTAAGTCTTTCCTGGCTGGGTCGAATCGCCGCTGTAAAGATGACCTTATTGCCCAAATTATTATACTGCTTCCAAACGGTTCCAACTGATGTACCTCTCTCTAGCTTAAAATCCCTTCAAAGGGATATAAATAAATTTATCTGGGGACCTAGAAGAAGCAGGATATCTGCAAAAACGATGTATACATCTAAAATTCAAGGGGGTTTGGGGGCGGTAAATATCATTAAATATTACTACTTCCAGGTTGGCACCTTTGGTAACCTTTCATAAAAAAGAAGCCTTGCCCCATTGGGCGCAAATTGAACAGTCGGCTTGTTCGCAGACACCAATTGATGCCTTACCCTGGTTGAGACCCAGGGAAAGAGCGCTGATTATGTGCCCGCTCCTCTCTTCTATGCTGTCGGTGTGGGATAGGGTCAAACGTTGCTATAGATTGCAGTCTTTACATACTCCTGTCGCAAGATTATTAAACAATCCTAGCTTCGTTCCAGGCCTTCAACAGAGCCAATTCAAGTGGTGGACAGACAAGGGGTTGTATCGCATAGGGGACTTTTATGACAGACTAGGTCTTAGATCAAGGGAATACTTTAAATCTAAATATGATATGCCGGAGACAGAATTGTACAGATTTCAGCAGATATACCACTTTCTCCATAAATTGAAAAATTCCTGCCCAGATATCACAGTACATACTTTATTTGAAGACCTTTGTCTAAAAAAGGCGGGCCTTCCTCACACCTTATCTAATATCTATCAGATCCTCAATGATCAACCCGAGAAAGTGGGCTACATGGTTGCCTGGGAAAAGGATTTAGAGAAATCCTTTTCTCTACCGGAATGGCAAGATATGGCAGAAAATACAGCAAAAATCTCTATCAATATGGCGTTAGTCGAGGCAAATGATAAAGTATTACTTCGGTGGTATTTAGTCCCTGTGCGTATATCACAAGCAGTCCCTAACTATTCCCCCCTATGTTTTAGAGGATGTGGTATTAGAGGCACTCATTTTCACTTGTGGTGGGAATGTCCGAAGATTCGGAGATATTGGAGGCGCATATATAATATGTTATATTCTATAACCATGATAAACCTGACGCTTTCCCCAAGCCAAGCTTTACTTAACAAAAGGATCCCAGATATCCCCACACCTGTGAGGAGATTTGTGTCCTTTTTCTTCCTAGCGGCAAAGATAGCGATTGCAACCTCTTGGAAGAAAGCCACGGTTCCCTTGGAATTGATTGAAAACAAACTAATGTGGATAATGGTTAACAATAAGCTTTATTATACAGTACAAGATAAAATGAAGCTGTTTAACAAAACATGGCAGATGGGGATTACATATCAATGCAGAGTCTAATATAAACAGACGATTTCTCTTCTCAACAGAACCCCCCTTTCCCTTCCTTTTCTCCTTCCTGTGTGTTCCCCTTCCCCCCTGTCTCATAGTGGAGATAATATGCTTTGTAAAATGTAATTTAGACACTTTATAATAATAAATAATATAATATTATAATATAATATAATAATATAATATAATAATAATAATATAATTCCTATTATACAGCATTGTTAGTCAAAATGAGCTAGGACGGTTGGAATGTAAAATGCTTTTTCATTTCTGTACCCTTTCAAATTAAAAAACAAATAAAAACATTGTGAAACCAAGGAACGGTTTTGGAGCTGGAGAATGAGGAGGAGTTGGGTGACACCCAGAGCAGCTTATTTCACTGGAGCTTGGCTAGAGACATGCAGAGGAGGAGGATACAGCTTCCACCGAGGCCTGCGCACTGACACACGAGTTGTCCAGTTACTCAAAAGTGCAGAATAATGGGTGGCCACCGTGCTGTATCCATGCTACAAGGACAGCATAGCATCCTTCATTATAATTCTAGAACTGGAGACTAAAGGGAGTACAAGCACACTTGGGTAGAAGCTGTACTGACCAAGTTTTCATCCCAAAATGAGAGCTCAGTTACAGCACGAGGAGGAGTCTCCAATGCAGCAGTTACACTAGCACCACCTAAGTACAGAGATTTAGCATGGCCACAATGTTGACCGCCATGTTCCATTCTTCTCAACCTCCACCTGCAACGGATAAGGCACATAGTACAGAAAGATGGTCCTCCCCATTCAATTTCTGGGAGGATAAATAGGACATGTGGCTGAGCCCGCTTGCAGATGCTCTCCTGACCTGCTGCTAGTGTGTTATCAAATTTTTAAGTTTAAATTTTGGGTTATTAATGGAATTTCAAACTCCCAGAGTGCCTTTAACTGCAGTGAGAGGAAGGGTGTGTGGATTTCCCATTGCCACTCAAATCCTCAATACAAACAACTGGTTCTAAACACCCATAGTGCCTTTAACATCTGTGACACAATGTTTTAAAATAATTTCTTAGTTTTTTAAATTTTATATTATTTTAACCCCTTAATGACCACTGTATCAGGTTTTTACCGCGGTCATTAAGGGTACCTCTTATGGCGCTCCGCCTTTCTACGTCGGCATGGCAGAAGAAGATTGCAGGACATTGGGTCCTGCTGGTGCCGATGTCGGGCTGTGTCATCACAGCCCAGACCCAGTACTAACACCGGTGATCGGGAAAAATCTGATCCTCGGTGTTTAAGTTCTTACACGCCGGAGTCATGCTTGACGTGTCAGTGCATCCCCCATGGATCGGACCCCCACCTGTGTGCCTTGAAGCTGCCGGCTCCTCTTCAAGCCGCGTTCCGCTTCCTGGTAGGACCCGGCTATAACTAACTGAGCATGCATCTGCTTGCTCAGTTACTTACATTGTACGCTGCAATACAAGCATATTGCAGTGTAAGGGCATGAACATGCGATCAAATAAACGCTTGTTCAAGCCCAAGTGTGGAAAAAAGTAAAAAACACATTGAAAAAACATTTTATAATAATAATGAAATAAATAAAATAAAAGTCCCCTTATCAACCCAGTAACATATAAAATCCAAATAAAGTCTATGTAACAAAAAAACACAAAAAAGCTTACATATTTAGCAACACCATGTCCACATAAATCTAAATCAATACAGTGATGGCCAAAAGTTTTGAGAATGATACAAATGTTAATTTTTACAAAGTCTACTGCATCAGGTTTTATAATGGCAATTTGCATATACTCCAGAATGTTATAAAGAGTTGTCAAAAGCAAAAAAAAAATTAGATTTTCTCCAATATTCGTTTTGCTCAGTAAAACTGAACATGCATAAAAAAAACGAAAATATTATTTTTAAGTTACCGTGAAAAAAATTAAGTGCTAAAAATCCAAAATAAAAATTGATGATTTCGTTTTTGTCCCCCTTGAAATAGATAATAAAATCTCATGAATAAGCTATAGACCCCCAAAATGAATTATCTATACATTGTATCTCATCCCTCACATGTTTGCAAAAAAAAAAATGTATGGCCTGTACTATGTAACAATGCAAATCTGGTCTGAATGGCGCAGCTTTCATTATATGTCATCGGTACAAAAAATTTGCAGATCATTTCATCTTTTAAAATTCTAAAGTTTCTAAACTGCACTTCCATTTTGTTTTAACCCATGTGAAACACTTAAAGGAAACCTACCATTTAGAATGGTAGGGGTAAGCTGTAAGTACCGAGCACCAGCTCAGGGTGAGCTGGTGCCAGTACTTACTTTCGTTAGTGTTATAAACCGCGGTATCGCGGTTTTAACACTTTTTAAACTTTAGAGCAAAAGGGGCTTCGGCGCTGCGCGCGCTACATCTCCACTGTTTCCTATGTAGGCACGCGCACGATCGTGCGCACGCAGCGCCGAAGCCTCTGCTGCTCTAAAGTTTAAAAAGTGTTAAAACCGCGATACCGCGGTTTATAACACTAACGAAAGTAAGTACCGGCACCAGCTCACCCTGAGCTGGTGCTCGGTACTTACAGCTTAGCCCTGCCATTCTAAATGGTAGGTTTCCTTTAAAGGGTTTATTGACTTAATAGGATTTGTTTTACATACATACAGGGGTGCAGTTTCTATAGTGGGGTAATTTAAGGGGTTTTACAATTATTTTGGTCTTTCAAAGTCACGTGAAAGCTGAGTTGTTCCTCAAAATGTGAGTTTAGGTGCAATTTTTCTTATTTTGATGAAAATATGAGAGGACGCATAAAATATAATTCCAACGTAAAGCAGACATTCCTGACATGTTAGTTATCAAGCTTTTTTGGTAATTTAACTATCTGCCTGGAAAGCAGAACATTTCAATCTTTGAAAATGAAGGATTTTGCCAAACTTATGTCAAATTTTAATTGTTTTTTCAGAACGATAAGCAAAATGTATCACTTAAATCTTACAACTAAAATGAAGTACAACGTGTCTCGAGAAAACTCTCAAAATCACCTGGATCTGTTAAAGTGTTCCGAAGCTATAACCAGTTATCTTGAAATATGTCAGATTCGAAAAATTGAGTCTGGTCACTAAGCTGAAAACAAGCGTCGGTCAGAAGGGATTAAGTACATTCCCGAACCTATCATGGGGTGGCAACCTCCATAATATTGCTATAATTTTACTAGTCCCATTTTACAGCCGTTTTTGGGTGTAAAAATCCAGGTCAACCCTGGTTAAAGTTTGTCCCGAAGTCTGGATCCCAAACTAAATTTTGTTTCGAAAGTTGGACAAACCTGTTGAACCCCAATTTCGACCAACACACTCATCACCCCTATTAATAAGTAACAGAAAATTAAATACAGATTCATGCAATGAAAAGATTGCATCTGAAGGAAAGTTCCATTACTTGATAGTTATTCCATCCCTTTTCAGTGGTTCTCATCCATCTTGAATTATCTTCCTCATGCTGACATTGATTATTTTGAACCTGAAAAAAAGTGAAACATTTGAAAAACAAAAAACAGCTTAGCTGGCCATTTCTACTGTGTTCTTGTACATTTAAGTACTCATTGCAAACTATCACAAACCTTATTGATCTTGACAGTTGGTCACTGTCATAACGTTTGTAGACATCCTTTCTGCTGGAGTTTGGCATTCGTAAAGAGATTAAACCCTCAAAGACCTGGCCCTTTTTTGCTTTTTCATTTTTCACTCCCCACCATCAAAAATCTATAAGATTTTCATTTTTACATGTAAAGAGCTGTGTGAGGGCTTGTACAAATTTGCACTTTATAGTGATGCCATGTACTGAGAAGCAAGAAAAAATTTCAAAAGCAGTAAAAATCGTGAAAAAACGCATTTGCACCGGTTTCTTGTAGGCAAAAATTTTACGTCTTTCACTGAGCGCCCCAAATGAATTATCTAATCGCCTTTTCATACGTTGAGGGGTGTAGTTTCCACAATAGGGTAATTTATGAGTCTAGCTATTATTTAGGCCTCTCAGTGTCAATTAGAAGTTGAGCAGGTCCATCTAAATACGAGTTTTGGTGATTTTACAAAAAAATGTGAAAAATGGCACCCAAATTCTGAGCCTCATAACATTCTAGTGAAATATGTGGAATCTTAAAAAACCATCCAACATAAAGCAGACATTTGGGAAATGTAAGTTATGAATTTATTTGGGTGCTTTGACTATCTGCATCAAAAGTAGAGAATTTAGAACGTTGAAAATAAAGAATTTTTCCAAATTTTTGCCAAATTCTGTTTTTTTTCATAACTAAACGCAAAAGATTTCATCAAAATTTTTAAACTAATTTGAAGTACTATGTGTCACGAGAAAACAATCTCAAAATCCCCTGGATATCTCATAGCGTTCTTACGCTATAACCACTTATAGTGACACAGGCCAGATTTGAAAAATTGGGCCGCGTCCTTTAGGCCAAAAGATGCTGAGTCCCGTAGGGGTTAAATAAAAGACATGACATTATCTATCAAATTTAAGTAATTTCATTACCTGCCAGATATTCCATTAATTTGGTTCTCCAATGTTTATACATTACTCAAACTCACTTCTAGTTATATGTTTGATGTTATATGTATATATCTGAAGTTAGTACCTATGATGCAACTTTTAATTCTGTCTATAAGAGAAAAATTTGTATGGGAATAGTGTGTGGCTCACCCGTTCTGAAGGTTTTTCAGGAAAGGCTTCCAATCGAGCAGCACGGATCTCCACGTGACCAGCGTGTCCAATGAACAAAGAATTCCCGAAGGAAAGAAAGGTGATCCAGCGCATATGATAAAAAGATGCCACCAATTTTAATGACAAGTTCCAATTACAGCAATACGTGCAAAAACGCACTACAGCACTGCGTCCAGGTGGTGGGCTACAAGCGTAAGCCTACGCGTTTCGAGCGTTTCACACGCTCTTACTCATGGCTAGTACACATCTGAATGCGGGAGACTGAAATAGTATGCACGGAGGGGACGTCAAGGGGGGAGGGAACAAAGTCACACCCCGAACTGTGACGTGGTATAGGCTGAACGTGCAAGTCTGCCGCACAGGTGTGTTTACATCTTAATTAGAGATGAGCGAGTATACTCGTCCGAGCTTGATGCTCGTTCGAGTATTAAGGTACTCGAAACGGCTCGTTGCTCGGACGAGTATTTCCCCTGCTCGAGATCGAGCATTTAATTAAAAAAACACAGTGAAGAACAGTGAAGAATAGAATAAAAACAGTGAACACAGTGAACACAGGATCATTTAAGTGAAAAAGACAGTGAAGAACACAGTGAAGAATAGATTACAGATGTACGGCACATCTGCTTACTTGTCGGAAGATACGCGCAGAACGGCAGCAGGGAGACATCAAGCAGCACGGGGAGACATCAAGCAGCACGGGGAGACATCGGGCAGCGGGGAGACATCGGGCAGCACGGGGGAGACATCGGGCAGCACGGGGGAGACATCGGGCAGCACGGGGGAGACATCGGGCAGCACGGGGGAGACATCGGGCAGCACGGGGGAGACATCGGGCAGCACGGGGGAGACATCGGGCAGCACGGGGGAGACATCGGGCAGCACGGGGGAGACATCGGGCAGCACGGGGGAGACATCGGGCAGCACGGGGGAGACATCGGGCAGCACGGGAGAGACATCGGGCAGCGCGGGGAGACATCGGGCAGAGCGGGGAGACATCGGGCAGCGCGGGGGAGACATCGGGCAGCGCGGGGGAGACATCGGGCAGCACGGGGGAGACATCGGGCAGCACGGGGAGACATCGGGCAGCACGGGGAGACATCGGGCAGCACGGGGAGACTTCAGTGGAAGAAGAGGAGCGGATCCCGGGACAGCGTATCACCCCGACAAGTAAGCAGATGTGCCGAACATCTGTAATCTATTCTTCACTGTGTTTTTCACTGCGTTTTTCACTTAAATGATCCTGTGTTCACTGTTTTTATTCTATTCTTCACTGTTCTTCACATCTGTTAACTTGTCGGGAGATAATATACGCGCGGAACAGTGAAGAACAGATTGCAGAAGTTTGCATACATCTGCTAACTTATCAGAAGACATTCTTTTTCAATTAAATAACACATTTTATTCCCGAACCATGGTCCCTTTGAAAAATGCTCGGGTCTCCCATTGACTTCAATGGGGCTCGTTATTCGAGACGAGCACTCGAGCATCTGGAAAAGTTTGTCTCGAATAACGAGCACCCGAGCATTTTAGTGCTCGCTCATCTCTAATCTTAATGCTTTAAAAACACATTTATTAGTACATTCCTTAAAATAGGCACCTTTGTGAACGAAAAGCATAACAACATTAAAATGTAACAATGTAGTTATAGAGAAAAGCAAAGTATGGAAATTACACATACTTACAAAGGTAAAATAGGCTGAAAATCTTATTAACAAGCATAGGACAGTAATAGTGGCGACCTAGGTAGACATAAGGTGTAAACTAGTTCATGTGTATATACGTTGTGGGGAGAATTTTAACCCCTAGGGGACACAGCCTATTTTGGCCTTAAGGACGCGGCCCCATTCTTCAAATCTGACCTGTGTCACTATAAGTGGTTATAGTTTTGGAACGCTATGAGATATCCAGGGGATTTTGAGATTGTTTTCTCGTGACACATTGTACTTCAAATTAGTTTAAAAATTTGGATGATATCTTTTGTGTTTAGTTATGAAAAAAAACTAAATTTGGCAAAAATTTGGAAAAATTCTTTATTTTCAACGTTCTAAATTCTCTACTTTTGATGCAGATAGTCATAGCTCCCAAATAAATTCATAACTTACATTTCCCAAATGTCTGCTTTATGTTGGCATGGTTTTTTAAGATTCCACATATTTTACTAGAATGTTATGAGGCTCAGAATTTAGGTATCATTTTTCAAATTTTTTGTAAAATCACCAAAACCTGTATTTAGATGGACCTGCTCAACTTCTAATTGACACTGAGAGGCCTAAATAATAGTGGGACTCGTAAAATACCCCATTGTGGAAACTACACACCTCAACGTATGAAAAACCACTTTTAAGAAGTTTGTTAACGCTTTACGTGTTTTATAGGGGTTAAAACAAAATGGAGGTGCAGTCTGCAAATTGTAATATTTTTTCACAATACACTCATTTTGGGTGGAAAATTAAACATTTACAATGGATTAAATGAATAAAGGCTCCACAAAGTTTGTTACCCAATTTCTCCCGAGTACACGGATACTCTATATGTGGTGGTAACCTGCTGTATGGGCGCACGGCTGGGCATAGAAGGGAAGGAGGCGCCATCCAGATCAGATTTGCTATGTCACATTGTACAGGCTATAATTTTTTTCTTTTTTTAATGTGGACCTATAGGGGCTTATTTCTTTTGCCACATGAGATGCACTTTTCTGGTACGTAATTTGGGGGAATCTATAGGCTAATTGGTGAGATTTTATTAACTCTTTGTTGGTGGAGGAAATGAAAATCATCACTTTTCAGGAAGATTTTTATGGGGTTTTTTTTTTGGCTGTTTACCATACCATAAAAATAGTATATTATTTTTATTCTATGGGTCGCCACGATTACAAAAAGACCTCATTTATATAGATTTTTTATTTTTTTCCCATTTTTAGTGCATAAAAAGTAATTTGGCAAAAATGTTGTTACTTTTAGCATCACCGTCTTTCATATGCATAACTTTTTTATTTTTCGCCTCACAAATCTGTTTAAGGGCTTATTTTTTGCGAGAAGGATTGTTCTTTTTAGTGGTCTTATTTTAGAGTGCATAACATTTTTTAAATCCCTTTTTAGAGCATTTTTATAGGGTATTAATTGAAAATGATCTTTTTTCTGGAGCTTTTTTTTGTTTTGTTTTTTACGGGGTTAACTTTGCGGATCTAATAACGATTCTGTTTTATTATGCAGATTGTTACGGACGCAGGGATACCAAATATGTGGGGGTTTTGTGTATTTTATTCAATTGTACTGAATAAAAAACAATTTGGAGAAAATCTTGTTCATTTTAGCATCATCATCTTTTCATATGCATAACTTTTTTATTTTTCGGCTGACAAATCTAGTTAGGGGCTTATTTTTTGCGAGAAGAGTTGTTCTTTTTAGTGGGCTTATTTTGGAGTGCATAACATTTTTTAAATTACTTTTTAGAGCATTTTTTTATAGGGTATTAATTAAAAATGATCTTTTTTCGGAACGTTTTTGGTTTTTTTAATTCTACGGCGTGTACCGTGCGGGTCCAGTAACGATTCTGTTTTATTATACAGATTGTTACGGACGCGGCAATACCAAATATGCGGGGTTTTTTGTGTTTTTGTGTTTTTTATACTTTATTAAGTGTTTTTATGGGAAAGTGACATTTTAGGGGCTTATATTTTTATGTATTTATTTTTTATTTATTATAATGTGTAGTGTTAAGTGTTTTTGCATATTTTTACTTATACATACTTGAACTTGAACCAGTGATGCTCTGATCACTGGTTTAAGTTCAATACACTGCTCTACAATACTATTTTATTGCAGAGCAGTGTAAACTGTCTGAGCAAGCTTGCGCATGCTCAGACAGTTTACAGTCAGACCCGGAAGGGGTCTGACTGCCATGGAGACCGGGCAGCTCCGGGGCACATGCCAGTCCTCGGAGCTGCCCAGAAATGGATCGGATCCCCCGGTAAGCGGCACGGGGGATCCGATCCACAGCGCAAACACCCTTACACGCCGCGGTCATGTTTGACCGCGGCGTGTAAGGGGTTAACACCCGCGATCGGAGCCGGCTCCGATCGCGGGTGTTAGCGCAGGCTGTCAGCTGTACTAGACAGCTGACAGCCGCTGCTTCTGGTACCGGCTCCGTTCGTGAGCCGGTGCCAGAAGCAGGACGTTATAGAACGTCCCCGTGCGCTAAGCATCTAGCCCCGGGGACGTACTATAACGTCCTGGTGCGCCTAGGGGTTAATTTTACTAGTTATTATTGTTTTTATGAGTACAAGAGGAAGAGCCGGTGCGCGACCTATCGTATATGTAGAGACGTGTTCAGACCTGAAGATAGACCTGTGTGTGGATATGGTTTGAAAAATGTGAGAATCTTGAATATGGGCTAATAGTGGAACATAAATTCATGTTTGTAATTCATCCCTTTAGGAAATCTGGTATCGAGATGCAGTATCCAAAATGCTTCCCTATCAAAGAGGTTTTTACTACGATCTCCTCCTCTTGTATTTTGACGAATTTGTTCTATGCCATATGCTAGGAAGCCCGTAGTATTATCCCCATGTTGTTCAATAAAGTGTTTGGAAGCTCCCGATATGGTTTTTTTACGGGTTGAATTATTAGCTCCGGTCTTGCCTATGTCCCCCAGGTGTTCAAGAATGCGACGTTTTAATTTGCGAGTAGTGGCCCCTACGTATTTGATATTGCATATCGTGCATTCTATAATATAAACGACGTGGTTACTATTGCAGTTGATATACATTTTGATGTCAAACTTCTGTGAATTATCTGAATTTGAAAATTGTTTTTTAGTCTTGACCACGTTACAGGTTTTACAAATTTGGGCTCCACAATGGTAAAAACCTTTATGTGAAAGCCAGGTAGAATTGGGTTTAATGTTGTGTTTATAGCTAGGTGAGATCATGTTGCCTATGGTTAGTGCTTTTTTTGATATAACATTGCAACCATTTTTGAGTATTTGTGCTAATTTTTCATCTTGGTAAAGAATGGGTAAATGTCGTAAAATCATGTTTTTGATATCATCAAATTGGTTGCTGTATTGCAAAACCAGAAAAGGATTATCATTATACTGGTTATCCTGTTTTGTTTTTTCTATCAGTAAATCCCCTCTTTGTTTTTGACTGACTATACTGCTTGCCCGATTTAACATGCGATCCGTGTAGCCCCTTTTAGATAGCCTCCTTTTAATGTTTCTATTCTCGGTCAAGTAGTCTTGCTCCGAGTTACAATTCCTCTTAGCACGCGTTAATTCACCCACAGGTATTGACTTGATAGAATGCCTGGGGTGTAGACTACGTGCGTGCAAAATGGTGTTCCCAGCTACTTTCTTTCTGAATGTATTTGTATTAATATGACCCTCATCCGTGTGAAGATTCAAGTCCAAAAACACCATGCACGGAGGGGACGTCAAGGGGGGAGGGAACAAAGTCACACCCCGAACTGTGACGTGGTATAGGCTGAACGTGCAAGTCTGCCGCACAGGTGTGTTTACATCTTAATTAGAGATGAGCGAGTATACTCGTCCGAGCTTGATGCTCGTTCGAGTATTAAGGTACTCGAAACGGCTCGTTGCTCGGACGAGTATTTCCCCTGCTCGAGATCGAGCATTTAATTAAAAAAACACAGTGAAGAACAGTGAAGAATAGAATAAAAACAGTGAACACAGTGAACACAGGATCATTTAAGTGAAAAAGACAGTGAAGAACACAGTGAAGAATAGATTACAGATGTACGGCACATCTGCTTACTTGTCGGAAGATACGCGCAGAACGGCAGCAGGGAGACATCAAGCAGCACGGGGAGACATCAAGCAGCACGGGGAGACATCGGGCAGCGGGGAGACATCGGGCAGCACGGGGGAGACATCGGGCAGCACGGGGGAGACATCGGGCAGCACGGGGGAGACATCGGGCAGCACGGGGGAGACATCGGGCAGCACGGGGGAGACATCGGGCAGCACGGGGGAGACATCGGGCAGCACGGGGGAGACATCGGGCAGCACGGGGGAGACATCGGGCAGCACGGGGGAGACATCGGGCAGCACGGGGGAGACATCGGGCAGCACGGGAGAGACATCGGGCAGCGCGGGGAGACATCGGGCAGAGCGGGGAGACATCGGGCAGCGCGGGGGAGACATCGGGCAGCGCGGGGGAGACATCGGGCAGCACGGGGGAGACATCGGGCAGCACGGGGAGACATCGGGCAGCACGGGGAGACATCGGGCAGCACGGGGAGACTTCAGTGGAAGAAGAGGAGCGGATCCCGGGACAGCGTATCACCCCGACAAGTAAGCAGATGTGCCGAACATCTGTAATCTATTCTTCACTGTGTTTTTCACTGCGTTTTTCACTTAAATGATCCTGTGTTCACTGTTTTTATTCTATTCTTCACTGTTCTTCACATCTGTTAACTTGTCGGGAGATAATATACGCGCGGAACAGTGAAGAACAGATTGCAGAAGTTTGCATACATCTGCTAACTTATCAGAAGACATTCTTTTTCAATTAAATAACACATTTTATTCCCGAACCATGGTCCCTTTGAAAAATGCTCGGGTCTCCCATTGACTTCAATGGGGCTCGTTATTCGAGACGAGCACTCGAGCATCTGGAAAAGTTTGTCTCGAATAACGAGCACCCGAGCATTTTAGTGCTCGCTCATCTCTAATCTTAATGCTTTAAAAACACATTTATTAGTACATTCCTTAAAATAGGCACCTTTGTGAACGAAAAGCATAACAACATTAAAATGTAACAATGTAGTTATAGAGAAAAGCAAAGTATGGAAATTACACATACTTACAAAGGTAAAATAGGCTGAAAATCTTATTAACAAGCATAGGACAGTAATAGTGGCGACCTAGGTAGACATAAGGTGTAAACTAGTTCATGTGTATATACGTTGTGGGGAGAATTTTAACCCCTAGGGGACACAGCCTATTTTGGCCTTAAGGACGCGGCCCCATTCTTCAAATCTGACCTGTGTCACTATAAGTGGTTATAGTTTTGGAACGCTATGAGATATCCAGGGGATTTTGAGATTGTTTTCTCGTGACACATTGTACTTCAAATTAGTTTAAAAATTTGGATGATATCTTTTGTGTTTAGTTATGAAAAAAAACTAAATTTGGCAAAAATTTGGAAAAATTCTTTATTTTCAACGTTCTAAATTCTCTACTTTTGATGCAGATAGTCATAGCTCCCAAATAAATTCATAACTTACATTTCCCAAATGTCTGCTTTATGTTGGCATGGTTTTTTAAGATTCCACATATTTTACTAGAATGTTATGAGGCTCAGAATTTAGGTATCATTTTTCAAATTTTTTGTAAAATCACCAAAACCTGTATTTAGATGGACCTGCTCAACTTCTAATTGACACTGAGAGGCCTAAATAATAGTGGGACTCGTAAAATACCCCATTGTGGAAACTACACACCTCAACGTATGAAAAACCACTTTTAAGAAGTTTGTTAACGCTTTACGTGTTTTATAGGGGTTAAAACAAAATGGAGGTGCAGTCTGCAAATTGTAATATTTTTTCACAATACACTCATTTTGGGTGGAAAATTAAACATTTACAATGGATTAAATGAATAAAGGCTCCACAAAGTTTGTTACCCAATTTCTCCCGAGTACACGGATACTCTATATGTGGTGGTAACCTGCTGTATGGGCGCACGGCTGGGCATAGAAGGGAAGGAGGCGCCATCCAGATCAGATTTGCTATGTCACATTGTACAGGCTATAATTTTTTTCTTTTTTTAATGTGGACCTATAGGGGCTTATTTCTTTTGCCACATGAGATGCACTTTTCTGGTACGTAATTTGGGGGAATCTATAGGCTAATTGGTGAGATTTTATTAACTCTTTGTTGGTGGAGGAAATGAAAATCATCACTTTTCAGGAAGATTTTTATGGGGTTTTTTTTTTGGCTGTTTACCATACCATAAAAATAGTATATTATTTTTATTCTATGGGTCGCCACGATTACAAAAAGACCTCATTTATATAGATTTTTTATTTTTTTCCCATTTTTAGTGCATAAAAAGTAATTTGGCAAAAATGTTGTTACTTTTAGCATCACCGTCTTTCATATGCATAACTTTTTTATTTTTCGCCTCACAAATCTGTTTAAGGGCTTATTTTTTGCGAGAAGGATTGTTCTTTTTAGTGGTCTTATTTTAGAGTGCATAACATTTTTTAAATCCCTTTTTAGAGCATTTTTATAGGGTATTAATTGAAAATGATCTTTTTTCTGGAGCTTTTTTTTGTTTTGTTTTTTACGGGGTTAACTTTGCGGATCTAATAACGATTCTGTTTTATTATGCAGATTGTTACGGACGCAGGGATACCAAATATGTGGGGGTTTTGTGTATTTTATTCAATTGTACTGAATAAAAAACAATTTGGAGAAAATCTTGTTCATTTTAGCATCATCATCTTTTCATATGCATAACTTTTTTATTTTTCGGCTGACAAATCTAGTTAGGGGCTTATTTTTTGCGAGAAGAGTTGTTCTTTTTAGTGGGCTTATTTTGGAGTGCATAACATTTTTTAAATTACTTTTTAGAGCATTTTTTTATAGGGTATTAATTAAAAATGATCTTTTTTCGGAACGTTTTTGGTTTTTTTAATTCTACGGCGTGTACCGTGCGGGTCCAGTAACGATTCTGTTTTATTATACAGATTGTTACGGACGCGGCAATACCAAATATGCGGGGTTTTTTGTGTTTTTGTGTTTTTTATACTTTATTAAGTGTTTTTATGGGAAAGTGACATTTTAGGGGCTTATATTTTTATGTATTTATTTTTTATTTATTATAATGTGTAGTGTTAAGTGTTTTTGCATATTTTTACTTATACATACTTGAACTTGAACCAGTGATGCTCTGATCACTGGTTTAAGTTCAATACACTGCTCTACAATACTATTTTATTGCAGAGCAGTGTAAACTGTCTGAGCAAGCTTGCGCATGCTCAGACAGTTTACAGTCAGACCCGGAAGGGGTCTGACTGCCATGGAGACCGGGCAGCTCCGGGGCACATGCCAGTCCTCGGAGCTGCCCAGAAATGGATCGGATCCCCCGGTAAGCGGCACGGGGGATCCGATCCACAGCGCAAACACCCTTACACGCCGCGGTCATGTTTGACCGCGGCGTGTAAGGGGTTAACACCCGCGATCGGAGCCGGCTCCGATCGCGGGTGTTAGCGCAGGCTGTCAGCTGTACTAGACAGCTGACAGCCGCTGCTTCTGGTACCGGCTCCGTTCGTGAGCCGGTGCCAGAAGCAGGACGTTATAGAACGTCCCCGTGCGCTAAGCATCTAGCCCCGGGGACGTACTATAACGTCCTGGTGCGCCTAGGGGTTAATTTTACTAGTTATTATTGTTTTTATGAGTACAAGAGGAAGAGCCGGTGCGCGACCTATCGTATATGTAGAGACGTGTTCAGACCTGAAGATAGACCTGTGTGTGGATATGGTTTGAAAAATGTGAGAATCTTGAATATGGGCTAATAGTGGAACATAAATTCATGTTTGTAATTCATCCCTTTAGGAAATCTGGTATCGAGATGCAGTATCCAAAATGCTTCCCTATCAAAGAGGTTTTTACTACGATCTCCTCCTCTTGTATTTTGACGAATTTGTTCTATGCCATATGCTAGGAAGCCCGTAGTATTATCCCCATGTTGTTCAATAAAGTGTTTGGAAGCTCCCGATATGGTTTTTTTACGGGTTGAATTATTAGCTCCGGTCTTGCCTATGTCCCCCAGGTGTTCAAGAATGCGACGTTTTAATTTGCGAGTAGTGGCCCCTACGTATTTGATATTGCATATCGTGCATTCTATAATATAAACGACGTGGTTACTATTGCAGTTGATATACATTTTGATGTCAAACTTCTGTGAATTATCTGAATTTGAAAATTGTTTTTTAGTCTTGACCACGTTACAGGTTTTACAAATTTGGGCTCCACAATGGTAAAAACCTTTATGTGAAAGCCAGGTAGAATTGGGTTTAATGTTGTGTTTATAGCTAGGTGAGATCATGTTGCCTATGGTTAGTGCTTTTTTTGATATAACATTGCAACCATTTTTGAGTATTTGTGCTAATTTTTCATCTTGGTAAAGAATGGGTAAATGTCGTAAAATCATGTTTTTGATATCATCAAATTGGTTGCTGTATTGCAAAACCAGAAAAGGATTATCATTATACTGGTTATCCTGTTTTGTTTTTTCTATCAGTAAATCCCCTCTTTGTTTTTGACTGACTATACTGCTTGCCCGATTTAACATGCGATCCGTGTAGCCCCTTTTAGATAGCCTCCTTTTAATGTTTCTATTCTCGGTCAAGTAGTCTTGCTCCGAGTTACAATTCCTCTTAGCACGCGTTAATTCACCCACAGGTATTGACTTGATAGAATGCCTGGGGTGTAGACTACGTGCGTGCAAAATGGTGTTCCCAGCTACTTTCTTTCTGAATGTATTTGTATTAATATGACCCTCATCCGTGTGAAGATTCAAGTCCAAAAACACCATATGATCCTTGTTGCTTGTACAGGTAAAAGGTTACATTCATTATTATTCAAAAAATCAAGAAATTCTGGTACGGCAGACACATCGGCGCGCCAAATAAATAGCAGATCGTCGATGTATCTGCCGTACCAGAAGATGGCATCTGTAAAGGGGTTGACATCGCTGTACAGATAACACTCCTCCCACCATGCCATGGTGAGATTGGCTATGGAGGGTGAAAATTTGGCCCCCATAGAAACCCCCTTGGTTTGGAGGTAAAATGTTCCATTGTAAAGAAAAAGGTTGTGGGTCATTAGGAACCAGAGGACATCATTAATGTAATTCTTAAGATCAGCATTGTACATGCTATATTTGTTGAGGTGAAAATTAAGGGCTAACATAGCTTTCTCATGGGGAATGGACGTATACAGTGATACTGCATCACAACTAACCCAAGTAAACTGATCGGACCATTCAATATTATTGAGACTTCTGAGAACGTCCCCCGTATCTTTTAGGTAACCTGCTGTTCTGGTGACCAGGGGCTGTAGGAGTGTGTCCAACCATTCGCATAAGGGCTCATTCAGCGATCCAATCCCCGAGATTATGGGTCGCATGGGTGGTGGACGTTCCCCCTTATGAACTTTGGGTAAAGTATACAAAATAGGGGTGACTGGGTTTTCAACTAGCATATGATCTCTTTGTTTCATATCAATAACTCCCAGCTGAAAACCCCCCTGAATTAAAGTTGTGATTTTCTTATTGAAAATTTCCGTGGGGTTGGAGGGGAGATTGCGATAAGTGGTACTGTCTTGTAGCATGTTTTCAACTTGTTGGACATAATCTTGGGTGTTCATTACTACCACTGTACCCCCCTTATCTGCCATTCTGATAGTTAGTCCCTGGTCTTCCCTAAGTTCTTTGAGGGCACATCTCATTTTATGGTTCATATTCTGTTTGTGTTTGAATTTATTAGTATCCGAGAGTTTTTTTAGATCTCGTTCCATAACATCTTGGAATATATCCATAGAGTTTGTCCTAGATTGTATGGGTAGAAGTTGGAATTTCTAATGTGTCCTGGTTGGGGTACAGGTACACTATGTAAGGTCTGGTGAGTGTCCAAATCCTGCAGAGTCATGAGCGTTCGTTGTTCCTGAAAGGTAAGATTCTTATAAATGTTGGATTCATGTTTATAGTTGTTTTGTTTCATAGTGTCGTTTGTACTGTTAACATCCATAAAGTGTCTCTTGACTGTTAAATTTCGAATAAATTTGTTAATATCTTTAAGAGTAGAGAAGAGATCAAAATTTGTGGATGGTGCAAAATTCAGACCTAGCGATAAAACATCGATTTGATCCTTGGAAAGATTTTTATTTGATAGATTGAGAACATTTACTCCCTCACTGTCTTTAGAAGAATCAATTATTTGTTGGTCGATTTTTGTTTTTGTTGGCTCCTCAGGCTGCGGTCTACTTCCAGATCTTTTTTTCGGGTGTTTTCTGCCACCTCTTCTTTTGCGTTTTTTGTCGCTTTATTTGGTTTATTTTTCTGGAAATATGCAGATTGAGAATGTTGCCGTGCATTTACTTCATTATCTGATTGATCAGGAGTTACATCTGATAAATCTGCTTCTGATGAACTGAAATTGACTTTAGCTTTTTTCTTGGAGAAGCGTTTTCTGTTAGGTTTCTTCAGGATAGATTTGGGAGTGCCCCAATATTGTTCTCTTCTTCCCCATTCATACACCTGATTCTGGTTGTAATCGAAGAGGTCTCTTTGGAATTTCTCTTTTTTAGTTTCCGATATACTTTCTTCACCCCTATTTTGTATACTTTACCCAAAGTTCATAAGGGGGAACGTCCACCACCCATGTGACCCATAATCTCGGGGATTGGATCCCTGAAAGAGCCCTTATGCGAATGGTTGGACACACTCCTACAGCCCCTGGTCACCAGAACAGCAGGTTACCTAAAAGATACGGGGGACGTTCTCAGAAGTCTCAATAATATTGAATGGTCCGATCAGTTTACTTGGGTTAGTTGTGATGCAGTATCACTGTATACGTCCATTCCCCATGAGAAAGCTATGTTAGCCCTTAATTTTCACCTCAACAAATATAGCATGTACAATGCTGATCTTAAGAATTACATTAATGATGTCCTCTGGTTCCTAATGACCCACAACTTTTTTCTTTACAATGGAACATTTTACCTCCAAACCAAGGGGGTTTCTATGGGGGCCAAATTTTCACCCTCCATAGCCAATCTCACCATGGCATGGTGGGAGGAGTGTTATCTGTACAGCGATGTCAACCCCTTTACAGATGCCATCTTCTGGTACGGCAGATACATCGACGATCTGCTATTTATTTGGCGCGCCGATGTGTCTGCCGTACCAGAATTTCTTGATTTTTTGAATAATAATGAATGTAACCTTACTTTTACCTGTACAAGCAACAAGGATCATATGGTGTTTTTGGACTTGAATCTTCACACGGATGAGGGTCATATTAATACAAATACATTCAGAAAGAAAGTAGCTGGGAACACCATTTTGCACGCACGTAGTCTACACCCCAGCCATACTATCAAGTCAATACCTGTGGGTGAATTAACGCGTGCTAAGAGGAATTGTAACTCAGAGCAAGACTACTTGACCGAGAATAGAAACATTAAAAGGAGGCTATCTAAAAGGGGCTACACGGATCGCATGTTAAATCGGGCAAGCAGTATAGTCAGTCAAAAACAAAGAGGGGATTTACTGATAGAAAAAACAAAACAGGATAACCAGTATAATGATAATCCTTTTCTGGTTTTGCAATACAGCAACCAATTTGATATCAAAAACATGATTTTACGACATTTACCCATTCTTTACCAAGATGAAAAATTAGCACAAATACTCAAAAATGGTTGCAATGTTATATCAAAAAAAGCACTAACCATAGGGAACATGATCTCACCTAGCTATAAACACAACATTAAACCCAATTCTACCTGGCTTTCACATAAAGGTTTTTACCATTGTGGAGCCCAAATTTGTAAAACCTGTAACGTGGTCAAGACTAAAAAACTATTTTCAAATTCAGATAATTCACAGAAGTTTGACATCAAAATGTATATCAACTGCAATAGTAACCACGTCGTTTATATTATAGAATGCACGATATGCAATATCAAATACGTAGGGGCCACTACTCGCAAATTAAAACGTCGCATTCTTGAACACCTGGGGGACATAGGCAAGACCGGAGCTAATAATTCAACCCGTAAAAAAAACCATATCGGGAGCTTCCAAACACTTTATTGAACAACAACAACTAGTAAAATTAAAATTCTCCCCACAACGCATATACACATGAACTAGTTTACACCTTATGTCTACCTAGGTCGCCACTATTACTGTCCTATGCTTGTTAATAAGATTTTCAGCCTATTTTACCTTTGTAAGTATGTGTAATTTCCATACTTTGCTTTTCTCTATAACTACATGCTACATTGTTACATTTTAATGTTGTTATGCTTTTCGTTCACAAAGGTGCCTATTTTAAGGAATGTACTAATAAATGTGTTTTTAAAGCATTAAGATGTAAACACACCTGTGCGGCAGACTTGCACGTTCAGCCTATACCACGTCACAGTTCGGGGTGTAACTTTGTTCCCTCCCCCCTTGACGTCCCCTCCATGCATACTATTTCAGTCTCCCGCATTCAGATGTGTACTAGCCATGAGTAAGAGCGTGTGAAACGCTCGAAACGCGTAGGCTTACGCTTGTAGCCCACCACCTGGACGCAGTGCTGTAGTGCATTTTTGCACGTATTGCTGTAATTGGAATTTGTCATTAAAATTGGTGGCATCTTTTTATCATATGCGCTGGATCACCTTTCTTTCCTTCTGGAATTCTTTGTTCAACTTTTAATTCTGTTATCTTTCTTTAAATGTGATCGCATGACCGCAACAGCGGGTTATTTAAAAACCACCTGTTCATGCTTCACGTTATGCCATGATTAAAGATCTTTCCGAAAAGCGTAGGCATTAATGCTGTGTATGTCTGTGTCTCCAACATGTTCAATTGTAAGATGAACTTTTAACTTTTTGAAATAAATTTTTCACGCTGTGTAAGCTGGACTCAAGTGTACATCCTCTCTAAGTATCGACTTGGAAAAAAGTTGTCTGTGCTCCAACTATGCCAGATACTGCTACATGACTTGCAGGTGAGCTGACTAATTCCTTTCTCTATATAAATCACTTTGGTATGGTCTGTCACCTAGCACTCAACAGACCAGCGGCTGATAAAGAGGTAAGAGAGGAAAATAGCTCCTTTAGTTCAGTAGAAGCTTTTAACCACTTAAATAAGTAGTGGCCAATCTACAGAAACCCGGTCTGACTTCTACAGGGATGTGTCTGCTTCTTGTTCCATTCTGTGTTTATATGCTCCTAATGTGATATAGAGATTTTATTCTTTAATTAAGCTATTAATAATTTTAACACAAAATACCTCTTTAATTTTGTGCAAATCACAAGAAAAAAAAATCATAACACACTCAATTTTGTTATGCATTTATAAAGCCGTTTTTATATTAAAGGTGTCAGAAATTTTCAAACATAATGGTACTAGTAGAACACTGTTGTTACTTAGTTTATACTTACAAAGAATTCAAAGGCAATGTTGCTATCAGGATATAAGTATTCAAAGCTGATAGTTCCTTCTTGTTTCAAGTTTACTGAATACATTAACGTTGCTGTACATTCATCAGTATTAGATGCCACATAATCCTCACGGGGCTCCCACTGTGACCTAGGAGAAAAAAAAATTGTTTATAGTATCCAGAAAGTTTTTACCTCACACTTTAAGGACGCAGGGTTTTTCCGCTCATTTCTCGCTCTCCACCTTCAAAAATCCATAACTTTTTCATTTTTACGTGTACAGACCTGTGTGAGAGCTTATTTTGTGCGTAACAAATTTTAGTTTCCTGCAATGTTATTTATTTTAACATGCCGTGTACTGCGAAGCTGAAAAAAAATTCCAAATAAGGAAAAATTGAAAAAAAACCGCATGTGCGTCATGTTCTTGTGGGCTCAGTTTTTTCGACTTTGTGCACTCAAAATAACACCTCAGCTTTATTCTTTGGTTCGGTGTGATCGCGGTGATACCAAATTTACATAGGTTTTATTGTGTTTTAATACATTTTCAAAAATTAAACCAATGTGTACAAAAAAGAAAAAATTTTTTGCCATTTTCTGACGCTAATAACTTTTTCATACTTTGATGCACGGAGATGTGTGAGGTGTAATTTTTTGCGAAATGAACCAAAGTTTTCATTTTTACCATTTTGAGGTCTGTGCGACATTTTGATCATTTTTTATTCAATTTTTTATGTGATGTAAAAAGGTGTAAAAGTCGCAATTCGAACATTTGGGCGCCATTTCCCGCCTCGGAGGTCACCGGCGGCCGTAACAGTTTTTATATTTTGATAGATCGGGCATTTATTGACGCGACGATACCTAATGTGTCTGTGATTTTTTACTGTTTATTATGTTTTATATCAGTTCTAGGGAAAGGGGGGTGATTTGAATTGTTTAATATTTTATAAATTTTTTTAACTTTTTTTTTCTTTTTTTTTTAAACTATTTCTTAGACCATCTAGGGTACATTAACCCTAGATGGTCAGATCGTTCCTACCATATATTGCAATACTTCTGCAATACTTCACGCGCCGCCGTCTTTTAAATGCCGCTGGCGACTTTGCCGGCGGCAATGAAAGGGTTAATAGCCGCGATCGGTGCAAGCACCGACCACGGTTATTAGCGGTGGGGGTTTGCTGCAATATGCAACAACCCCCACCCTTGTATGAAGAGGACTCAGCCTGTGAGCCCTCTTCATACAATCCCTATACCTCTGCGCCGTAGAGCTACGGCGCAGAGCGTTAAGGGGTTAAAAGGGTATTCCCACAAGACAACATTCTTCAAAAGTAACACATTCTCTAATTCAGTCATTAACAAACATACTGAATGTTCAGAAGCAAAATAAAAGTGTAGATAAACCTTGAACCATGATAATCTGAATACTGAATGTTCAGAAGCAAAATAAAAGTGTAGATAAACCTTGAAGCATGATAATCTAAGTACACAGCATCTCAGCACAGACGAATCATGAAGTGTCTGCTTAGAGAGTCCCTGCCCAAACTCTGGAATTTTACAATGAGTCATAGGAGCTAAAACAGCAATAAAACTGAGTAAAATTATCTTAGCGCATAAAAATTTGAAAACTAACTTACATAGGTAAAGCCCTTTAATGGTGAGGAATAATTTTGAACCTAAGGTTTCTTTTGTCCCTAAATAATTACACATGGAAATCCCAAATGACCATCTTTATCCATTAATTATTACCGTATTTTTCAGCTGATTAGGCGCACCGGCGTATAGGGCGCATTAAGAATAAAGGGCACCTTAGACGTGTTGGTGCATACATAAGGCGCACCGGATTATAAGGCACAGGCGGGCGCTTCAGATAGAAGAGGGTCCGGGGGCGTGGTTTTGATTGCCGAGCAGAGAGGCATAGGGGCGACACAGCAGCATCACAGCAGTGGCGGCTACTGTCAGAATGCCTACGACGCGGGACATTTTGAAGATTGAACGCCCCAGGCCCCCACAAACTCCTGAACTTGGTGCCGATCGCGCCAGGAGAGAGCAACCAGGAGAAGTGACCGACCCCCACGGATAGCCGCAGCAAGGACACAGGGAGCAGAGGTAAGCAGGTTAGGCGGCAGATGAAGAAGCGCTGTGGCTATTTGGCCCGGAGCTCTTCCTGATTCATATATTAGGCGCATCATACTCTAAGGCGCACTTTTGATTTCTAAGAAAATCATAGGTTTTTTAGTGCGCCTTATAGTCCGAAAAATACGGTATTATTATTATTATTATTGGAAAGTACTAAAGGGACAGTGCCACAGATTTTACACAACTATATTAACAACACCCTTATTTAGGGTAAGATGTAGGGTAATGATATTCTTTCTTGTATTTCCTATTTTATGCTAAAAATCACCTGTAAAGTTATATGCAAATTAGATGAGAAATACACTATTTGCCTCTCCAGCACACTGGACTAGAGATGAGCGAGCACTAAAATGCTCGGGTACTCGTTATTCGAGACGAACTTTTCCCGATGCTCGAGTGCTCGTTTCGAGTAACGAGCCCCATTGAAGTCAATGGGAGACTCGAGCATTTTTCAAGGGGACCAAGGCTCTGCACAGGGAAGCTTGGCCAAACACCTGGGAACCTCAGAAAAGGATGGAAACACCACGGAAATGGACAGGAAACAGCAGGGGCAGCATGCATGGATGCCTCTGAGGCTGCTTAATCGCACCATTATGCCAAAATTATGGGTAACAGCATGGCCATGACAGAGTGACCGAATGAGGCTAGATAGCATCTAAAACATCCAATAATTGACCCTGACACTATAGGGGACGGCATGCAGAGGCAGCGGCAGCAGCGGCAGGCTAGAGAGTGGCATGGCAACATACCCTAAATGGACTCAGGCTTCAAACCAATGGGTGGCAGAGAGGAACCAAAGGAGGTGAGCAAGAAGCGCTCAAATAATATCGGTACATGATAAAAGTTTGCCAGTATATTTTGTGGATTAAACAGCAGGGTGGCGACAAAGTTAACATGGAAGCCATGAAAACAATCCAAAATTCTGCCTGACACAGCACGTTTGATAAGGCGGCCATGTATGGAGGCAGTGAACTAGTAGTAGATTAAAGGTGCTGCAGTTAAAACTATGTTAGTTGGTTCTTGGCATGGAGCTGGCGCTCCGCTGCCAGGCGAGCTTTCGCCAATCCAAGCCCCTGTCTCTAGGCTACTCCCCAAACAGCACTTCTAAGAACCTTTTGTATAAGATCAAGTGTAGTAGCGTTCTTATAAGTTTAGGATATGGCGGGTGAGGGGAATGTAAACAGATGCGCAAGAAGCGCTGAAATAATATCTGTAAATGGTAAAAGTTTGCCAGTGTATTTTGTGGATAACACAGCAGGGTGGCGACAAAGTTAACAACTTTGATGTGGAATCCATGAAAACAACCCAAATTTCGGCCTGACACACCTCGTTTGATAAAGGGACGATGTATGGAGGCAGCTATATGGACGACTTTTGGAGGTAGCAATGGAGACAACGTGTGGAGGCTGCTATGGAGACAATTCAATTTGGATAGTGCCTGTATGTGGCAGTCCAAAAAAGTTTTCAAACCAGAGGAGCAGGTAGGTGGCCCTCCATAAAAATGGAATAGATTGAGTGCCTGTATGTGGCAGTCCAAAAAAGTTTTCAAACCAGAGGAGCAGGTAGGTGGCCCTCCATAAAAATGGAATAGATTGAGTGCCTGTATGTGGCAGTCCAAAAAAGTTTTCAAACCAGAGGAGCAGGTAGGTGGCCCTCCATAAAAATGGAATAGATTGAGTGCCTGTATGTGGCAGTCCAAAAAAGTTTTCAAACCAGAGGAGCAGGTAGGTGGCCCTCCATAAAAATGAAATAGATTGAGTGCCTGTATGTGGCAGTCCAAAAAAGTTTTCAAACCAGAGGAGCAGGTAGGTGGCCCTCCATAAAAATGGAATAGATTGAGTGCCTGTATGTGGCAGTCCAAAAAAGTTTTCAAACCAGAGGAGCAGGTAGGTGGCCCTCCAGAAAAATGGAATAGATTGAGTGCCTGTATGTGGCAGTCCAAAAAAGTTTTCAAACCAGAGGAGCAGGTAGGTGGCCCTCCATAAAAATGGAATAGATTGAGTGCCTGTATGTGGCAGTCCAAAAAAGTTTTCAAACCAGAGGAGCAGGTAGGTGGCCCTCCATAAAAATGGAATAGATTGAGTGCCTGTATGTGGCACTCCCAAAAATTGTTTAAAACAGAGGACCGGGTCGGTGGCCCTCCATAAAAATTAAATGCATAAAGTACTATAGCTAGAGCCAGTGGGCCCTGTAAAAAAATAGCCAGTTTCCTCTGCTTTACTGTACAAAGAGGAGGAGAAGGAGGAAAATGAGGAGGAGGAGGAGTGGATAAATTATTCAGGTTGAGCTTCCTTCACCTGGTGGAGATTGGAAATTAGGAGAAATCCAGGCTTTATTCATCTTGATAAGCGTCAGCCTGTCAGCGCTGTCAGTCGACAGGCGTGTACGCTTATCGGTGATGATGCCACCAGCTGTACTGAAAACCCGCTCGGACAAGACGCTAGCGGCAGGGCAGGCAAGAACCTCCAAGGCGTACAGCGCCAGTTCGTGCCACATGTCCAGCTTTGAAACCCAGTAGTTGTAGGGAGCTGTGTGATCATTTAGGACGATGGTATGGTCAGCTACGTACTCCCTCACCATCTTTCTGTAAAGATCAGCCCTACTCTGCCGAGACTGGGGACAGGTGACAGTGTCTTGCTGGGGTGACATAAAGCTGGCAAAAGCCTTGTAAAGCGTACCCTTGCCAGTGCTGGACAAGCTGCCTGCTCGCCTACTCTCCCTCGCTACTTGTCCCGCAGAACTACGCACTCTGCCGCTAGCGCTGTCAGAAGGGAAATACTGTTTCAGCTTGTGCACCAGGGCCTGCTGGTATTCATGCATTCTCACACTCCTTTCCTCTCCAGGGATGAGAGTGGAAAGATTTTGCTTGTACCGTGGGTCCAGGAGAGTGAACACCCAGTAATCGGTGCTGGAATAAATTCTTTGAACGCGAGGGTCACGGGATAGGCAGCCTAGCATGAAATCTGCCATATGCGCCAGAGTACCAACGCGTAAGAATTCACTCCCCTCACTGGCCTGACTGTCCATTTCCTCCTCCTCCAACTCCTCTTCTTCTGCCCATACACGCTCAACAGTGAAGGACTCAACAATGGTCCCCTCTTGTGTCTCGCCAACATTCTCCTCCTCTTCCTCCTCATCCTCCTCCACCTCCTCCGATATGCGCTGAGAAACAGACCTAAGGGTGCTTTGGCTATCAACAAGGGAATCTTCTTCCCCCGTCTCTTGTGAGGAGCGCAAAGCTTCCGACTTCATGCTGACCAGAGAGTTTTTCAACAGGCCAAGCAGCGGGATGGTGAGGCTGATGATGGCGGCATCGCCACTGACCATCTCTGTTGACTCCTCAAAGTTACTCAGCACCTGACAGATATCAGACATCCAAGTCCACTCCTCATTGTAGACTTGAGGAAGCTGACTGACCTGACTACCAGTTCTGGTGGAAGTTGACATCTGGCAGTCTACAATCACTCGGCGCTGCTGGTAAACTCTGGATAACATGGTCAGTGTTGAATTCCACCTCGTGGGCACGTCGCACAACAGTCGGTGAGCGGGCAGTTGGAGGCGGCGCTGCGCTGCCCTGAGAGTGGCAGCATCTGTGCTGGACTTCCTGAAATGCGCACAGATGCGGCGCACCTTCGTGAGCAAATCAGACAGATTGGGGTATGTCTTGAGGAAACGCTGAACTATCAGATTTAACACATGGGCCAGGCATGGCACATGTGTCAGTCTGCCGAGTTGCAGAGCCGCCACCAGGTTACGGCCGTTGTCACACACAACCATGCCTGGCTTCAGGTTCAGCGGTGCCAGCCACAGATCAGTCTGCGCCGTGATGCCCTGTAATAGTTCTTGGGCGGTGTGCCTTTTATCGCCTAGGCTCAGCAGTTTCAGCACCGCCTGCTGTCGCTTAGCGACGGCACTGCTGCTGTGCCTAGAGCTACCGACTGATGGCGCCATGCCCACGGATGGTCGTTCGGAGGAGGAGGTGGAGGAGGGGTGGGAGGAGGAGGAGGCATAGTAGGCCTGAAACACCTGGACTGAGGTAGGCCCCGCAATCCTCGGCGTCGGCAGTATATGACCAGCTGCAGGGTCAGACTCGGTCCCAGCCTCCACCAAGTTAACCCAATGTGCCGTCAGCGATATATAGTGGCCCTGCCCGGCAGCACTCGTCCACGTGTCCGTGGTCAGGTGGACCTTGTCAGAAACGGCGTTGGTCAGGGCACGGAAGATGTTGTCTGACACGTGCTGGTGCAGGGCTGGGACGGCACATCGGGAAAAGTAGTGGCGGCTGGGGACCGAATACCGAGGGGCGGCCGCCGCCATGAGGCTGCGAAAGGCCTCGGTCTCTACTAGCCTATAGGGCAGCATCTCCAGGCTTAGCAATCTGGAGATGTGCACATTAAGGGCTTGGGCGTGCGGGTGGGTTGCACTATATTTGCGTTTCCGCTCCAGCGTCTGGGGTATGGAGAGCTGAACGCTGGTGGATGCTGTGGAGGATCGTGGAGGCGACGATGGGGTTTTTGTGGCAGGGTCCTGGGCAGGGGGCTGACTATCAGCTGACACAGGGGAAGGAGCAGTGGTGTGCACGGCCGGAGGTGAACGCGCTTGTTGCCACTGAGTGGGGTGTTTAGCATTCATATGCCTGCGCATACTGGTGGTAGTTAAGCTAGTAGTGGTGGAACCCCTGCTGATCCTGGTTTGGCAAATGTGGCACACCACAGTCCGTCGGTCATCCGGTGTTTCCTTAAAGAACCTCCAGACTTCTGAAAATCTAGCCCTCGCCGCAAAAGCCCTCGCCACGGGAGCTTCACTAGTTGACACATTTGGCGCTGATGCACCAGCTCTGGCCCTGCCTCTCCGTCTGGCCCCACCACTGCCTCTTCCAACCTGTTCTGGTCGAGGACTCTCCTCCGTCTCAGAAGCACTGAGTTCACCCGGCCTCTCAACCCAGCTTGGGTCTGTCACCTCATCATCCTCCGATCCCTCAGTCTGCTCCCCCCTCGGACTTCCTGCCCTGACAACAACTTCCCCACTGTCTGACAACCGTGTCTCCTCATCGTCGGACACCTCTTTACACACTTCTTCCACTACGTCAACAAGGTCATCATCACCCACAGACTGCGACTGGTGGAAAACCTGGGCATCGGAAAATTGCTCATCAGCAACCGGACAAGTGGTTTGTGACTGTGGGAAGGGTCCAGAAAACAGTTCCTCAGAGTATGCCGGTTCAAATGGCAAATTTTGCTGGGAGGGGGCAGACTGGGGGGGAGGAGGCTGAGGTGCAGGAGCTGGAGGAGTGCCGATTTCGGTGACATGGGTGGACTGCGTGGAAGACTGACTGGTGGACAAATTGCTCGAAGCATTGTCGGCAATCCACGACATCACCTGTTCGCACTGTTCTGGCCTCAACAGTGCTCTACCACGAGTCCCAGTAACTTCAGACATGAACCTAGGGAGTGTAGCTCTGCGGCGCTCCCCTGCTCCCTCATCAGCAGGTGGTGTCTCACCCCGCCCAGGACCACGGCCTCTGACCCCTGCAGTAGTTGGACGCCCACGTCCCCGCCCTCGTCCTCTACCCCTAGCCCTCGGGTTAAACATTTTGAAAATGAGAGTTATAACTTTAATTTTTTTTTTACCTTTTTTCTGTGTTTTTTTTTTTGTGTGTTTTTTAGTTTTTAAAACCAAACGATGCTATCCTATTGCTATGGCTATTTTCTAGCCAAGTATGAAAGCACACTGCTATGCCAGATGAGATGACGCTGAGTTATGAAAAAAATAAACGTAAAATAAAAAAGGAAATGGCAGACTGTGCCTAATTGAAATCCAACCCCGGGCCCTAATAAATTTTCCCACTTCGGTCTTTGCGATGGATATGTGCGTCACTAAGCGCAAAACACAGTGGTCGCAAGTCTCACTCCAAATTGCTCACAATTTGCTAGTAGATGCACTGCAACAACTACAGCCACCAGCAGATCAACCAGAAATCAAATATATATAACGCTACTGTAGGCGTAAGTAAGCCGTTTGGATTCTCCTATGGCTATTTTCTAGCCAAGTATTAAAGCACACTACTATGCCAGATGAGATGACGCTGAGTTATGAAAAAAATAAACGTAAAATAAAAAAGGAAATGGCAGACTGTGCCTAATTGAAATCCAACCCCGGGCCCTAATAAATTTTCCCACTTCGGTCTTTGCGATGGATATGTGTGTCACTAAGCGCAAAACACAGTGGTCGCAAGTCTCACTCCAAATTGCTCACAATTTGCTAGTAGATGCACTGCAACAACTACAGCCACCAGCAGATCAACCAGAAATCAAATATATATAACGCTACTGTAGGCGTAAGTAAGCCGTTTGGATTCTCCTATGGCTATTTTCTAGCCAAGTATTAAAGCACACTACTATGCCAGATGAGATGACGCTGAGTTATGAAAAAAATAAACGTAAAATAAAAAAGGAAATGGCAGACTGTGCCTAATTGAAATCCAACCCCGGGCCCTAATAAATTTTCCCACTTCGGTCTTTGCGATGGATATGTGCGTCACTAAGCGCAAAACACAGTGGTCGCAAGTCTCACTCCAAATTGCTCACAATTTGCTAGTAGATGCACTGCAACAACTACAGCCACCAGCAGATCAACCAGAAATCAAATATATATAACGCTACTGTAGGCGTAAGTAAGCCGTTTGGATTCTCCTATGGCTATTTTCTAGCCAAGTATTAAAGCACACTACTATGCCAGATGAGATGACGCTGAGTTATGAAAAAAATAAACGTAAAATAAAAAAGGAAATGGCAGACTGTGCCTAATTGAAATCCAACCCCGGGCCCTAATAAATTTTCCCACTTCGCTCTTTGCGATGGATATGTGCGTCACTAAGCGCAAAACACAGTGGTCGCAAGTCTCACTCCAAATTGCTCACAATTTGCTAGTAGATGCACTGCAACAACTACAGCCACCAGCAGATCAACCAGAAATCAAATATATATAACGCTACTGTAGGCGTAAGTAAGCCGTTTGGATTCTCCTATGGCTATTTTCTAGCCAAGTATTAAAGCACACTACTATGCCAGATGAGATGACGCTGAGTTATGAAAAAAATAAACGTAAAATAAAAAAGGAAATGGCAGACTGTGCCTAATTGAAATCCAACCCCGGGCCCTAATAAATTTTCCCACTTCGCTCTTTGCGATGGATATGTGCGTCACTAAGCGCAAAACACAGTGGTCGCAAGTCTCACTCCAAATTGCTCACAATTTGCTAGTAGATGCACTGCAACAACTACAGCCACCAGCAGATCAACCAGAAATCAAATATATATAACGCTACTGTAGGCGTAAGTAAGCCGTTTGGATTCTCCTATGGCTATTTTCTAGCCAAGTATTAAAGCACACTACTATGCAAGATGAGATGACACTGAGTTATTAAAAAAATAAACGTAAAATAAAAAGAAACTGGCAGACTGTGTCTAATTGAAATCAAACCCCTAATAAATTTTCCCACTTTGGTGTTTGAGGTGGATATGTGTGTCACTAAGAGCTAAACACAACGGTAGCAAGTCCCCCTGCTAATTCCTCACAATATGGTACTAGCTGTACTACTAGTGCCAGCAAGCCCAGCCACAAGCAAATGAAAAAAAAAAGGATAACGTTATTGTAGCCCTAAGAAGGGCTGTTGTAGAATCACTCCTGCCTAACAGTAAGCTAATAGAACACCCTAACGCTTTCCCTGACCAGCAGCAGCTCTCTCCCTAGCGGCATCCAGACAGAGAATGATCCGAGCAGCGCGGGCAGCGGCTAGTCTATCCCAGGGTCACCTGATCTGGCCAGCCAACCACTGCTATCGACGTGTAAGGGTACCACGTCATGCTGGGTGGAGTGCAGAGTCTCCTGGCTTGTGATTGGCTCTGTTTCTGGCCGCCAAAAAGCAAAACGGCGGGAGCTGCCATTTTCTCGAGCGGGCGAAATACTCGTCCGAGCAACGAGCAGTTACGAGTACGCTAATGCTCGATCGAGCATCAAGCTCGGACGAGTATGTTCGCTCATCTCTACACTGGACCCTTCCCCTCTCCATAGAGATACACGGGGCACAGCGAGCACATGGGGAACGATAGGACATGTCCTATCTTTTCCCCATGTAAGGAATTGTAGGATGCCTCATGTGTGTGGTGAGTGTATTGCTCCTATGGGGGTCTATGGGGTACGTATGTATAGCGGCAAGCTTGCGGTCGTATATATGTACCCATACATCCATGTGAATACACCCTTACTCTGTATATAGAGGGACCCATAAAACAACAACAGACCAATACATAATATGGTACAATATTTCAATCTTTATTGATCACTTGTAATTCATAACAAAAATCAATATTAAAAATACCCCATTTAAAAGAGACACAAATGTTAATGCCTTTGTGTTTGGTGGTGTTGGAGAGAGGAGTACTAGAGATCTGTCTCATTGTTGTTTGTAAAACAAACTATTACCACCCTCATTATCCGTTTTTACTTCCCCTGACAACCCCACTTTTAAGTGAAATCTGATAGGAGGAGTAGTATTTATGCAAAGGACTAGTATTCATGCGAAGGAGTAGTATTGGAGCGGAGTCATACAGAGGAGGAGGAGCCATGCAGAGGAGTCCTAGTTGTGTGGAGAAGTTGTTGTAGTGTGCACAGTTTGTGTTCTATAGGACCCGGAAAACTTACACATCATTGGAGGCATATACTTATATTGCCCCCAATGCTGAGTGCTAGTGGGGGCGAGTGTCCATTTAATTTGTCCACAGTGACCCTGAGGAACCCCCAAGAAGGAGCCTTCAGACTAGTGCTGAAGTGCCTGGGACTTATGATCCCACATGGGTGACCCCCTCAGGAGAAGTGAGATCAGGAATACAACCGGGTCACAACAGGAAATCAGTCTAAACTCACAGGGCAAGGAACACAGCTTTCTCAATGGCATGGAAGCACAAAGATCCGGCGGGGCTTGCAGGAAAAGGAAGGCTATTTCTAAAACCCTAGAATGACCAGAATGACCTGGAATGAACCAATAAGCAGTGTGCAGGCCCTTTAAATCGTGAGAAACCGGCACGTGCGTGCCTTAGGAGGTCGGGAGGTGCGCGGCGGATCGAGGGAGACGGCACTGGAGCATGGACAGGTGAGTGAGGTTGCGGAACACAGGTGGGGGCACAAGGAGGCACACAGGGTGCCCAAACTTGAGAGAGGGGTCGCAGGAGTACCTGTGAAAATATCCTTCACAACAGCACTGGCAGGAGGGATTCCCCACCCCCAGGGACAGGAAACAACATTGAATCTTTAAAAGGAGGTCCCTGCTCTCCTACCTCAGTAATATTGAAGTACTGTAACAATACCGTCCACAGCAAGCTCAGTTTATAAGAAACATTAACCACATAGGAAGAAGCAAACTTTTCAAATGACATAAAAAAGGGAGGGGTATCCCCACGCCGTTGTAGAGGTTTTGAAAAATCCAATTACTGGTAAGAGTAATTTTTAGCTTTTCCCTTCACCACCACAATGGCATAGACAGGAGGAATAACAGAGTAAGGCTATATTCACACTGCCGTTGCCCACCCATACTGTACCGTAGCGGGCAACGGCAGTGTACGGGGACAGGAGGAGGAGGTGAGCGCAGCTCACCCCCGCCCCTTTCCATAGCAACCTATGGCGCACGGCGCTGTATTATGGGAAAAGATAGGACAGGTCTCATCTTTTTCCCGGGTACGGAGCCGCACGTGTGCGGCACCGTACCGCTCCCGTAGGGTGCCGTGCGCCCATTGCTGCCTATGGGGGACGTATATCGGCCGTATATACGTCCCCCATACGTTAGTGTGAATGTAGCCTAACAGACATGATTAGGGTGGGAAAACTGCAGACAGAACTTTTCTTCCCAAAAGAGAGATCAGAGTTGTTACCTACAAGCTTGTAGAGTCTATAGAACGTAGAAGAGTTTTTCCACGTAGCAGTCTGACAGATCTGTTCAATAGATGCATATGTCCTTTCTGCCCATGAGGTGGAGACTGCCCAAGAAGAGTGGGCTTTTATATGACCCTGAGGATCTAGGTTAGAGAGCTTATAGCATATTTCAATCGTAAGTCTAATCCATCTTGCAATGGATGCCTTCCCTGCCACTTTCCCTTTGTTCTTGCACTGGATTGTAAAAGATGTGAAGGTTGATCAGAATTTCTAAACTTTGATTGGCAGGAAGGAGGCATCACTGATTGATCTCTGTGAAATTTCAAGACACCTTAGGCAAAAAGAGTTCAGGGATAGAGAAATCCTGTCTACTTTAATTTCTAAATAAGGGGCTTTACTGGAAAAAGCTTGCATTTCCCCCACTCTGTGAGCTGTGGTTATAGCAATGAGGAAACTGTCTTAATTGTCAAAAGATGGATAGTGATATCTTCTATCGGTTCAAAGGGAGAACTGGAGAGAGCAGACAAAACAAAAGCAAGATCCCATGGAGGGGCCTCAGATTTTACAAATGGTCTAAGCCTGTCTGAGGCGTTAAGAAACCTCCTTACATAAAAGTTCTATGACAGCCTCATGTTCGTATACTCAAGGCCCCTACCTGTACCTTTAGTGTAGTATTCTTAAGGCCTTTATCCAAGCCTCTATAGAAGAAAGGTCTTTCATTGAGGAATGTTAAGAAGGCTTCCCATACTCTTGAATACATTTTTGATGATATCTTCTTCCTGCTTCATAGAAGAGTGGAGATAACGGCATCTGTCAAGGAAATATTATTCTTGAATGTGTAAGATTTGTTGAACTATTGGGTAATTGTCATTTATTGAAGCGTCCATGCCTCCTTTACAACATCCTGGAGATCCTTACAACCTGATAAACTCTTACCTGCAGAATGTTCTGTGGTGACTTCAAAAGCCATTTGGTTATCTCTCCTCTGCACCTACCCCCCCCCCCCCCCATTTATACATCTTGCCTTGGAAACAAAGAACTGTTTAAATATTCCTGACTAATTAATGAATGGGAGGTTCTGAAACCTGAACCAAACGGAGAAGAAATAAAACTATATGAAATCCAGGAATTGGTGTTCACATTTTGGGGGCTGCTTGACAAGCTGAGTGTGTTCCATATTTCTCCAGGGAATCAGGATTTACTTTAAGTTGTAAGTTTCTGTTAATTTTCTCCCTTTTTATTTTATAACTGTTTGCCGTGTTGTGTGTCCTTTTATTTTGTAATTCTTTTGTTTTAACATCTTTTTTATGCACTGAACAACTTTTTGCAATTAAAGATTTTCACTTTAATTTTGGTCCCTGTATGCTCTGCGAGTGCTGAGTGTGCATGTCTAGTGGTGTGACAAGGTGACTGCTTGAGAAGCAAGAGTGGATGTAGAGTGGGATACTTATTGGTCCCAGTAAAAATGCAATAAGTCGTGGCAGCGGGTCTGGTGCTGGATGAGGTGTGATTTATGCTCAATTTGTGTCCTGAGTGAAAGGTTAGCGCAAGTTTGAGTAGGCTAAATTAACCTGTACAGATGCACCCCATGTCACGTGACGAGTCGGCGCCCTCGCCGTGACAGTATCCAACAAAGCTTTTTTCTTGAATAGTTTGCTCTCAGTCTACATGCCGTCAGTTGTAGTTGTGAGAAAGATGGATGAAGAATAGGACCTTGTGATAACAGATACGGAGACTCTGGTAGTCTCCAAAACTCCCCCTTTGACATCTTTAAGAGAAGGGGAAACCAAGATCTTCTGGTCCAGAAAGGAGCTATTAAAATCACAAATGCATCTGACAGCGGGATATTCTGAAGGGTTTTGATATCAAAGAAAAAGGTGGAAAAGCATACAGTAAGGATTGTAGCTAATTTTGGTATAAAACATCCATTAATGTTGCAGATTTTGTGCTCCAAAAGGAAAAGAAAAAAGGTACCTGTCTTTTGAATCTCATGGCAAACAAGTCAATCACTGGGTTATCTGTTTGGAAGATGGCTGGTGACAGTCGCCATTCACTTTCTCTTATTTGAATACTGCTTAGATAGTCCGCCTGTATATTTAGTGTTCGATAAAGAAAAGGCTGAAGCCACTCTAAAAAATAACTTTTATTAGTTTATTAAAAAGGTCCAAGAGTTGGACAGCAAAACCAAACTAGTATAAAGCCAATATACTCATGACAATCAAAAAGCCAATCCGCCTTAGACTTAGTAGAGAAATCACAAGAAAAGTGCATATACAGACCGCAGTGCGGGTAATAAATGGAGTGGATCTTACCCGTCTTCTTAAGGCAGAGGAGCTCTGGGACTGCAGAAGGTAAGAAGAGATAATCTGACCAGGAAATAGATACCGACACTGCACCTAGAAATCCCTGCCACTATACTTGCCCTATAGCCCATAAACTCCTGTCCTTACAGATCACTCAGCGTGATTAGAGGTTCCTAGAAGACCCAACATCCCAAGACAGAGAACAGGCAATTGTGTGACCTGGCTTATCCCCATATTATATTTAGTGTTCCCTTTAGGTGAACTGCTGAAATAGAAAGTATATTTTGCTCTGCACACTTAAAAATAGACTGAGATACTTTGCATAGATTTGGACTTCTGGTACGTCCTTGTCTATTGATATAAGCCACTGCTGTAGCATTGTCTGACAGTATCTGACAGCTGATGTTTTCCCTGAATATGTAAACTATATGAACCCACCTTCCATACTGCAGAGAGTTCTCTCAGGTTTGATGAGGATGATGCCATAGTCAGATCCCAGAGACCCTGTGGACAGGCAGGAAAAAAATGCACGCCCCAATGCGCACTGGCATCCATAGTGATAATCAGTGGAGCCTCTATCCTCCATCATACACCTCTTAACAGATTCTTCTTCTGGAACCACCAATTTAGTGAATGTTTTCCCTGAGGAGGGATAAAAACTTTGTATTCCAAATGATCCGGATGTTTGTCCCGCACAAACAGGAGGAAGTTCTGTAGAATTCTGGTGTGGGCCTGGGCCCAAAGGACAGCTGAGATCGTTGAAGTCATTACTCCCAGGTCTTTCATAATCAGGTGGATGGAGGCCAGAGAGGAACCTTTTAAGGTGTAAATCCATTGTGGAATCGAGACCATTTTGTCTTCTGGCAGTGTGGACAGTTTACTTTGATCCCAAGAAGCTTTTTTTGTGAGGAGCGAAGAAAATCAGATTTTAAATAGTTTAATGAGATGAAGAATCTGCCCAAATTAAGAAGTTGTCTAGATATAGAATAATCTTTACCTGGTTTAGATGTAGAAAAGTCATAACCTATGCCATTATCTTTGTGAAGATACTTTGAGCTGCTGCAAGACCAAATGGAAGAGCCGGAAATTGTAAATGGGTTTGCCTGCCCTTTAAGAATACTGCCACCTGGAGAAAATTTTGAGAGTCGGAATGAATCGACACATGTTATATACATCTTCCAGGTCTAAAGTTACCACCTGAGCATTTTGTTATATGAAATTGTTGGTTGTATTCACGGTTTCCATTTTGAATTTTTTTGTTCAGAAGAAAGTTGATTAGCTTCTTCAGATTGTACGATACAAGCTGTTTGGTTTCTTTACCAGAAACATTGAAAGGAACTCCAGCGAGGATCCAAAAAATATGATCAAAAATGTCAAAAATATGAAAATCAAATAAAGAAAAAAAGGAGCATAAAAACTAACTTTTAATCCATAAGGTTAAAAAGCCATGTCCACATGGGAAGGAGGAAAGCCATGAAGCGTTTCAGAAGTTAATTCTTAGTCATACTGGCTTGTGTGCATGTGGGAACACGAGGCATTTAAGTTTACAGAGAAACACCCATTTAGGAGGAGGTAAGGAAATGACGTAATAGAACTAAGAAACATGAAAAAAAAGAAGAAAGAAAAAAACACAGGTAAAATGTATAAACGGATATGTAGACTATGGTAAATATGAATTTAATAAAAATGCATAAGGTCGGATCGCAGATTCAAACCGTGGGGATGACTGGTATTTAGGGTGAGTATCTGAAATGCATCTCTAGTGTGTAGGATTTTTCGCCAGTCACCTCCCCCTTTGGGTGCCAATACCTTCTCAATAATTGTTGCCGACATATGTGTAAGAGAGTCAAAGTGTGCAGTTTTAAAATGCTTTGCTACATTTTACCTATTCATTGCACTGCATCAATGAGCCGTTTTGAGCAGGTCCCTGACTATTTTGCATATCTGTGTTTTTTTCCTTCTTCTATTTTTCATGTTTCTTAGTTCTATTACGTCATTTCCTTATCTCCTCCTAAATGGGTGTTTCTCTGTAATGTATGACTAAGGATTAACTTCCGAAACACTTAATGGCTTTCCTCCTTCCCATGTGCACATGGCTTTTTAACCTTATGGATGAAAAGTTAGTTTTTATGCTCCTCTTTTTTTGATTTTCATATTTTTGACTTTCTTGATCATATTTTTGGATCCTCGCTTGAGTTCTTTTCATGTTTGGTTGATACATTGTCTCGGAACGGCCCGACCTCCTTGCTCCGTGCGCCAGATCCACATATGGCTTCTCTAATGTTGGTGAGCTGAAAAAAGACTTTTTCTTTTCTTTTGAAATTATTTCCATCTCCATAGTCTGTTGTTTTAGACGAACAATGCTGTAATTGTCTGTTGAGGGCGCAGACTGGAATTTGAACCAATAACCCTGTCTGATAATATTTAGAACCAAATGAGAGGATGTTGTTCTTTCCCAAGCCTGGTAGAAATCCTTCAATCTGCCCTCCACCATCTTCCTGGCATCATTGGGAACTAGTTTTTGATTGCTGTGGCCTGTTGACAGATGCTACTGCTCTTTACTCGGCAGGTATGACCCTATCTTCTTGACTGATCAGGACAAAAATGTTTCTGGTTATGAAAAGATTTCCTCTGGTTGAAGAATATTGTTTCCAGTGGGAACTGCTTCTTCTTTTCTGACGTTTTTTTTTCCAGAATATCATCTAATTCAGATCCAAAATGCCTGTTTTCTTCACAAGAAATATCTACTAGTTTATTTTTGGACCCTGTCCCCTGACCAAGTTCTTAACCAAGTATATCTTTTAGCCAAGTTATACAAAGCTGATGCTCTAGTAGATAATTTGATCATGTCGGCTGATGTATCTGCTATAGATGCCTTTTTAAAAAGCGGTAGGAAGAATAAAAGGTCTTCTCTAGAAGTACCTGAAATCAGGTGTCGTTCCAGCTGATCTAGCCACATCTCCATACATCTAGCTGTGCAAGTTGGAGCAATACTGGGCTTCAGGATAGTAAACCTTATTGAAAACAACACCCAGAAAGCGTGGGGGGGGCAGAGTTTGGCCGCAGCAGCGATGGTCGTGCAGCAGAGAGCTGCTCACTGTTATTCCCTCTCGGGACCTGTTACAGCTACCAGATTCGACTCAAAATGGGCAAGTCAGACAAATCTAAGGCCACAAACACCCTTGGGCCCTGGAAAAGGCAGCGGCAACTGCCAGATATAGAGAAATAACTGAGGAAAAAGCTCACCTCACAGGCGTGAATGTCCAAAATAGCGCACGGAACATCGCAGCTCCATGAGGCTGAGGAAAAATCTGAGGCAGAGAGTGATGGTGGCCTTTCCGACACAGGAGCTGAAGCCACTCAAGTACCGGCCTCAAAGGGATTTTTTAAAAAGATAATTTTTCAGGCCCTGAGTCCGATTGCCCAAGACAGAAATAAAAATTGACAGGTTGAGACCCTACAAACATAAATGCTCCATTTTGATAGTAAAGTGAAATAAACACTTGATATTCATTATGAGCTTATTAATGATGCTTTACTACGCTCTGAGGATCAAGAAAACCGCAGCAATAATGTACGAATAAGGGGGCTGCAGATATCCATTACCCATGAGGCACTGCAGGATGCAGCAGGCACCATGTTTTCAGCGCTACTTGGCCCGGAGCATGCACAAGCACTGACAATTGAGAGGATACGTGCCAAACTGAAACCTGGAGATCCTCCTAGGGATATTATATGTGACTTCCTAAGCTATACGGATGCATCAGCAGTGTTGAAGGCAAGTAAAGAGCGAGGGGACTTTCAATATGAGGGAACCACAATTCTCTTTTTTCAAGATCTAGCCCCAGCCATGCTGGCTAAACGGAGGCACCTGAAACCATTACTGGATGTCCTGCGAGCAGCAAACATTCCCTTGACGACTGTGGGGAAAACGAGTAACACCATGTTGCAGACGTTTACTAGAAAGGCTCCAACCTGAATGTGGACTTGCCGGTTTGAGTATCTATATCTCAGGAAGTGGTGAGCAATATTGAAAAGACTTCCAGACACTATCATTATTTCAGTTACTATGTCTGAAGAACAGACTTATTTGAATCTGCAGTTTAATTATCTACCTATTTTTGTATTTCAAGTTGAGTCCAATGTTCTGCCCAAAAGGTTAATGGGTATAATTACATATGATGGTAGGGGGTATAAGCACAGCAATGTTTACACATAGGTTCCGAGGTGGAACATTTTGTTCCATGTACAGACCAAATATGTTGGTTCTCCCCCCCCCCCCATTAGCTTCTTCCCTAGAGGAGGCTAATATGAGACCTGATCACTTGATTTTGGCTAGCTTATATGCTTGTAAGAAGGTATTGAAATGGTATGCACAATATCTCCCACAAACTTTCCCCTTAACAGGAGTTTGTGGACCAGTATATCCAGTTGTAAGGCACTCCCCACTTAACCCATCTATTCCCCCATTCCCTATCACTGTCCAGCAAAATTATAAAATCTACGCTCAAAGTGTATACATACTGAGAACTACAGGTGCAGTTGTAGGCAATATGTATTATGGTCAGTTGTATGATGGCTGATGTTATTGTGATTTCTCATAATGTGCGGGGTCTAGGCACTCCACAAAAACGCAATCAAGCGCTTAGACTATTGAAAAAGCGGAAAGCTAGTATAATACTATTAAAAGAGATGCATTTCAGGACCTCAAATACGCTGCGCATGGGAACCAGAGATTTTAAGTGCTGGTTCCACAGCACATATAACAAAGTGGCTAGAGGAGTCGGTATAGGGATTGCTAAAAACACACCCTTTACCTTCCAGGCAGAATTAACAGATCCTGAAGGCCGCTTCTTATTTGTTAAGGGCACAATTGGTAATACATTAGTGACCATTGCAAATTTTTACACCCCAAATGTTGGGCAACATAGGTGGATTGCTCAAACCCTGAACACTCTACAAATGTTTGCTGAAGGTATAGTGATAGCAGGAGGTGATCTGAATATAGTCATGCAGCAGCAATTAGACACCACCAGCAATAGACCCCTACCAAACAAAAAGATAATAAAAGTATTTAAAGCCCTTGAAACTCTACAACTGGTGGACATATGGAGAATATAGCAACCAACGAGTGAGGATTTTACATATTTCTCAGCATCTCATCAGACTTATCATAGATTAGATTATTTATTCCTTTCCTCTGCACACGTTTCGATGGCAGTTAATGCGAACATAGACCCTGTAGTACTTTCTGACCACACGCCCATTATTTTAAATTTACAAATCAAGGATCTCCCACGGGGTGAATGGAGTTGGAGGTTAAATGAAACCATAGTAGCTGACCACAAATATGCGGCACTGATAGATAATCGTGAATCAGATATTTCTATACCATATTTATGGGAAGCCCATAAGTTGATATTAAGGGGGGAAATTATATCACTGGGGGCCCATGTTAAACGTAAGCGAGATGCCCAGCTTGATTTTATTTAATAAAATTTCCACACTAGAAAAATACCATAAAACTCGTGCAAATGAGGATACACTTAAGGAAATTGCTTCATTTCGTCATGCTATAAATCACGATAATCGCCAGGAGCAACAGGGTAAGGATAACTTGCTGTCTGATTAGGTTAATAGAGATTGCCAAAAAGCAACGCCTGGCACTGATTCCGAGAAGGCCTTTGACAGGGATAGTTAGCCTTTTCTTTCTGCAACCCTATAGCAATTTGGGATTCCAGACAAATTTGTCAAAGCAATTTTTTCCCTGTACTCTGCACCCAGTGCAAGGAGTAGAGTGAATGGCACCCTATCAGCATATTTTGATATATCTAATGGTATGATAACCAAAATCTGTTAACTTTGTTTTTAATGGTACAAGACAAGGGTGTCCCCTATCGCCCACACTTTTTGTTTCAATTATGTAGATCTTATAGAGGAGAATCAGCCTAGATCTATTGATAGAAGGCCTTAGAGTAGGAGAGTTTGAACATCAAATAGCCGCATTTGCTGATGATTTATTAGTCATCACATCCAACCCCCAGTCAATTTAAAGACGAGGGGAAATATTTGAAGAATATGAATCCCTATCTAACTATAAAATAAATGCAACCAAATCTGAGGTATTAAATATATCTGCCCCATCGAAAGTCACAACGCTGCTCCAGCAATCTTATCCCTACAAGTGGACCTCTAATAGTATAAAATACCTTGCAATCTAACTAGCAGCAGATCCTAAAAAACTAGCAGAATTAAACTACACCCCCCTTCTTACACGTATTGAAAACCAACTATCTGACTTAAAAGTGCCCTTCATGTCATGTCAAAAACCTTTTAAAACCTTTCTATTACCGCAAATATTATATATACTACAAACAGTGCCTATCTAGCTTCCTAATCACTTCTTTGCTAAACTTAATAAACTCTTTTCTACTTTCTTATGGAAAGGGAAGAGATCACGCCTCAGGAGAAGTATTTTAATACAACATACTTCTGAAGGAGGAATTGGGTTGCCAGATCCTTGGCTCTATTATCAAGCTAATCACCTTTCCCAGTGGCTCCTGATCACACAGAAACCAAACTCTTCTCTATACAAACAATTGGAAAACTATCTAGTCTCAGAAAGAGACAGGGCAAAGAGGTGGATAGTAAATAGCCAAATGGACACTCACAATGTAAATAGTACACTCTATAAAGGAATAATCGTCACATTGAGAACATTAAATGATGTAAAGACCCTTTTTCCACCTCTAACCCGCTGATGCGGCTAGATCTCCTACCATTCCTATTGAAACCTAACAGGGTTTGTATAAACTCTTTTTGGACACATCTAAAGGGGTATACAGTGCAAACTTTCTTTGAGGGTTTGAGAACAGTAACGAAGGCAGACTAAAACAGGATTATCCCTTACTAACCTCATACACAAACAAGTTTTTCTCACCTCTTGCAAAGCATATTTGTCACAGCTAAATACTCACGGAAAACTCAATTGGTTGGAAACATTAAGCTCCACCCAACAGGATAGTAAGGGGATTTTCGCATTGGCTCATGGAACAATTCTGAAAATCCACAAAGTACAAAAACCCTCATTCATCATAGCATGGGGATCGGATTTAGGAACACTGTGAGGTGATGTTGAGGAATTTTAGAGGCTTTTCAAGATGTGTAAGACTCCAGAATGCATACAAGATACCCGCTGGTATAAGACCCCAGTCTAGCTACATATGATCAACCCCCGATATTCCTTGTCATTGTTGGAGATTTGGAGCAGCCCCTGGGAGCATGTCCACAATAATTGAAAGGATTAACACAATATGTTTTTCCAAGATACCAATATCCTCTACTGTAGTCTTGTTACATGCACCAACTACAACATTTACCTAGAGGAAACATTCTCTGCCTTCTCATCAACGGCTAAACATTTGATTCCTTTACTGTGGAAAAAGGATTATCCACCCACTATGGTACAGTGGGAGGAAAAAGTAGAGGAAGTATATAAGTTTGAGGAGCTAGCACATAGGGAAATTGGCACGAGAAGTTAATTTCTTAAAATATGTGTACCATGGAAAACTTATTGAGAGCAAGATCGTACAAATACAAGACAGTAGGTTTGGGGTTTTGCCGGACAACCATTCCATTACCCCTCCATCTCATCCCGCCCCTTTACTCATTTTTCTTTAATTCTACAACTTTCACCAATTAAGCCTGTACCTATCTATCACCCAAGTTAAGACCTTACTATACCTTTATTGTAAGTACTCAATGGTATGTAGCAACATCGCTGTAACCGTAGTTTTTCTGGGTACTGCGCCTACTGGAGTAGCACAGAAGACGCGGACAAAAGAAACTTCATCTAGGGGTATAATGAAAGTTTTTGGGACTAGTAATGGAATATCCTACACCCGATCTCAGATGAAATGCCAGCTTGCCTGTTACCACAAGTAATAGATTCAAAACTTCCATTAGACACTACACTCTGGAAGCAATTAGAAGACTACACTGTCAAGGAGTTAAAGCTAGCTGCCCCAAACACCCCTGCACTCATTAAGCTACCGGTAATTAAAGATAGAAAACCCCCACTAGATTTCCTACAAACACACAGAATAAATAGGATTTGCCCGCAAATAGCAACAAAATTGTCAAATATACCTAAAGAAACATGGCTAACAGAGCTGTTATCGAAACCCCACTCCCGTAAAGGCATGAGTGCAAAGATAGGTAGCAGTCTTTTAGACCAACAAGTGGGGAACCCATTCTCATCTTTAAAAAAAAAAATGGCAAGAGAAGAATCATGAAGAAAAATTTATGTTAGAAAATTCACATGGTTTCTCTAGATGTATAAGAATATAAGATAACTCATACAAGTTTTTCACTAGATGGTACAGAACCCCACAATATGCTTCACTTAATACACAGTAAAATTCCAAACACGTGTTGGAGATGTAAAGGAGACTAGTATAGCGTTCAAATCAAGCAAGAACGATCTGACAACAATACTTATTTCAGCGGCCAAACTGTTGATACCAAAACTGTGGCTTTCAGAACATCCCCCCACACTCGATATGTGGGTGGATAAGGTAAATGAGATCTATAGGATGGAAGAACTTTCACACTGGGAACTAGGAAATAGGCAGCAATTTGTAAAAATATGGCAACATTGGAAGTCAATCACTAAGGACCTAATCAATACTCCCCCCCCCCCTTCCACCCCATGTTCCCATCCAAACTTTTCCTTCCCCCCTTTTCCTCCCCCCGCATTCCCTCCTTTCTCCTTCTTTCTAATATTGGTTATGTATGTTTATTTGACGCTCTTATACTTTAAAACGCTATTGTAAATGCTATTGGCTGTAATTAAATATCCATGGTTCCAGAAGGCTTGGGGATAAGCAGCTCCTCTTGGAAAGGTCCTCCACGGTCTTCTACGGAACCTAAAAGGGCTACCAATGTATATACACAAATGACAGCTTATTGTTCTGTACTATATTACCAAGATGTGTCACATGGAAAGCCTAAGATGTTCCCACAGCCCCTTTCTACTAGCTTTCTATTGGAATTACATAGAAAAGATGTGTGATTGGAATAACAAAAAATTTAAAAAACGCCAGCTCACCCTCGAGGTATACTTCGAGTCAGCAATCCTCCCGGTGCCGGACCACCGTGTAAGCCTTCCACGGAGCAGCAAGTATAGCATTCAGGAACAAATCCAGCACTTTCACGGGAGATGCAGATAAAATCAATGATTCTTTATTTCCAAGCTTTAAAATCCATAATACAGCAAAGTGAAAACGGCACACATCAGACCTACGCGTTTTGCCATACTGACTTAGTCATGGTCTAAGTCAGTATGACGAAAGTCAGTATGATGAAACGCGTAGGTCTGATGTGTGCCGTTTTCACTTTGCTGTATTATGGATTTTAAAGCTTGGAAATAAAGAATCATTGATTTTATCTGCATCTCCCGTGAAAGTGCTGGATTTGTTCCTGGATGCTATACTTGATTGGAATAACACATTTTAATGAGTTTTTCAACGTTGACATTCAGGGCTTGAACTGTAGTTTCTGAACGATTGGAGTGAGAGATAATGAGTACATCCCCTACAAGCAGCTGTGTGATGATGATGTTTATGATGATCTTTGTAAGAGTTGAGTAAATATTTGATTAGTCAAGCAGGGGTGCATGGCAAGTGGCTGGGAGACCAAGTGGCCACGTTATAGTGTTGATTTAAACCTCTACTTTTCTGCTCTCCCTCTCATGGACATGCTAAACTGTTTGATGTGTTGCTTAAATCTGGATTGAGATTATTGTCTCTTCTGTTCATCTTTCTCAATAGTTTGTTATTTCTGCATGTGAGATGGATTTACAATCGTGTACAGTGCTGATTGTAACAGGTACTTTATCTATGAGGTTACACCCTAATTTGCTATGTAAGTAAGACACCATTGTATTGTTATTGTGCTGGGATTAGCAGATATAAGACAGTGTGAGCACTGGGAGGACAGGTAACAGAATACAAGTGTGTGCAAAGTAAATGTATTGTGTAAACCTCAAGTCAGCTGAGTGTTTCTTCTGAGGTCATCTAGTGCATAAGCTAGAACTTTGTAAACTTTCTGTTAGGGAAATACGTGGAAATTATGTGATGTTAATAATGTTTTTTCAGTTTTATCTTTCAGGGAGAAATAAGAAAAATTAAATGAAGGCTAAGACAATCTGCTATTTAATTTCATTTTCCTTGCAGGTATAAATGATAGAGGACCTTGCAATTTTGCTTTATAAGGAGAAGCTTCTAAATTAAGTGAATATACAGTCAGGTGGGCAACAAAAATTCAAAGAATCTATTGTTTTTATTTTTTTCCCAAACCCCTGCACTGTGTAGCTGGGTGACATATATTACCAGCTGAATGAAGAAAGTTGTCCCTATTGTGAGGCAAATGCCAAGGTGGAGATTTTTTATCTTTGTAGACAATCACCCCTATGAATGTGGTAGACTATAAGCAAAACAGTCTGGGGTTTAGATGATAACATGTATTTTGAAAGTTTTTTTTTAGTTGTTTTACTGGCAACTTGATTTAAAGAGCTTTCTAACAAGCTGCATGCTCATTCATACAACAAAACATCTGTGCAAAAATAGGGTATTGAAAGCAGCATTCAGTTTGATTTTTTTAAGTTTTTATTTTTTACAAAATACGTCATATTTTAGAATACTGCATTATTGTGGATTCTATTATGTTTGTGGGTTCCATACAGTTGCTTCTCAAATTCTCTCCTAAAATGAACATTAATACTTTCAATATATTTTGTGTTTTTCTAGTAATACTAGGGACGGGTCAAGGGTTACTGAGACATAAGTGAAATTTATTTCAACTTTAGAAATTGGATCCATACCAGTCATTTTAAAGTTTGGGTACCAAAACAAAAAAGTTATCTCTTCCTGGTGGTGGTACTAATGACCCCATTGCAGATGGGTGAAACAATATATAGGTATACACGAGATGGGACACTGACGACTAGGTGGTTTATCACATCTATATCTGTTTAACTAGGCCTGGGAATAAAAACTGTAATTCCTGGTCAGATGCAGCCTGGAATACAGTAGAGTCATGGTGATAAACTCCAAATGAGGCTATGACTTGTGTTAGCTCAACAAGGGAGTTCCTCCTTAAAAGAATGACCTTAACTACAACTAATCCTAAATGGGGTTGTAACCCATCATACCTATCTTGAAACCCTTATTTTATAAATATGTTTCAGCCTTCCCCTGGGATGAAGGCCTTTCTGTATAAGGACTATATATCCTAGGGACAAGCACCCAACAAGAGACATTCTGGTTGAAAGCCCTTCCCAAGCAGAAAATTGAGGTCAATGGGATTTTGCAGGAGTCATCAAAGGATGGTTCAAGCTTTAAAGTTTTAAAAGATATAAATTATGAGGATAAGATAGCTTTAGAAATATGTAACACAGAGAGGAAGGAATGGTTAAATTGGATGAGATGCTCTAAGTCAAACTGTATAGCATGTACAACGACTACATCTAGGCATTATTCAATTTAAGCTAATCTGAGACTGATAAAAAAAACCTTTGATGTATTGTAGCCCTGTAAAAACATCTTATGAAACTACCAATGACTCATGCAATGGCCTTTCTAAGTTATACCCACCCGCAAGGACATGTCAGGTGCCCCCTAGAGTATCTTCATATCCAGGGAATTACACTTGTCTCCAGAGGACCCTTGAAGGGAAGTCAGTAGGGAACTTAACTGCAAACTTCTGTAAAAATACTATTTTGGTAAATTAAGATAAAGATGGATATAAAGCACAGTGGTTCCTTTGGCAAAACTATGGCCAGGACTGATATATGGGGGTTATGTGGAGACTTTAACGTAAGACCTAGATAACATGTAAATTGGTGTGTCAGTTGTGCTCCTACTGAAGTACTTATACCATGCCAAATGATCTCTTCAGAAGAGATACAGAGGTCAACAATACACATGGATAGTTCTGCCACAAGGGGCTCAAAAGCCACCTACCCTGTACACTGCTGCACTACAGCTGGTGCTACAGGGTTGGAATTCTCCGCATACTGAGGAAGTCCTAGTGCAGTATATGGATGATTTACTTATTTGTGCCCCTACTAGAGAAGTGGGCTGTGAAGTATCCATCTCTTTATTACAACGTCTAGCTACAAGAGGATGCAAGGCATCAAAGGGCAAAGTACATTTTTGTCAATTGAAAGTTGTGTTTCTGGGTCATTGTAGAATGCCATCTGACTGATGAAAGGAAAAGGCAATTGAATTTCTAAACCCACCTAGGGGAATTCAATAACTCTGTACCTTTATGGGTTTAGGGTCATATTGTAGCCTTGGATCTGCTCTACGTCCATCTTCATGCAGCAACTGTATGACCACACAGCCTTTCCAACTTTCAGACGAAGCATTGGACTGCTTCTACTCACTCAGATTGGCTATTGTGTCAGCCCTAGCTCTAGGTACTCCAGATTACTCTAAGCTGTTCCTTCTTTACTGTACAGAGATCAAAGGACATGTGACAGAGGTTCTAGCTCAAAAACATGGACAAATGAACAGACCAGGGGCTACTACTCAGCCAGATTGGATCCTGTAGCCAGAGGAGCGCCATTGTGTGTCTGAGCAATAGCGGCAGTCTCATTACTAATCAACAAGGCCTCAGAAGTAGTACTGGACTATCCAGTTACTATCTATAATCCCATATGATTTGCATAGTATTCTTAGCCAAGTCCAACCAAAACACTTGTCCATGGCTAGTCAGTTAAGCTACTTATGCCACCAAATGTCACTTTAAAGAGATGCATGACTCTGAATCCAGCTACTCTAATTCCCATTGATGTTGTGGATTCAAAGGGGGGAGTAAAAGGAGAACAGGAAATTTTTGAAAACTTTGATGATGAACTTTATGACATACAGTATGAACATGATTGCTTAGCTATAATGGCACAAGAGACATCAGGCTTTTCAAAGGTTTTTGATGAACCACTTACTAATCCAGATATTGAGCTTTTTGTAGATGGATCTAAAAGCATTGGAGAATAGGGACGGTTCTATACGGGGTATACAGTGGTCACACAGCATAAGGTAGTAGAAGTAAAACCACTCCCTCCTCATATGTCAGAGCAGGAAGCAGAACTGAAGGCATTGAAGCACTTAAAGTAAGCGGTGCAACATAACACAGACTCTAAATATTCTTTTAGAGTGGCCTATAATTTCGGTATGATTTGGAAAGCTAGGGACTTCCTTACATCAACAAGATCCCCGATTAAACATGGACACCTCATTAAACAGTTGATGGAGACCCTGATACTTCCCAAGGGAGGTTGCCATATTAAAGGTAAAAGAACACATGAAGCTTAATTCCGATGTAGCACGAGGCAATGATAAGGCAGATAAAGAGGCGGCAAGGAAGCTGAGGAAAACAGCAGCCTTGGGAATATCTGAACAGATTATGGTAAGTACTGAGCCTAACCAGGTTGACTTTAGTATCTTACAGACTCTTACCCGGCCAACGATCGGGAAGGAGAAGAGGGTCTGGTCAAGAGCTGGAGCTTGGGAAGAATTGGGAGTGTGAAAGATAGGACCAAGGATATGTTTGCCAAGGTCCCTGTATCCTCTGATGGCTCGAGCTGCTTATGGTCCAACTCATTTGTCTAAAAATGCTATGTGCTCAGTAGTGGACAAGCAGTGGTTCACTCCAGGATTTACCACAGTTGCAACTGCATTTACTCAAGCATGTTTAACATGTGCACAACACAATCCAGGTAGTGTAGTGGATGTCCCACAAAACACACACCGAAACCCCTATATCCATTTCAACGACTACAGATTGATTTCATACAGCTGCCGAAAATACATATGAGTGAGTATGTCCTTGTGTGTGTTGATCTTTTCTCAGGATGGCCGGAAGCTTTCCGGATGCCCAAAGGCACTGCAAGAACTACCACAAAGAAATTGATGTCTGAAGTTTTCTGCAGGTTTAACCTACCAGAAATAATAGAATTAAACAAAGGTACACAAATTTACAGGAGAGATAATGCAAAATGTCATGCAAATGCTAGGGATCACACAAGCATTTCACACCACATCACCCACAAGCCACTTGAAAGGTAGAGAGACTAAATGGTAAACTTAAACTAAAAGTTAAAAAATAAAGTAAAGAGATGGGAAAACCAAGGACTTGAGTGTTTTCCATTGGCCCTATAATCAGACAGGTATACACCAAACAGGAAAGGCAAAGTTGTCTCCATTTGAGATTTTATTTGGATTGGTACCAAGGCTAGGCTTATATTTTCCCAGACATTACAATTATAGTGTGATATTACAGTTGTGTTCAGAGCCTCCAAAAGATTCTCACAATGGTACATAAACAAGTCTATGCTTCCATTCCAGATCCGGACAATTGAGAAGGAACTCATGCCTCTCCAACCAGGAGATTTGGTAAGAGACATTCCAGAAATCCATTAGAGCCGAGATTTGAAGGTCTATTACAAGTCCTCCTCACCACAGCCACTATAGTAAAGCTTGAGGGAAGGCCAAATTGGATCCACGCCAGCCATTTTCCAGATAGATGCCTAACCAAATCACTACAAGGTCTTATGTCATTATTGGAAGAATTGGCAGAAAATTCTGCTATCAATGAAACCTTTTCAAAATGGATTGAGTCTTGGTTGGCAAAGTGGAACCATATAGTGTTGAGTCTGTTTATCTCACTGACAGTTGTGACAACAATACTTGTGGCATGATGCGGATGTTGCTGTATCCCCTGCATTAGACTACTTCTTCAACGATAAATAGATACAGCGATTAATAAAACTATGTCTATACGAGTTCGAAAGATTTGATTCTAAAGAAGAATTATAATTGAGAATAAGATATGATCCTCTTTCACTTTGGGGAATTTGGTGAATTAAATAATGTGAAAGCCCGACAGTAGCCTTTTGCTACTGAAGTACCTAAAACAGGGAAGGAAGCGTCATTTCTTTTCTCAAAAGGGGGGATTGATAAGGTTACCCTATACATTATAGTTCAAGTAGGATATTCTTAGTCATTATTTAAGACACCATTTGGTAACAGACCTTCAAACTTACAAAGGAATCAAAGGTATCTTTGCATAAAGTGTATCTTAAAAAGTATCTAGTAACCCACCGGTGTCATCATAAGGGGGGATATTTAAGAATGAGTAAATATTCCTGATGCTATGTGTAGCAACACACTGAAAAGTAAAGTAACATCTTCTAGGGAAGATTGGTTGAGTACATACCATTGTGGTACGTGTGGTATATGCTTATTCTAACGTGTATAAAAGACTATCTGTTCAAATAAAGGGTGCTTTTTGTTCAGACTAACTTTGAGTCAGTGTTAATTGCATGTCACATGTGAGCTCCAAGAACTATTTAATAATTCGGCTTCCGTCCAATATACTCACTGCACTGGTCGACTT